>NC_083349.1:162236912-162842079 GCF_030254825.1 Meriones unguiculatus
CATACAATATATTTTGATGATTTTTTTGCTCCCAACAACTCCAGACTCTTCCCACCTCCTGACCCACCCAATTCACCCAATTTCATGTTATCCCTTTTGTCTCTCTCTCTCTGTCATAAGCAATAATGATAATAAAAGTAAACAATAAACAATAAAACAAAAATACCAAAATAAAATAAAAACAAAAGCCTCCCCCCCCCAAAAAAAAAATAAGAAAACCATGGAGTCAGTTTCTTGTTGGCCAAGTACTCCCGTTCATGAGGCCTGCCCTGGAGTGCGGCGGCTTACCCTGTTGTCTTGGTCAGTGTTCTGCTGCTGTGACGAGATATCATAATCATGGCAACTCTTACAAAGTAACTTAACCAGGGCTTGCTTACAGGTTCGGAGGTTTAGTCCATTGTCATCACGGTGGGAAGCATGGCGGGGCACATGGTGGCATCCAGGCAGACAAGGGCTAGAGAAGCAGCTGAGGGGTGTATGTCTGCATCCACACACAGGCGCCAGGCAGAGAGAGACAGTGGGTGTAACTTGGGCTTATGAAACCACAAAGCCCACCCCCAGTGACACAATTCCTCCAATAAGGCCACACCTCCTAATCTTTTCAAATAGTGCCACTTCCTGATGAGGAAGTACTCAAATCTATGAGCCTATGGGAGCCATTCTCATTCAAACCACCACACCAGTGACATCCCATTGGGGCAAATGGATTTTCCCTTTCTAAGGAGTATCAATTGTACATAGCTTCCTGGTTAGGGTGGGGCTTTGAAGGCACATTCTTTTGCAATGGAAAGAAAAAAATCACTTCTCTTCAGGTTGTTTACAGCCCTCCTCATGGCACATTTGGGTGCTCAGTACTGGGCTGTTTCTGGTACATTCTGTACTGGTACAGTCAAGGTTATGTATCAAGGGAAAGGGGTATGAGGGCTCTGGTGGGAAGAAGCACATGGATTGATGCTTCAGAGCATCACTCCACCCTCCTGGAGATAACTTCCTGTTTATGTGTGGGTGGTGGTGTTCAAGCAACAGAAGGAAGCCAAGAGTGAGAAGGTCACTTTGTTTTTCTTGAGTGAAATTTAGTTTCTCCCTGTTATTCTCTGCAGGGAGAGGTAACTGACTCATCACCAGGTAAAGTGAGGTTCTCAAGTTTTCTCCTTAGCTGGGTTTCTAGAGCTAAGAAACTCAGAGTACCGCCCTCTAGATGACCTTCAGGAGAGTCAGTTCATGTGTGATCAGTGGCTATGTGGCTGGGCTGGTCCTCCCTCCTCTACCCTTGGTTTCACAGTCTGACTGAAGCTTTAGCAGATGATCCTTTGAGGGACTGTTGTGATATTTAAGGGATAAAATGCTTGAAGCATTTTAAAAAGCATCAGGTGGCTTAGAATATGGTTTACTTTTAGCAATTACTGTCTCAGAACATAATCCTTACACTATTTCCTGATACTTCATACTGCTTTGAGGTGCTGCCATTATCTGGAAAAGCTTGGAGACACCAGGGACCCTGGAGCACATCCTAGTGCTTGCCAGCGATGCCACCGCATATGTGTCCTGGTGTGTGACAGCATACCTCACTTCTTTTCACTTCATCTTAATTTTAATGAAACTATCAAAATTTTGGACTAAGATACAGCTATGTAGGGGAGATGCCATTTCTTACTTTTTCCATTCTGTTTTAGCTTGATGGCCAAGCTGGCTAGAGAAGTAGCTGAGAGTTGTATATCTGGATCCACACACAGGCGGTAGGCAGAGAGAGACAGTGGGTGTAAGTTGGGCTTATGAAACCACAAAGCCCACCCCCAGTGACACAATTCTTCCAAGAAGGCCACACTGTAATTAATAAAAATAAAAAATAAAAAAAAATAAATATTCTGACCAAAGGCAAAAAGGAAAAAAGAAAAGAAACATAGAGTCCTACCTGAAACCTGATGAATTTCTCAGTCTTCTCAGCACTTTACAGTTTGTAAAATAATTTCCTTTTACTGCATTCAAGCTTCCTCTCTGCTCTTAGAGATGTTAAAATAGCACTCGCGTTTTCTAACCAGATGTGAAAATGATGCCTGATGGAAGTTAAAGGCAGAGAGACCTCCAAACAAATGAAATATCATAAAATTAAAAAGGAAGTAGGATTCCAAGCTGATGCCAGGAAAAAGTAAGTGCTGCAGAAATGGAACATTAAGCCTACAGACTCAGTGGTTTAATACACCTGAGGTTCATTTCTCTCACATCGCAGCAGCAAGCAGGCCAACCTTTATGTAGCTTCCAGGGGAGATGGTCCTCATCTCCCTGATGACCTAAGGCTGAAAGGACTCAGGATTTCACAGTGACCAGAGTACAATCTCTTCCCATGGGCATGGGAAGTGTGATTCCCCACACCCTCATAAAGGCTCCAAAGCTTTACTTAGTCCTTCTACAGAATATGACCAGAGTCTTGCTGGCCTTCCTCACATCCCCTGCTACCCTCTTGGCTCCTCTTCTTACTTTCTGCACCGCACACACCAGATGTTTTCCCACCTTTGTCTTGTGACACAACTCTTAGCTCAGTGGGCTCCTTGCTCTTCTGTGAAGCCTTCAGATTCACTCAGTGCTCACCAGCATCACTATCCCAGGGCTTTGAAAGCACTTACTGCCTGTGGAAGTTGATGCTTTCTCTGGACTGCACTCTGTGCAATCAGCAGAGAGCTAAAGAGGAGTGACCACTGCACTAATGGGCCAGTAATCTAATGCAATAACTCAGAAAGTAGTGTTAACATGACCTCAACTTTCTATATTCCTAACATACATGGAAGTACAAATATCCCTCATTCTTAGTCAACTTAATAAAGAACTTTAAATAAACAGCATATCTAAAATTAAGTCAAAGTGTGGCATTGCAGAAGCCGATCTTTTGGAGTGTGTTTCTTAAGTCCCGTTTTGGAGAGTACCTTTTTCTTTTGATGAGTTAAGAATCGTAGACACACTTGATGGTTGTGCTAGGTACTGGAGGTGCACAGGTAGATGAAACAAACACCTGATCCTCGGGGGGCTCTGTCTACCTCAGGAGACAGACTCAGGTGATGTCCACTTCTGATGTCAACTTGAAAGAAGGCGCAGTCAATTAGAGAAAGCAAAGCAAGTTGCTCAGCGCGGGGGTCATAAACATGTGGTCCTGAAGATCTTCAGAGAAAGCCAGTGTCCTGCCTAGGAAGCCCGGTTCAGGGAGAGGAGGGAGAAGAAAGAGCTTGGCTCACGTGCTTCCTCGTGATAATAATCTGGTACTTTTTTTTCTTCCTGCCAAGAAGAACTCTTTGGTGTTTTATTAGGAAAAAAAAAAGTTAATAGTTCAGAATGTATTTTAGAGCATTTAATCAGGAAAACAATGAGATAGGTGAGAAGGCATGCACATAAAAGAGCTGCATGCTCAGCCACTCAGAGGAAGCCTGAGACTGGAGAGGAAGAAGGCTCGGGCATCAGGAGGGATTATGGGAGTGTGGGCCACCGAGGAGCGTGGTTGATATACTGAGTGACACTCCATGGGGAAAAACTGATTTCCCCTTGCCAGAGGTATCATTTACAGAGAGTTTCTTGACTAGGGGTGGGAGCCCAACTATACTGCTCCCTCTCAGTGCTGGGGCTGCATTTGACTTGAACCTATGCTGGTCTTCTGTGTCTTGCTTCAGTCTTTGTGAATTCGTATGTGTGTCAGTCTAGTGTCTGGAAAACGTTGTTTCCTTAGAGTCATTCATTATCCCTGGCTCTTACAATCTTCCTGCCTCCTCTCCTGCATAGACCTCTGAGCCTTGAGAAGAAGGGTTTTGATGAAAACATCTCATTTAGGGCTGAATGCTCGGAAGTATCTCACTGCCTGCACATGTGTGGATCTCTGTGTTTGTTCTCATCTACTACAAGAAGAAGCTTATTTTATGTGGACTGAGGCAAGTACTGATCTGCCAATTGCACACAACAAATTTTCAATAGCAGAAAACAAATGGTTGTCATGGATAGGGGTAGAGGAGAAGGGCATACCTTGAAAAAGCACAGGGAACTCTTTCTGGATGACAGAATTGTTCTATATTTTTATTTCAGTGATTGTATTCATATGAAATCTCAAAGATGTGCATTAATACAGTGACTTTGCCTTTGCATATATTATACCTTAATAGAATGTGTATATATGATAACAACTTTCACAAACCGTTCCTTACTTAAAGTCATAATTTCTGAGTGACAGTGAAGGGAAAGCTCAGCTCAGGCCCCAGAAGGACCTGGAAGGAGACAGTAGGACAGGGCCAACAGTGAGGGAACTAGGCTGCAGGTGTGGTCCCAGATAGTAAGTCCCACAGGGCTGTGGGGTATTGCTCAAATGGTTCCCCCTTCAACAGCTGAACAAGGATACCTTCACAGTGTTCCCTGTGGCTCACCTGTTTCCTTCTCAAGGCAGGTATGTGACATTGCATGTTGTCTCTGTCTTGTGTCATATCTCAGCTTCTGGAAATGATGTTATTCAAAGGTAGGACTGTCACCTGTCTCTGACTTTGTTCCCCTCTGAACAGCTGTGCCTGAGAGTCTTAGAGAGTGAATGCAATCTCTCACAGACTCAGCACTGGTGCTGAAGGTCACTTGACAGAGAATTCTGGGCAGAGTCCTGAGGTTTTCCCAGGTCCTTTTCACCAAGCTTTACATAAAGACTTTTGTGTGTGCATTTCTTTGAATGTTTACAATACAAGATGAATGAGGATAAGAAGGGTGGTGTTTCTGGGAACCTCTGGGTTACATGAACAGGGCTGGGAAGGATGCAGGACACGAGCCTAGAGAAGGACCCAGGGAAGGAACAAACTCTTGGAAACAGCTGATCAGTTGGCCCTGGAGTCAGCTTTAACTCACACCTTGACATTACCCTTGAGCACTCAACTGAATTCTTTACCTTTAAAGGTGCCTTGGTGTGAGAAAATTGTCTGGAAAGTCTCTGAAGTATCAAATAGAGGTTTTTCTTTATCTGAAAAAATAGAGAAAGAGGACTGGCTTTTTGCTTCCCTATCTTTCTACCTTGAGCTCAGATACAAAGTGTAAAGTTCTCACCAGCCATTCTGGAACCAAAAGAGGAAAACTAAAGAATTCTCAGAGATCAAGGGCAGCAGCAACATGTCTTCAGGTTTCTAGTTATATGACAGAAAGCAAAACAGTCTTTGTTGAAGCAGTTTTACTATAAATGGATATTCTTTACTTTTAAGCTGAAAACCTTTTTGCTATAAAAACCAAGTGAAATGGAGATGCTGGATTGTAAAACTGAGGTCTTGCAAATGAACCACAGAGCCAAGAGCGTCATTTTTTTCCCCTTGGTTGATTTCTTTTTTTTTTTTTTTTGAATGTTCTTTTTTTTAATGTATTCTTTTTTTTTAAATTTTCATCAATTACACTTTAATCATTCTGCATCCCCCCATAAGCCCCTCCCTCCTCCCCTCCCAATCCCACCCTCCCTCCCTCCTCCCCTCCCAATCCCACCCTCCCTCCTCCCTCTGCTTGCATGCCACTTCCCAAGTCCACTAATAGGGGAGGTTCTCCTCTCCTTTCTGATCTTAGTCTGTCAGTTCACATCAAAAGTGGCTGCATTGTCCTCTACTATGGCCTGGTAAGGCTTCTCCCCCCCCCCCCCCAGGGGGAGGTGATCAAAGAGCAGGCCAATCAGATTATGTCAGAGGCAGTCCCTCTTCACATTACTATGTAACCCAATTGGACTCTGAACTGCCCTGGGCTACATCTGTGCAGGGGTTCTGGGTTATCTCCATGAATAGTCCTTGGTTGGAGTATGAGTCTCTGGGAAGTTCCCTGTGTTCAAATTTTCTTGTTCTGTTGCTCTCCTTGTGGAGACCCTGTCCTCTCCAGCTCTTACTTTCAACCAAGCTTTCCTGCTTCTGGGGATAGCCAGTCTCATACTGTGCACTCTTGAATAATTTGCAGGGCTGTCCAGCCAGCCTGTAAAGCCCTGACACAATGACCTGCATGGGGGGAAGGCCTGGATGTTACAGTTCTAGGCTCAGCATCATTATATGGGGAGAAGGAGGAGGTCATCCCAGAGGAGTCAAGAGGACTAGTCTCTGGGGATAGCCTTAAAAAGCCCAGAGCAGAGCAGTTGGCAAGTGGGGAAGGCTGTGCTGTTTCCTTAAAGACCAGCTTCTCAGATCCCACATATCTGGTACCTCCCTTATAATGTTCTCTGCCTTTTACATCTCTTGGTCTTAGTTCTCATAGATTTTCAGCTTCTCTCCCTCCAAGATTCTCCATGAATCTCCCTCCCAGAATCCACCTGAGTTCTCTGCTTTTCAGGTTCTGTAACTTCTCAGACTTTTCATGACCCCTCAAGACACTTCACCCCATTTGCCACAGCTAAGGCAAACAGAGACATTGTAGGGGCCTCTTTCCCTCTTCAGTTCTGTTTTTGAAGTTTTTCTGAACTCTCTCTATGGAGGAGTAGATGGCAGGGGAGGAGTAAGAATTGAGTGGAACCTTGTCCTGGTAAGTCAGGAAGGCTCCGCCTTACTCTCTCAAGCCACTCTTTTTTGAAAAAAAAAAAAAAGCATAAATTTATTTATTTATTTTATCAATTATTTTATCAAGTTTATTCACTCTGTATCCCAGCTGTAGGCCCCTCCCCCAGCTCCTTCCAATCCTACCCTCCCTCCCTCATCTGCTCCCACGCCCCTCCCCAAGTCCACTTTTGCAGCATCCCCTAGTGGCCTCCCTACCTGCCCTTGGTATTCCACTTATACCTTGCATTCTTGGATAATCCCCCTCCTCCTTACTTTAATCTCCATTTCATGCCATTAAAACCCATTTCATCCATCAGCCTATTACATGCATTTAAACCAACCTGAATAAACTGATTCTGTAATCCAAGGTCTTACCCTATAACTTGTTACTTAAGCTTCCAAATGAGTTTCATTGTGGAAGAAGCAGATAAGACCCAAGGGTCAAAGCAGATAAGACCCTCACAACGTGAACCTCCTGAACACTCCACACACAAAGTGTTTTTCAAAGATTCAGGCTGGGGTTGTGGCTCAGTTGTTAGAATGCTTACCTAGCTACATATAACCCTGGTTAGATCACCAATGCTGTATAAACAGGGGGGTGAAGGGGCGGGGTGTGCGTGTGTGTGTGTGTGTGTGTGTGTGTGTGTGCACCTATAATCCCAGCATTTGTGAGGTAGAGATAGGAGGAATAGAAGCTCAATGTCATCTTCATCTAGCAAGTTAATTAGGAGATTCTATAAGTTTCAAATAGAGGCTAAAACTCCTCTGCCAAGAAGGTGTGTGAGCCACGAAAGCCTCTGGAACACATGGAAGGCCTCCAGAAGTACTGAGAACTCCACTCTACACAGGTACTAAACCATTGTGTTTGCTCACGAACATTGTTTGCCTAGTCTACGAGTTAATAAATAATTGAAATAAACATTGTGTGCACTCTGATGCAGTTTCCCTCTGATCATCTGCTACTGTGGGTGATCGGCCTCAGGCAAGACAAGCCATCGATACAAAACAAGATGATCTTTGTCCAAGAATAAATTTGATTCACTTTCTTACACACTTAGTATTTTTTGAACAGTTTTTGCATAAATCGAGGAAACATGCAAAAGACATCTAAGAAGAGAGAAACTACTAGCCCGTAATAAAACTTAAAAATGTTTTCTAGAATGCTAATTCCGCCAAGCATGTTGTCCCTTGCAGTGCTCATTTGACTTATTCCTTTATTGATCATGATTAAGTTAAATTATGCTGAGTTCATATGCAAGCCCAAATTACCATGTTTTAATACTTATTTTCTATGTCTGGCACGTACTATACCATAATGAGAAGAGATCTCTGATTATCGTAGTTTCTCAAGGACATAGTTATAGATGATCCAACCAACATAGATATTTAGAATCCTAGGTCAGGAGACGAAAGAGAGAGGAGTGAAAGAAATGAAGACAGCTAAGGGGGGGGGGAGGCAAAGAAGAAAAAATTTGTTTTTAGTAATAAAATAATCCAAATGTAAATAAATGAAATAGATGCGACATTGTTCTAGGGAGCCCTCAGGCCCGTCCAAAGCTTCTCTACAGGCTCAGTGGGCTCAGTATACCCTAAGGTTGGTGGACCACAAACAGCAGAGGAGCCTCCAGGACAGGGAACTCCTGGGGAGCAAGGAAGAACTCAGTAAGGGAAGCTTAGGAACTGAGCAGGGATGACAAAAGAAGGAAGATGGGACCCTGCCACTGGTTACCAGTAAACATCGCCTAGCAGTACAAAGTCAGCACAACAGGCCTGAGATCAATAACCAAAAACGGTTTGTCCTGCAAAGGAAGTATTGTGGCATGTGTGAACTTAATAACACAAAATTGTCAAAACAGAAAGAGAGATGACTATTTTGTCAATAAAAACAGAGGGTGCTGGGCAGGTGTAGGACAGATCTTACATCAAAGGAATTTCGAAGAAAGAGTAAAATCATGGAACTGAATTTTTACAAAAGCAATAGAATAAATATTGAGTATAAGCAAAGACTATCTAAATATATAAAATTTTAATAAGAAAATTAAAATTGAGAATATATACATTAAAAATGAATACAGAGTCTTATGATTTATAGTATCTATGACAGTTATATGACAAATATAACATGGTAAAGGTATTTAAAAAATAATGTTCTTTAGGAGAGAAGATGGTTTCTAATAGGAACATGAGCAAATACATGAAATATGAAATTAGAACATAGGAAAATGTTATTAGTAACCTGAATAATTCAGAAATAAACATGAAGTTGACAAAAGTAAAGAAAATTAATATGTAACTAATAGCAACGTTACCAGCATCCTCTTACCTTGAGGAAGGTTCTCAAAGTTCTTCTGAATACAGGTGCCTTTGGGATATCAAAGTCTGTCAAATAGGGGGAGCATTAGTCAGGGTTCCTAAAGGGAAAAAAAATGAGAGCATCACACACACACACACATATTCATATATATATATATATATATATATATATATATGATTTATTAGATTGGCTTTGGTATAAGAAGTCTAGTAAACCAACAATGGCTGCCCCACACCAAAGAGACCAAAATTCTAGAAGTTATTTGGTCTAAAGGGCTGGACATCCCATTACTCCCAATCTTGTGTTGGAGGCTTGGGGAATCCCTGAAGAGTTGCTGGGTTTGCATTTAATATCAGCATCGGCAACAGGATAAATGAACTTGCCAATGAGAGTAAGGAAAGTAGGAAAAATGCAAAATTTCTTCTGTGTATGTACTTTGATCTGGGCTGCCACCAGCAGGTACCATCCACATTTAGAGTGGTTTTCTTGCTTCAAATATGAGAGCAGGGTCCACATCATTCCAATCCATCTCACTACTCCTTCACTGCAGCCTGTAAAACTCACAATCTTGGACTTGAATGACACACGTTAAAATTCAAGGCTTTAGACTCTAGAAGAAACAGAAAGCCTTAGAGTCATTTTCTTTGCAATTGTGTCTCAGCTTTTCTCCTCTACTTATTTTGGATTCTCTAATGCTCTTCCTCCTCACTGTAGCTTACTACTTCAATTCTGTGCAGCACAGAGTAAGAACTACTGCTACAAAGACTGAGATGGGCACACACTTCTTCACTGGCTCCCTAGAACATATTATAATACTACTTTAGTCCAGTTTGCCTTTGCTCCCCTCATCCCACCACCTTTGGGGACAGTTGGAATCTTTTTTCTTGTCTAATTTTCTTTCACAGCAACGCTCACCAAATTTTCCAATTTATATTGTTAATGACTGTTTTCCTATTAAATATATGTATGATAGAAAGAAAAATAAAAGAAGGAAGGAAGAGAAGAAAGGAAGAAAGGAAAAAAGGAAGGAAGGAAGGAAGGAAGGAAGGAAGGAAGGAAGGAAGGAAGGAAGGAAGGAAGAGGAAAATTCCTCACAGGAGTGTCCAGCAG
The DNA here is from genome assembly GCF_030254825.1 of Meriones unguiculatus. Lineage (NCBI taxonomy): Eukaryota > Metazoa > Chordata > Mammalia > Rodentia > Muridae > Meriones > Meriones unguiculatus. The sequence continues at coordinate 162,246,837 of NC_083349.1, forward strand.
CTTGTGTTTTATTTTATTACAGATGCAGTTAAGTTGACAACCGAGATTAAACATCACAGGGGGTGTTTGGATGACAGCGCCAATGACCACACACAGATGGGTTTGGGGTGTTCTCAGCATCTTCTTAGAAACACTGTGTGGTAAAAGATGTACATCATCTTAAAATTATTAAACCATAATGGTGTGCAGTAATCAAGCAGGGATATTTCAATGAGCCACATTCGTTTTCCAAGTTCCTCACATAATAACCCTTCTCCTTTTTCATAGTCCACTTCGAAGTAGTCAAACCTACATTACACATAAGAGATGTGAAGTACCCAGTCCTTTCAATAAGTATTCTCTCAAAAAGCTATTTTTCAAAGTGTACTGCCATCTTCCACCACCATTGTTAACGGATGAGACATTCAGTGTGCTGGACTTTCATGTCTAGGAGTAAAGGAAAGGGAGATGGGTCGGACAGAGTTAGGCATCAGCCTAGAGGAGTAAACTGGTCCAGGGTTTCTGCTGGAGTAACCAGGGTTCTGTCAAGGTGCAAAGCTTAGATGAGCGTGGTAGTTGCAGACAGACAGCTGTACGTCTCAGAAAGAGGCAATGCAGTAATGAACTTGAGGTTAAATGAGGTATATCAGACCCCTGGCAAAAAAATTTCACAAGATTCAAATTGTGCATAAGGGACCTAAAGAGTGCAGGCAGGAAAGCGCGAGGAGGAGAAGCTCAAGCAGATGACTAGCTGTATGCACTGGGTACAGACTAACTCATCAACCCGTCACAACTTGGTGGGCAGGCATACAACTTAACTGCATGAAGGCTGGAGTGGTCCAGTCGTTGTGACTTTGGATGCTACCCCTTCATCCTCCTGCAGACCCTCACCTCCCTCCCCGTGCCTCTTCTAGTCTTCTGGGACTTTCAGCCTCACATTCTGGCTCTGTCCTTCCACAGGTCAGCGATCCATGTTTTATGGTTTGTTTTAGCTATTTGATCCTGAGCGTCCTGAATAAGCTAGAAGAGTCAGATGGAGTCTAAGGTGAAATGTTCAGACACCACCTTCCAGACCAACAAACAAACCCCTGGTACCAAATGTTTGTCAACCACATAGCTCATCAGGAAGAATGCTATCTTTTCATTTCTGTTTTACCGTAATTACAGTTGGTCTTCCATAGCTGTGGGTTCTGGGTCCACATTCAATCTCCAAAATTTAGTAACAAATATGTCTGTTCTGAACATATATATATCTGTTTTCTTGTCATTATTTTCCAAAAAAAAAAAAAAAACAGTATAATAACCATTACACAGAATTTGTGTTGCACTGGGTATTATGAGTAATCCAGGGATGAAGTGAGGTAAACAGGAAGATAGGCAAGGTTTGTGCGCCATGATTACACCATTTTATTAAAGAGATTTGAGCACAGGTGGATTGTGACTGGAAAAAAGCTGAAACCAATTCCATGTGGGCCGTGAAGGGCCAAATCACAGAACAGTTTGACTTCTGCTCAAGAGTAGAGATTTGGACCTGATTTATCCAAATGTTAGTTTTTTATTATCTCAAGAGTCCAGAGCTTAAATAGCAATTTAAATGTTAATCCTAGTTCTTGGTACGTAGCAGACACTTCGTTTGTTTATTCAGCAAATATTAATTACTCCATAGACTCAAAGCACAATAGATTTTCAGATGATTTCTAACAGCTGTGTCTTGATGCATTGTGGGAATTCAAATGGAACCTCAGAATTTAATTGTTTCAAAGCTTCCAATCTACCTCATTTGTGGTTAATAAGGACGTCCTCTTGTGTGAAAAAAAAAAAAAAAAAAAAAAAAAACCATTGTCGCAAGAACCCTTGTAGAGGTGCATAAGAAATATTGGTGCCTCTGCTGCTGGTTGAACCTAGAGTTTCCTGGCAACCAGGGATGAATCTCATAGTGATGTGAACAATGTGAACATAGCTCCATGCTCCAAGTCCTTATTAACTGAAAGCAATGAGGGAATGGGAAATTAACACATCCAGTTAAGCCTGCTCTATGGCTCCCACCACTGCTGATGAAACACCCCAGACCAGTTGACTAGACATCTGACTAGACATCCTAGAGGCTAAACTAAAAACACATTTTAAGTGGCTATGAATAGCTTTCCTGCCTGGCCCCCTTTGGAAGAAGCACAGGTTTAAGTCTGCTACCTGTGAAGATGGTATGGACACTGAAGAAGACCCAGATGGACGGTCTTTTCTCCAAAAAGCAATTCTCCTAACTTAGGGCAAGACCTCGAGCAGACCACATCCCAGCTTCCAGTTCAGCTCTGGTTCTTCATTGCCAATCTTTCTTTGCTCAGTGCCCACAGACTAATGCACCTGGACAGCCACAATCTCTCCTCTCAAAGTGCACTTTGCTCAACCTGTCTTCACCCCTGTCAGTTCTTCGCTTGACTGCTTTCCAGGTTTTCAGACTTAGCTTACCTCGTGAGTCTATATTTTTAGAATACAGATTCTGACCACTTCACCTCAAGTCCATTATTTGGGATGCTACAATAGTGTATTCATACAGGTTTCCCTGAAAACCTTAAAAAATAAAAAAGAAAGAGAAACAATGTCTGCCCTCACCATTTGACTACAAATTGACAAACTCTGTGGTTTAGACTCCCATCTAACCCCTCAAACTGTAAGGCAACTGTATCATGTTAAAGGCTACATTTCTAAGACAGATTTCATATATCAGCCAAGTCTCCCACCAGGGTGACTGTCTTCCCTGGTTGAAACCTCAAAAGTTCATAGAGTGACTCTTAGTCCACAAATACTCTAGGCAGCCGGATAAACAGCCCTGATCTATTGTGGAGGGCAGGTTTTATCCTCCATTCCTATCCCAGCCATCTCTTAATTCTTCCTGCAGAAGGTCTTCTGCCAACTGTCTTTGCCAGCCCCTTGACAGGTTCAGATTATTTCGGAAGTGCTGTCTCTATCCCTGTTCTGGATGTCTATGAAAGAATTATGAAAAGCCTTCAAAATAATAAGACTTGAATTAAGTACCCACTTACACATAGCTTTACAATATTTTATTGCTTATTTTTTTCCCACAGTATATGAGTATGATCTAGATAACACAAGGTAGAAATCCTTCTCAAGCTCTAGGCAAACCAGCTCAAGAAGGTAAACACAGAAAGCTAGTTGGGATGAAAATATTTCAATTGGAATCACAAAGGTATCACAGCTGGGTTGCTGGAGGCTAAATAAATAATAATAATAAAAAACAGACTTTTAAAAACTGTATCATCAGAAAATGGTTTTAGGGAAGAATAAAGGTGACTTTCTGAGCAAGGGCAGGCAAACCTCTGGGCCTCTATGTCAGGCAGGTGGCTACTGACAACCTGACTGAGCTTCTAAAGTGTTACGGGATGAGAGAAGACAGGACAAAGTGCTGAGCGAGAGACTCTTAACTGTTCAGTAACTGCCTGACATCTCCAGAGCTGAGTAGGAAGGCAAACTCTCCACGTCTAATTAGGCATCTTCAGGAATCAAAGCTCTGCAGTTTGCTCCATCTGTCTCACTGAAATGTCCATTTAAGCATGGGGATGTCTTACATTTTCAGCATAATTAAAACTTCATATTTTTTACCTTTGATATTCCTGGTGAACCTAAACGGATCAACAGGGTTTTCATCGGGGCTCAGTACTCAGATGATATGAACAGGAAATGCCATGCTGTTCTAAGTAGCAAGAAATTCTGCTGTTTGCTGAGAACCGAGGCTTTATAAATTTATCATTGAACCTGTTTTTTTTTTTTTTTTTTTTTTTTTTCAATTTCATTTCCCAACTTGGAAAGCAACAGATATTTACTCCTTCCTGTTTTTGAAATATCCGTTTTCAACATCACATAAATAACAACATCCACAAAACAAACCATGGAAATGTGAAGGTGCTGACAATTCTCTAACCCTCACTCAAAGGACATGATGTAGCTGAATCTTTCTGTCACACTTGTGGTTATTGTCATGTGGAAACTGCACATTGCTCCAATGTCCAAACTGTGTAATCAGCATTGACCTTAGGCTTTTTCCAACTCAGCTCACAAGCCGAGCTTTGAATAAGGTTTGGATCAAAATGAAGATGAGAATTGTTTTTAACTTGAAGGCATAAAGTAAAGCGACAAGGCAATGTCACTATCTCTGTAGAAGGTGTGACAGAAATCCATCAAGTGGGCTGGCATAGCATGTGCAAAACTGCACCAGGATGCAGACTGCAGCACTTGCAGGCCAAGAGACCTACTTGTCTGGGCTGCACTTCCATATTGGCAAGGCTGAGCACAAGGACACTACAGCAGCCAAGTTCTGACAGGTGAGTGGTCAACATGGAAGGCTCCCCAGGAGTGCCCAGAGCCTGGGTTCTGACCAACAATGAAAGAAAAATATTGCTAGGTACCACATGGGGTGAGCCAGAGAAGCCACTCACCTTAAAACTGACAGATACACGTTAAGCTTTTGTTTTCCATTGTCCAGGCCTTCTGTGTGAAAGAGGATTCCTGCTACATCAGGGTAAATCACAGCTTCCACTCCAGATAAGCCTGCATGTCCAGAGTCAAGCAGGGTGACCAAATGTTTTCAGTTTCCTGAGAAACCTTCCATGGCAAACAAACCTCTCTGCACTGATCATCTCATTATTCAATTCACATGTTTACTATCACTTTCTGTGGGCCATCAGCTTGGGGCTTTTACTGCTGTGATAAAAGATCATGACCAAAAAGCAACTTGAAGAGGAAAGGCTTTATTTACCACCTTACACTTCCAGGGAACCATCAGTGAGAAAGTCAAGGCAGGAAGTCAAGAAGGACAGGGGTCTGGAGACAAGAACTGGTGGGTAAGCCATGAAAAAGCGGTGCTTGCTGGCTTGTTTTTCATGATTTGCTCAGCCTGCCTCCTAGGACCACCAAGACCTAGGACCACCAGCCCAGAAGTGGCGCAGTCCATGATGAGCTGGGCCCTCGCATACCAAACATCAATCAAGAAAGTTCCAATCTGGTGTGGGAATTTTCTCAATTGAGGTTCTCTTTTCTCAAATTACTCCAGCTTGTGTCAAACTGGCATGTAGCTAGCCAGCACAGCCATGCGGATATCAGACTCATCAAGGAGATCCAGACTCAGTATCACGCCAATGGGCATCCTTTCAAAGCTACTCTCCATCCCCCCACTCCTCCCCCCCACACACCGTGTGTCCTCTCTGCCTGACATGACATTCAACATGGAACCCTGTGATTCATCTTTTCAGAGTTGAGCTGCGGTTCTCTGGGGCTCCCACCAGGCACCTGACATCGTCAGTCAATCAGTTTCAAGATCGATCAGCTGTAAGCCAGAAATCACAGAACCGAAGGCAGTCTGGATTTGGACTTTGACAATTCTAAATTGAGGCCGTAGGTGGGCCTCGGTAGGAAAAAAAAAATCTTGTTCCAAGAAGAGAACTGACTTCCCCAGTTGTTCTCTTATCTCCATGTGCACACCATGAAATGCACGAGTGTGCACAGACACGCGCACAAACAGATAATACATAAATCAATGTAAAATACTTTTAAAAAGAGAAAAGTACGAATTTTCAAGTGTGGTTTCAACCCAGTATCTGACTAGAATTCTGCTTCATGTGACCACTAGGGGGCATTTAGTCCTCAACTATAGTCTGTGAAGGTCAACGCTTTTGGTCGCCATCGGGATGGGGTGTAGGTAGGGTCACAGGGCAGAGACCCTGCTAAGCTCAGGAGACAGGACAACAGATTGGTACAGATAGCAGGGTGAACACGGGGAATCTGAGCACCGTTAGTGAGCTGTCACCCTCAGAACTACCCAGAAACTGAAGAGAGCCTGTAGCCCTTTTTAGAACACTGGGCATCCAGCACTGAGCTAGATCCCTCCTCTTCATCACGGCTGACCATCAAGTTAGTCTAAGATGCTTTTTTACTTTTCTAATTATTCTCTAAATAAGGAAATCCAAGTCCGAGAGTTTCTCACTTACATTATATCTCACCTGAACACGCACCAACGCCTTTGAATTCAGTCAGGCTCTACTACTCCACTGAGCTCTGTGTGAGTTGCTATTCCTGCAACACCGTTTCCTCCACTCCTGATGTTATGACTCCCCAAATCCCCACGTTATCCCTGTGTGTGTGTGTGTGTGTGTGTGTGTGTGTGTGTGTGTGTGTGTGTAAAACATTAGCCTTCATCTTAGTTTCCATAATTTCATAGGGTTAAACTTAATAGGAAACACCTGTCTCATGTTTTATTATTCTTTGTGGCATCAATACTTTAGGCTGTGTATGGTACACAGTGAATGATTAATAGATCATGTATGAACTCATAAATAAGTTAAAAAAAAATAAACTCACAGGAAGAGCCTGGATATCAATAGGAGTGCACTTCCTCCACCTGGACATTTCCTGAAGACAACTTTAGACATGCAGGACCTGCCTGGGCTATTTGCACAGTATCTACGCATCAAACCCCAAGGAGAAGAAAGCTGGATTTGCCTGCTGAGCGCTTCGTACCTACAAATCTAAACTCAAACTCTAATGCAAGTCCAGCCCCAGCTCACACTGACTTCCCAGCACTCCTGAGGGTTGACTTGAATTTCATTGACATAGCAAAGCAGTCATTTGGTTATAGCTACAGTCCCTGCATGCTCACAGTGGAGCCGATTTGAGCCCCAAGCCAATTCGGAGCTAGGATGCCTCAGCTTGGAATGTTCTGCTCATATATACAGATCTGGCCTTTACTGTAGTCCCAATGGGCCAAAAATTAACATCTGTAAATGTATCTTTTGCTGCTACCACTGTATTTGCCCACTTACCATGTACACAGTGGACCATTCATAGCCTTCACTGTTGCCTTTTCTGGAGATGAGTTCTGACTGCACTCACTACAGGTGGGGTTCTGTGTGAAGGAAGAAGAAAATGAAAGATTTAAACAGAAAAGATAACACGGAGTTTAGTTCAGAGAACCTGAGTTCTCTTGCTCAGGTCCCCTCCTCTTTTGAGTTGTCTCTGGAAGGCCATCAGAGAGTAAATATTCTGTATCAAAAACAGAAACTAGAAAGCCAGAGTAGAAGGCATGGCTTCTGATCTCAGCTACTTGGGAAATTAGAAAGGAGACTGGCACGTTTAAGACCCGTCTGGGTTACACACAAAGTTTAGTCAAGCCTGAATAACTCAGTGGTTATGTCTCAAAATGAAAAGGAAAAAAATGAGGGCTGTGGACATGCTCAGCACTTGAATGCTTACTGACACCAGCAAGGTCCTAAATTCAGTCCAAACAAAAAAGCAGAATAAGAGGAAAATGAAATTAATACCTTACCTGATGGAGGGCTGAAAGAATTCCTGAAGACTGCATGAGTAATTCTGGGTACAAGACTGACTTGAAGTTGTCTCCCTGAGGAGCCTCCAGATCTCTGCCCTGGAGGCTGAGCAGGTTCCAGGGTGGAGCTTTCTGTGAGGAATGCCACACACTTCACAGTGGGGCACTATGCCCAATGTCCTCTTCCAGGTTATAAGTCATGGATGCCTGGCCAGCTAATTCTTCTGCAGGACCACAGATTGTTCTAGTGAAAACCAAGTCTGTGGTGAGGGCAGCACTGGTTTCTCCTCACCCCACTGTTTCTCCTCAGTTGTCCTCAGTTCACTCACCATGAATAGGAGGAAATGTCACAAGCAACCTAACTTTCCCTTCCTTTTCCACATGAGGTTGAATGTGACCAACAGATACCAACAAACTCCTAGGCAAGTGTAGAAACAAATCACTCCTCCAGCCCATCATACAGGCTGTGAAAAAATATGGGGCATGTACAGAACCAAATAGTTTTCATGAAAGGAAATTGCTTGAGTTGTCAAAGTGTTTCCCTCTACAAAACTTATTTTCTGAATGAAACGGAACTCTTAGAAACCCATCTATATTCTCAGGAGACTTGAACAGACACTGCATTAAAAGGGAGGGCATGGATGAGTACAGAAAAAAATATTGTTTTAACATGAAAAGAACATTATTTCAAAAACCTAGAGTGAGAAGATAACTTGATAAGTAAGATAAGCGAGCACTCAATAAAGTCTCATAAAATTCCCAGTATCGGATGGAGAGCTAACTACGATCGGCACAGGCAGAGGAGAAATGCAGAGAATCTAGGAGGTCCTACCCAGAGCAGAGAACAGAGGAGACATGGGCAGGAAAATCAGAATAGAATTCAATTTACCTGACTCTTACAGTTGAGCCTTTTAATAATAAAAGCGATGTCAGAAAGATTCACAGTGAAAGTAGACATAACCTAAATAATGTTGTGTCTAAATCTCAAAGATATTGAAAGGAAAGACCAAAGCACCAGATGTCTAACTAAAAAAAAAAATGAGTTGCTGCAAAGACAAAGAAAACCCCAAAAGCAAGGCCGTTCTGCACATCCACATCTGTAACGCACATCTGCAGGTTACAAACAGAACCCATTTTCTTCCCCCATCATCAGCTGCTGTGAAGGTACAGGAGAATTCCCTTTACCACAGATGGTTCAGATCTTACCCTAAACTTCCTATGCAAAGCAAAGAAAACTGTAGCCATAAATTAAGCAAAACAAGCATGGTCTTAAAAGAAATAATGAATAGCTAAATAAGTCTTGATTTTTGCCACTTTATTAAATGTGCCTGTTAATGTCTGTTAAAGTGTGTGAATCTGAAGAGTAAAACTCACAGATGATTTCAGCAGAACTCAGGGGCTTGGCCACGGGTAATGGAACATAAATAATTTCCAAATTGGGCAGCTTTGAGAAATACATAAAGTGGATTGCTGCCATGTAAACCGTCATTTGTCCATTGGGGAAAAAAATTAAATAAAAGATACAATTTCCAAAAGAAAATTTAAATAGGGCAAGTGATAAAATGTCAGCGAAGCCTGAGTTGTACTTTGGCATCATATCATCAAGGGATGATGTGGTTCTTCACTCCCCATCGTCTCCATACCTAGAATCATGTGCAAAAGGTAGGTGGGACAGCACTGTCCCTAACAGCTACAAGCCATGTGTCTATTAAAGTGAATGGACTAAATGAACAGGAAGACAGAGGAGATGGCTCAGGTGGTAAAGAACTTACTTGTAAGTCCCAGAAACCACGTAAAACAGGAGAGATTTGATAGCCACTTGCAATCCCAGCAGTTTGGAGGTGGAGATAGAGAACAGACTCAAGAGCTCCAATTTAAAATAGTTAAATAAAAGGAGACTATTCAGAGAATCCACCCACTGTCAACTTTGGGTGTCAACATGTACACACAAATGCACACATCACATCTCTTTCTCTCTCTCTTTCTCATAAACACACACACACATACACACCAGAGAGCTGTACTTAAATGAATACCCACAGACACACAAAATAAGAGAATTATAAATAAATTGAAATATAGTCATACTATATTGCAATAAAACTATATTACTATATTACAATAAAACTCTACAACCATTCAACGACATTGATGGCTGTCATCATTATAAAAACAAAAGGGCAAGAGGCTACAATTGAGATGTGTCTTAAATGTGTCCCGCCCTCCAGGGTTAATATACAACCTTTTTCTCCAGTGTGGTGATGTGGTGGCTGAATCTTAATGAATCTTAATGACCTTACAGCAGGCACTTAAGCTACAACAGCTTAATTCCAGTGGTGACTGGGAGGAATTGTTGGAGAGAAGGAGAGACTTGGTCCCCGTGTGTCCTGGGTCAAATCATGCATGCTCCTTGTCTCACCATATGATCTTTCTCTCATCAATATTCCCACCATGATGGTATCTGCCAATTTGTAATGTAGCCAGGAGCCCTCATAGTCAAACAGATGCAGATTAGGTATTATTCTCTTGAATCACCAAGGCTTTGGGTGAGTGAACTGTTTTATGCATGACCCAGCATCAGGTATTTGCTATGGCAATCAAAGACAGGCAAAAACACGAAGTGTAAAGACTATACACGGTGCGGCTGGAGAGACGGCTTAGTTGGTAAAGCCCTTGTTTCACAACATGAGGATTTGAGTTTAGCTTTCCAGCATCTACACAATTGGAAAACATGGCTGAAACCTAAGTCCTGGGAGGAAGGAGGTATACACACAAGTAGATCATACGCGGTAAATATTTGTCACTCCCAAAACTGAACGTATTAATAAAAAAATTGCTCCTGTCTTTGCAAGGATGCTGGAAATGCTAATTTCCACTCCCCCCCCCAACTGTTTGGGTTGATCTGGAGCTATTGCATATTCAAATCTTAACTGCTCGCTCTCCAAGATCCTTACTGCCCTACGAGTAAATTTTCACATATCTGAAATGACATTGTGTGAACTTGCCTCCCAAATTATCCCTGATTGGCTAATAAAGTTGCCTAAAGCCTGAGCTGAAGAGAAAAGAGAGATAGGCAGCATGAAGGTTCAGGGCTTGTGGGATCACAGAACGACCATGAGGAAGAGAGAGAAAGGAGGAAGAAAGGAGCAGCTTGCCATGGTTTAGCGTAGCCAGGAGGATGTGGCCGAGAGCATTTGCTCTGAGGACTGGCCTGATGGGGCAGAAGCAGCCAAGGTGGAACATGTGAAAGTATGAGTGGGGATTTGGGCTGACAAGCTAGCTAAAAGAGTTTATATCTGCCAAGCTCCAGTGCTTTAAGGCTTGCCACAAATCTAACAGTCTCTGTGTCTTTTACTTATGAAGGAGCTGGTTAAGGAATAACTGCCACTGTATTAATAACCAACATTAATTAATATTAATAGAATAATTAATTCCTCTCATACCCAGCAGGGTGAAGAATTGATGCACAAGTTAGTTGGTAATCCTGCAATATGGTTTAATTCTACTACTTCTTTGATTGCAATCTTTCACACCTAGGGATGCATTCTATTGGAATTAGATGCTTGTAATAAATGTTTGTAGAATTTTAAAAATTAGCTGAACCCCAATAGAGAGACAATTTAATAGTTTTCAATGTATCTTAGTATTAGAAGGCAGGATTCTCCTAAATAGGTTAGATGAAGTGATTTTCTGCTATTACGGCCCAACTGGCAGAGCAAGAATGCTAACTTAGATCAGATGTTTGACAATGAGTTAGTTTTTCAATGGTTTCACCTATAAACCGAGAAAAAAACTCTCTTCTTTGGCTGCCTGGACGATTGAATCAGGAGATCTATGTCAAATGTCAGGATGTTCTTGGTTCAATATACTATGATGTAAGAAAAAGCGAGTTCCCAAGAATAACTTTGGAAACAAACAAAGTTGTAAACTGTTAGGAAGCATATTCTAACACCTCAGTTAGACACGCATGATTTTAGTACCTTTTTTGTTTGTATATATTTTTAAAGTATTATTGTTGTTATTATTTACAAATTTATTCACTTTGTGTCCCAGTTGTAGCCCCCTCCCTCCCTCCCTCATCTCCACCCAGTCCCTCCTCTATCCCTCTTCACTGGTCCACTGATAGGGCAAGTCCTCTTGCCTTCTCTGGGTCCTTTAATATCCCCCTTCATTTGTAAGATTCCCTGCATCTGTCCAAAGTTTGGGTGTTAGTCTCTGCATCTGCTTTGATCCCCTGTTGGCTGGAGTCTTTTAGAGGACATCTGTGGTAGGCTCCAGTCCTGTTTCCTCTCTTCTACCGCTTCCATTGTCTAACCTGTTTTCCCTTATGAATGAGAATTAAACATCTTCCCTAGGGTTCTTTTTATAGTTTAGCTTCTTTAGTAGATTTTAGCATGTTTATCTGATATAATATGGTAACTATCCACTTATAAATGAGTTTATACCATGAATGTCTCTCTGCTTCTAAGATGATCTTTTCTAGTTTCATCCCTTTGCCTGAAAATTCCATGATTTCCTTGTTTTTAATAGCTGAGTAGTATTCCTTTGTGTAAATGTACCACAATTTCTGTATTCATTCTTTGGTTGAGGGACATCAAGGTTGTTTCCAGATTCTGGCTATTATGAATAAAGCTGCTATGAACATAGTTGAGCAAATGTCCTTGTTGTATGGTTGATCATCTTTTTGGTATATGCCCAGGAGTGCCATAGCTGTGTCCTGAGGTAACACTGTTCACAGTTTTCTGAGAAAGTCTCGGAGTGATTTCCAAAGTGTTTGGACAATTTCCACCAGCAAAGGAGGAGGATTCTCCTTTCTCCATATCCTCTCCAGCATATGTTGTCACTTGAGTTTTTGATCTTAGCCATTCTGATAGGTATGATGAGATGGAATATCAGAGTCATTTTGATTTGCATTTCCCTGATGACTAAGGACATTTGGCATTTCTTTAAGTGTTTCTCTGCCATTCGATATTCCTCTGTTGAGAATTCTGTTTAGCCCTGTACTCCATTTTTTAATTGGATTATTTGTTTTCTCGGTGTTTAATTTCTTGAGTTCTTTATATATTCTGGACATTAGCCCTTGTCAGATGTAGGGTTGATTAAGATCTTTTCCCAGTCTGTAGCCTGTTCTGTTCTATTGACAGTGTCCTTTGCTTCACAGAAGCTTTTCAGTTTCAGAAAGTACCATTTATTGGTTGTTGATCTTAGAGAAACAGTAATAAAGCCAGCATGGCCCTGACATAGAAACAGACTGGAGAATCATTGAAATTGAGTTGAAGACCCAGAAATAAACCCACACACCTATGGACACCTGACATTTGACAAAGAAACCAGGACCACACGATGGAAAAAAGACAGCATCTTCAACATATGGTGTTGATCTAACTGGATATTTACATGTAGAAAAAAATGCAAATAGATCCATACTTATCACTCTGTACAAAATTAAAGTCTAAGTAGATAAAAGACCTCAACATAAAACCAGACACGCTAAACCTGTTAGAAGAAAAAGTGGGAAAGAGCTTCAAACTCATTGGCACAGGACACAACTTCCTGAAAAGAACATCAAGAGCTCAGGCTCTAAGATCAACAATCAATAAATGGGACCTCCTGAAACTTAAAAACTCTTGTTTGCCTATCTTACTATATTTTGAGTACTTGTATTGATGGAATGTTTATTATTATCAGAGAGCCCTCAAGATGTTCTCATCAGCTTCTTCAAATCCAATCGCCACAGCAAACACGAGAGCCTTGCATGACAGTTCTCAGCCAAACCTCACTGCTGGTGCTGCCACTCAGGCCCTTGGATTGTTGGCTCAAGTAGGTCATCTGCACAGCCTTGAACTCCTGATCCTCTGATTCATTTCTTGACACTGTGTCTTGGAACCATTGCCATCTATTACAGACTAAAATTCTGTGCTGTTCCTCTTTCCCTGGAACCTGTGTAAGGTGGATCTAGTTCTCTTTTGTCTGGACAGGGAATTCCTGTCTTTTCTCACCTCATCATTCCCTGATTGTCAGAGTCATATCAGACTGATGCAGATTTGTACTTCCCCTGTTAATGCACATTCAGGAATAAACAGGCAGCCTCACATTCTACACAGTTTACGACATGGTCAACAGCAGTTCATCTTGACCTCAGGTAACCTTTTATGGTATGTCAGCAAATGTAGGAGAGCAAGTTCATGTAACTACAAGGAAGGTGAAAGTGTACAAGACCTTGTGGGTGTGTTCTTTCCCATGTGGGTGAAGAGCAGCGTCACCGACAGCGGAGCGCCATTTCCTTGGTTTCTCAACACAGTCCAAGACATTTATAGAGACTGTGCTACACCTAAGGTCTCTGGGCAGGACAATGGAGATGACTATTAGTGAACCACTTCCTCCTTACACTAGGGTTGAAATTACTGTCTTCAAATGTTCAAATGTTCCTGAGAGATCTCCAAGGGCCTCACATCATCAGTTGATAAATGGACTAACTCTAGAGTCTAGAGACAGAGTAATTGTTAAGTCATGATGCCTACTGGAGTATATCATTTGAAGCCCACACAATGTCACACTCCTACTAAGGTTAGTTTATAATTTACTATTCAAAGCATGACACTTTGCGGGACAAAAAGGTCAGTTGACACAGCTGCTTGGTAAATGTCCATATGAGGATCAACCGTAAGCAAACTGTACTGTGACGTTACCTAAGTCATAACACAAACTTTGACAAATACTTTTCAAAGGCCCCCAACACACACAACTCACTGTAGCCATGATCATAGTTCACAGACAAGAATTGTGTCTAAGAGATTACAGGCTTGCTTCCTTGATAGCCTAACATACTCAGGATGCATAGGTCAGGGAGGTACTATGGAAAATTTTGGCAGGAAAGATAGCCCCCACTGTTGTCCAGTACTATGTGGACCATAAATCTCTACAGCTGCTTCTGACTAACGAAGCTAGAAAGCCCCGTGGCTCCATCTGGCTTTACGTATGATACACACCTGCGCAAGAACTCCTTTCCTGAACCATGTGTACTTCTGAGGGGTCACCATCCTTTCTGACAGTACAGTAGTCAGGATATAAACACTTTGTCCCCTCCCCGGCCTTCTACTGCATCAGTGTCAGCCAGCTCTACAAATGCAGCTCCTAGGCCAAATCAACAGATATGACATCATTCTCCAAGTTGATCTACAGTGTTTAAAAGATAAATTACCCTGATCAAACCCATTGTTCATGCTGCAATCCCAGAATACCCCCTGCTGACTGGGAAGTATCAGTATGATGCATGGAAGGACCCCTTGCTGTTTTAGCTTCTGGCAAGGGGTCCTTAATCTAGATCAAAGCAGCAGTTCTCTAACAAAACCGAATTTCCCCTTTAGAGTCAAAATAGTCTTCTCCAGGATAATAATGTGACCTCCCTGGGCTTTCTCGATGCTGCTCAGATGACAGAAGTAACAAGCCATACATACATATAACCTCTCTGCTGAGCAGAGGATGAGAAACAAGGTCTATTTCTTGACAGTTAGCAAGAAAGTGATCCTCTAAATGAGAAATGAAAAGCACATTGGAGCTAAGTTACCAGTTACCTGTACCCTCCAAAATAGCAAAGACCAGCCCTCTGCTTCTCCCACACAGTTCTGCCTCCCTTTCCTTCTCCTCTACCACAGTGCCCAGCCTCCTGCACTTCAGCAGAGCTATGGTGCCAAGGCTCTGATCTACCTATGCAGAGGTTCGAGGCTCCATCTGAGAATCCAGGATGGAGGGCATGGAAGCACTGAATTTACTCTGGACTTCTGGCAAGGACAAACACTTGTGGAATATCCTAAGAATTCTTTTCTATCACTGTAACCTGAAAGGGAGGATTAAGTTTTAACATGGCAATGAAAGGGACCTCCAGTTCTGTTATGCTCAGAAAAAGCTAGTGCACAAGAAAATCTGACTTCACCCAACTCACTTCACTGTGTGTCCCCCAGCCCTATAAGCTTCTCAACATTTTATTTCTACTAGATTGTGTTTGTCTATGTGTATTTGTATGTATTTGTGTGTGTTCTATCCAGAGATTGACAACATTGTCATTCTTATCTTACATTTTTTAAACATTTTTATTAGTTCACTTTGAATTCCACACAAGGTACTTTGAACATACTTCCTTCCCTCAACCCCACCTATAACCATCTTCACTACTCTATGATCCCTTCCAACCCAATTGTGAGTTTTCTTTTCAGCCCCTTTGAGTCTGGTTTGTGTTGTCCAATTATTCTTAGGAGTGGAGCTTGCCCTGGCATGTGGTTGACTTACAGAGGTCATATCATCAAAGAAAACTGGCAGCTATAAAATGCCAGTAGTTCCTCCTCAAACAGTGGTGGGAATTCATGCGTCCTTTGCATGCTGGAATTTTGTCTAGCTTGAATTTGCACAGGTGGATATCACAACTTCTATAAATTCACATGTGCAATTGCCCTACTGTGTCTAGACAAACACTGCCTCCTTGATGTTACACAACACATCTGGCTCTCGACAATCTTTCTGTACCCTCTTCTGAGAAGATCCATGAACTTTAGGAGAATAGGGTGTATTGTAGTTCTCTCATTTAGGACTGGTAACTCCACATTCTTTTATTCTCTGTGCCTTGTTGAAGGTCTGGGAGATGCTCTGCTTTATGAGCATAGGAATAAGTCATTATCAGTTATTTTAATACCGTGTCCATTTAGCAGAATAATCAGAGTGGGCTCCTTCTCAGGGCCATTGACGATTATCTTGTTACAGGTTCTTGGCCTTGTTGACAGTGACAGGTATATGTTTCATCTCATGGAACAGGCCTTAGATTCAATAAAAATGTGATTGGTTATTTCCATAATATTCACATTGTTGTGCTCCGGTGGGCATATCTTGTCTGGCTAGTGAGTATTGCAGTTTGCAGGGTCGACAGCTATATTAAATAGATGATCGCTTTTCTCCTCCTGTAGTGTGCATAGCACCATGAAATCTAGTTAGTAGAAGTGAAGCATGCAAATAACTACTAAGTTGTTTTCTCCATGTTTTGTGGCTTGAGTGTGTGATGTCTTCAGCCATAGGGCAAGCCTTTACCAAATAATTATATCTGGGTTGAGCAAAAAAAATTGTCTCAGAAAAGAAGATGTAACTGTCATTAGCTGACCAATAAACTCCCAGGATCTATGTTTCCAAAGCTGACGTCATAGGCATGTATCATTGTTTCTAGCTTTCACGTATATGCTGGGAGTCAGAACACAGGTCCTCATACCTTCACAGAAAGCATTCAACCCACTGAGCTATGTCCCCATCCTCCACTAATATATTTTATAAGCTGTATGTATATATGTATGTGCATGTAATATATGTATGTATTTATGTATTGCGTATGTATGTTTGTATTCAAAGATGTCACAGCACGTGTGTGGAAATTACAAACAATTCTCTGAAGTCAGTACTTTTCTCCCACTATGTACATCACAGAATTTAAAGTAAGTCTCTCAGATAGGTGAACCGTCTTTCTTGTCCCATCAGTCTAAATAACAAACTAACATGCACACACGCACTAAGACTATGTATTTGTTCTTTCTATGTATATGTTATAAAGTATTTCCAAAGCTTTGGCAGGATATGAACTGTGATCAAATTGTATTTGCTTAGAACTGTATTTGAGGATAAAGAAAAATACATGAGTAAAGTCTAAAAATTTAGAAAAGATGTAAGAAATGAGACACATGGGTCATGAAAGAAAATAGTAAGGTTTGGCTTCCACCAGCTGTGGTGAATATGTGAATTCAATTCTCTGTGTGTTGAAGTAGCAAGAACCACTTTTGCACTCCTAAAGAACGCAACATGTGTGGGTTGGGGTGGTGGTGGCTCAGAGGTTAAGAACACTGGCTGTTCTTCCACAGGTCTTGAGTTTAATTCCCAGCAACCACATGGTGGCTCACAACCATCTGCAATCAGATCTGCTTTCTAGCACATGTTCTGGCTGGCAGAATGCTGTATAAATAATAAATAAATCTTAAAAAAACAACAACAAAAAGAATGCAACATGTGTTATCCCTTTGTTGCAGTGGCTGCAAGGCTGGGCTTTCTTTATAATTCTATATAACGGACAATAGCTGCAAAAGAACTGGACATGACTAGTCATTGCATCCATTTCTTACATTGACCCACATAAGAAAAGTAATTAAAAAATATTGTTCTGGGAAGATGGGGTTTGTAACCCAAACTAGTTCCCTGTTTTCTTCTTTTTAAAATTGTATTACCACAAGTCTGAAGGTGGTGCGGCATGCCTTTAGCCCCAGCACATGAAAGGTAGAGGCAAAAAAAAAAAATCTCTAAGAATTAAGACCAGCATAACCTACATATTGAATTCCAGGCCAGCCAGAGATTCACAATGAAAACATTTCTCAAACCAAAACCAAAAACAACAAAACAAGAAAGCAAACAAACAAACAAAAAACAAAGCCATAAAAATCATATTATTATAACAAGAATGTAAAATCCAATGTGAAGCCTCCTTGTTTCAGATTATCTCCTCTAATTGTACAGAAGTTTATTGAGATGTATGGACGTTGGATCTGCTTAATCTCAATGCACAATTTCTTTTTGCAAATTATCTACCGTAAAGATTGTTAGATAAATAGATAAATAAAATGAAAGATTATAGAAACATTCTAGCAGAGTTTAACATGATACGTAAATCGCCTTGCTTTACATGAAGTATGGTTTTAAAACCTAAAATAAAATAAAATTGTGAAAATTTCAGGACAACAGATGAATCTGGAAAGAATTGTATGAAGTGAGATGAGACATCTCAAAAAAAAGAGACATCACAGATTCTCCTCCCTGTTGTGAATAATAGCTTTTAGTAATATCTGTTTGCCATTCTGAATAAGATTTAAGCATCCTCCCTAGGGTCCTCCTTAGTGTTTAGCTTCTTTAGGTCTGTAGATGGCTGCCCTATATTATACAGCTAATATCCACTTATAAGTGAATGTATACCATGCCTGTTTTTCTGGGATATCTCACTCAAGATGATCTCTTCTAGTCCCATCCATTTGCCTGCAAATTTCATGATTTCCTTGTTTTTAATAGCTGAGTAGTATTCCATTGTGTAGATGTACCACAATTTCTGTATCCATTACTCTGTTGAGAGACATCTAGGTTGTTTGTAGATACTGGCTATTATAAATAAGGCTGCTATGAACATAATTGAGCAAATGTCCTTATTGAATGGTGGGGCATCTTTTGGGTATAAGCCCAGGAGTGGTATCGCTTGATCTTGAGGTAGAGCTATTCACAATTTTCTGAGAAAGCACCAGATTGATTTCCAAAGTGGCAAACAGGAGAGACACCAGAAGGGGTAGAAAAAGGAAATGGGATAGGAGCCTACTCTAGGGGGTCCTCTGAAAGGATTCACTGAACAGGGGATCAAAGCAGATGCTGAGACTCATGGCCAAACTTTGGGAAGAGCACAGGGACTCTATGGAAAAGAGGGGTGGGAATATAGGGACATGGAGAGGACAGGAGCCCCACAAGGAGACCAACAAAACTAAAATATCTGAGCAAGGGGGTCCTGCAGAGACTGATGCACCAACAGAGGACCATGCATGGAGAGGACCTACACCCCCTGCTCAGATGTGGCCGATTGGCAGCTCAATCTCCATGAGGATCTCTGAGTGAGAAGAACAGGGGCTGCCTCTATCATGAACTCAATTGACTGTTCTCTGATCACTGGTGATGTCCATGCAGAGGATCCAGGCAGTCCTGATGAGACTTAACAAGTTGTGGGCAGATGGCAATAGTGGAGAACTCCCCCTTTCAGTGGACTAGGGGAAAGGGATGGTGGGAAGATGGAGGGAGGGTGGGACTCGGGGAAGTTGAAGAAAGGGGCTTCAATAGGGATATATGATGAATAAACTGTGAAGAAAACAATTTTTAAAAATAATAATCACCAAAAAGATCTAATTATGTATGTAGATCTGAATGTGGACATTGGCTATGAAATCTTAAAGGTGTCCTCATGAGAGGAATAAGAGCTGTTTAGTGAGCAGATTGCTGAGAGGAACACATGGATTTGACAGTGGGTAGAAGATGCCCGGGAACAGAAAGATAAAAGTCGGATCAAGGAAAAGAAGGACAAGGGAGGAAGGGGACTAAAAAAAATTGTTTGACAATATTTTAATGAACCTAATCCTTTGTGTGCCAATTAACAGCAAATAACATTTTAATGATGTTTACCTTGGTATGGAGAGTTAATTTAAATGGAACGGCATCTGCATTGCTCTGGTTTCTTAAAAAATAATTTATTCTTCTGTTAACATATAACTTATAAGTAATTTCAATGTGAAGCCAAGACTAGAGTTACTGGTAAACTCAGCACAGAGAATACCAGCCACGGTTCCTCAATGAGAGGATTATGAATGAGAGCATATAGAATTGTGGTCATTGGTTTAATGATGCTTCAGCTCATGAGATGTTTTTTTATCCCTCTAAAGTCATGTGAAAGAACATGCACTCAGTATAAATACTATTTTATTTACGGGGCCGAAGCGACAATCCCGGGCTCTGTCAAGGCTAAGCAAGCACTTGACCACTGAACAAAATCTTCAGCTCCATAAACGGTGCTTTGTATTCTGTGTTTGAATTTTTTTTTCCCCTTGGCTAGTAGCATGTAGTTTGTTTTTCTTTTGTGGTACTGGATAGGAACAGAGAGCATTGTGCCCAGTGAGCCATGCCATCATAAAAGGAAGCAGTTGTTTGCAACAATTTTCAACAAATCCCACATGGTACTTAACATTTCCTTACCAAATAGATTTTATTTCAGAGAATTGTGTCGAAATGTGACATAATTTAAGTGTTCTGGACACACTTACGGTGGGCTCGGCTAAACTACGATGTTTGATATGTTAGGTAAATTAAATACACTTCTGAAATGATATTTTCATCTTCGAAAGGGCTTGTTAGCACTTAATCCCATCGGAAATCCACTCACTGCATGAGGGCTGCCCGTATTATGGAGGAGAATCCCCCTCACTTAAGATTAACTGACAGTGGATGCTAACCACACCTATGAAGTTACCTGCCTTCAACATCCTAGACTAGTGTTTCCCCAGAGCAGCATTCCAGAACCCAGCTAAATAACACATGACACTTATTCAGTACTTAGGATTCCTTTGTTCTCCAGCTGAAGTCCTGGTTCGGTCCACTCATAAGATAATCTCACCCAGACTTCTTGGTCTCAATTGGTTTTGCTATCAGGCCTCCACTGGATTCCTTTGGGAGCATGTTACTTCCCTCACAAGCCTCACATTATAACTCACCTGGAGCCTAGCATATCCCAGCACCTCTGTTTATTCTGTGCTGTGGACAGCAGGCAGACAAAGAGCTCCTGAAGTGATCATGAAAATCTTCTTATGAGGGACCTGGCATTTTCAGTGAGTGGCATCCCTCATCTTCTTTTATTAATTATACATTATTCAGCAGCACTTTAATGTTACCACCTTATGAATTTTGTCAAAGGAAAAAGAGAGTGATAACCCATAATCACACTACCTAAAATAATCACTGCTAACATTTTAGTGCACATTATTTCTTTCTCTATGTGTGTAATTTTGCAAATTTTCAATCATATTCAATATACAATTTTATCACATTTTTCCACTTAAATATTATACTACAAGGATTTTTAATGTCTCTACCAAGTCTTCATCACTTCACATTTTTTCTTTTTATTATTGTTATCATTTATTACAATTTATTCAATTTGTATCCCAGCTGTGGCCCACTCCCTCATCTCCTCTCAATCACACCCTCCCTCCTCTTTTCCCCCATGCCCCTCCCCTAGTTCACTGCTAAGAAAGGTCCTCCTCCCCTTCTATCTGACCCTAGCCCATCAGGTCTCATCAGGAATGGTTGCATTGTCTTCCTCTGTGGCCTGGCAAGGCTGCACCCCCAGGGGAAAGTAATCAGAGAGCGTGTCACTGAGTTCATGCTAGAGACAGCTCCTGCTCCCCTTACTAAGAACCCCACTTGGAAACTGAGTCTATGGGCTACATCTGAGCCAGGGGTTTAGGTCCTCTCCATGCATTGTCTTTGGTTGGGGTATGATTCCCTTCAGGACTCACAGGGCTCAGTTTTTTTGTTTGTTTGTTTGTTTGTTTTTGTTGTTTTTTGGCTCTGTTGGTATCCTTTTGGAGCTCCAGTCCCTTCCAGGTCTTTCTGTCTCCTCCTTCTTTCATAAAATTCCACGCATTCTGCCCAAAGTTTGGCTATGAGTCTCAGCCTCTGCTTTTATACCTCAATCAATAGAGTCTTTCAGAGGCCTTCTGTGGTAGGCTCCGGTCCTGTTCCCTGTCTTTTCATGCTTCCGATACCTATTGTGTTTGTCCTTCACAATAACTGTTGAGCATCTTCCCTATGGTCTTCCTTGTTGTTTAGCTTCTTTAGGAGCATAGATTTTAGTATGTTTTATCTTATCATATATATATATATATATATATATAATAAGCATTTATGAGTGATTATATATCATGTGTATTTTTCTGCTTCTGGGTTACCTCAGTCAAGATGATCTTTTCTAGTTCCCACCATTTGCCTGCAAATTTCCTGATTTCCTTGTTTTTAGTAGCTGAGTAGTACTCCAATTGTATAAATTTACCACAATTTCTGTATCGATTTCTCCAATGAGGGGCATCTAGGTTGTTTCCAGGTTCTGACTATTACAAATAGAGCTGCTACAAACACGGTTGAGCAAATGTTCTTATTATATAGTTGAGCATATATTAGATATGTGCCTAGGAGTATTATAGTTGGATCTTGAGGTAGCACTATTCCTAATTTTCTGAGAAAGCACCAGATTGATTTCCAAAGTGGTTGTACAAGTTTACATTCCCACCAGCAGTGGAGGAGGGCTTCACATCCTCTCTGGCATGTGTTGTCACTTGAGTTTTTGATCTTAACCATTCTGACAGGTGTAAGTTGAAATATCAGGATGTTTTGATTTGCATCTCCATGATGACAAAGGAGGTTGAACATTTCTTTAAGTGTTTCTGCCATTTGATATTCCTCTAATGAGAATTCTCTGTTTAGCTCTGTACCCCATTTTTAAAATTGGATTACTTGGTTTGTTGGTGTTTAACTTCTTAAGTTCTTTGTATATTATTAGCCCTCTGTCAGAGATAGGGCTGGTAAAGATTCTTTCTCTATCTGTAGGCTGTCGTTTTGTTCCGACAACAGTGTCCTTTGCTTTACAGAAGCTTTTCAGTTTCATAAAGCTCCATTTATTTATTGTTGATCTTGGAGCCTGTGCTGTTGGTGTTCTGTTCAGGAAGTTGTCTCCTGTGCCAATGAGTTCAAGGTTCTTCCCCATTTTTTTCTTCTAACAGGTTTAGTGTGTCTGGTTTTAGTTTTATATTGAGGTCTTTGCTCCACTTAGATTGAGTTTTGTGCAGGGTGAAAAACATGGATCTGTTTGCATTTTTCTACATGTAGACATCCAGTTAGCCTAGCACCATTTGTTGAAGGTGCTATCTTTTTTCCATTGTATGTTATTGACATCTTTTAAAAAAATCAGGTGTCCATATGTATCTGAGTTTATTTCTGGGTCTTCTATTTGATTCCATTGATCCACCATTCTGTTTCTATGCCAGTACCATGCAGATTTTATTACTGTTGCTCTATAGTAAAGCTTGAGATCAGGGATAGAGATACCTCTAGCATCTATTATTGTACAAGATTGTTTTAGCAATTCTGGGCTTTTTATTTTTCCATATAAAATTGAGAAATTTTCTTTCAAGGTCTGTAAAGAATTGTGTTGGTATTTTGATGGAAATTGCATTGAATCTGTACATTGCTTTTGGCAGGATGGCCATTTTCAGTATATTAATCCTACTGATCCATGAACATAGGAGATCTTTCCATCTTCTGATATCTTCTTCAATTTCTTTCTTCAGGGACTTGAAGTTTTTTTTTTTTTTCATACAGGCCTTTCACATGTTTCCTTAGAGTCACCCCAAGGTACTTTATGTTATTTGTGGCTATTGTAAAGGGTGTAGTTTCCCTAGTTACTTTCTCAGCCCTTTTGTCTTTTGTATACAGGAAGGCTACTGATTTTTTTTTCTTAGTTAATTTTGTATCCAGCCACTTTGCTGAAGGCATTTATCAGCTGAAGGAGTTCTCTAGTAGAATTTTTGGGGTCACTCATGTATACTATCATATCATCTGCAAATCGTGATACTTTGACTTCTTCCTTTCCAATTTGTATCCCCTTGATCTCCTTTAGTTTTCTTATTGCTGTAGCTAGGACCTCAAGTACTATGTTGAAGAGATATGGAGAGAGTGGGCAGCCTTGCCTTGTCCTTGATTTCAGTGGGATTGATTTAAGTTTCTCTCCGTTTAGTTTGATGTTGGCTATAGGCTTGCTTTATATTGACTTTACTATGTTTAAGTATGTGCCTTGTATCCCTGATCTCTCCAAAACTTTAAACATGAATGGGTGTTGGATTTTTTTCAGCATCTAAGGAGACAATCATGTGGTTTTTCCTTCTGTTTGTTTATGTGGTGGATTATGTTGATGGATTTCCATATATTGAACCACCCCTGAATGCCTGGGATGAAGTCTACTTGGTCATGGTGGATATCTTTTATGTGTTCTTGGATTCAGTTTTCGAGTATTTTATTGAGTATTTTTTGCATCAGTGTTCGTAAGAGAGATAGGTGTGAAGTTCTTTTGTTGTTGTTGTTGTTGTGTCTTTTTGTGGTTTAGGCCTCATAGAATGAATTTGGTAATGCTCCCTCTGGTTTTAGTTTGTGGAATAGTTTGAAAAGTATTGGAATCAGCTCTGCTGTGAAGGTCTGGTAGAATTCTGTCCTGAAACCGTTTGACCCTGGTTTTTTGTTTGGTTGGTTTCTTTTGTTGATTGGGGGAGGGGAGTAGGGTGATTTTTGATGAGTGCTTCTATGTCCTTGGGGGATATAGGACTGTTTAATCTATTTACCTGATCTTGGTTTAGCTTTGGTAAATGGAATCTATAAAGAAAATTGTCCATTTCATTTAGATTTTCAACTTTTGTTGCATATTCGCTTTTAAAGTAATGCCTAATGATTCTTTGTATTTCCTCAGTGCCTGTCATTATGTCCTCCTTTTCATTTCTGATTATGCTAATTTTGATAGTTTCTCTCTGCCTTTTATTTAGTTTGGCTAAGGGTTTGTCTATCTTGTTGATTTTCTCAAAGAACTAGCTCTTGATTTCATTGTTTATTTGAATTATTTGTTTCTAATTTATTGAGTTCAGCCCTGAGTTTGATTATTTCCAACTAACTACTCCTATTGGGTGTGTCTGTTTCTTTTTTTCCTAGGGCTTTCAGGTGTGCCATTAAGTTGCTTGTATGAGATGTCTCAAACTTCTTTCTGAAGGCATTTAGTGCTATGAACTTTCCTCTTAGCACTTCTTTCATTGTGTCCTATAAGTTTGTGTAAGTTGTGTCTTCATTTTCATTGAATTTTAGGAAGTCTCTAATTTCTTTTTTTTTTTTTTAAATTTCTTCCCTGATCCAGCTGTCATTGAGTAGAGAGTTGTTTAGTTTCCATGCATGTGTATGCTTTTTGTTATTTCTGTTGTTGTTGAGGTCTAGTTTTAGGTTGTGGTGGTCTGATAGGATACAAGGGATTATTTAAATTTTCACATATTTGTTGAGGCTTGCTTTGAGTCCAACTATATGGTCAATTTTGGACAAGGTTCTGTTGGGTGCTGAGAAGAAGGTATACTCTTTTGAGTTTGGGTGAAAGGTGCTGTAGACATCTATTAGGTCCATTGGATTTAGTACCTCTGTAAGTGTCATTATTTCTCGATTTAGCTTCTGTCTGGATGATTTGTCCCATGGTGAGAGTGGGGTATTGGAGCCTCCCACTATTAAGGTGTTGGGATTGATATGTGATTTGAGCTTTAATAATGTTTCACTTATGGATGCAGGTGCTTTTGTATTTGGGGCATAGATGTTCAGGATTGTGATGTCTTCATGGGGGATTTTTCCTTTGATGAGAATGAAGTGTCCTTCCTCATCCTTTTTGATTAGTTTTGGTTGTAAGCTTATTTTTTTAGATATTAGGATTGTTATTTCTGTTTTCTGGGTCTATTTGCTTGAAAACATTTTTCCAACCCTTTACTCTGAGGTAGTGTCTGTCAAAGCTGTGTTTCTTGGATGCAGCAGAATGGATCCCATTTCTGCAACCATTTGATGTTGATGGATAAAAATAGTCAATGAATCTAGCTCTGCTTATTGTGGAATTGTTGGTGATAGTGTGTTTGTGTGCTTGTTTTCTTTTCATTTTTTTGTTGTGAAGTTATCTATGTCCTGTGTTTTCTTGGATGTAGTTCATTTCATTGAATTGGAGTTTTTCTTCTAGTATCTTCTGTAGAGCTCAGTTGCTGTGTAGATATTTTTCAAGTTTAGTTTTGTCATGGAATATTTTGTTGTTTTCTTTACCTATATTGATTGAAAGTTTTGCTGGATCTAGTAGTCTGGTTTGACATCTGTATTTTCTCAGCATCTGCATGACATCTGTCCAGGCCCTTCTGGCTTTCATAGTTTCTGTTGAGAAGTCTGGTCTCATTCTGATAGGTCTACCTTTGTATGTCACTTGGCCCTTTTCCCTTGCTGATTTTAATATATATATATATATATATGTATATATATATATATATATATATATATATATACATATATATATACATTTGTTCTGTAGATTTAGTGTTTTGACTATTATGTGATGTGAGGAGTTTTTTTTTTTCTGGTCTTAACTATTTGATGTTCTATAAGCATCTTGTATGTTTAAGGAATCCTTCTTTTTTAAAATATTTTTATTTATTTTATGTTTATGAATGCTCTATCTGCATGTACACCTACATGCCAGAGGAGGGTATCAGATCTTAATATAGATAGTTATGAGCCACCATGTGGTTGCTGGGAACCACAGGAAGAGCAACCAAGTGCTCTTAACCACTGAGCCATCTCTCCAGCCTGACATCTCTTTCTTTGAGTTGGGAAAATTTTCTTCTATTATTTTCTTGAAAATATTTTCTGGACCTTGGAGCCTGGAATCTTCTTTTTTATCTATTCCTATTATTTTAGATTTTGTCTTTTCATGGTTTTGGTTTCTTGGATGTTTTGTGTTTGGGATTTTTCCAAATTTATTTTTTTTTCTTTAAGAGATGTGTCAATTTCTGCAATGGTATCTTCCACACTTGAGATTATCTCTTCCATCTCTTGTATTCTGTTGGTGATGCTTACCTTTGTGGTTCCTGATCTTTTCTGTAAGTTCTCCAGCTCCAGGGTTTTTTCTGTTTGTGTTTTCTTTATTGATTCCAATTCTGTTTTCATGTTTTGCACCATTTCCTTCATCTGTTTGAATGTGTATTCCTGTTTTTCCATGATGGCCTCTATTTATTTTTTTATTCTTTTCTACTTTTTGTGTCTCTATTTGTGTGGCTATGATTGCCTGTATTTCTTTGAGAGTTTTGTTTGTTTCCTCTTTATGTGCCTCTAATAATGCGATAAGCATAGATTTGAGATAATTTTCCTGTGTTTTTGATGAATTAGCATATCCATTGATTTTTGGGGGTTGTTGGTGAAGCCATGGTGTCCTGATTTTTGTTAGATGTGTTCTTGTGCCTGCTTCTAGCCATCTGATACTTAGTAGCCTTTGCTGTTTGTTCCTGGAGCCTGGAGATTGGGTCCGTCTGTCTCTGGAGTCTGGAGTATTCTTCAAGAAGATGAGAGAGGTCCATCAGTTTGAGAGTGACTGTTGGTGTTTCAGATGTAGCTAAGGGAGGAAGTTCGCAGGTGTAAGCATGCAAGTACAGGAGTGTGTGTGGAGATGTGCCTGGCTGGAAGGGTGAAATGAAAGAGAGAAACCCAAGTGCAGGTTGTGGTGCAAGCATTATTCACAGGTGCAGTATGTATGTGCAGGTGTCCTGAATGGCTCAGTGGCCCACAGGCCTGTCTCAAATTGTGCTCCAAGTGCTCAGATCTGTCTGGGCTGCACCATCTTGTCTCCAGGAGTTGTTTGGCTGGACTCCAGGGGGAGACCCACAGAAAGGGGCTTCAATGTTGAAAAAGCTGTACCAGAGATCCCTAAGTTTTCCATAGCAGGGGAGGTGTAGGTAGGAGTGATCTGATGTCTGAAGGACCCCTCTCCCGTACCCCTGATCTGGGGCTCTGTAGCACTTTGTCACAGAAGCACTCACTTGCAGGTCTGTTTGGGAAGCACAGAGGGCCGCTTGCTCTCACTAGCAGGCTTGTGAGGAAAGCACAGAGGGCCTGTGAACTCACTTGCAGGCATATGCAGTAAGCCCAGAGAGCCCACAGTTTTAGACTCTCAGATTTGGATCCCCTATTTGGCCTTTAGAATAAAGAGCCCCCCTCCTGGGTTATACTCTCCCCTCTGCTGCAGCAGCTGTTGTCCCTGCTGCTTGAGCCAGGGAAGGTGCAAGAGAAAGTGCAGGGGGTTGATAGTTTGCCACTCTCAGACCCCCCTCCCCCGAGACGGTCATGGGGTGGGAGTGAGGCCTGGATCTAATCTGTCCCAGCTCATGGGTTGTCCCTTCTAGCCTGGGAAGCCTCAAAGTCAATGCTCTGGCTTCAGCCACCCATCTACTCACCAGTTTTGGAGTTTCAGATCTTCTGCCCTTCAGAAATGGTGAGCCCTGGTCGCCACCATCTGGGAGTCCCCCCTCAAGTCAGCTTTAATAGCTACACAATAGTTCACCAGTTGAAGAGTTTGGTTATTTATCTATCTTATCATCATTAAAGATGTGCTTTTCATGTCTTTGTGGCTGTAGTGCTCTTTTGTACACCCTGACCTCTCATATGAAGTTAAAATTACTGGTCCAAAGAAGAAGAATTTCTGTTTGCATCAATTTATTCCACTGCTCATGTAAAGGAGTCAGAGTACCTCTGGGCGGGGGAGGGGCAGAGAGTAAAGATCCATAAAAACACATTCCAGTGCCAAGCACGGGTGCCTGTTTCAAGCTTCTCTGTGTCTTGCAGACAGAACAGCTGATAACCCTGTGGGTCCTGTTTGTCTTCACCATTGTTGGAAACTCTGTTGTGCTGTTCTCTACGTGGAGAAGGAAAAGAAAGTCCAGAATGACCTTCTTTGTGACTCAGTTGGCCATCACAGGTAAGTAACTATACAATGCCAGCAGAAGAGAAGAATGCTGGATGCAAAATTCCATTAACCTTAGAAAGTCTGGTAATAACTTCTATAGGGATATGAAAGCCAACCTTGAATATTTCCTCTAACAAGTTTAGCACATTTATATGTCCATAAGATTCCATTATGAAAACAGCTTCTTATGTGACCACCATGAAAATGGCACTTTCAGCATCTCTATAAAAGATCTGTGGAGCTTCCTCTTTCCTATACACAATAGCCTCCCTAGTATGCGAAGGTCGTTTTATCTTACCATCCCATTTTTAAAAGTATCCTAGGAAATCGACCTCAATGATCTATATTTAATGATAAAATTGACATCTCTGGTCCTTTGCAGATTAAAGTCTACAGATATGGCTTTCAAAATACAAATGATAGAACACCTCTGCTGGAGGTAGCATGTAAATAGTTGATATTCAGGATTTGGAAGCTCTAATATCAGCGTTGGGAATGTCCTGTGCAGAAGTGTGAACACAGCACATCTGGAAAGGAAAGGGAGAAATACGTTGAGAAAGAAACTCACTAAAAAGAAAGATCCCTCAGATAGAGGCCACAGGGGTAGCATGTCTGTTTCAAAGAGATAGGAAAGATCAGTGAGGGAGAGAGCACTGTTTCACAGGAAGGAGAGAGAGAGAGAGAAAGAGAGAGAGCCAAGTGAGGCTCAGAACAAGTCCATAGAAACCAGACCTGGATCTAGCAAGATAGATTTCACAGTTGTTTAATTTGGATCAAATTACAGGAAAAATTATGTGCTAACAGGAAAGATGGTAAATGCCCGCAGGAGGCCTGGCACACCTCAACATTCTCACCATGTGCTTCTTACTGCCTCAACTGCAGTGATGGCAGTAGACTGCATGGAGATTTAGCTTGAGCCACAAAGCTAAAATACTATCTCTTTTTTCTTAAAGAGATAGTATTTATGTCTATATGCATGTATGTCTTTAATAATGCTTCAATTAATCTTTGAAAAATTCATACAATTTATTTTAACCATATTCACTCCCTTCTCCAACTACTCCAGCACCTCCTTGCCAACCCAACTTTGTTTTATCCAACTCTGTTTCTCTCCCCTCCCTCTCTTTCCCCACACACATATATTATGTATTAATATAATCCATATCATCTTGATCATCTCTCTTTGTCTCCCTTTTTTGTTTCTGCTTCTCTTTTTCTATCTTTCTTAAAACTCATTGATTCCAGTTTGCGTTAGTCAGCCTCTTAAGGTGTTGCCATGCCCTAGAGTAGAGTCAATTTATTAGGGGGTCACATCATTGAAGAACACTGTCTGTCAAAGGAGCTATCAAATGCTCCTCAACTAGAGATGAGGCTTTGTACTCACCTTCCCCTTCGTGCTAAGATTATTTTTTTTCTGGCCTGAATGTGTGCAAGTCTTTTGCATGTTGTTAGAATCACTGTATGTTCATATGTGCAACTGCCTTTCTTGAAGTCCATTGCCTATGACACTTAAATTTTTTCTACTTCCTCTTCTTAAAAGATTCCCAAGCCTTGAGGTTGGGTGAGATATAGACATTCCATAGACGGATGAGCACCCTGAATTTTTTTATTCTTTTCATGTTGACCATTTTGGGTCTCTGTGCAAAATGTGGTAGGTAGGTTATTCCATTTAAACTATCTTTTAAATGTAGAATGTAGATATTTTAGGAAGCTTACCTACTGGTAGGTTTCCATGTGGCTTTTTCAAAAGACCTTTAATGTTAGTTGTTGCTTTTCATATTTATTCCTCTGCTCTGCTCTCCCATCCCTCACCCCATTTAATTCCTTCTGTTCCATTTCCCCTCTCCTCTTCTACAACACTGTACTCTGATTCCACTTCCTTGAAAGATCCTCTTTTCCATCATGACATCTTACTAGTAACCTAACCTCTATGATTATTCCAGATAACATCCATATCCACAGCTTAAGAGCTAACACCCACATACTATATCAAATAGGTTATGATTGTCCTTCTGTATCTGGTTATCTCATTTTGGGTGATTGTTTCCTGTTCTACCATTTATCTGAAATTTTCATAATTTCAATTTTGTTAACACCTAAATCGTATT
This sequence comes from Meriones unguiculatus, assembly GCF_030254825.1. NCBI lineage: Eukaryota > Metazoa > Chordata > Mammalia > Rodentia > Muridae > Meriones > Meriones unguiculatus. Next base: position 162,277,414 of record NC_083349.1, read on the forward strand.
CCATTGTGTATATAACCACATCTCATTATTTATTGAGCAGTTGATAGACTTCTAGGTTGTTTCCAGTTCCTGGCTATTTTTGAGCAGCATGAACATTAAAAAAAAAAAAAAGCAAAGCACATTTCTCAGTAGTAAGAGTCTTTTGGGTATAATACTAAAGCAGCAGAGCTGACTCATGTGACAGATATGTGTCTAGCATTCTGAGGGAACTCTAAACTGGTTTATACAGTAGTTGCACTAGTTTTCACTCCCACCAGAAGTTAAGAAGTGTCCTACCCTTTTCAGCTTTCATTTGTTGCAGTTTTTCTGTTTTTTGTTTCTTTGTTTGTTTGTTTTTGTTTGTATTGGCATTCTGGCTGGGGTGGGATGAGATCTCAGAGTAGTTTTAATTTTTATTTCTGTGATGGGTATGTATTTTGAACTTAAAAAACAAAAAAAGCATTGGTTACTTTTCTTTTGCTGTTGTAAGAGACCATGACCAAGGCAACTAATGAGAGAAAAGGCATATTTTGCCCTATGGTTCCAGAGGGTACCATGCTGGTTGAGTGGAGGCATGGTGGCAGAACCTGGATAGCTCACATCTCAAACCAAAACAGGAAGAAAAAAGAACACATTTTAACTAGCATGAGTATTTTAAAACTTCAACAGCGACTCCACCCTTCATAAGTGACATAATTTCTCCAGGAAGACTGCACTTCTCAGTCCTCGGAATCAACCACCAACTGAGAACCAACTATTCAAATACTCAAGATTTGTGGGAAAATCTCATTCAAACTACTACATTTTATTTTATTTCTCTTTTTCCTGTATTTTTTATTTTTAGAACTCTGCTTAGTACTATACCCCATTTTGTAGTTAGACTGATTGTTTCCTTAAAGTTTGATTTTTTTTTAATTCCTTGTATGCTTTAGCTGTTAATCCTCTGTGAAGTGTTTAGCTTGTGAAGGTTTTTGTCCCAATTCAGTAGACTACCTCTTCATTCAAATGATGACATCTTTTGCTATGCCGATACTGTTTTGTTTCCTGTGGTCATATTTGTCAACTGTTGGTCTTACTGCCTGGTGTTAATTTATCATAGTGTCTTAGAGAATGCTTTTATATCTTGATGCTTTTACAGGGTCATGTCAGTAATATATCATGACAATAATAATTTTGAGCAAATGAAATATTTCCAGAAGTCTAAGATTGAGTCTCAGGGTTCTAACATGTGACCTCTTATAGAATCTATTGAAAGGACCCCATAAGCAAGGAGCCTTGACTTCAGAGCCTTTGGCAGCAAACATAAGAACACATGAGGGAGGGTGGAAGACATCAACAAAAGCAGGAACCACTGAGGAACCCCATTCTTGAGAATTTATATAAATATGATTTGAAGCCCCTACTGAGGTCTCTATGGATCCTCTAATTTTCTGTAGCTCTAAATACCTTTTATTTTCATCTCTGGCTGCATGTCTCTCCTGGTCCTTCTTATCTCCTCTGAACCCTGGCTCTCATTCTCATTGACATCTCATCATGTGACTGACTTTATTGCATGCAGATCCTACCTGAACACCTACCTCTTCTTTTGTTTTCTTTGGGATTACCTGCAGAAACATGAATTTTCACACTGAAAAGACTTTAGTGAAGATTTTAAGAAACATAATGATATCATTGAAAAGCAAAATTTTTAAATCGTGTATGTTACATTCTTACAGCTGTCAACTGCCACCATAATTTCAGAGTTCTATTTTCCAAACTTGTGTCTCATTTTTATGTTTTAAAACTTTCTTTTATTTCCAAATATCTATTTTCTTATGTCAAAGAATTATAACTTTTTCTTTGTTTCATTTGTATTTTATGATTTGCCTTATTTTTTACTCCTACCAGAGAATACCATTTAGATACTCTATTTTCAAAAATAACAGATACCAGGCTTTTTTAAAGAGAGAAAATAAGTTTCTGTCTAAAGAAATAACACCAGAGTCAGTTATAATGAGAAACATACTGGCAAACATATGAATTCACATTTATGCTTTAAAAATCTTCTGGCCAAAAAATAAACCCTTTGGAATTATTTTGAATTGTGAGCTTCATGGTTCCAGATATGAGCATATTATATGTCTTATTTCAAATAATTTGACCTTGTCAGTTCATAACCAATACTATGACCAATACTAATTAGAACAACATTCAAACTTTACTACAAGGTATTCATCAGTAATGAAAAGAGCTCAGACTTGAGGGTAAAAAAATCCATACTACAAAAATAATTTTTAAGCCAAAAGAATTGTAAAATATAGTCCTTAATGTGTGCAAATGTATGTAAATTTTTACTTAGCTCATGTGTTTTATATACACTTACTCTAAAGGAAGTTAGTTAAGAAAGGGGATTAAAAATATTAGAATTATTAGCCCAGGTAATATTGACTATATCAACATTTGCATTGAATACAGACTAAGTAGTCAAGCCAAAATAACAAGATCATCATAGTAAATTTTAAATATTACTAGCTATTATCTGTTCACAAATGTCTTAAATGCATGTCTTAAATGCAATATACAAAAAGAGAAATGCAAAGCATAGCGAATCAGTATTGGTTATCTGGCCATTGTGGTGACAAAATGCACAGTTCTCTTAGAAGAAGAAAATGTCTAGTCTGGCTTATAATGTCTTAGACTTTGATCCATTGTGACAGGGCTGGGTTTCCTTTGGGATATTTGATGAGACATAAAATTATGGTGGGAACATGAGACAGAAATGCTGCTGAACTCCTGATGGCCAGATCAAAGAGAGATAGAGAAGAAAACAAATACCAATGTCCCCTTCAAGGGCACAAGCCCAGTGGTCTAACTTCCTTCTACTAGACTCTAATTCCTAAATATCCTGCTAATTCTTGAGAGGACTACAGGTGAAGGGTTAACACTTTACCAGCATTTGGGCTTGATGGGAATATTCAAGGTCCGAGATATGGTGACTAAGTAAAATAATTAAAGTAGCTAATACCCCAGAGTTAGAGGCAAAACTAGACTAGGTTAGTTCCCAGTGAAGCCATATCAGTAGGGACTCGTCCCAGAACTGTAGGTCTGTATGTATACAGCCCAGCATGGAAGATTCCAAGCATGAGGTTAGCTATTCAACTCTCCACCCAAGAGGGCAGGGCTGCCCAAGACTGGGCCCCAAACTTTGTACTATTCTAGTTGTAATGTGATTTTCATTACTAGGTGTTGATCATACTTGGGTTTCTATTCATTTCTCTTTGCCCATTTCTTAATTTTGGAATCAGAATATCTATTGATGACTTCCTCGCAATTATGTTTTGGAAATATGTTGCCTGTATTGACTGCTCAAGTCCACAGCTGCAGGCAGACGTGCAGCAAAAGGATACAGCCAGGTCCTACCTGTTTACATTAAATGTGGGTTTGTAGGGATGAAATGAAAGTATTTCCCATGAGATAAGAACAATTACTTTTGAAAGCTGAGAGAAATGTTGTGGATTTTGTTTGTCCACAGTGTTAATTAATGGCCAATGCCATCAATGTGAACCTTCCAGCAGTGACTGGCTTACATTGGCTCAGCCTTCACAAATGGATTATGATATTATCATGGAAGTAGATTTTCTATCAAGAGTAAAGGAGTTAGTTTTCTCTCTCCCATCTCTCTTTCATTCCGTCACTAACAATGATGCAGCAAGAAGGATATGACCAGTTATCATCACCTGATCTTAGACGTCTCAGCTTCTAGACTGTGAGGAAATAAGTCTCCATTCTTCACAAATTATTTCATTTCAGGTATTTGTAACAACAGCACCATAGACCAAGATAACAACAGGAAACAAACTAAAAGAAAACTGTATTGTTGCATTAAATGTTAATATATTCACAGTTCTTGTGTTTGTAAGAAAATCTTGTACCCTTATCTTTATCTTGATATTTCCTTTAGTAGAACACAAGGAAGATAAGAAAGCTTCTAGTGCCAAGCCTGATCTACTTAACAACAACTTTGCTATTAAATTCACAACTATATTCCTCTTAAAACAATTCATCACACATACACTCAGGATTATTTTCTATGTAGTTTATTTGTAAAACATTTCACACAATGCAGAGCAAAGGTTTCCATCTCAGATGGCATCAGGGATCAACCCAGAGATTTTAATGTGTGAGACAGTCACAGTGGAGGTGAGCTCACTGCCTAAGGCATTTCCATCCAATTTTTCTCAAAGGCTACACTGATCAAGCAAAATGCACACTATGTCTGATGAACATATTTGGGCTATGGGTAATTTGTTAATACATATATATATATATATATATATATATATATATATATAATTAAGATACATAAAATTAAGAATTTGAAAGTTTTATATGTCATTATAAAAGTCTGGCTCACAGAGCATAAATCTCATTTGCAGTTCCTGAGTCCAACATTAAGCTGTTTGGATCAGTTTATGAGGAATGAAGAAGGTTAATATTTTCAATAGTTTGCACATCCTTTATATGAGGATTAAAAAATAAAAAGCAAAGTATTGTCTACATTGACAATGCCATGGTGAGATTTCTCCAGAGTTTTTAATTGTAATTTTCAAAACAAACCTGAAACGTTTTGTACCTCAGTCACCCTAGCAGTAGAAATAAAATATATAAGAAGGAAGATTCCTACTGAGATGAATGGAAGCTTCATGACCATCTAGGTTAAAGAGAAAAAAAAATCTCAGACTGGCTCATATCTGTTGAGCAGTAGGTTTCTGGATGGAGGAGGGGTGTGTGGTGGGTTTCTTTCCATAAAGGAAAGAACACTGAAACATTGGACCTGCAAGGAGGAGGTAAAACCAGAGGCTTCTGGTTTAAGCTCATCAGGTGAGCTGTTCTCACTCAAAAGTGCTGATGTTAGAATGTCCCTGCAAAGAGCAAGTCCACAAAAGTGCAGCTGTCATTTACAGGGGATTCCCTTTTGGCACCAAGCAGGATATTTTAACTTAAGGAGCTGCTGTAGCTACTTCTCTGTTACGGTGAGAAAACAAATTGAGCAAGGTAATTACAGGAGGAAAGGTTTATTTGGGCTTTTGGTCCAGAGGGGTGAGAGTCTATCATGGCAGTAAGTGAAAGACACAATGATAGGAACAGGAAGCTGAAAGCCCACATCCTCAACCACAGCATGAATCAGGGGTCCAGGTGTGGTGGTTTGAGTAGGAAAGGCCCCCATAAACTCAAAGATTTTAATGCTTAGTCACAAGGGGTAGCATTATTAGGAGGTGTGGCCTTGTTGAATTAGGTGTGGTTTTGTTGGAAGAAGTGTGTCCTGGGATGTGGGCTTTGAGGTTTCAACTGCTCAAGCCAGACCTAGTGTGACTGTCTCTTCCTGCTGCCTGTGGATCTAGATGTTGAACTCTCAGCAATCTCCAACACCAAGTCTGCCTGCATCCTGCTCTGCTTCCAGCCATGATAACAATGGATTAAACCTCTGAATTGTAAGCTAGCCTCAATGCAAGGTTGGGTTGTTTTGTTGTTGTTTGATAAGACTTATCATAGTCATGTTGTCTCTTCACCGCAATAGACCCCCTAACTAAGACATTGGACAAGACTTTAAACATGCAAAGATCACTCCCAGTAAAGTGATTCCTGCAGCAAGGCTCCACCTCCCAAAAGTTCCATAACCTCCCTAGAGAGATCTGCAACTGGAGATCTGCTTGGAGGCCAAGCGCTCAGTTGCCTGAGCTTATGGGAGACAGTTCTCACCCAAACAAATGCTGCTCTGGTTACTTCTCCTTTACCAGATGAAACAGTCCATCATTGAGGGAAGTCAGAGCAGGAACTTGAGAAGCAGAAACAACAAGGAATAAATGCTTCTTGTTGGCTTGTTTGCTTCACGCTTAGCTGCCTTTCTTATACAGTCCAGGGCCACCTTCTCAGGGAAGGGAACCTCCTGCAGTGGAATGAAATTTAATAATCAACATCCGTCCACCCCAAGATATACCCATGGGCCAATCTGATCTAGGCAATTCCTAATTGAGGCTTTCTTCGGGGATGACTAGTATACACTGAGTCGACAATAAAACCAAACTACGGCATGGATTGCCATAACAAAAGCACTGTAATCTAGATGGTTTAAATAATGTTTGCTTCTTGTGGTGATCCTGGCGCTAGAAGCCCAGCGCCAAGGTCAGGTTCTGATTAGGGCTCTCTTTCAGGCTTGCAAATGGCTATTTCTTGTGTCCCTGCATGGTCTTATCTCACTATGAATAAGTACAGGGAAAGAAGGGATCATTGAGCTTCTGTGGCTTCACCCCCCCCCCCCCAGAATGTACCTATCTCACCTCATTTAACCTTTATTGTTTATGTAAAGGTGCCATCCTCAATACAGCAATATTTGGGGATAGAGCTTCAACATCAGAGTTGGGGGAATGGTCACAGATGTTAGTTTTATTAGGAATGGGAAAAGCCATGTGAACCAGAGAATTACAAATGGTCAGATATGATAGAAAACAGCTTGAGAGAACAGAGGCCCTAGAAGACAGGCCCTGTAGCAAGAAAAAAGCAGTCCTTGCCTTTACCAGAGCACTTCTGTTCTTCAGCCTCCAGTCAGGGGATTGCTGAAAACCCTCCAAGTTCTGAAATAAGGTATTTAATTATTCTGCAACCAGGTTTTTCTGGTGGCATGAGCCCATGGTGACTAACCTTGTTCTATAGTGTGAGCTACTAGTACTGGACTGTGGAGGGCAAGGCTAAAAAGTGAGGTGAAGCAGAGTAAGGCCAGAGAAGAAGACCCACAAAGCCATCAGGTAGCTTTAGTGAGGGCACCTGGATAGGATAGCCAGAAGAAAGTAAGGCTGTGGAAGCAAGATTTTCACATGCATACTGGAGAGCTGGTGGGATTCAATGAGACGTGGGCTAGGTGCTGAGGTGGTGTGGCAGGACATAGAAACAGCAAACAAGGACACAGTAGCAGAAGCTAGACTCTACAAAGTTCTTGATTAGGATAAGGGTCTATGTTACATAGTTTGTTCATAGTATCTTCTTTAGGCCTCACAGTAGTCCTGTGGACTACCATTGACTTAATCCAGTTTTCAAATAACTAAATTGAAATAGTTTCATTAGTTTCCCTCTCCCTTTCCTCTCTCCAATCCCTCCCAGGTACCCTATCAAGAACCTCTCCCATGCAATCCCCCTCTTTAAGCTGATAGCCTTTTTTTTTCCTTTAATTATTATTGTTACGTATATGTGGGTATCTCTCTCCCTCTGTGTAGGTATAAAACCTACTAAGCCCTTTTTTTGCTGTTGGTGGTGGTGTGTACATATGTTTCAAGGCTGACCAGTCTGTGTTGGAAGCTGAAGGTACTAATGAGTGTGGGAAAGGCTAATTCTGCTTTTCCTAGAAGTCATGAGGTATCTGTAGTTCTTGGTCTAGGGGTGGGTAGAACCCCATAAAATTTTCCTTCTTCCACATTAACAAGCCCACAGATCTTGCCATTATTCCAGCGTATTTCTAAGAAAGAGGGTTTCACAGCACACTGTCTAGTATTCTGACATTTCCGATCTTTCCACCCCTTCTTCCATGATGTACCCTGAACCACAGATGCTAGACTGATGTATTGTTGGGGCTGGGCTCCTCACGATCTTTTCATATCTGAATTGTGTTCAGGGTGATTTTCTGTGTTGGTCTTCGTTTGGCGTAAAGAAGTGCTTCTTTGATGAAGGGTGGTAGTCACACTTATCTGTGAATGTAAGGATAAGATTTAGAGTGTATTAAGAGGTTATGTTGATCTAGCAAGGTGGCAGTAATAGATTCTTTCCTAAGGTCATGACCTCACTACAAGGTCATGATTTATCTCCTGTTGAGGGAGTCTTAAGTCCAATTACACAGCTGTTGGTTGCTACTGACATGTGAGTGTTCCTAATTGCATCTTTATGCATATCTTCCCATTCAGATAATTGCCATGGCTCATCGGTGTTGCAGTTAGGTGGGATTTATTTATTTATTTATTTTTGCACTTAGCGTAGTTCTTTCTGGAACCATAGAAGCTAGACTGCAGGAAATTAACTTTCAGGTCAGAAAAATCTTGAAAAAAGTCATTGAATCATCCATGTTCTAGGTATGTGGTGTCTTCATCTGTAGACCCATCCTCAAGCTCTGAAGGACAACCCAGGGTTACAACAGTAGTTTGTATTGTTCTGGTGATTACTTAGACTACTCATACCAACACTTTAGAGGGAGTTTCTCACGCCTGATTCCAGGAGCTTTGTTGGCCTATGGTTCTTGTAGGGACCATTGCTAGCCCAAGTGGCTTAACATTTCACATATGCCTTGATATAAAATAATCTGATTACTTAAGATTTTATCAAGCAGTTTTGGTGTTATTTGTCCCACATCACTCCTTCTCCTATATTTATAGTGAGGGAAACTAAAGCGCAAAGAGAAATTGCTGTAGGTCATACAGAAAATGGGAGACAAGAAATTCAACCCCAGGTACTCCTTCCAATTCCGATAGCTCATTCACTGTAGGCTGCAGCTTTCCAACATGCAGAGGTGGAGGGAGGTGATCCATGGGTGCATGAGTTACAGTAGGATGATGAAAGTGGATGTTGCAAAACTGAAAGGCTGGTGCCAACATATTTAATAAATGAGTGGGTATATGCAAGATAGAGCAGAAGTGTAAGTAGGGGCAGAAGGATGTAAGAGCTAAATATAGAAATCTCAAAATTTGAAAGTGCAAAGACTCCACTGAAATATCTATAGCCAAGAAGCTGGCTGGATTTCCAGGCTGCACAGTGAGTGTCAGGGTTTGCCTGGCTGGTAGAGACCTACTCATGGAGGGCAGGGTGCAGGAAGTTTCTGCACACTCCAGACCTCCAGAGCTTGGACTCATTTGCTTAAACGTGTTTCACTGGAGACATTTCTCTGCATATTCTCTGTAAACATGTATGTCATGCTTCAGATTTATCATCTCCTTCTAGATGGAGGGAATTTCTGAGACTTATTAGAAAGAGAAGCATGGTGGGAGTATGGGTCATAAAATTACACCGATGTTCTCTTGCTGCATCAGATTCCTGGCTCTCCATCATCCAACCAGACTTTCATTATCCCCCGTGTCTCTAGTTACCTCCCCTACTGAAGCAGGATATTCTCTATGGATTAGAGGCTTGGGATTGGAAAGACACTTCTGAGGTTTCAGTCTTGTTTACCAACTACTACAGGCCCTAGAGAAGAGGCTGTGGAAGTACCAATGCCACAGAACATAACTTTCACACACTTGAAATTTTCCTGATTCAGAGGCTGGAGAACTTGCTGCTCCCACAGAATTGCCTTGTTCCATCCCCAATACTTACAGCAGGTGGCACATGACCTCCTGTAACTTCAGCTCCATGGCATTCAGTGCCCTTTTCTGAAGTGTGGGCATCCCTATGTACAAGGCATACATATATAAAGACATACTCACCAAAGGTAAGTAGAAATATACCTTAAAATTTTTTCAGCTTTGAATTGATATTCATTGTAAAACATGCTAGGATTTTTTTAAAAGGCAAATGGTTTTGTTTGTTCCTTTTGTCTTCCTCAAAACTTGGGGAGGCTCAGGCCTGGAAACATTTTCAGTTGCAAATTTACCTGAAGATACTGGAGATACTATTCCTTCAAAGAGCACATTCTTCTATAAACTGTTATATATAAAAGTGTTCACCAACTTGTTTTTTCATGAACATTTTTTCATTTATTTTTATTTTTTATTTATTACAATTTATATACTTTGTATCCAGCTGTAGCCCCCTCTCTCACCCCCACCCAATCTCACCTTCCCTCCCTGTTCTCCTCCTATGCCTCTCCCCCAGACTATGGATAGGGAAGGTCTTCCTTCCCTTTCTTCTGATCCCAGTCTATCAGGTCTCAGCAGGAGTGGCTGCATTGTCTTGCTCTGTGGCTTGGTTAGGCTGCTCCCCACCCCTGAGGGGGAGGTGATCAAACAGCCAGCCACTGAGTTCATGTCAGAGACAACCCCTGTTCCCATTACTAGAAAACCCAATTGGAGACTGAGCTGCCATGGGCTACATCTGAGCAGGGGTTCTAGGTTATTGCCATGCATTGTCCTTGTTTTGAGGATCAGTTTCAAAAAAGAGACCCTGCGCCCAGATATTTTGGTTCTGTTGCTCTTCTTGTGGAGCTTTAGTCCCCTCTAGGTCTTTCTAACTCCCCCTTCTTTCCTAAGATTCCCTGCACTCTGCACAAAGTTTGGCTATGAGTCTTAGCATCTACTTTAAAAACATGCTGGGTAGAGTCTTTCAGGGGCCCACTGTGGTAGGCTCCTGTCTTATTCTTTGTTTTCACCCTCTTCCAATGTCTATCCCATTTGCCTTTTTGTGGATTGGGCATCTTACCCAGGGGTCCCCCTTAGTTAGCTTCTTTAGGTGTACAGATTTTAGTATAATTATCCTATATTATATGTCTACTATCAACTTATAAGTGAGTATATACTATGTGTGTCTTTCTGCTTCTGGGATACCTCATTCAAGATGATCTTTTCTAGGTCCCACCATTTGCCTGCAAATTTCATGATTTCCTTGTTTTTAATTACTGAGTAGTATTCCATTGTGTAAATGTACTACAATTTCTGTATCCATTCCTCAACTGAGGGACATCTGGGTTGTTTCTAACTTCTGGCTATTACAAATAAAGCTGCTATGAACATGGTTGAGCAAATGTCCTGTTATACTCCTGAGCATCTTTTGGATATATGCCTAGGAGTGGTATGGCTGGATCTTGAGGTAGCACTATTTGTAATTGTCTGAGATGTGCCAGATTGATTTCCAAAGTGGTTGTAAAAGTTTACACTCCCACTAGCAATGTAGGAGGGTTCTCCTTTCTCTACATCCTCTCCAGCATGTGTTGTCACTTGAATTTTTTATCTTAACCATTTTGATGGGTGTAAGGTGAAATCTCAGGGTTGTTTTGATTTACATTTCCCTGATGACTAAGGACATTGAGCATTTCTTTAAGTGTTTATTTGCCATTCCATATTCCTCTATTGAGAATTCTCTGTTTAGCTCTGCACCCCATTTTTTAATTGGATTACATTTGTTGCTGTTTAACTTCTTAACTTCTTTATATATTCTGGATATTAGCCCTCTGTCAGATACAGGGTTGGTGAAGATCCTTTCCCAGTCTGTAGGCTATCAGTTTGTTCTGACAACAGTGTATTTTGCTTTATAGATGATTTTCAGTTTCATGAGGTCCAAATTAATGATTGTTGATCTTAAAGCCTGTGCTGTTGTTGTTCTGTTCAGGAAGTTGTCTCTTGTGCCAATGAAGTCAAGGCTCTTCCCCACTTTTTCTTCTAACAGATTTAGTGTGTCTGATATTATATTGAGGTCTTTGATCCACTGGGACTTTAGTTTTGTGCAGGGTGATAAATATGAATCTATTTGTGTTTTTCTACATGTAGACATCCAGTTAGACCAGCACAATTTGTTGAAGATGCTATCTCTTTTCCATTGTATGGTTTTGGCATCTTTGTCAAAACTTAGATGTCCATAAATATGTGAGTTTATTTCTGGGCATTCTATTCTACTCCATTGACCCACCATTCTGTTTCTATGCCAGTACTATACCATTTTTATTACTGTTGCTCTATAGTACAGCTTGAGATCAGGGATGGAGATACCTCCAAAAGTTCTTCTATTGTACAGGATAGTTTTAGTGATTCTGGGTCTCTTGTTATTCCATATGAAATTGAGAATTTTTCTTTCAAGGTTTGCAAAGAATTGTGTTGGTAATTTGATGGGAATTGCATTGAATTTGTAGATTGCTTTAGGTAAGATGGCTGTTTTCATTATGTTAATCCTGCCAAGCCATGTGCATGGGAGATCTTTCCATCTTCTGAATGACTTGCTAGCATCTTAAGTTAGTCAACTAGGTTAGAACTGCAAGCAATTTACTCTTTCTGCATTGGAGAAGTGAGCATTGCTATGAATATTTATGTTCTGGTTAGCTTTCTTTATTTATGGTCTAGTTAGCTTTCTAGTGCTCTGCGAAAGCACCATGACAAAAAACAATGTGAAGGAAATGGGTTTATTTGGCTTACAACTTTAGATCATAGGCCACCAAAGAAGAAGAACAAGGCACAAAAGGTCTTAAGGCAGGAAATTGGACACAGGAACTGAGGCAGTGAACATGGAAGAAACCCTCATGCTTACTGGATGGTTATTGATGGTTTCCACAATTTTCTTTTTTTTTTTTTTTTTTTTTTACTTTCTCAAGGCACATGGCCAGCACCCACAGTGGACTGAAATTTCTCTCATCAACCATTAGTCAAAGGAATACTAGACAAGGCTTGCCTGCATGTCAGTCTAACAGGGGGATTTTCTAAAGTGAGGTTTCCTCTTCCTAGAAGACCCAAGCTTGTGTCAAGTCAACAAAAAATAAACTATCTCAATTGGTTTCACAATTCAAAAGGTGGGAACACCACTTAGGCTTCTGGTGAGGACTGGGAGGTTGGTATGTATGGGGTACCCAGTCTAAGGACAGGCACCTGTTGCTCAGAGATGCCAGTTCTTACTCCTGAAGTTGCTGAAGAGCAAGTTCTACAAAAGACCTTGTCCCCACCACAGCGTTTCTTTATTCTGCTCTTTTACTTGGGGACTTTACACAGGTCTATCTCTCAATCTTAGTGTGAGTGTGGAGAAACCCAGACTTTGTCATGGAGTGTATGCCTGACATGTTCAGGACATGCTGCTATGCTGCTTCCAAATGTCTGTCCTGGTTGTATGATTATTTTGGAGTAAAGACAGTTAAAAACCAGAAAATACAGCAGAGGCTTTCTCTACATTAACCTTATCTACCTAAAGACAGATGCTCTACAAAAAACCCAACAGGCATAAATCCTCCCTTGGGCATTTCAGTACCCCAGAAAGATACACTCCTATCCTGAGAACCATCTGGAAGCTGCTGCATCAAGTCCAGGTGGCCTGTCATGTCTCCATCTAGTGTGTTAATGACTTATTTGATTTTTTTTAATCCCACCACCTTTAAAAGTAATAAGGTAGCTACTCCATGCCCACATGTCTTCCTACAGCTAATTTAAAAAACAAGAACATTTGTTTACTTTTCACCTGTTATTTCTTAATTCATAAAACCAGTTATTGGATACAGAAGGGAGCCTATTTTTTATCTCTTGCATTATTAAATCAGCTAATACAGGTGGCATCATTAATGACAGAATATTTGAAAAACTATTTCAGAAGCATTATTAGTGGCTCTCCTGAGGAAGGAAATAAATGCAAACTGTCATAGTTGGGTAAGGGCTGTCAACATTCTTCATTAAAATCTGTTCTGTCAGGACCAACATCTACAAATCAGCCTCCTACTCACAGGCCAGTAGCTTTGAGTAATTCTCTGAAGAACATTTTCATTTTGTCATTTATTCATTTAGCTGGTAAATAAGAGTTAGATTCAGGTACACATACATAAAATGTAGATAATTGTGGCTTAAATTTATATATTTTTTTGTTTTAAACCTATTTTTTCTTTAATGCAGAGTTATTATTTTATTTTTATTATTTTTTGCAATTTATTCAATTTGTATCTTGATCATAGCACCCTCACTCATCTCCTTCACTCATCTCCTTCCAGATCCCACCCTCCCTCCCTTCCTCCTCACTCCCCCTTCCCTAGTAAACTGAAAAGGGGAGTCCTCCTTCCATACTATCTGACCCTAGTCTATCAAATCTCATCAGGACTGCCTAGTTCCTCTTGCTCTGGGACCTGGAAAGGCCACTCTGCCAGGAGGAAGTGATCAAAGAGACTGCCCCTGCTCCCTTATTAGGAGACTCACTTGGAGACTGAGCTGCCTATGGACTAAATCTGAACAGGGGGTCTTCTGTAGGTATAGTCCTGGGTTTATGCATTGGTCTCTGCAGAATCCCCTGGGGTCAGATTTTTTTTTTTTTTGATTTGTTGGTTTTCCTGTGGAGCTCCTGCCCTCTCCAAGTCTTTCTATCTCCCCCTTCTTTAATAAGACTCCCTGTACTTTGCCCAAAGTTTGGCTGTGAGTATCTGCATCTGCTTTGATCTCCTGCTGGGTGGAGTCTTTCAGAGAACATCTATGGTAGGCTTCCTTCCTATTCCTTTTCTTTCACTGCTTCCTGTGTCTATCCTGTTTGGCCTTCTGAAAAAGATTTACACATATTCTCTAGGGTCCATCTTGTTGATTAGCTTCTTCAGGTCTGTGGTTTTAGTATTTTTATCCTATATTAGGTGGCTAATATCCACTTATAAGTGAGTGTATACCATTCCTGTCTTTCTGATTCTGGGTTATATCACTCAGGATGATCTTTTCTAATTCCATCCATTTGCCTGAAAATGTCATGATTTCCTTGTTTCTAATAGCTGAGTACAATTCCACTGTGTAAATGTACCACAATTTCTGTATCCATTGTTTGGCTGAGGGACATCTAGGTTGTTTCATGACTATTATGAATAAAACTGCTGTGAACATAGTTGAGCAAATGTTCTTTTTGTGTGGTGGAACATCTTTCGGATATATGTCCACAAGTGGTATAGCTGGATCTTGAGGTGGTGCTATTTCCAGTTTTCTGAGAAAGATCCAGACTGGTTTCCAAAGTGGTTGGACAAGTTTTCACTCATATCAGCAATGAAGGAGGATTCCCCTTTCTCCACATTCTCACCAGCATGTGTCCTCACTTGAGGGCTTTTTTTTTTTTTTATCTTAGCCATTCTGATGAGTGTAGGATAGAATCTCAGAGTTGTTTTGAGTTGGTTTTCTGTGATGACTAAGGATGTTGAGCATTTATTTAAGTATTTCTTCACCATTTGACATTTCTCTGTTGAGAATTCTCTCCTTAGCTCTGTACCCCATTTTTAATTGGATTATTTGGTATGTTGGTGTTTAATGCCTCAAGTTCTTTGTATGTTCTGAATATTAACCCTCTGTCAGATGTCAGGTTGGTAAAGATCTTTTCCCAGTTTGTGGGCTGTAGTTTTGTTCTGTTGACAGTGTCCTTTGCTTTAAAGAAGCTTTTCAGTTTTTTGAGGTCCCATTTGTTAATTGTAGATCTTATAGCATGAGCTGTTGGTGTTCTGTTCATGAAGTTATCTACTGTGCCAATGAGATCAAGGCTCTTTCCCACTTTTCCTTTTTCTTTTTTTCCACTTTTTCTTCTAACAGCTTTAGTGTGTCTGGTTTTCTGTTGAGGTCTTTGATCCACTTGGACTTTTGTTTAGAACAGGGCAATGAATATAGATCTATTTGCATTTTCTATGTATAGACATCCACTTAGACTAGCACTATTTGTTGAAGATGCTATCTTTTTTCCATTGCATGGTTTTGGCTTCTTTGTAAATCATCAAGTGTCCATAGGTGTGTGGGTTTATTTCTGGGTATTCTATTCTATTCCATTGATCCACCATTCTGTTTCTATGCCAGTACCATGCAGATTTCAGTATTGGTGCTCTATAGTACAGCTTGAGATCAGGGATGAAGACATCCCCAGAAAATCTTTTATTGTACAGGATTGCTTTAGCTATTCGGGGTTTTCTGTTTTTCCTTATGAAGTTGAGAATTATTCTTTCCAGGTCTGTAAAGAATTGTGTCATTATTTTGATGGGAATTGCATTGAATCTGTAGATTGCTTTTGGTAGGATGGCCATTTTTACTTTTTCAGTCCTACAGATCCATCTTCTGATGTCTTCTTCACTTTCTTTCTTCAGAGACTGGAAGTTTTGTCATACAAGTCTTTCACTGGTTAAAGTTACACCAGTGGCTATTGTGAAGGTTAGTGTTTCCCTACTTTCTTTCTCAGCTTTTTTGTTGTTTGTATATAGGAGAGCTAATGATTTTTTCTTTGTTTTTTTCTTTTTTCTTTTTTTTTTTAGTTAATGCTATATCCAGCCACTTTGCTGAAGAAGTTTATAAACTATAGGCATTCCCTGGTAGATTTTATGAGGTCATTCATGTATACTACCATATCATATGAAAATAGTGATACTTTGACTTCTTCCATTCCAATTTGTATTCCCTTAATCTCTTTTAGGTGTCTTATTGCTCTAGCAAGGACTTCAACTACTATGTTGAAGAGATATGGAGAGAGTGGGCAGCCTTGCCTTGTCCCTGGTTTTTAGCAGAATTGATTTGTTTCTCTCCATTCAGTTTTATGTTGGCTAATGGCTTGATGTATATTGCCTTTACTATGTTTAGGTATGTGCCTTGTGTCCCTGATCTCTCCAAGACTTTAAATATGAACAAATGTTGAATTTTGTCAAATGCTTTTTTCGCAACTAAAGAGATTATCATGTGTTTCTTTTCCTTCAGTTTGTTTACATGCTGGATTACATTAATAGATTTTTACATATTGAAGCACCCCCTGAATGCCTGGAATAAAACTTACTTGGTGATGGTGGATGATATTTTTGATGTATTCTTGGATTTGTTTTACGAGTATTTTATTGAGTAATTTGTGTCAATGTTCATAAGGAAATTTGTCTGAAATTTTCTTTCTTTGTTGTGTTTTTGTGGAGTTTAGGTATAAAAGTGACCGTGGCCTCATAAAAGGTGGTTGGTAAGGTATCTTCTGCTTCTATTTTGTGGAATACTTTGAAGAGCATTGGTATTGGCTCTACTTTGAAGGTCTGGTAGAATTCTGCACTGAAACCATCTGCCCCTGGGCTTTTTAAAATTAATTAATTTATTATTATTATTATTTTAATGAGAAACTTTTGAAGACTACTTTGACTACTTCTATTTTTTTAGGGGATTTAGGAGTATTTAATTTATTTACCTGATCTTGATTAAAATTTGGTAATTTGACTCTATGACAAAAATTGTCCATTTCATTTAGATTTTAAAATTTTGTGGTGTACAGGTTTTTGAAGTAAGACCTAATGGTTCTTTTTATTTCCTCAGTGTCTGCCATTATGTCCTCCTTTTTAATTTCTGATTTTATTGATTTTATTAATGTCTCTCTTCCTTTTAGTTAGTTTGGCTAAGGGTTTGTCTATCTTGTTGATTTTCTCAAAGCCCCAGCTTTTGCTTTCATTGTTTCTTTGAATTATTTTCTTTTGTTTGTAATTTATTGATTTCAGCCCTGGGTTTGATTATTTCTAGCCATCTACTCCTCCCGTGTATGTTTTCTTCTCCTCCTCCTCCTTCTTTGTAAAACTTTCAGGTATGCCATTAAGATGTTTGTATGAGGTGTGTACAATCTTTTTATGAAGGCCCTTAGTTCTATGGACTTTCCTTTTAACACTGCTTTCATTTTGTTGCGTAAGTTTCATTTTCATTGAATTTTAGGAAGTCTTTAACTTCTTTCTTTATTTCTTCTGGCCCCAGTTGTCATTGAATAGAGAGTTGTTCAGTTTCCATGTGTCTGTAGGTTTTGTTGTTGTTGAGGTCCACATTTAGTCCACGGTGGTCTGATAGGATACAAGGGATTATTTCATGCCTCTTCTCTCTGTTGAGGCTTGCTTTGTGCCCAACTATATGGTGAATTTTGGAGGAGGTTCCAATGAGGTGCTGAGAAGAAGGTATTTTCTTTTGTGTTTGGGTGAAAAGTTCTGTAGAAATCTACTGATTCATGACCTCCATAAGCTTCATTATTTCACTATTTAGCTTCTGTTTTGATGATCTGTCCCTTGGTATGAATGAGGCGTTGAAGTGTCCCACTGTTAATGTGTTGGAATCAATGTGTGATTTAAGCTTCAATAATGCTTCTTTTATGAATGCAGGTGCCCTTGTGTTTGGCGCGTAGATGTTCAGAATAGTGATGTCCTTATGGTGGATTTTTTCTTTGATGAGAATGATGTGTCCTTTCCCCTATCTTTTAATTAACTTTGGTTGAAATTCTAGTTTATTAGATATTAGGATGGCTACTCCTGCTTGATTCTTGGGTCCATTTAGTTGGAAAATGTTTTTCCAGCCCTTTACTCTGAGGTAGTGTCTATCTTTTTGGCTGAGGTGTGTTTCTTGAATGAAGCAGAATGTTGGATCCTGTTTCTGCAACCATTCTGTTTGTGTATTTTTATTGGAGAAATGAGTCCATTGATGTTTATATATATTAGTGACAAATGAATGTTGGTTTCTTTTACTGTGCAGTTGGTGGTAATACTATGTTTGTGTGTTTGTTTTCTTTTGAATTTTTGTTGTCAAGTTCTCTATATCCTGTCTTTTCTTGGGTGTAACTGATCTCATTTGGTTGGAGTTTTCCTTCTAGTATCTTCTGTAGGGATGAGTCACTGCATAGATATTGTTTAAATTTAGTTTTGTCACAGACTATCTTGTTTGCTCCATCTATGGTGATTGAAAGTTTTTCTGCATATAGTAGTTTGGGTTGGCATCTGTGGTCTCTTAATATCTATATGACATCTGGCCCAGCCCTCTGGCTCTCAGTCTGTGTTGAAAAGTCAGGTGTGATTCTGATAGGTCTATATTTATATGTTACTTGTCCTTTTTTTCTTGCTGCTTTTAATATATTTTCTTTGTTCTGTAGTTTTAGTGTTTTGACTATTATGTGGTGGGAGGGATATCTTTTCTGGTCTAGTCTATTTGGTTTTCTGTAAATATCTTGTATGTTTAGGGGGATCTCTCTCTTTAGATTGGGGAATTTCTCTTCTATGATTTTGTGAAAATATTTTCTGGACCTTGTAGTTCAGAATCTTCTTTTTTGTCTAATTCTATTATTCTTTTTAAAACTTTGTTTATTTATTACAATTTATACACTTTGTATTTGAACTGTAGCCTCTCCCCAATTCCCTCCTAATACCTCCTCCCTCCCTCTTCTCCTCCCATACCCCTTCCCCAGTCCACTGATAAGGAAGTTCCTCTTTCCTTTTCATCCAATCCTACCGTATCAGGTCTCAACAGGACTGTTTGCATTGTCTTCCTCTGTGGCATGGTGAGGCTGCTCTTACCCTCCTCAGGGGGAGGTGATTAAAGAGCCAGCCACTTAGTTCATGTAAGAGACAGTCCCTGTTCCCATTATTAGAGAACCCACTTGGAGACTGAGCTGCCATGGGTTACATCTATGCAGGATTCTAGGTTATCTCCATGCATGGTTCTTGGTTGGATTATCAGTTTCAGAAAAGACCCCTGGGCCCAGATGTTTTGGTTCTGTTCCTCTCCTTGTGTAGCTCTTGTCCCCTCCAGGTCTTTTTATCTCCCCCTTCTTTCATACGTTTCCCTGCACTCTGCCCAAAGTTTGGCTATGAGACTCAGTATCTACTTTAATAACATGCTGGGTAGAGTCTTTCAGAGGCCCTCTGTGGGTAGGCTCGTGTCTTGTTCCTTGTTTTCACCCTTTTATGATATCTATCCCATTTGCCTTTCTGAAAGAAGATTGAGCATCTTACCCAGGGTCTTCCTTCTTGCTTAGCTTCTTTAGGTGTACAGATTTTAGTATGATTACCTTATATTATATGTCTAATATCCACTTATGACTGAGTATATACCGTGTGTATATTTTTGCTTCTGGGTTACCTCCCTCAGAATGATCTTTTCTAGGTCCCACCATTTGCCTGAAAATTTTATGATTTCCTTATTTTTAATTGCTGAGTAGTATTCCACGGTGTAAATGTAACACAATTTTTGTATTCATTCCTCAATTGAGGGACATCTGGGTTATTTCCAGATTCTGGTTGTTACGAATAAATCTGCTACAAACATGGTTGAGCAAATGTCCTTGTTGTATACTTATCATCTTTTGTATATATGCCTAGAAGTGGTATAGTTGGATCTCGAGGTAGCACTATTCCTAATTGTTTGAGAAAGTGCCAGATTGATTTCCAAAGTGCTTGTAGAAGTTTACATTCTCACCAGCAAAATTCTCCTTTCCCAACATCCTCTTTAGCATGTATTATCACTTGAGTTTTTAATCTTAGCCATTCTGATGGTTGAAAGGTGAAATCTCAGGGTCATTTTGATTTGCATTTCCCTGATAACTAAGGATGTTGAGCATTTCTTTAAATGTTTCTCTGCCACTCGATTTTCCTCTATTGAGAATTTTCTGTTTAGCTCTGTATCCCATTTTAAAGTTGGATTACTTGATTTGTTGCGTTTAACTTCTTGAGTTCTTTATATATTCTAGATATTAGCCCTCTTTCAGATATAGGGGTGGTGAAGATGCTTTTCCAATCTGTAGGCTGTTGTTTTGTTCTGAAGACAGTGTCCTTTGCTTTATAGAAGATTTTCAGTTTCATGAGATCCCATTTATTGATTGCTGATCTTGGAGCCTGTGCTATTGTTGTTCTGTTCAGGAAGTTGTCTCCTGTGTCAATGGGTTAAAAGCTCTTCCCCACTTTTTCTTCTAACAGGTTTAGTGTGTCTGGTTTTATGTTGAGCTCTTTGATCCACAAATCCAGAATCACTAAAACAATCCCCTACAATAAAAGATCTTCTGGAGTTATCACCACTCCTGATTGCAAGCTGTACTATAGAACAATACCAATAAAAACCCTATGGTACTGGCAAAGAAACAGGCTGGTAGATCAGTGGAATCGAATAGAATACCCAGAAATAAACCCACACGTTTATGGACACCTGAGTTTTGACAAATATGCCAAAACCATACAATTTAAAATAGATTTTTATCTTCAACAAATGGTGCTAGTCTAACTGGATATCTACATGTAAAAAATGCAAATAGATACATTCTTATTGTCCTGCACAAAACTATTCTTATTATTGTCAAGTTTTGTCTTTACATGTTGTCCTTGATTTCTTGGATGTTTTGTGTCAGGAAATTTTTCAGTTTCATGTTTTTTGTTTTTTTGTTTTTACTTCTGTTTTGTTTTGAGAGAAAGATGTGTCAGTTTCTTCAATTGTATCTTCAGTGCCTGAGATTCTCTCTTTCATCCCTTGTATTCTGTTGGTGATACTTACTTCTTTGGTTCCTGATCTCTTTGTTAAGTTTTCCATCTCCAGGGTTTTCTGTTTGTGTTTTCTTTATTGATTCTAATTCCATTCTCATGTCTTGAATGATTTTATTCATGTCTTTCACTTGTTTGATTGTGGTTTCCTGTCTGTCTATTATAGCTTTTATTTGTTTAGTTGTATTTGCCTGTATTTCTTTGAGAGATTTGTTTGCTTCCCCTTTATCTGCCTTTAATAGCTGCATAATCATAGATTTAAGGTCATTTTCCTGTGTCTCAGCTGCATTAGAATACCCATTGTTTCTTAGGGTTTCTGGTAGAGCCTTTTATTTTTTTGTTCTTCCAGTGGCCTTTAGCCATCTGGTTGTTTGTAGCCTTGGCTTTTTGTCCCTGGAACCTGCACTAAGACTGGATCTGCCTGTCTTTGGAGTCTGCCAGCTCCAGAATGGGTGCTGGCGATTTGGATGCAGCTACAGAATGCAGGGTGCAGGCACAAGTGCCCTGAGAGGCCAAGCGGAGGCCTGGGTGTAGGGCAGGAACTCTGCGTGGCTTGGGCATGAGTGGCGACCTTGGGGTGCTTCAGAAGAGAGCTGTGTTGTACCCGTTACAGGCCTGCCTGACAGTGTCTGGGATCCGTGTGATTATATTGTTCACCTGGTCTCCACAGAGTGACCAGCAGAACTCTGGCTTGGAGGCTGGGACACTGTCCCAGGAATCCTGACACTGCCCTCAGGGGAGTGGGAGGGATCCAATGTCTGGCTGTCAGAGCAGAGGGTCCCTGGATCTGAAGGTCCATACTCATGGGAATATGCACAAAGGGCAAGGGTCCCATAGTTTTCTACTCTCAGGCCTGGGCGATGGTCATGAGGGGCCTCTATCCAATCAACCCCAACTCTGGGGACGTCCCCTCTAGTCATGGAAGCACCAAAGTTGCTGCTCTGGATCCAGTTGCCTGTTAATTCACTAATTTTGGAGTCTCTGATCCTTTTTCCATTCAAATAAAGCACACACTAGTCACCTCCATGTAGGGTTCCATGGTTTAAATTTATATGTATTAAATTTTTGTCAGGTAAGAAAGTTCAGACCAAGGTAATCCAGGGCTCATCTTGTGACTTCACAAGATGACTTCATGCCCAAATCCCAGTCAACAGAAAACAAAAGGAAGAGTGCAGGGATTCATGTGAATTATCTGTCTTCCTTTTATCTAGAACCCTCTTATTGACTTTTCTCTGAACTTGACATATTACCTCCAACTGAGGGAAAGACTAGACAATGCTTTTATGTATTTCACCTCTAATGTGAGCTATAATGGTTGGCCAGAAGAAATGAGGATTTCTTTCTAGAGAGAGAGAGAAGACGGGGAGAGCTCTGTCAAGACTCTGATCATAGCTCAGCTTCTGTACTTATAATTTAAATGGTTGCCTGCTCACTCCTTCCTCATTTGTGGAAGCTTCTTTTGGGGTACCATTGTATTGGTATAAATTTTCCCTTGCTCTCACACAGCACTGAGCACAGAATATATATGTGACTCCAAAAAGTGTGGTAATTGTCTCCCCTGAAAGCACACCATTGACTTCCCAGCAGACTTTAGTGGGTATCCTCAACCTACAGTAACAATGACACTATCCGGTGAGTAGACCCCAGGCTGATGACTGTTCCCCATGATTTCAGATACCTGTTAAGGTCGATGTGTTTCTCTTGAGCTTCTGAGAAAGATTTACACCCCCATTTTCCTATGTTGCCTTCTTAGATCACATGAATTTGCTTCAGTGGATCACAGAACACAGGGAAACATAGGTGTTCAACTGGTTTTCTCCAAGGAGGAGTTAAAAAGACTGAAATGAACAGCTAGAAGAAAAGATGCACAGGACTGTGTGTAGGGGAAGGGTGTACAGCTTCTGTGCCTTCCCCAGAGGGCCACACTAAGACTCCCCATCAGCTTAGGCATCTGGAAACTACCCAGAACCTGGTTGGGTGTGTGGGATTAAGAAAGCTCTATTACATAGACATGGTTGGTTGAAACACTGTCCATTGCTTATCACTTAACTTTCAGGTTGTGTGATGGAACGGACAATCCCAGTCTTCACTAATCCTCCATTGACTTTCTAGTGATCAGTCTTGCTCCTGAAACTATCAGGGACTGCTGGCCATCACCTAATTCACCACATCCCAAAAGATACCAATTTAAAGATCAAAAGGACTTTAGAAATTGTGTGCCAGAAATCAGGACAAGAACTCAATACCATGCAGTTTTTTTTTTTTTTTTTTTCTCTATTGCTCTGTTGTACAGCTTGAGATCAGACATGGAGATACCTCCAGATGATTTGTTGTTGTACAGGATCGTTTTAGAGATTCTGGGTTATTTCTTTCTCCATATGAAGCTGAGAATCTTTTTTTCAAGGTCTTCAAAGAATTGAGTTGGTATTTTGATGGGAATTGTGTTGAATCTGTAGATTGCTTTTGGCAGGATGGCCATTTTCACAATGTTAATCCTACCAATCCATGAGCATAGGAGATCTTTCCATCTTCTGATATCTTCTTCAATTTCTTTCTTCAGAGACTTAAAGTTTTTTTTTTTTTTTCTCAAACAGGTCTTTCACATGCTTGGTTAGTGTCACCCCAAGGTACTTTATGTTATTAGTGGCTATTGTGAAGGGTGTTGTTCCCTGATTTCTTTTTCAGCCCTTTTGTCTTTGGTATACAGGAAGGCTTCTGATTTTTTTTAGTTGATTTTGTATCCTGCCACTTTGCTGAAGCTGTTCATCAGCTGAAGGAGTTCTCTGGTTGAATTTTGGGGGTTGCTTATGTATACTATCATATCATCTGCGAATAGTGACACTTTGACCTCTTCCTTTCTCATCTGTAGCCCCTTGATCTCCTTTAGTTGTCTTATTGCTTTAGCTAGGACTTCAAGTACTATGTTGAAGAGATATGGAGAGAGTGGACAACCTCGTCTTGTCCCTGCTTTCAGTGGAATTGATTTAAGTTTCTCTCCATTGAGTTTGATGTTGGCTATAGGCTTGCTGTATATTGCCTTTACTATGTTTAGGTATGTGCCTTGTATCCCTGATGAAGTATCCCAGAAGGAGAAAGACACACATGGTATATACTCACTTATATAGACCTATAAGATATGATAAACATAATGAAATCTATATACCTAAAGAAGATAAACAAGAAAGAGGATACAGGGTAAGATGATCAACCCTCACTTAGAAAGGCAAATGGGATGTGCATTGGATGTAAGAGAAAACAAGTAGCAGGACAGGAGCCTACCACAGAAGGCCTCTGAAAGACTCTACGTAGCAGTGTATCAAAGCAGATACTAAGACTCATAACCAAACCTTCAGCAGAGTGCAGGGAATCATATGAAAGAAGGGGGAGCTTGTATGACGTGGAAAGGATAGGAGCTCCACAAGGACAAAAATATATCTGGGCACAGGGGTCTTTTCTGAGACTGACACTCCACCAAGGACCATGTATGGATATAACCTAGAACCGGATGTAGCCCGTGGTAGCTCAGTAACCAATTGGTTTCCCATAGTAAGGGGAACAGGGACTATTTCTGACAGGAACTCAATGGCAGGCTCTTTGACCTTCCCACCCCCCAAGGGAGGAGCAGTCCTGCTAGGCCACATAGGCGGACTTTGCAGCCAGTCCTGAAGATACCTGATAAAACAGGGTCAGATGAAAGGGGAGGAGGTCCTCCCTAAGCAGTGGACTTGGAAAGGGGCAGAGAGGAGATGAGGGAGGAAGGGTGGGATTGGGAGGGAATGAAGGAGCAGGATATAGCTGGGATACAGAGTTAATAAAATGTAACTAACAATAAAAATTTAAAAAGCTTAGAAAAACAAACAAACAAACGAACCCAAATATTTCCCATTCTCAGTGCCATGCTGTGCTTTTCTGACCTCTTATTCTGTCACCTCCACTTGGCACACTCTCTACACACTATACTCTCCATTGAATATGTATAGATTGTACAAAACAGTTCCTGTGTCGCTAACTATTTATTATTTCATTCCAAGTTGGAGATATCTGCAATTATTCAGTAGACATTCATATAATAAAAATCTTCATGAACATTCATTGCAACATATGTAGAGTTGATTTACAAAAGAGGACTTATTGTGATAAAGAAAGACACTCATCTGGCTTTCAAATTGGCAAATGGCCTTCTAGGCTACCTAGGTCAACGTGAATCTGCTTGGAATCTTGGCTTGAGTCTTAGTCTTGAATTTGTAAAGAAAACAGCTGCTATTTTGGCACATCCTGCAATTTTTAGCACAGCCACTCTAACAATTTTCTGGATGAATTTAATGACCATTTTATTTTATGAGCTAAAATGCCAATTATAATTTATTAGTCATTTTTCATCTTCTAGACTTACTTGTCTGTTTTATTCAAATGCAATAAGGAGGGAACCCCAATGAAAGCTGCTCCCATTGAGTGTGTAACAAAGGGAAGAAAGAAAACACAGTTATTATTATTATTTTTTTTGCATACACTCAAACCCTCTCCTCTTTTTGGGAGGGCCTGACTTTCAAATACTGACAAAGGAAATTAGCTGAGGAGCAATTTACTAACAAACCCAAGAACTCTCCACCTTTGCTACTCTTCAAAAACTACATGTGGTCAGAGAAAATGAGGAATTTGCCCAGAGCACCAAGAGTGAGGGTATGGAAATGCTGTAGCTCTCCTTGGGGGTGCCATTCATTTGATTTCCATGCTTAATTTATTTGTGTATCATTAACACTTTTATCATTAATCACTATCTTAAAATACTGAACATTGAATGTTTCTCTAAATTTATACATTTTAAATGAGATGTTATTGTTTTAATTTTCTAAGTGTTCTTCACACAATAACCAGTTGATAGTTTTAGGCTTTGTTTTTTATTCATAGGATACTTTATTTAACAGTTTGTAATCAGAAGGTATTTATAAAAACACCTGTGTTTTGAAAAGATTGAAAGTGTTTTGAGAGGCCTGGTGAGATGCCTCAGAGGGTAAACGTGCCTGTTGCCAAGCCTGAGGACCTGAGATTGTTAACTGGGCAATGCAGCCTGTAAGGAAGAAACTGATTCCTGCAAAATGTCCCTTCACATACACACACACTAAAGAAAGAAAGAAAGAAAGAAAGAAAGAAAGAAAGAAAGAAAGAAAGAAAAGATAAACACAGTTTAAAATTAGAAATCAGTTATATTTTAGAAACATTTATTCTTAACAATTGTTTAACCATGTGTTTTAACAATATTTGATACTCTAACTCTTTCTTATCTCCTCTCTCATGATCTCTGGAACAATTTCACATTCTAACACATCCTCTTTTATGTTTATATCTTGTAATTTTTTTATTTTTTTATATTTTGTGCATGAGTGGTTGCTTCATGCATGTCTGTGTACCATGTAAGTACCTGGTCCTTCGGTATAACCAAAAGATAATGTTGGATGCCCTGGAATTAGAGTTACAGACAGGTGTGAGCTGCCCTGTGGCTTCAGGGAATTGAATGGGGGTCCTCTGGATGAGCAGCCAGTGCTCTCAAGTTACAGAGACATCTCTTCACAACCTGCAGCCCTTTTAGTAAACCGCCAAGTTACTGGAATCATGGGAACCTTCCCAATGTCTATGAGAGGATGGGGAGAGGAAATTCCATCCCACCTATGATGGAATTTCGGTGGGCATGGTCTTGTGAAGGCCTTGTACAGGTAGCCACACTTCAGTGAGCTACTGAGTACAATGGCCAACTCGCGTATACACAATGAGGAGCTATTGACAGTTAATAGCTGCTGGATGTGGGAGAATATACACTATGTATGTATCGTACAGTATATATGTAATATAGAATATATTATTTATATCAGATAATATAGCATACATTTTAACAATATTCAAAACTCCATACCTTTTCTCCTCCCCTCTCTCATGCTCTCTGGAACAATTTCTCACTCCAACATATCCTCTTTCTATGTTCATGTCTTTTACAATTTTTTTATTACTTTATTTTATATGTATGAACATTTGCTGCATGAATGTCTATGTGAGTACCATGTGAGTACCTGATACCTTCAGTATATACAGTATATAATGTATATATAACCTTAAATTGTATATAATTATATAATAGATAATATAACACAACACATGTTATATATATTTTTATTCTAGGGTGTAGGCTCTTGTAAGTGTACCTCACAGCATTCTTCCCCCTTCCCCAGATCTTAGCTTGGAAAACTATTAATGTATGCAAAAACTTAGAAACAAACGATGTTTTGGAAGCACAAACCACCCAAAGGACCACGAGCAAGGTACATTTTACTCTGAGTTTGCCATGGCGGAGTCAGCCACTGTCACTTTTGTTGGTTGAGATTGAGAGGTGGCCATCTGAGTTGGACATTTGATGCTTCCATGTGCTATGCCAGGAAAAGGTGTGGCTTGAAGTAGTGGAAAGGGGAACTAGAAAAATGTCCATTCTATAGGACTTGGCAGTGTACCATACTTTAGATTTGATGTTCTCCTGCTGGCTCAAAGTCAAAACATAGACATAACATAGACAAAAATTAGGGACTCTTTTCTCTTTTAATTAAGTTCTGGATGTTTAGGATTGGTTACATCAGCAATGTCGCTATTCTTTACTGTCTTCTCTGAGCAACAGGAAGACTTCCTGCTCTGGTGTCTGAGGATTAGTGTCAGAGTTATGTTCCTGTCAAAAGACTTGCTATCACACACACATACATAAACATATGTAAAATGTACATAATATACTTAATCTTGGTGTATTCTTTGTGCTTACTTGTATTTGAACTTGTATTCTTGGTTGGCAATTGTCTTAGTTAGGGTTTCTACTGCTGTGATGAAACACCATGACCAAAAAGCAACTGGGCTGGAAAGGGTTTAATTGGCTGACACTTTCATATTGCTGTTTGTCACTGAAAAAAATCAAGACAGGAAAACAAACCGGGTAGGAACTTGGATGTATGAGCTGATGTAGAGGCCATGGAACAGTTCTGCTTACTGCCTTGCTCTCCATGCCTTTCTTAGCCCGCCTTCTTATAGAACCCAGGAACACCACCCCAGGATAACCCCAGTGACAACGAGCTGTGCCCTCCCCAATCCATTATGAATTAAGATTATGGAGGTATTTTCTCAATTGGGTTTTCCTCCTTTTAGGTAACTCTAGTTTGTGGGTCATCTTGGCATAAGACTAGCAAGCAAAGCAATTGTTTTTTTTTTTTCTTTCATATAGAGAATTATTTTTCATCACATATCCACTCCTCCTATAATTTACATATTTCATGATGTCCCATAGATGTCATATCTTTTCTTCACATAGGTTTCTTTCTTTCTTTCTTTCTTTCTTTCTTTCTTTCTTTCTTTCTTTCTTTCTTAATTTTAGTTTCTCTTACTGGCAAGTTATACATGATCTGTCATTCACTTTGTCAATTCCTCCTAATATATGATTGAGCCTATTAACACTGTCAATTTTTTTTTATTTCATTTTGTTCTTTAGTTCCAGGATTATCATGAACACCTTCCTTAGGATTTCTATTGTCTTTATTCAACTGACCATTTTTTTTAAAGTATTTTCCAATTACATTTAAATATCTAACTGTATATTCTTGCATTTCACTGAGTTTCTTTAAAATGGTTATTCTGAATTTATTTATTTCATTTGTCTCCATGAGGGTTGCAGGATCTCACATGTCTTTTTGTAAAATAGCGTTTGAGCCTTTGTTACCTGTGTGTCTTTGCCTATGCCTTGGAAGGAGCAAGCCCCTCTTTCAATCTTTGCAGAATGATTTCGTCAAGCTAAACTTCTCCTAGTAAGTCTCTGAGTTGAAGAGATTGCTTCTGGGATCATCATTGAGTGGGGTTTGATCCAGTAACATGTTTTTTTTTTTTTTCTGAGTTAACAGAGACAACCACAGTTGGTAGGCTTTGCTCAGGTGTTCTGGGTGGAGCTTCTGGGCACTGAGTGGGGCTGGTACAAATGTGGGCATCAACTTCAGGAGAGGCAGGCAGAGGACAGCTCCTCAGGTCCACAGGTGGCTGTGGTTTTCCAGGTCTCTAGGAAGACTTAATTGTAATCTTTGATGGGCCACTAGTCCAACTGCCTCTCCCCTGGCTTTGGCTAGAATGCATAAAAATTAAAGCAGGGATGTTTCAAGTTCACACCAGAAACCAAGACATCTAGTCTTTTCTGTAGGGTCACAGATAAGCTTGTTTCCTGGTGGGTTCATGCATGAGTAGGCCTGTACTCTGACTTTAGTCAGTAAGGTATGGAGCAAATTTATAGTATCATTTCAAGTTCCACCATAGGTGTGAGATCACAGTAGTTACATCCATGAACTCTAACTGATGTGCCATACTCCTGATGCCCAGGAGGGAAGAATTATTGCCAACCTGATAAAGGAAGGGGTCAAGTATAAAACTCAGGGTCACTGGAGGATCCATCGAGCTACAGAAGTTGACTGTCCTGAGGAGGGTGCTCATAGCGGTACCTCTCCCAGTGGGACTTCACTTAGACAGACTAGTTCCCAGACAACAAAGAAGGGTTGAAATCAAGTTTCAGAGGTAATCCATGATTTTCCATAGTAATGATCAGAGGTAGTCCAACTCACTGGCCTCAGTAGAAGAGTCCCCACCATTTCCTATATGGACAAGATGCTCACAGACCTCAGCTGTTCTTTCAACTACGACCATGGGTAAAGAACTGTTTATAAACTGCTATGGGCCACAAGCAGGCAAGCCTTTCTGTATGTTTTAAACCGGAGTTCCATGCATGGGTACAGTACCAGGAAAGGAGTGGTGCCTCGAGAGGACAATTTCTGGGTCTTCTGTGCAGTAGATGCTGGGAAACCTTTCATGTTGACAGCAATGGATTGGTCTCTGTATGAGTCTTTGTGTGGGCTATACTAAGTAGGGACCATGGCTGAACAGGACTGAGGATAATTTATAAGGCTGTTTGGGGGTCCACAGCAGAGAAGGAAGTTGCATTGACATACAAAAAGACCTGTATGTCAATGCAATAGAGTACTTGACTCTGCTCAGGTTTCCTGAGACACAGTCGGACTCAGGACTCAATGATGCTATAGGCAAGTCTGTTTGAAACACAGCAGTTTCTAAATCTAAACCAATGAGCATCATTGAGTCCTCCATATAGATGTGGCTCTGAACTCTCAAAATCATCCTCCTAAGTCATAGGACACATTGGGCTTCATAATCTGCACTGGTTGGCCCCACAATTGTAGGTTGTGTTTTGAAGAGCTGAAAATCCTTTGAAGCTTCAAGCGGCTGAGCTCTATTCTGCCATCTTGTAAAGTCACTTACACTTTTCTTTTGTATTTTAAATTTTGCTTTGCCTGTGACAAGTTTCAAAACAATCATTTTTTATATTTTCGAATGTCTTATTTTAATGTCAGCTTCTCGGTAATTCCCTTTTCACAACTTATTTAATGTCTTATTATCTTGTCATTTACCTCCTATTCCATAATGCCAAAGTACTCCAAAAATATAAAAGAATGCAAAACAGACATTGCCTAAAAGTTAAATAAGATC
Source organism: Meriones unguiculatus (assembly GCF_030254825.1). Lineage (NCBI taxonomy): Eukaryota > Metazoa > Chordata > Mammalia > Rodentia > Muridae > Meriones > Meriones unguiculatus. The sequence goes on from NC_083349.1 coordinate 162,307,817, forward strand.
CCTGAACAAAAGTTTTCTGGTATGCATATTTTTATCTGACAAGTCTATGTTCCTTTCTACATAGTTAATGCTAGAAATGTATTATATAAAGTGCATGTTCAACTAAATGTATAATTGTCTAGCATCTGAATACATGTGTAAATTTTTTACTTAGACACTCCTTGGAGTACTTTTTCGGTACACAGACATCCTCTCCTTAAAGAGAGGTGGTTATGTTCATAATGAAAACCAATTTTTCTCAAGGAAAAAAATCATCCTGTCATTCAGGGAATAATTTAATCAGAGGGAACAAATTCTTCTCCCAATAAAACAACTTTTTTAAAAAACCTCTCTTTGTTTCGTGCCTTTGTTTCAGTGTTAGCATACTGTGTGGCCCCCCAAAAAGCTCTTTGCCCTATCCTCTCTAAAATGGAGATGCTGCCTCCATCATCTTCAAAAGGCCAACAACCACCTGGCTGCTCTCAGAATCTTCTGCCTCGAAATTGAGAAATTTGAATTGTAGAAGTTAAAGTGAACGTTCCCGTTTTCACATGTCTGCTAAGGTAACAACATTTGCTGTAGCAGAGCGCGGGCCACGATGTTTGTCATGCAACAATCCAAATAAATACGTTATTTCTGGCCCAAGTAGAGAGAATATGGCTGATTTAATGTGGCATTAAGTATAACTCTGTCTTTCTGTTATTCTGTTGCTTCACTCAGTTTTTCAAGTTACACTATAACTCCACGATTCACCCATTCATTCATTCCTAAGTTGATTCACATAATAAATGTCACTAAGCATCTACAATGATGAATAGTTCTAGGAAGCTGAGGGGTCCATGGTATGTTTGACTCTGTTCTAGCTCAAAGAATAAAACAAACCATTTTACTGTCTTCATAGAAAGTTCTGTCATAGAATGGACCCAGGGCTTGCTAGTAAGAGAAATTTAGTCATGTAAGGTGGCAGAGAGGAGCCTCATCCTGAGCCTTGCTCACTTTCCTGGTAGAAGATGTCATGTTAGTTTGCTGGAGCCCTGCAATGAATAACAGAGACTGAATGCTGGAAGACAGATGTTCAAAATGGAGTTGTTGGTAGACTCACGTTCAGCTGAGGCCTGTCTGTGTCTTGTAGCTGCTGTCCTTTCCCTGTTGAATCCCACTGATTTGCCCACTGTGTTGGTGTGTCCTCTACTCCTCATGAAGAGACACTGATAATACTGGACCAGGGCTGACTCCCATAGGCTCCTTTCACTTTAATTACCTCTTTCATTATTCACAGTGCAGCCATATTTGGAGGTCATATGAGGACTTCCACATGCAAGTTTTGGAGAAACACAATTCAGTCCCTATCAAGTTCTTATTAATAACTTCTGGAACACTGTTGTTCATGCCCATGGAGAAAGAGTATGTTTCCTGAAGCTTTCCAAGAAGCATAGGAGAAAGCCCTGGGCAGCACTCTTTGCCAAATGCTGCACATGCTCCACTGATATCACTTGAGCTACATGTTCATAAATGCACAATTGGTATAAATAAAGCATGAAGGTACATCAAGGGGTTAGGCTGCAGCAAAAGGGTCATTCTCTGGGATCCAACTTTCCTCAAAACACAGGGCCTGAGCAGGTACCATGAGTATTTAAATTACAAGATGTGTTTTACAAAATTGGCAGAAGAGACGATATAGAAACAATCTCAATGTATTTTGAGTACTAAGAGGGAAAGTGCACAGTTGCTACCGTTCAACAACTTGTGGCCAGGAGAAAGGAAAATGCAATTGTCATCAGGGCTTCAGGACTGGGGCCACTGGACATTCAATGTCTGAATTCAAGAACAGAAGAGGAAAGCCTCCAAGAGCTTGAAGCCTCTTGGATATCTTTTAACATTTGAAAGTTTTTAAATGTATGTGTATGCATGTGTCCTTGCTTGCCATCACATGCACCACCACACCTGTGTAGTGCCAAAATAAGGCATCAAATTTCCTGGAACTGAATTTATAGGTGGTGTTGATCCTTCCACTGTGGTGCTGGGAAGCCCAGGCTTTCTGCTAGAGTGGCAAGTACTTTTAACCTATGAACCATCTCTTCAACTCTTGTCTCTTGGGGGTTTTCAAAGTTTAAAAGCATCCTGGCACTCCCTAAAAGGAGTCACATATCAAGTTATAAATTTATCCCATTCCAATCACCTCAGAGCAACTTGCGGGGATCAAATAAATTGCAGCTGGACTGTGTTTTTCTCACCAAATGTTCGTACAAGTTGATGGGTGGTGAGCACTAACCTGGATGTTCACAAAGTTACTACTTCCATCCTGATACCAGCCTTGTAGGGTGAACTGTCCCAGGTTAAGGTGAGGTTAACAAGACAGCGAGAGTAAACAGATTGTCAGAAACTCCCAGTGGGTCTGCAAATTTGGCACCTACCATCTTGCTTCTTGATGCTGAAGGGCACAAGGAACCAGGAGTGCAGGTGGTCATTTTCCCCTGAAGGAGTCTGGGGATCACCAAGCATATGTTGGAGACACCAGTGAGAGTCTGCCAGTCTCCATCAACTTCATAAGTTCTTAAAGTTGCACATTTGGGATGCTCAAAAGAACAACTTAAAATGCAGATGCAATTTTATGCTCTGCAATTGTGCCCTTGGCTTAGCTACTAGTGATTCCATTCCAGTGAGTGCTGCCAGCCACTTATATTATGGAGAATTGTTGTCTATTCTTAGCTTTTTAATAATAAGCTATTATAAATTCCAGGGACCTTTAATTCAGCTCTCCTGACTTACTGTCTCTAAGGCTTTTATGCTACATTATAGCAAAGACTCAACCTATATTATATTCATATTCTGAAATTTTAGGTTGAGCAAAGTCAAAAATAATAGAGTGGCTAATGCAACAGAAGAAATTTCAAAACAGCGTAGTATTGAAGCTATGGCATATGCCTACTCTTCACTGCTCTTAGCCAGATTTACATTGTGAATTTAGAGCAACATGTAGAATAGAACAGATATAGAGTGGGATACCTTGGGCAAACAGTCACCCGGGAAAATGATTCTCCAGGTTCAGCCTTGTGACTCAGATGCTGCGAAATTGTGGTAAAAGGGAGTCCAGGTACATTTCCAGATGGAGACAGAACTCGACATGATCCATATAATAGGGGTTTATCAGGCATGCAGAATGCAAAGTTATCAAGGTTCCATAAAACATCCAGTGAGGCCACTCAATATAGAGCAGGTATGTTCTGACAAAGATTTACTACAGGCTCAATTCGTGAAGCTGTGAGGATAAAGTCTCATGTAAATTTGAGATCCAGGTTGTTGGGAAGTCTCATGAATGCAGAACTTCTACCAATGAAAGCTGCAGGCACTGAGTAGGGCAGCTCTATGAGAAAGCCATGTGTGCCTCCAGAAGCATGCTTATAAAGTTGGATCTATCCAAACCTATTGGAGCTCAGATGATGATGTCAGAAGCTCCAGATGCCATACATAGAGGAGCAAGATTTCATGTTTGCCCTGCTGGGTTATTGATTTATTTAATGTGTTTTGCTTGTGTGTATATCACATGTATGCCTGATGAGGCCAGAAGAGGGTTTCAGAGTCCCTGGAAGTAGAATTGCAGACTGTTGGCAGTCTCCATGTGGATGCTGAATATTAAATCTGGGTCCTTTGGGAGATCAGCCAGTGCTTTTAAACACTGAGCCATCACTCTAGTCCAAGCCCTGCTAAGTGTTAACTTTGCTTTGGTCCAGTCTTTCCATACTAGCTTCTTTCTTATTCTTTTTCGAGCCAAATTATTATTTGTGTTATAACTCTTGTTTTGGAAATGTTTAAACGTGTTTTCTAGTTTAACCACTTCTTAGTTACAAGTTTGCCTTGAATCTCATATGAGACTTTGGGCTTGGCAATTTTGAACAATGTTGAGATTGCTGAGACCATGTGGATTCATGAAGCGGGACCAAATGTGCTCTACTCTATGACATGGCCATGGGTAGGATGGAGGATAGGGATAGAACGCTGCTATTTGGGTCCAATACATTCTCCACATACATTTGAACAGTCATTGTTGCCATTTGGGGAGGTTGTAGAATATTTTATATGGGAGGCATTGTCAGCAGGGGTGGGTCACTGGGTTGAGAGTTTTGAGGATTATAGTCTAGTCTCCATTCGGGCCCAAGCTCTCTCCTTTTTCATCTACCAACTTGGAAGCAACCATCTACATCCTTCCGATGTAACATCCTTCCTTGATATGATGAGCCCATTTCTCTTAGTACTGAACCAGAATAAATCTTCCATCTATTAAGATAGTCACATCAACAAATATTTTGTCACATCAACAACAAAAGCAACTAACACAAACAAGGTGCATGATTTGAAAAACCTAAAATATTTACTATCTGACCCTTTGAAGAAAAGGTTTGCTTACCCTTGAACTTCTCTCAATTTATCAATCAGAAAGATCCTTTTCAAATGAAGAGTAAGTTATGTTTCAGCACACATCTCTCCTACAATTCTTCATGCTACACAGAATAAAACTTGGAAGGATTCACAAAGCTTTCAAAGATACATGGTCTGGATTTTCTTTCATGTCTCTGAATTTCATGGCTATCACTCTTCCCAATTTGTTCCATCCAAAAGATCTTTTCATCAAGCAAGGAATATTTCTGACTCAGGGCCTCCGAATATGCAATCGTTTCTATCCAAAGAAGTCCTTTCCACAAGGTAGTTTTTTTGGATTCCTTTCTCATGTCCTTCAAATCTTTTCTTAAATATCAACTTCCTCATGAAATATTCAATGATCAACTTAATTAGAAAATTCCATGAGTCCAAGACTGCAATACTCCTGACTGTCTTGTGTTGTACTTTCTCTTCCTTCCCATAATATTCACCAAATTCTATTCTTCTATGATTAATTGACTTATGGAACTTAGAGTTGTGTGTTGACAATATGAACAACATAAAGCAGGGATTTTGTTTTGTGCTAACAGTATGGAATAGTGAATATTTAATGAATATCTGTTGATGAAATGAATAAGCAAAAGAAAAATGGAAAATGAATATAGATTTACTCATAAATCATATTTACTAAGCTCTATGGGAGACTTTTAAAAAAATAAAAATGGGCACAGTATATCAATATTTTATAATTACCTATATGGTTAAAATAATTTAAGAATACTGGACAAGAATCTAATCAATGGTGATTTAGTTGCATGCCTGAATGCACACACACACACACACACAATGGAATAGGAGAAAAATGAAATGAAGATTTATTTGGGAAGACTTCTTGAAACAACATAAACCATTCCCGGATGGTAAAAATAAAACAGAGCTAAGGGGAGGAGTCCATAGGGGCTTATGTGAAAGGCATAGGGCACAGGAAGAGTAATTCCTAGTATGTCATTTGCTCAACGAATTATCATTCAGCCCTAACACAGCAATCCAGTTTAAAGTTATGGTCTTTCTTTGTCAATTAAGCAATCAATCAACAGGACAACAGGAATCTTGTTCTTAGATAGATAGATAGATAGATAGATAGATAGATATTGTACTGGGTAATCTTGATGAGATTTGTAATAAGCTGGGATATGGGCCTGTGGGCATATCATGATTATGCTAATGAGGTTGGAGGTCTATATGAGATGGTTGGCATCATTCCCTGGGCTGTGATTATAGAGTGTATAAAAAAAAAAGAAAGTGTACTGAGTGTGCAAGCATTCCTTCTTCCCTGTGTCAGTTAAAATTTGTTTTGTTTTGCTGTTTGTTTTTTAAAGCAAGCAAATACACTTATTTTAATTAAAATATAATTGCAATTGCACCATTTACCCCTTAGATTTTTTCCTTCTAATCCTTCCTGTATACTCTCCCTCCAACCCTTGTCTGGATCTTGACTGTGTGGGAGGAGTAGCCAATGTTACCACCCTCCTTCTGCCTTGATTACCTCACTCTGGTAGACTGTACCTGGAACTGTGAGGTAAGATATATCCTTTCCCTTTTAAGTTGTTTTTGCCAGAGAATTTTATTATTGCAATAGAAACAGAGCCAAAGCAGCTATTTATAAATATAAAGATATCAATATAGACATCAACACATATATCACTCACGATTACTAACTGTCTATGATGCTTTCTAGTCAGAAGAAATAATTTACGAAATTAAATATCTGCCACATACCAAGAGAGAGAAGTACATTAAATGGGTCGCTCACATAATAATTTTTTCCTTCAAATGAATTATACGTCACCAGTTGTCACAATGACTATGCGTTCATTAAACCAAGCAAAATATACAGATCATTTGCTATTGTCAATCTTATTCCAAATGCCAGGCCAGTGCACCCACTGTGTGAAATATGAGCCTAGCAATGACAGCAGAGATTCAACACCCAGAAAAGGAGGTGATGAGGGGTTCTAAATGCTGCTGTCTCATCTTACTCTGATTCTGTGATGATGAACTACTTCCAGTGATGTCTTGATTTTCTTATGAAGACTATTAGAAAACCATGTGGGTTTGTGCTGTGTGATATATGTTATATTATAATGAGAAATTACTACATGGTTAATCCCCATGAAAAGATGACTCTGAAACAAACAAACAAACAAACAAACAAAATAAGCCATTTTGTCCCAGAAGGCAAATATTTTTATCTCAAGTATCTCCCAAAACTTCCTGTCCTGGAGCAGGCTGGCCTCCTTAATGCTGTAAGAAAGGATCACCATAAGTAGCTGAGGGTTAAAAATATGCCACCCTCGAGCAAAGCTAGGTTAGTAATCTCCAGCATAGGCTGCTGCTTATTCCATGGTGTAAAAATGCCTCCAGTGGAAACAAGAGGATAGAAGGTTATGGAAAAAGTACTTTGCAACCCGGAGGTCTTTCAATCAGGGCTTCGCGGTCATTCCCAAGTGATGTTTCAAGTTATCAATTTGATAATGCCATTTAGGCTTGCACTTCAGAACTTAAGACAAAATCATTTCTGCTGGGTGTTGTAGGTTGGTGATTTTTATTACCTGTCTGCTTCTTGCTAAGTTTTTTCTTTCATGTTTTCTCACCACATGTCTAATAAACTCTTCATTCAAAACCAAAAGTATGGCTGTTGTAGATCATTCCGCATAGAGAACAGGGCCTAGAGTTGTTGAGACAGGATCTATCTTCATGCTCTGGCAAATTGGTACCAGAAAAGTCACCCAAGTGTTTGGGAGCATCTTCCTTCCTGCTGCGGGTTGTCCTTTCTTTCTTTCTTTCTTTCTTTCTTTCTTTCTTTCTTTCTTTCTTTCTTTCTTTCCTTCTTTCTTTCTTTCTTTCTCTTTCTTTCTTTTTCTTTCTTGTTTGCTTCCTTGCTTTTTTGCTTTCTTTCTTCCTTTCTTTGTTTGTTGTGGTTGTATTGTTTGATTTTGGTTTTGGTTTTTCCAGACAGGGTTTCTCTGTGTAGCCTTGGCTGTCTTGGACTCACTTTATAGACCAGGCTGGCCTCAAGCTCACAGAGACCTGCCTGCCTCTGCCTCCCTGAGTGCTGGGATTACATGTGCACTCCACCACACCTGGCTGAGATGTCCTTTCAAGAGACACATTTTTCTTTCCTTTTGCTTTTGTACTGTTCACATCTCTTCCTCTTTTACCACCTTTTCCTTATGTCTTTGCAAAAATAAACTGGTTTCCTTTGCCTTATGAGTCAATTGTGTAAGATTGTTGCTGAAAACTCAGCATCATCCTAGCCTCTTTCTTTCTTTTCATTTGCATGTCAGGTTGGTAGGAGAAAAGCCCATGACTCTCAGAACTGTCTTGCTTCCAGGTCCAATCTTGTCATGAAAGGCTGTGCACTTGCATTCTGGTGGTTGGGCAGAAACCACTATTCAGCAACAAGGCTGGTAGAACAAAAGCAGATGGCACACGTAAAAGTCTCTTTTTTCTGGACAAGTTTCTGGAAAGTAGCTGCCTTCACGGTACTTTCAAATACTCTTTGAACTGTACAAAGACTCCAGTGTGATCACCCTTTTGGGTGGTGCACTAGGTGACCTGGAAATAGTACCTTCATTTTATAAACTCATGAAACAGCTCACCGGTTGTCCCTGCCTGAGCCCAAACTGGTCTCAACTTCCCTGTGTCCAAAGCCTCTCCTACTCCTTTACAGTAAAGCCTTCAAGCTAAACCTGACATGTTGTGTAGGTTTCTAGAAAACTTGTTGGTACTGGTTGTTTGTTTGTCTTATTTTATTGTCATCTCAGGCATCCTATGTACATGATGCCTGCCCTATATTACGATAAGATTTTTCACCTCCCTCCACAGGAGAGAAAGTAAAGGAAGTGAGAAGGAAACACTATCTATCTTATCTGTCTCCAGAGGCCATGCTGACTAAACCTTTTTTTTTTTTTTTTTTTTTTTGAGGTTTCTAGATTGACTTGGAAAAAATAAGAACATCCCACAGTTTGGGAAAATTTCCTTCACTCAAACAAGAAAGGTGGCTTGACTCAGTGTGATGAGGTACAGGAGAGAAGGGGAGTGATCATTGGAAACAGTCACTTGGTGGGGTCAGTCACGCAGTGGGGAGAATAAATCAAAGTTGTAAAGAGAAATGGCATAAGAGGAAAAGGAAAGGTCATAAGGGAAAATCAATAAGATAAGTGCTAAGAGGGTTTCGCGGACAGTAAAAATTATATTCTGATAAAAGAATTTTCAGAAAGGCTTTTCTAAAAGAGATGGATCACAAGTGATGAATAATGTTCACAGAAGATAGATGGGGAGGTTATTCTGTTGTTTTCAGAAAAATGGCTCATAAGTTTTCTTGGAGTTCCAAGGGACACATTCATTAATGCAGTTGTGTGCCACCTAATGATGGGCATGGTGCTGAAAGACACATCATTACCAGTCTCATCTGGGCATTGTCATTGTGCACTGCACAAGCTTAGATGGCCCCAGTCCCTTCCTGTAGTCTCACTGTGATCCAGAGCTGTGGTAATCATGAGATCCATGAAGCTGCTACTGGCACCATGTGATGTGCTGCTTTAGAGTAAACAGAATATTCTGCTTGATAATGTACACCAAAAAAATTAATAATGAGGTAGAAATATAAAACCAATCACTTGGTCACTTAGTATCTTTTTAAATTTTTTTATTTTTATTTTTTATATTAATTACAGTTTATTCACTTTGTATCTCAGCTGAAGCCCCCTCTCTCATTTCCCTCCCAATTCCACCCTCCCTCCCTCATTTTCTCCTATGTCCCTTTCCAAGTCCACTGATAGGGGCAGTCCTCCTCCCCTCCCATCTGATACTAGCCTATCAGGTCTCATCAGGACTGACTTAATTGTCTTCCTCTGTGGCCTGGTAACGCTGTTACCCCCTCAGGGGGAGGTGATCAAAGAGCCAGCCACTGAGTTCATGTCAAAGACAGTCCCTGTTCCCCTTACCAAATTCCATTTGGAGACTCAGCTGTCATGGGCTACATGTGTGCAGGGGTTCTAGGTTATCTCCATGCATGGTCCTTGGTTGGAGTATCAGTCTCAGAAAAGAGCCCTGTGCTCAGATTTCTTGGTTCTGTTGTTCTCCTTGTGGTGCTCCTGTTCCCTCCAGGTCTTTCTATCTCCCCGTTCTTTCATGAGATTCCCTGAACTCTGCCCAAAGTTTGGCTATGAGTCTCAGCATCTGCTTTGATACCTGTCATTTGGTATCTTAATCAAGTAGTATGAACTGTACAAAATACATATGATATACATTTATACAACTGGCACCATAATGTATTTTGCATGTGGATAATGTTGGCACTGGGGATTGAACCTAGAACCTTTGACTTTCTAGGCAAGCAACCTATCACTGAGCTACAGCCACTCTTCTTTATACTTTTTTATTTTGAAACAGGGTCTCACTCTGCTGCCCAAGATACCTTCGGATTCATCCTGGAGCCTAGACAGGCACAGAACTTTTTATATTACAACCTTTCCAGTGGCTGGAATTGCAGGACTGTGCTGACAGATCTGGCTTAGAGTATTTGTGTGCACCAGAAACACCACATACACCTAGGTAATATATACTACAACTTTCAATTATAAATGACACCACTAGAGGATAGGAATTTTTCACTTTTATTTTATAAATTCATTATTACATATGTGGTGTATCATGAATGAAAATGTCTTTAGCAGAGGTCACTAATCTTCTTGCCTTTGTGAATCCAGTGACATGAACTCACACACACATATACACATACTCACATAAACCCAAACACTTCTATACAGACACATACACATACATACACGATATGCACACATACACAAGCACATGCACACATGGAAACATGCACACACACGCAGACAAATATACACACATTATTTCATACAGATACATACAAACACATACACACATGTACATACATCCACATACATATATACACATACACATGCAGTAACATGTGCACATACACACATATATAAATGCACACACATACACATACAACACATATATACAGCCATACATATACACATATTTGTGTTTCAGGATCACAATAAATATCCTAATTTACCTACAAAGACATCAATATTTCTATAGCACTTCCAACTTCTTTTAATAAGCAGCAGTGCTGATAAACAGTGAGATGATGGATAGGACATGCCTAGCACAAGGTCTGTATGAAGAAGGTTAGCTTTTGATATCTGCCGCTGTTCTCTGGGTTCAGGCTTCTTGAGGGCATACCCTTTCCATGTCCCACATCCACCTGCAAATAATGACAAATACCCCTTCATGTGACTCTGCTCACTAGCATGCCAACTGCTCACTAGGATTAGCAGGGGATTGGGCCAGGGCACTGGGATCTAACTTGACCAGCTGGTTCAATCACAATCCCTGGGGCAGAGCCTGAACATCAGCATTTTCCTACCAACCACTGCAGGGACCGCCCTTCATTCCTTCACCTTAGTTCCAGTTAATTTGCATTTTTCCATGCAGGTCAGCTTCACAATGCATTTGTTTTCATGTCTTCTATTGAAAAAAAAAAAATCCCATTCATCGGTGCCCTTACTTTGTTATGGTTTCTCTCTGCCCTTGGTGTAAAGCAGAAATCCAGCTAGGATGCTAGCCTGAAACCTCTCAAAGTTCTACTTAGCTTTTTATATGCTATGTTTTATTTGCTGCTGTGTGTCTTTACATCCTTTCTTCACACTGTCACCAAAACGTTCTCAAAAATCCAAATGCATTCAATTAGCAAAACAGGTGACAATATATTTAGTATGCAGTTAGTTATAATAATACTGTTATTTCAGTTACACATAATGACATTCATAGCCTATCAAGTGTTATGGTGGCTGACAAAGTTAAGAACATTTTTCTTGGAACAGACTGAGGTAGACTGTAGGGGTATGATCAGGTTGGATACTGCCTTAGTGGTACAAGCAACCTAAGGAGAGCCCACACCCCATTTGTGCATTCTGGGGCTAGAGTTAATTATTTGTAAGAAAATCCCTTTATTTGTCTCTCAATGGGCTCATGTAACCACCTCACTGAGGTCTCTGATTTTCTTCCTGCCACAATTATTTTTCTTCATTTACTTTTCCTGATAGCCTTATGTTCATTGGCGTATCTGACAAAAGGCTGTATTTCAGTACACTGACTCTCTTGCCAAATGGTAGAACTTGCCTTCCATCTGCTAGTTTTATTAAAATCTAAACAGGAAGAAAAGAAGCCAAACACACTTCTATGCACATTCTCTGGAGATCCATGTGAACTGCCTGTGCCCATGAGCTGCTGCCTGGTGAAGATAAGGTGGAGAGGGCTGAGACCTTAGGGACATCCCTCTCTGATTACTTCTAATAAGCATCACAGACAGGGCACTGGGTTAGCAGCCATTATAATCACCATCAGCTTCCACAGTGAACAGAACTTCAGTTGTCAGATCCACCTTGTTGCCATACAGACTACAACTGTGAATTTAGTGGTCGTGGTTTTCAGAAAGAGTCTGCATCTTTTAAAATCTGCTAGCACATTCAGGATGTTGCTAGCACAGCCCTATGATATGGGGGGGAGGGGGAGTGCCCTCAAAATATCCTAGACCAAAGATGGAGGATTCAAGTTAAAATGCCAGGCTAAGCAGCCTCCAGAACTCCTCCTTTGTAGCTCGTTTACAAACCAACCTAAATTCCTCTGAAAGGCTCTGCCCTACAGATTATCAAAGCAGACACTGAGACTTAAGGCCAACTGATGGGCAAAGTGCATGGAATCTTAAGTAAGAAGTGGGAAATATTAAGATCTGGAGAGGTCAGGAACCCCACAAGGAGAGCAACAGAACCAGAAAATTTGAACACAGGGGTCTTCCCAGAGACTCATATTCCAACCAAGGAACATGCATGGAGATAACCTAGAACCCCTGCACAGATGTAGTCCATGACAGCGTAGTATCCAAGTGGGTTCCATAGTAATGGGAAGAGGGACTGCCTCTGATATAATCTGATAGGCCTGTTCTTTGATCACCTCCCCCTGAGGGAAGAGCAGCCCTACCAGGCCACAGAAGATGACAATGCAGCCATTCCTGATGGGATCTGATAGACTAAGATCAGAAGGAAGGAGAGGAGGACTTCCCCTATCAGTGGACTTGGGAGGGGCAAGGGAGAAGAAGGGGGAGGGAGGGTGAGACTAGGAGGGGAGGAGAGAGGGGCTTATGGGGGGGATACAAAGTGAATAAACTGTAAGTAATAAAAAATATAAAAGATAATTAAAAAAAGAATAAGATAAGTAAATTAGCACATAAACAATAAGTGAAAGCTCTTCAGGCCAGAAATGAAAAACAGGCTTAAGTGGGACATAGGAACTGAAGCTCTGGATAACATAGTGAGGTTACACACACGATAGTTGGGGATGAGAGAGGTCCTGTCTTTACAAAGAACAAAAGGTTACAGATCAAGTGCATGATTAGATTCTCAGATAAGCCCAGCACCGTATGTGACCAGGCAATGGGAAATCTCCCTACAGCCCAGGAAACTGACCCCCTTTGTCCCAGGTACCCCAGGAACCAGAAGCAAAAGTCTGTAGTCTACCACACGCAGGCCCCTCAAGTAGTGACAAGAGTCACTGGATGCATCCAGGGAATGTTAAGCTTCCCTTGTTATGGTCACTGTTGGAATGAAACATTCCACATGCAAGTGGCTTGAAAAGTTTTTGTTGCCTTTCTTGCTTCTGAGGATCAAATATGTAAGCAGGAGCTGGCCTAATTGCCCATCTTTGTCCAGTGCTTCTGGAAGCTTATCAGTGTCAGTCAGACACACCCCTTAGTCTCTCATGACTTGGCTCTTTCTACAGCTTCCTTGCTGGCATATGAGTTCTAAGACTATTAAGTAGATGCTGCAAGCATTCCTGTGACCCAGGCTGTGAAAAGTGTCTCTTCTGCTTTATTCCACTGGTCAAGCACAGCTCCAGCGCTAGCCAAGATTCACAGAAAGGAGGCCACAATGAGGTGCAATTAACATAAAATATGCCTCATAATGAGCAACTGCACTGCTGGGGTTTTTGCAATATGTCCCTGCTTAGCTGTGCTTATGAAAAACCTCAGCTGAGCACATCAGAACATGGGTTAATAGCAAGTCAAACCAATGGTGCTCTTCAGAGATGGCCATATAACTAGCCCATAGAAAAGTGGTTTTCAACCTTGCTAAAAGTATTTTTGTTGCTAACTCATAACAGGAACTTTGCTACTGTTATATTTACTGTAATGTAAATATCTCATATGCAGCCCCTGTGGAGGGGTGGTTCAACTCCCCAAAATGTGTCCTGACCCACAGGTTGAGAACTGCAGAAGGGTCTTACAGCAAACAACGGGGCACTCCTAAGTTGTGAAAGGTAAGAGGTCATCTGGAAGATTAACTTGGGGAGAAGAATGTCATTACCACAGCTGGGCTGTGAGCTCCAAGCTGATCCTGTTCCAAGCCTTGTCTGGGGAAATGCACAGGGTTATCCATTTCAACACTGCCTGAGGACACAGGCTAGCCTCTGGAATGGAATAGATCAAGCTTCAGGCCTAGCTTCATGGGAAGGTTTCCCTCCAGATATGTACTGAGGAGTGAAATAGACACTAGGAGAGCTGTGGATGGAGATTTACTGTTATTCCAAATGCAGGAGGTCATCATGAAAACCTACAAGAAACTGTCAGGTTCTCAGCCTTTCTTCTCCACCCAGCAGCTCTGCTCTCTAAGGAAAAGCACCGCCATGAGGCCTCCTGCCCCGATCTGCCCTGGGCTGGTACAGTTCAAAGGAAGATGTGTGCTCAGAACGGCATGCACCATTATGCTCCCTCTACCTGGAGGAAGACTGAGAAGGCCTGGTGTGAGGAAAGCTGTAATGGACTCTGGCTGTCAGAGCAGGCATTCTGTGTGCAGCACGTCCTCCTCTGCCTTGCTAATGCCTTGGAATAGAGCGCAGATATAGCCTCCAATTTTGGACCACTTGACAGGCATCAGATAAAGAAAGAACACCAGGCAAGCCTGTAAAAGGAGACGCTAACCCAAGCCAGCACTGCTCTCGAGGTTAGCAGATGATAATATGAATAGAGAAACTTCTTTTCCCCCCGCAACCCCCCCCCCAAAAAAAAAGTCTTTTGACAGCCAGTCAGGCCCAAGTGGATCATAAAGTAGCCCCAGCCTAAAAGCATTTCAGAGAGCTGGAAAACCCTGGCAACATTTATCAAGCATCCCAGTCACAGGCAAATGGAGTCCAGAGCTTGTTTGCTATGGTAAGCCACCGTAAACCTCGCTTATTACTCTGTAATGGAGGAGGCTTACATTTGTAGCCCAGGAACATCTAGACGTTGGAGCCTCCACACGGAAAGGCCTACTCACCGTGGAAAGCTTCTTGTTTACCATGCAGGGGGTTCGTTGATGCAGTCCTGGGATGGCCTGCCATTTGAAGAGAGCCGACTGAAGGCAACAGCATGAGGGCAGGTATGTCAGTTAAATTCAAAGACAGTAGCAGAAGAAGCCTTGGAGAAAGGTGAGTGGAGATGAGCAGATGCACATGCGCACTGAGACTCTGCTGGACTCAGCCTCATCTCACAGCCTGTGCTTCTGTGGGGGCTGGGTGCGGAGCACACTGAAGGGGAAGGTGGGCTCTGTACTCCACGGTGGACCGGCGTGCTGTTCGGCCCTGAACATGATCTTAACGGAGACACTGTCATTCACCTGCTGACATGTGCATCGCTAAAGCCCAGTGAGATGAGGGTAATGTCACGGGCCCTCAGGGTTCCATATGTGGCACCACGAATGTCCTACTTCAACTTCTGTCTAAGAAGAACAGCAGACGGGCTGGAGAGATGGCTCGGCGGTTAAGAGCAATGTCTCCTCTTCCAGAGGTCCTGAGTTCAATTCCCAGCAACCACCTATCCACCTATCCCATGGTGGTTAGGGATAAGGTAGATGGGTGGGTAGGGATGGGTGGGTAGGGATGGGTGGGTAGGGTTGGGGTGTGCAGGTGGGTAGGGTTGGGATATATGGGGCTAGGATAAGTGGTTAGGGCTAGGCTGGGCTAGGTGGTTAGAGCTAGGCTGGGCTAGATTAGGTGGGCAGGACAAGGATAGGTAGGGCTGGGCTAGGATAGGATAGGTGGGTAGGGCTAGGATAGGGGAAAAAAAAGAACAGCAGAAAAACAATATTCATTCTGGTAGCGGATTGCTGAGACAGTTTCTGATTCTAATCCTGCTTTTCCTGATTTCTTTTAAAAGTCATTGCAAGTGAATGACTTCATTCTTTCTGCTTCAGCTGCTTTATCTGTCAAGAAAGCAGTTACTTTTTCATGAGGTCAAAATGCTAAGTCATGTAGAAAGGTGCTTACCAATGTGTCTGCTGCATAAGCCTTAGAAGAGTTAGAATATTAAATTTCCCAGCATCCTTTAAAGAACTGTCCATGAACACACACCTCTGCTCCTTCTGAATGCCTAAAAGAGGCAACTCCATCACTTTCACCTACCCTGCAGTCCCTGGGATCTCCGCTCTTGGCTTAGAGTACCCTATCTAAGGTCCTCATGCCGTGCTCTGTGTCTGGTTGCTCTGCATATGACCTGACACTCTTTGTTTGCTTTGTACTGGGACTGGGGTGTCAGGAGCAGCTTGTACCGTGACTCTCATAGGTGTTGCCCTGAGAGCAAGGTTTTTCTTACAGGCAAAGAAATCCAGTGCTCCTGCATGTTTCGTGTAGCCAAGAACAAGTATAGCAAGAACACACTCTCTCTCTCCTGTTGCTTTCTAATGTGGGGAATCTAATGACAGGGCACATTCATTTGGCTCAGGTTTAGAACTTCCAGGACACACAGCAAGTATTCTCAGTTGCACATACTTCGTTACACATGAATTCTCAGATTCTGTTCCTGAAAGCAGGTTAGATGAGCATGGCCTATTAGTAAAGAGGGAGGATATGAGCTTTTGAGGGTTGGCTTGGAAAGAGAAGGATCTGAATGAGAATCCTGAGGTCCCAGAGAGTCTGCCGACAGAACACAGAGCTCCCACCTGCTGCTGTTCCCACTGCCCGTGCTCCGAAAGAGGCAAGCCCCAGAGTCCCACAGGGCTCCCAGCAGCTCACTTGTAGTGGTGATTGAGGAGTGGAGCCTAGGCAACAGTCAGCGATCAGGCTCAGGCCTGGCAGAGCAAGCACCAGCCCAGAGGCATCTTTTCAGGGCACATCTGTCCTACACAGAAAATTGTGCATGCCAACAAGCATGTCAGGTGCTGCCTTTGACGTATCACCAAAACCAGAAATGCTCTGGTCCAATAAGATTGCCAAATAATATAGAGGACCTCAGATGGGCTAGCTAATCTTCAGAGATTTTTATCATTTTAAAATTAAAATTAAGAGGGCAGGTGTGGTAGTGGATGCCTATAATCCCAGGCGAGTTGAGACCGGTGAATCAGAGACTGGAGGCTAGCCTGAGCTACATAATAAAAACCTGTAATAAAAATAACAAAATCTAAAAATTTGTAGAAATTACAAACACGTCAAATTGCAACGAAATGTTAAAACAAATAACAGCCTAGTTATGAAAAGTAGGGGTTTTTTTTTCCTCATAAAAACAACAAAACAGTTCTTCTATGACTTACTCTTACAATCTCTTCAACAGCCATTTGTGTTGGTAATAACTTCGCTGTCACACGTGGAAGATTGAGCTGAGGGTCCCTGTGGAATTAGCAGACTCTGCAGACTGTGGCAGTCTGGATGAGAATGTCCCTCACAGGCTCACATGTATTTGACCATGTGGTCCCCAGTTGATGCCACTCTGAAGGAGGGTTGTGGATGCGTTAGTAGGCAGAGACTTGCTGGAGGAAGTAAATCTCTGGGCTGTGGGTAGGGTGCCTTGAGGGTTTATAGCTTGCCTCCAACCTCCTCTCTCTCCTTCCTATGAAGAATTGAAATGTGGTCAGTCTGCTTCGTGTCACACTCCTCCTGCTGCCATGTTTTGCCTGTCATGATGGACTGTGACCCCCCCCCAAAAAAAACAAACAACAACCCACCAAACCCTCTCTTCCTTAGATTGTTTTGTGTCACAACATTTCATCACAGCGATAGAAAAGAAACCAATGTAGACAGCCTGGACAGAACTCAAGGACCAGAGAGTCGTCTGGCAGTGTCCACCCTCTGCTTGGTAGACCGAGCCCCTCTGGAAGCTCACACAGGTCTCCAGCACTGGGATCGTTAGAACGTGTTACCCCAACTGGGGGAATGCTCGCACCTTAAGCGTGCTCACGCATGGGGTTTTATGTTTGTTAGAATGATTACAGCGTAGGATGAGATACTTGATTCCGGGTCTGTTAGGGTTGGGAGACACAGCCAAGGCCTGGGTAACACTGAGTAGAAGGTACTAGGCTAGATGACCCGCCCACAGATGTAAGAAAGTTGTGATGTTCCTCTATGCTCTTCTCATCTGTGAATTGGAGCTGAGGTCTGAAGACCTCGCAGACAGAGCCTCACTCATGTCACAGGTGAGAATGCAAACTCAAGTTACACCCACAAATTATCTAGTAGACATAAAGGACAGAGTCCAGACTTGAACAAAAGTTAGTAGGACCTCAGAGCCCCCTTTTTTTTAACCAGTCCAGCTTGTGAGATGAGTAGGCTCTCAGTGTCAGGGAGAGTTGAGAGGGGCGAGGACAGGACTTCTTCATGGTATGTGTAACTGGGTTCTGGGACTCTGATCCTGTGAAAGAAGCTGCACCTTCAACTGAACCGTCTGCAAAGCCAATTGACTGATTAGATGAATTGCAGGGGTTGTGGGTAGGTTGACATGTGGCAGGTCCACAGCCTGATAACAATTTTTCTTGGAACATTTATAGCCCTTAAATAGCCAGTTTTTGCCCTCTTCTGTGTTGGACCTGACATTTTTTTACTAACATAAAAATCTTTAGAATATGTTAACAAAATCCTAGTTTCCGCCTACCAAAAGGCTAAGAACAACATCAAATAGCAGGTTTCTCTGCATGGCTGTACCATCTTCTTAAAGTTCTCATGAACATATTTTAAAAGTGCTTTGATTTATGCCTTTCTTTGGCCTGTTATTATAAAAGCTTCATGAGATTGCTTCCATGTTGGGTCATAGTATTTGGAATGATCTAAATCTATGTTTCCAGGCTACTGTCACTCATATTTGGCTCCAGAATAAATGTCCTGTTATTCCCTTTAAAGGAGTTTGTGTTTTGTGTTAATAACACTACACCCCCCTATGGTTAGTTTGCTGGAAGCTTAGTCCCCCCACTCCCTGTAAAGACATTAGCAGGTGAAGTAACTATTAAGAAATATACTGTCATAGAAAATGGCGGTGGTGATCACCTCCTAAAACAAATGATATTTGCCTCGTCACATGGTCAGAGCTTTCAGAAGTGGATCTAATGTTGCAAGGCTGTTGAATAATCAAGCCTGGCCCTTTCCTACACTATTTCCCCTCTTGTCGTGTGACCTGGTCCTCTTCCGCAAGCCACTTGTGTTCCCACTATGTGAAGTCATTCTTCCATGTTGTGGCACAGCATGAGGTCTTAGCCAGAGGAGGCAGCATAACCTGACTTTTAGAAATTTGAGCTATGATCCAAATCTTTGCAAACTACACAGACACGGGTATTTTGTTACACCAACACAAGATAAACCAAAGCTCTATGCCAGGAATATGAGCAATTAGTGTCTGCTAGCTGCATGTGGAAAGTGAAGCCAAGGACAGAGTGGTAATCTGGAAGCTGTCGGAGAGGTCCCAGTGACGGCCAATAGTCACAATTGCATGCATGTGTGTACATACATATGTGTATGCTATACCTCAAAAACAAAGGACAGAAAGGGGCCTTCTTCCTCCTTTTCAATCAGCAGCTAATGACTACAGCAATTTATCACCAAATGTTTTCCTATCTGCCATGCTAGAAAGCAGAGAGCTGGTACACCAGATTGTTCAGGGCCTTAGTAAAACAGCAAGTGACCTAGTAAAGGTCTCTTCCTAAGAAAATGCGACAGCCTGCTCTCCCTACAGGACAATGACATTCTATCTCCACGCTCTGGTGAGGAGCTTCAGAAATACTACAGGAAATAAGAAAGATTTTTTTTTTTAACAGCAAACAAGTCCTTAAATAAATACATATTCCATACCCAGTCCTTTTAATGAGCATTTTAAATGTATTCGCATATTGTTGCCAGAAAGGATCCCTAAATCACAGGCAGACTGTTTCCCTTCTCTCATGCAAAATGTTGCTGGACTTTTGGTCCCGCCTCATGCCTGGCTAACAGCCCTGATAGCAACCTGTCCCATTTTCTCACTTTCAAAATGTGAGAAAAAAAATGAAAATTCTCATTACTATGGCAAACCACAGTGACAGACAATCTGATGTCAGACTCAGAGAGAAACTGGCACTAATTATGAAGCAGATGGAGCTGCATTAAGAAACGCCAAGCCCAGGAGCCCTCTATGCCACACCTAAATTCAATTTGCAAAACACAAGACAGCCAGACAAAGGAAGACAGAGATTGGAATCTGCTGAAATCTGTCCCAGCAGACAGAAGAATTAAGCCTCAGGTACTGCCATGCTATGAAGCAGCAGAGTACAGTCTCTCTACTTTCAAGAAAGGGATATGAGTTCCCCAGGGGAAAAGAGTCAGGACACCAGGGCAGACATGGGGCGTAGTGTAGTGCTCATTCCCAGGAATACAAAGATAGTCGTGTTTGTTGAGAATTCTTTTAAGCACTGTTAAGTGCTGTGTTAGGAAATATACGTGGTATGTGTGTATATGCTGTGTGTGTGTGCCTGTGTGTGTGTATGACTAGAGTAATTCACTATCCTCAAGAATCAAGCAATTGAGAGAAGAAAGGCTGACTTTGGATTAAAGAACCATACAAAACTTAGGGTTCTCTGGCATTGCCCATCCCGATCTATGTCCAGAGGTATCTTGGGAGACAGTGAACACAACAGGAAGGAGAGGAATTCATTGCCATTTGAGCTTCTGATCATTGAATCTGAAAAGAAATCTGGATTTTTTTCGCTGAAAAAGAGCAATGAAGACAGCATAAGCATCAGAACTTTAGAGATAAACTTCATGTGTGTGTGTGTGTGTGTGTGTGTGTGTGTATACATATATATGAAAGATATCTAGGAAATATCTAGGAAAGATATCTCAAGGGGATATTTTCATGTCATACAAATATGTAAAATGGCGTAGACAGGAACATGTTATGAATAAAAGTAAAAGTGAAGAGAATTCTCTATTAGCCAACAGGGCCCAGAAGGGAGAAAGCTGTTCTTGGGTTTCAGCGGGGCACTGCATTAAGAGAGATGACCATGATGTATAGTATAGCAAAGGCCCTGCCATAAAGAGCTTTCACTCTACAAAACAAAGGAGGTTTCTGATTCTTCCAAGGTTCTGGAAGGGGTTGGCAAGATTCATTCCACCAATCTTATGAGTCCTGGCACAGAGCCAGGCACTGCAGAGGAACATAGGTTGCAAGGGGTTGGGGCTGGGTTTGCTTTTCCCAGGATGCACCTATCAGTTCTCTGGTTTAGGGACGGACCATAATGGGAAAGAGTGTGAGAGTCTGTACCTCAGCAGAATGATGTCATGAAAAAGGGAAGAAAAATAAGGTGTCTGGATTGTATGGAAAGGGCAAGAGTGATGGACAGCTGCTGGAGCATCAAACAACAGAAGGAAACAATGATCTAGAGGTGATATTCATGATACAGAAAATCCAATCATTTAGTGAAAACAAGAAGTCTGAGAAGCCTCTAAGAAGGTCATAGAAAAGGTTAATAGAAATGATGAAGGGTAGTGGAAGCAGTGTAAGGGGACACAGGAATGGAAGCGTGTTCTGGGAAGAGAAGCCAGAGTGAGGGCAGGATACATGAAGGTTACAATAGAACCCTCTCCGACCGTCACAGCAACAGGGAAACACTGAAACTAAGAAGGGTAGAGAAAATGTTTGCCAGTTGTCAACCCTGGCCATGCATGTATGCTCACACATGTGTGTTTATGTAGTTGCAAGCACATGTATTTGCATGTAGATGCCAGAGATCGACCTCAAGTGTCTTCCTTGAATGCTCTCCCCTTTATTTTTTGAGACAGAGTCTCTCACTGAGCCTGGAGTTCATTTACTGAGGTAGGCTGGCTGAGTAATGAAAACTCTCGTGACATATTTGTCTCTTCTTCCCAATGCTGGAGTCACACACATGCTCTGACACACCCAGGTTTTGTGTGGGTTGCTGGTCATCTGGATTCAGGCACTTACATTTTTATGGCAGGTACTTTGCCTACTGAGTCATCTCTCCCCAGGCCCATTACCAAAGTTTAAGGAAAAACAAAATTGTTCTGTATAACATGGACATTGTAATGCTTTGCAAAGCCATAGATGTAAGCGCAGTGGAAAGACCACTCAGTTTTAAGAGCATAGTTTGCAGTCCAGAGATTTTATATGATTATACCATGTTACCTTTCATGTGTCATGATTACCAAATGACAAATACAGGTATCAGTATTTTTTTACAGGTATCAGTAGTTTTTAAAGCTATGACATTAATTTTGAATGGCCTAAAAATCTTATATTTTTATTTATTTATTCATATTATATCCTGGTCCTAGAGCCTTCCCTCCTTTTCTCCCGTTCCCATCCTTCCTCCCTGTTTACCCTATCCCCCCTTCCCTACTCCTCAGAGAAGGGGAATCCCCCACCCTGACTCCAGCATATCAATCGGATCAGGACTAAGGGCATCCCCTTCCTCTATGACCTGGTAAGGTAGGCCTGCCAGGGGAAAGTGATTAAAAAACAAGCAACAGAATCCATGTCAGAGTCAGACCCTGTTACCCTTACTAGGAAACCCAGATGAGTACCGAGCTGCCCGTTGGCTACATCTGTGTAGGAGGGCTTAGGTTCAGTTCATGCATGGTACTCGGTTACTGCTTCAGTCTCCACAGCGCCCCCCTCTCCCCGGACCCTGGTTAGTTGACTCTGTTGGACTTCTTGTGGAACTCCTGTCCTCTCTGGGTTCTTCTGTCCTTCCTCCTACTCTTCCACAAAACTCCCTGTGGTCCAGCCAATGATTGGTTGTGGGTCTCTGCATCTGTTTCCATCAGGTTCTGGGTGGAGCCACTCAGAGGACAGCTATGCTAGGCCCACATTTGCAGGCAAAGCAGAGTATCATTAATTGTGTCAGGGGTTGGCTGGCTTAAAAACAAAACAAAAAAACAACAACAAAAAAAACTTAAGGGTGTCTCATATTCAACAGAGTAGAAGCAGAATTAAAGGACCAAGATTAAAAAGGTCCTGGTATAGATGCCTTGAAATTACTGAGACAATTAAGCATAAATAATCAGTACATATGATTATATAGCAAAAATTAACATAGAATAGAATTTCAGAAAGAAAGAACATGCATAAATGTGTGTATGCTAGGCTCAACAATTCTATCGGTATAATTATTTCCCAAAAACTAGTTAATGGTGGGTATAATGGATTCTAAACTATGCTTCAATTTACAGTGTGATTTATTGAGTGTGAAAAGCATTGAAATAAGAATAACGGTGAAGCTGTATATAGAAAAAAAGCCTTTATCTAAAAGGAAATAATATAGAACAATATAAATAAAATATATGCACAGGATAGGAAGATGTGAGACTGTCACGTAGCAAAGTGCAACCCCTGTGTGACAGTGTAATTCTGCTTTTGGAAGGAATATACTCATGCATGCAAATAGAAAATAAAATCAGGAAACCTCTGTAGTTGATGTCAAAAGCTATTATGTCTGGATGAAAAGATTTGGCATGCTTGTTATTTCTGTTTTATCATGGTTTGCTTTGTACCAACTTGGATTTTCCAGTTTTAATATAAGTTACATGTGAAAGAGTTAAAGATGGCCAGGATGTAGTTATGCATTCAACATAGAGACAAGAATGCAGAGGCCACTTTGAGGGACAAGGTAATTGATGCAAATCCAGTGCATGGCAGGAAGCCAAATGATGGCAGCTGGAAGGAGCAGACTTGGGAGGATACAACAGCTCTGAGGTGAAGAGGTTAGCCGGTGACTGGATGGGGAGTCAGGCTGCAGATAATTACCTTGCAGTTTGCCAGCATCTATGCAGATGGAGATGTTTTAGCCATCAAATCCATCTGCAAGGAGTTGGCAAGTCTTAGAAGACACTGTGCCTCCTACCAGCTTTAGAGGATAAGATAAGATAAGCTATAGGACAGAGAGACCAGAAAGCTGTTTCTGCCAGGGGTCTAGTTCCCTCCTCCAGCTTGTCTAACTGCAGCCATCCCCATCCAAGCTGCAAACACAGTCACCAAGCCTGCATTTACATTTTCAAAAGGAAATGAGAGCACTGTTCCCTCTGGAACCCATCAGCGCATTAAGTCAGAGCCTGTTCTCCCATCCAGGCTCTAGCGATCCCCAGACACCTGTGCCCAGGGCAAGAGTGCTTCACAAGAACGCACCACACTGTCGAGTTCCTGTTTCTTCCTGACCGGGGAGCTCTTGGGAATAGTAGAGCAGCCATGCACAGCACAGTTACTATTTTTAGGGAGTTTTCATCTGACCCCAATACCTTACAATAAGAAGCCGATGTTCCATTGCCCAATAATAATCAACATGACCTTGGAGTTCAAAGTATCTTCTCCCTCAAGACCTGCTCCAAACACCATCCAGCAGACTGGAGTGCCTGTGGGGACACTGTCATCATGCTGACAGGTTCTGGCTGAGGACTCTGAGTGCTTGAGGATTGAACAAAGCTTGGTTTCCTATGCAGGATGGAGGGAGTGCACGTTTCCAAACAGAATAAAGGTGGTCTGTGGTGGTCATTACAAATGCTTCTTGTTCACATTCGCAGTGAAATTCTTTGTTTACATAATCTAATTAACATCTTACCAGTTGTGATTTATAGCAAAAATGATGGCAATGATTAAAATAATGAAGATACTAGCTCCTGTGTGCCAAGTTCTGTTTTATCTTTATAGCAACCACACAAGGGATCAGAGAGAGAATATTGGCTAATCTAAGCCACTGACCTCTCATGGGAAGACTTAGTCTTTTGTTATTGTCTTCAGTATGCTCCCAATAGTGAGCACATAGGCCTCTGAGGAATAGTTCCAAATCTGTGACCATAAATACTAGCTTGGCTTAAATCAGCAAGTCACCAAACAAACAAACAAACAAAAGATAAGAACTTGGGAAAAGGTCTATTGGGGGAAAGGGGGTTTATAGAAATGGGAAGGAGGTAAGAAAGGGTGAGGAAGTGGGAAGTAAGAGGGGGACAGGAAGCGACAGGAGACATAATTCATTATCTCCATATGCAGTTGCCTAACAGTAAATCAATCAATGAAAATTTCACTTTGAACTCTTCCCTCAATGTCACCCAAGCTTAAATTGTTACTGGGTTTTTCCAAACATGTAATTAAATATTGACTTTCTTGGCTTATCTGGTATCTCTGACTCAATCTTGAAATCCGTGTTAACTCACATAAACTGTAACTCCTGGACTATATGCCATATTACCACAGAAAGTAGTGCCAAAAATATATCTACAAACGCTTCTAAAAGAACTCATGTCATGTAACTTCTAGCCTGGAGTTGACAGCCTTTGTTCAAAGCTAAAAATAAGTTGCTGGTTCTATACATAAACCCCCATAACTTCATTTCTGCCATACCCTATTTTCTTTCAGGGTCTGGAAAGTCTCTTCCAATACAACGTTAGACTTTTGTTGGGACAATTTATGTTTAGAAAGAGACGGGACACATCCAGCCTGGTTCAAGAGGTCTGGTGCTAGGGCCCTGAATCTCAAAGTCATCATTGCTCAGGTAGTTTTGAAAGAATATTCAAAAGCCTCTGAAATAAAACACTTAGTAGTGAGCACATAATAGTTAGCAACATGGAGTCATAAGGTCTTCGGTCAAATCCCATATCTTGTCCTAGATAGTCGGTTATCATAATGAGCCACTTGGATGCATAAGCCTCAATTTCTTTGCTGTTTCAAAGAGGCTATATTATAAATAACTAAATAATATTTGAATATGCAAATTTTTAACATCATTGTCCAAGTTATGTTGTCAAGAAGGAGTGTCATTGCTATTGTGTTACATAAAAAGAACGGATAACTAGTACCACACTGTGCAAAAGTCTCCTCACTGTAGTAGGCAGAAGTGACTACATACAAGCCGCTGAACATGCCTGTGATGTGAAGTGAGGGGAGTGTCTGAATAAAAGTATTGGCACATGCTAACGGTGCATTCAAATGGATGGTACATTTAGATTTCCGCTTGAAAAGGAACACAAAGTGCTAGGTTTCTCTAAAGCCTTCTCAGCACACGTAGAACTCTGAGCTTTTGGCACAGTATGCTGCTGGCTGTCAAGGCATTTCCCAAGACAAAAAAAAAAAAATGCTCCAAGAGTGAAACTTAAGACACTGGAGCTGAAAATAGACATCACAACACACTTCTTTCTACCCATAGCACATACGTGGATTTTCCTAGCTCCTGTCACCTGCACAGATGCCCCTGAGATCTGTTTATCTCCACTGAGGGTCCTGAAGAGTGGGAGCCTAGGCCACTTTATAGACAGTGAGGCTGGGGTCTGAAATATGGTTAACAGACACCAGAGCCTGTGCTCCTAACTATAGTCTTCACACTATAGCCCATGGAACCTAGAGCTCAGCACATAATCTTAAAATTTAACACTAGTAAAGGGAGACATTTACAGAAGTCTTAAGTGGGAACAGTAAGGAAAGGAAGACTCAGACCTGAGACGGCCAGAAAGGCCAAGATACCACCCCAGTGACCACACACAGACAGGAGATGCTCCATATCATCTACGGAGAAACACAGGTCAAGAATGTGAGAAACACTGTACACCTAGCAAAATGGCTCAAACCCAGAACAGCTGGGAATCCTAAAGGGTGGGTTGGATGAGGAGAGACCAGTTTCTTACTAGTTGCTGGTAGCAGTACAAACAGGACAGTCACCTTAGAAGGCAGTTTGGTGGTCTGTTATAAAGTATGGTCTTACCATATGGTCAGCTATGGAATTTATTACAAATAAATGGAAATGTGTGTTCACATGAAATCCTGCACACAGGTATTTAAGGAGTTTTATTCATAATTGCCCATGTTTGGCAAAAATGAAGTTGCTCTTCCATAAATAAATGGAAAAATAAATTACTGTGTTATACTCAGCACCTAAAATGTCATGAAACAACACAGGAGAAGCTTAAATGCATACTACAAAGTGAAAAAAGCCAATGAAAACTCTAGAAATGATATGATTCCAATGTAAGACATTCTACATGATGTAACTGCCTCAGTGTTCTACAGCTGTGAAGAGAAACAATGACCAAGGCAGCTTTTATAAAGAAACTGTTTTTTTAAAAAGCATTTAACTGGGCCTGGCTTATATTTTCAGAGGTTCAGTCCATTGTCATCAAGGTAGGAAGAAGCATGGCGGCAGGCAGGCAGACATGGGACTGGAGAGGTAGCTGAGATTTATGCCTCTGGATCTTTAGGAAGCAGGAAGAGAAAGACTCCAGGCTTGGTTTGGGCTTTTGAAAATCTAAAAGCCCACCTCCAATGACACTTTGCCTCCTTCAAATAATGCCATTCCCTGGTGACCAAGCATTCAAATCTATTTGCTTACAGGACCATTCTCATTCAAAGCAACACAGCAATTACAAGAAGACAATAAAAAGATCTGAGGGTTACCAGAGTGGCACTGTGCTGGCTATGTTTATATCAACTTAGCACAAACTAGAGTCATCTGAGAAGAGGGAACTTCTATTGAGGAAATGCCTTTAGGACATGGAGCTATAAACAAGCCTGTAGGACATTTTCTTAGTTATTGATGGGGGAGGGCACAGCCCCCTGTGGGTGTTGCCACTCTTGGGTAGTGGTCCTGGATGCTATAGTAAAACAGTCAGAGCAACCCCTGAGGAACAAACTATTAAGAAGCACTCCTCCATGGCCTCTGCAACAGTTTCTGCCTTTAGGTTCCTGCCCTGCTTGGGTGCCTGTCTTGCCTACTTTCTATGATGAACTGTGATAAGAAAGTATAAATAGAATAAACCCTTTCCTCTTCAAGTTGCTTTTAGTCATGGTATTTCCTCACCACGGTGAAGGTCATACCTATGTAACATGTACAGGACCTCTTCATTCTGCTTACTCAGTTTTGCTCTGGTGCTAAAACTACTCTCAGAGACAAGCTCTTAAAAAAATATGTAGAGAAGTCATAGATCCCCTGCACAGATATAGCCCCTAGATATCTCAGTCTCTATGTGGACTCCCTAGTAAGAGGAGAAGAGACAGTCTCTGACATAAACTAGGTCGCCTGCTCCTTGATCACTTCTCCCTGGTGGGGCGACCTAGTCAGCCCACAGAGGAAGAGGATCCAGACAGTCCTAATGGGACCTGTTAGGCTAGGATAAGAGAGTAGGGGAGGAAGACTTCCCCCAAGAGTGGATAGGATAGGGGAGGAAGAGGGAGAGAGGGTGGGACCAGGAGGAGATGAGGAAGGGGCTACAACTGGGATACAAAAAATTGTAAATAATAATAAAAAGAAAGAAGGAAAAAAGATACATCCCATCTGGCACTTTTTCAGAAAACTGAGAACAGACATATCTTAAGACCCAGCTACACCACTCCTGGGCATGTACCTGATAGTTATTCCACCATACGACATGGACATTTGCTCAACCAGGTTCATAGCAGCTTTGTTTGTGGTAGTCAGAACTGGAAACAACCTAGTCCTCCCACAACCAAATTAGATAAAGAAACTATGGTATATTTACACAATGGAATGTAGCTGAGCTATTAAAAAAAAAGAAAATCATGAGATATGTAGGCAAATGGACAGAACTAGAAATGATCATCTGAGTGAGGTAACACACACCCAGAAGGATGCACATGGTAGGTACTCACTTATAAGTGGATTTTAGTCATATAGTGCAGAATAGCTATAGTACAATGCAGAGACCCCAAGAAAATAAAGAACAAGGAGGACCATAGGGAGGACACATAGATCTCAATCAGAAGCAGAAATAGAATAGACAGTGGTGATGGTGGAACAGTGCGAACAAGGGCATTTACAGCCCAGAAAGGCCTGTGGAGTCTGAAGCACCAACCAAGGACGGCCTGGACCTAGGTCCTCTACTTATAAATACCCAAATACCCACTGGGCATCTTAGGTTTCATGTGGGCCCAACAGTCAGAGGAGTGGGGGGTATCTCTGGCATGGACTCTGTTACCTGTTCTTTTTATCTCTTCACCCTGATGGGACTGCCCTACCAGGCCACAGGAGAGCAACATAAACTCAATCCTCGTGTGAATAGATGAGCTGGGGTATCTGGGTAGGGACTCCCCTATTCTGAGAAAATAGACGGAGGGAGGATGTGGAAGGGTGGGTGGGACTGGACGAATCACATAAGTTACTGACAGGTAGTTCTGACATGTGTGAACTTGAGCTCAAACATTATCTGTCCCCTAAACTTCTTACTTCTGTGTCTGAAGTTCAAAAGAATTAAAGAGAATGGAAAAAAAAAAAGATCATAGAAAAAGTGGATCAGTAAACGCATAGAGACTGTGTGTAGTAGTAACGAAGGAATCTGAGGGAGTTAGTCAATACATTCAATAAGAAATCTAAATAAAAGATGTGAGTGGGGGGAGAATGAGGATTTCAGTGATGTGAGCACATCAGAAGAAAATTCAAGTTGCTTGGAAAAACCGTGTGGCCTAATGAGATATCTGATTAAAGGAGCCTATTATTTAATGAACAAATATAAAAAGCAATTAGCTTTTTTGTACATGCTAGCAATAACCAATTAGAAAGTATAATAAAAATGGATGGATTTGCTGTAGAAGTTAAAATACAAAATACAGGTAAGTTCTTAAATGATTGAGGCAGCACATGAAGAAAGCTGCAGACGTTTATTGAGTGACTTTTTAGAAAATTTAGTATTGAAAATTCACTGTGTCTAGAAAGGGAGCAGAATGAAAGGTCAGAAACAAATCAAATATACATAGGAATTTACAATATAAGAAAAGTGCATGCGAAATGAATAGGGTCAAAAACTGTGGCGAATAAACAGTAGCAAATACAGGTGTTCCAGCTGATTGACACTCCAGCTTTTTGAAGCCTGCTTAACCCTGTGTTGTCTGAAATCTCCTCTGCTTCCCTCCCTCTGGCTGGAGCAGTCCTTTCCAAGGGTGGATTTTGCCCTTCAAATGCTATCAGCCACTCAGGCTCTTCAGAGTTTGTTATCTGTGACTCCCAGATGTTGGGCAGTGTCAGACATGCAAAGCAGGCGGACACTATAAATGGTTAAATATCTATTTATTTGGGTTACACTAAAACAACTGTGTGTGTGTGTGTGTGTGTGTGTGTGTGTGTGTGTGTGTGTAAAACTGGGGTCTAATAGAGCTGGCTGTTGAGCCAACAGTCTGTGCCCAGTATGAAGAAGTGGGAAAGGTGGCCCTGCCAGGAAGCCATACTCTGCTCTCCTCACTGCACCCCTCTTAGCCTCTCCAGCTTCTCCCTGCACTACAATAGCACCTGTCAGCCTGTGACATTTCCGTCTGCATTTGTCTGATTTTGTGTTTCTCATCTGCTTTCCCCACCAGAATGCAGCCAGGGTCTAGGTCATCTTTATTTTGCCTCCTTTAGGACCCAAAAGATGGCTGCTTGAGCATGCTGGAAGGAACAAGGAAAAGAGGGAGAAGGGATATACGCTGAAACAGAACACTCATTGCAACACTGTCACACATTCTTTTTGGAAAAAAATATTTTTCCGAGTACAGAATGATTTTCTAAGTACAATACCAATGTGTAGATCACTGAGAGAGACGAGCATTTGGGCGAAAGCACATAAAACTCATGAAATTCAAATTATGACAATAAAAATGTTAAATAAAACTATATATATCAATTCAAGCATTTATAATATAACCAGTATCTACACGGCTGAGAGATGATGTGCTCACTAAAATAAAGGCTTCTGGTGCATCAATCAATAAAAGATAAATACTTAATAGAAAAATCAACATAAGAACTAAGTAGCTAAGATGCAAATGGAAATGTAATTTACCAGCAAGCCTATTTTAAATGCTCACTCTGCTACAAACAAACTAAATAAAAACAGACTATCAATGAATCATCTTATTTTCTAATGAGGAAAGAAGGTGGGTTTCAGGAAATCAGCAGTGTAATATGCCTTATTAAATACAATGTGAAATGATGTAAAATGTTTAAATATACTTATTCTTAGATCATATTTTTACTAATATGCATGAGCCAATCTAATATGCATCATGTCTGCCTGTTAGTGGTCTTGTCCAGGATTGACTCATCCTGAAAGTCAAAGGGGTGCTTGCCCCTTGTGCGGACAGGACTGTGCATGAGCCTTCCAAAGCAAAGAGCTGTTAGGTAAGGTACAGTCAAGTCAGGTCAGGAGTGTTCTTCCAGAAAAGTCCCCAGCCTTCTTTCTCAGTCATCAAACAGTTGATTTATGAAGACACGTGGAAAGGTTTTGGGTCAGATCAGTGGTAGAGCACTTGCTGAGGATGTGAAAAGCCCAGAGTTCAATTTCAATTCCCATCATCACAGAGAGAAGGGGGAGGGAGGGAGAGGAGGAGAGAGAGAGTTGAGAGCTATCTTTTGGGGAACAGTACTAGTGGTGTCAGTACTGGCAGCAGATTAAGAAAGTCAACTGTCTACATGACACCCGGACATGCTCCACGTAGAAGAACCATATGGGGGAAAACTCACTGTCCTCATTGATCCACCATCCAGGCATCGTAGAAAATCCCTCAGCGTGGCCTTTGGACTGCACTGTTCACCCTTCCAGAGATCCCTGACACTATATAAGCTTTGGCTTAACCAGCGTTAGTCTTGCCTGATCCATGCCAGCAGGCTGTTATGGATAGAGCACATGAAAAACTAGTAAGTGAGCTGAGGTGACCACCCAGCACAGTCATAGCTGTGCCCAGATGTCCCTGTGTGTATGTATCAGCACACTTGACAATGGGGTTTGTGGACTCTTAAGTGGTGGATATATAGGGGGAACTGGATAGTTTAGGGACAGAAAACACAACTTTCAGATGAATAAAGAATGCAAATATTAATTCATCTAAAATATGAATGTCAACAAGTAACACATTTGGTAAGAAGATGATTTAGGAAGTGACTCAGTGAATGCTAGCCTGAGCCATTCCAAAGCTCATTCCCCAGACCAGGATTGAGAAAAGAAATATACGGTTGTTAGCTAGGAGTGCTGACAGGTGTCTTCACACAGGCCCACACAGAGCTGAAGCAGCATTAACAATTGGGAACAGCATATACCGCAAAACAAAAGTGGGAAATTTTCAAAAATCATTTTCTTTAGAGAATTTAAACAAAAGGCTTTTGTGAAGAGCAGTTCTCATAATCACACCTCTATACAAATGCAGACTCTATAGGAATAATAGCACCATTCACCACTCATGATCAGCACTTCCGTAGCGATGCAACACTATACTGTGTAAAGATTATTTTCATGACAAAATACGATATAATTTCTATTTAATTTGAACCATTAGTTTTGCTTTTATAGAGTCATCATGAAGTCACAAAGTGTTCATGTGTAATTTATTGTATTGTATAGAAGGAAATTAAATGACCTTCAAGAAAATGGACTGTCATGCTGAAGACTGGTTTCTGCTGTAACAAAATCCAGAGCGGGGAGGGACAGGGCTGCTGCTGCTATGAGAGTGAGGCAGACCACATAGTTGTCATTCAAGACATCTTAGAATTACCAGAGTTACAATCACAGGAATTGTAGAATCATACAGGATTTCCAAGAATATTCCCTAGAAATGATATGAAGAATCGATGAGGGGGAGCCGGAATGGAGGAGCTGACCGCTTGGAAGGTAAGATTAACGTTCATGAAAAGAAGGTGATAACCTACTATTAGCCTCCCAACCCTGGTTTGACACTATACTCTTAAGGCGAACTGTCCTGGCCTATTACATCAGCCTATCTGGGCTGACACCTGTCACCAACAGTTTAACCAACCTCTGGGACTATTCTGATGCAGGAGAGGTGAGGATGCTTTCCTAACAAAACAATGGCCCTAAGTATAGATATGTGAGTAAAACATTCCCTGGTGATAACTGACTAGGGAGAGAGCAGAGGCTTGGGCTCTAAATCAAACAGGAGCAGCTTTGAGGAAGGGGCTTTTTATTAGCTCACACCCCAGAGTGTTCTCTTAACAACTCTCCCTGCCTTACATGCCAACAGATCTGGGCTAGAAGGCTACAATAAAATCTTAATTATTACTCAGCCTACAAAAGATACTTGTATGAATTTTTAAAGTTAAAAGAACATTTTTTATTTAATTCGTGTGAGGAAAATTCTGCTGCTGCTGTTGGGAAAATTGTGTTTTCTTGGAATCCAGTGAACAAGAGAGCTTACTTGGATGCCCTTCCTAAATTTTTCTCAGATCTGCCATTAAATGAAAAAATTTTAATGCAGGGGTAGATATGGTCTCCTCCTCTGAGGAGTGTTTCTCAGAAAGGAGTCAAAGGGGTGTGCAGTTTTTTACTAATTAGTAGATTTCAATTTCTTAAAACCTTTGTTCACTTCCATGTCTATTCTCTGTCATCTCTTTCCATCCTTTTGCATGCCCATGCCTGCTCCTTCCCCTTGAGTGGCTACATTTGTTTCTCTGGTATTTCTCCATCAGAATCTTTCCACAAGACTCAAGCAGTACTGGGTTTACTTGACCCTGACAGCTCAGAAACCAATAGCTGTGGTCATTGCATAGATGACTATGGTCACCTCAGGATGGGATATTAGTCACCCGATTGGGGTGGTGAAAATGAAGAGTTGGTTTGTGGAAGGACAATTGATGTTCTGTGTTCAGGAAAAGAAATGTGTGTGAAATGGATGAACACAAAAGAGTGAAACTACAGAGATTCTCAATTTCCTATTCCTCTGACCCTGTCCCTCAGGGACGTTTCATGAGTTATGCTGCTCCTTCCCTGGTTTAGATGCGCAGTTGTCTGTACAGGGGCAAGCACTCCGCAGAGAAGCCCCAAAGTCTTAGAAAGAGTATCACACTGGAAGTGCAGACCAAAAGGCAGGTGAAGGTGTTCTTGTCAGATCCCTCTTGCCTTCCATCCTAGAGCCCGTTCTTTCCCTGTTTTGCTGATTTTGGTAAAGGACTAAATAAATGCATGCATAAAATAAAGATATTTTGGGGGCCACAAATGTTCCTTGCACACTTGGTTCTTCCAAGGAGCCAATTGAGTAACTGCTGGGAAAAGGAGCTAAAATTGGGAGAGCTGCCCTGCTGGGATTTGGAGAAGCCAGAGGAGTGTGTTTACTGGAGTAACTTACAAAAGACTGGCACTGATTATGTAATGTGCATTTCTTTCAAGCCGTAGCTAAAGAGTTCATGATCTAGTCAGAGGAAATCATCTAAAATAGCTACCAAAACTTCTGGTAAACAGATTACTCAGCTATTTACAGCAGCTGAAAACTGTAAACAACTTCGATTTACACCACAAAGAGAATAGTTAAATAACAATTGTAAATGAATTTTAAAAATACTACAGACCATACAGAATGAAGCTAATTGTAACTATGGTAAAACAAGACAGAAAACTATATACGTAATATTACATATACTAATAGTTCTGCCTAAGTAATAAAGTTAAGCCTTGTTTTTAATAAAAAAAAAAAAAATGAAGGGCTGGAGAAATGGCTCAGTAGTTCAGAACGTTTGGTGCAATTTTAGAACACCAGGGCTTGGTTTCCAGCCCCACATCAGGCAGCCCCCGAGTGCCT
The DNA here is from genome assembly GCF_030254825.1 of Meriones unguiculatus. NCBI lineage: Eukaryota > Metazoa > Chordata > Mammalia > Rodentia > Muridae > Meriones > Meriones unguiculatus. The sequence goes on from NC_083349.1 coordinate 162,342,048, forward strand.
GTAATGCTGTGCCAGAGGATCTGCCACCTCTTCTGGCCTTGATGGAGATCTGCATGCACATGATGCACAAACATGCACTCAAGCACATATCAAACACATACACATCCCTGTAAAGTAAATAATAAATCTCAAAATAGAAGGATAGAAAAGATCACCAAAGAATATCACACATGACAATGAAAACATAAGTTGCACGTTTCTCTGTGTCTGTGTTCTCAGTCAGCGTAGCCAGTAGACAATTCTCAATGCATCTTGGCCGAGTTTGGCAGAGCTGACGCCTCCCTCTGCCCTGTAGCTCTTTCCTGGCCTGCCTTTCAGAACAGCATGCTCTTTAGGCTGTTCTCCTGCTTCTTTGGTTCCTTCTTTCTTGACTTCTTCCTTTTCTTCATATCTTCTTCCTGGCCTCCCTTAGTGTTAGATGTGTTAGGAGTTTTCTTTTCTTTTATTCCCCCCACCCACCCCAAAGAGACGCAGTGTTTCATTGGTGCTTTTTTATAATAGTTTCCTAAAGCCTCAGCTTTAGTATGCAACCCTGATAGGTCTTATTACACAATACAAACACAGGCGCACACACACACACACACACACACACACACCACACGGGGGTGGGGGAAAGAAACAGACACACAGAGACAGAGGGACAGAGACAGAAAGGAGAACCTCAGTTTATGAGTCCTTAATCATCTCCCTCCAGACTTATGACTGCTGCATCATTTCTTCTTGTTTAATTTGGTCTAGATTTGGTCAAGGACTCAGAGCCACAGTAGCTGTCACAGGAAGAATGGAATATAGTCCATGGATTGATGGTTCCTCACATACACAGAGTCCAAAGAGGAAAAAAATTAGAAGGAAGCCAGATTCTCAAAGCTAGTGTTCTTCGAACATTCTCCAGGGAGTCGATAAGCGACTCAAGTTCCCCCAGAAACAGTCCCTGGAAACATTTCTCACCTTCAGCAGCCTGGGAGGATGTTGTGCCATAGCCAATGTAACTGGCACTCCTCCCTCATCCATAACCCCCACACAAGGGTGGTCTGCTTTTCACTTTCAGCTTTTCACTTTCAGCTCAAGGCTCAAGCTGAATCTTCTGACTGAAATCTTCTGTCCTGGAACCATATGCAAATGTATAACGTAGTGTAAGGTCCTCTAATTCTTCTCTTTCTTGCACAGTGGTCCAACAGAAGTGGGAGGATGCCAAGTCAGGCAGGTAAGCCAGCACACATCTCAACCAATGGTATAGCATCCCTCTAGTTTTCATCCAGAAACTTAGAGGCATGTATGACTCTTTTCTTTCTCACTCAGAACTTTTCATCTATCAGTATAACTTGTCCTGACTTTTCAACATTCAGAGTACTGACATCTTCAGCCAATACCTCCCTTGTCTACGTCATCTACTTATACTGGCATCTTCTACTTACTCTGCTTCTGCACTAGCTATCCTCACTCTCAGAAAATCATCATAACAGCACCCAGAGAGAGTATTCAAAGCATGGCAGAGTGTGTGATTTCACTCAGTCAAAGCTTTGCAGTCCCCAAAAGGTACTAAAAATCCTCCCCACCCTCCCTGGCTCTCTTGATGTCATCTATTCTTTTTGTATAAGTAGCAGCAATAATAATAATAATAATAATAATAATAATAATAATAATAATAAACCCCAAATACAGATGCTTATAGAACAAACCCATAGTTCTGCCTTGGCATGCAGGTAAGCTGGAGATTGGCTGGGCTGGGCTGTCTGCAACTTTCTGGGTCTGACTTGAGTATACTCAGTAGCCCCATAATCTTGATTGCAGGGGAGAATTGGTGCTTGTTCTTTCCATGGTGCTAGAACAGGTGTGAGAAGTCAAGGAAATCCCAGGCATTTGTTTCAATAATTTGTCACATCAACCTATACTCTATATTCCAAAAAGTCGCATGACCCAGCTCATTATCAATAGGGCAGGTAACTATATGCTATCTAAAACCATCTGAGCAATAACTCAGGGACATGAAGACCTGTGGTGGTTTGAATAGGAATGGCCTCATAGCGCATACTTTTGAATACCTGTCATCAGGAAGTGGCACTACTTCAGAGGGATTAGGAGATGAGACCATGTTGGTGTAAGTGTATCATTAGGGGTGGGCTTTGAAGTTTCAAGAGCTCAAGCCAGGCCCAGTATCTCTCTCTTCCTGTTCCCTGAAGATATAGATATAGAACTTTCAATTCCTTTTCCAGCACCATGTCTGCCTGTATGCTGTCATGCCTCTTGTCATGATGAAAATAGGCTAGACCCCTGGAACTATAAGCAAACCTCAATTAAATGCTTTCTTTTATAGGATTCGCCATGATTGTGGTGTGGTGTCTCTTCACAGCAATAGAACCCTGACTAAGACACAGCCCATCACTTCACTCAGCCCTTTTGGCTGTTCCTTAGTCACACTAGGCATCTCCACACTGAAGAAAAATAAAACACTGGCTTTCACCTGTGTCAACACTCTTACTCCCAGAGGAATATGTGCTAGCCATGTGGTGAGTTCACTCAGTATCCTTCAAACCTTTGCAGTAACTTTTCTATCTCCTTGATAATCTGACCCAAACACTTAACCCACCACCCCACAACCTGGCTGACAGGACTATCTTACACTACTCTGTTTATTCCTAAAGCACTTCTGAGTTGCCACAAGTGATCATTTTTACACTTAATGTTATTTTTGCTTGTGCTCTCTTTCTCTGTGGGTATAGAAACCTTTGCATATGAGTGGGATTTGAAATGTTACATGCACATATTAAGTGCTTAAGAAACACCCACTGAGTTAATAAATAAAGGAACATCCAAAGAATGGTGACCCTCACCTCTGCTTGAAGTTAAAGACCCAGAAAGAAAGCTCACTAGAATTTAGGCAACCTTGTCATTAGTTTTGGCAAGGACCCATGGCCAAGAAATAGTTGATGGCAGCAGCACATACTACATTGATTGTAACTTTTAAATAAAGTTGCAATAAAAGTATCTTTGAACTTAATTTTTATATTCCAATATTACTTTTTGCCATTTAAAGTCCTTCGCAATTTACGTAAATTTTAGAATCAACTTTTCCATATTTTTTCTTGGCTTTCAAGTTGAACATCATTTTGACAACTTCACACCTGTGTGTTGCGAGCATAGTCACTCCACTCTGCCTGTCCTGTCCTTACCGTCCTCTCACTTCTTCCAAGCTGGCATCTTTCCTACATGTTGTTGTTTGACCCATTGTGCTACTCTGCTTGATTAGCACGGTAGGGAGCTTTTTCTGGAGCAGAGACAAGTGGCTACACTTATACAACATCCCCATTCCTAGCAACCATCAGCAGACAGGAGCTCTCCAGGATGGCATGGATCCTCCTACATCCTTCACCATCCACGATAGAATGTTGAAGGGCCAGTCATAAACTGGCATCCACAACTGCTGTGTGGGTGCATGGCCATGGCCATGGAATGGTCGGAAGAAGACTGTGACAGCAGTTCTTCATGTTTTTTTCCAGCTCTCCCATTTGATCCACCTCCTCTCCTGCAATGTTTCCCAGGCCTTGGAGGGACTGACACAGATGTTCAGTTTAAGAGCTGAGCACTCAACAGACACTTATTCTCATCATTTTTGCCATCTGTGAAAGCCTAAAAAAGGCCATTTGGATTTTTTTTAAATATAATTTGCATTGAATTTAATCAATTTAGGAAGTATTGTCTTCATGATAATATTAAATCTTCCAATACCTATATAAAATGTTTTCAGCTTATTTATGTATTTATTAATATTTTTAGGTAAATGTTTTATAATTTTCAGAGTAATTGCCTTATGTTAAAGGTATTTCTATGTGGATTTTTTTAGTCATTGTTTTTTGTTTATTTGTTTTTGTAATACCTCTTCTCAATTTTTATTTTTTATAATTTATTTACTTTATGTTCCGTTGTAACCCTCTCCCTTGTCTTCTCCCAGTCCCACCTTCCCTCCCTCTTCCCCCTCTTCTCCTTCCCTAGTCCTCAGGAAGGGGGAGCCCTCTTCCCCTACCATCTGATTCCACCCAATCAAGTCTCCTTAGGACTGCCTGCATCCTCTTCCTCTGTAGCCTGGCTCAGCCCCTCCACCAGGGGGAAGCAATTAAAGAGCAGGCATCAAAGCCCATGTCATAAACAGCTCCTGCTTCCCCTACTAGGACATCTACCTGAAGACTGAGCTGCCTACAGGCACATAACTGAATACTGATTTCTTTCTACCACTAATCTCTGCTTTTAAGCAGAAGAGTTCTTCATTTTATGTGTAAAGTAATTGCTGACTTCTAGGTAAGATAGCTAAGGCCGAAGAGAGGAATATCACCAACAATACACCCAGGAATAATGGGATGGCTTGAGAATGTGGAGAAACTGATGTGTGGTGGAGCAGAAAGGAGTAAACTGAGCTGAGAGCTGCAAATCCCATTGCAGGAGCAGCTGGTACTCACCCTGGCCTTTCACTGGGCCTCGGGGTATGGTAACTACGGTGTTTTCTGGAGTGAGGTGCCATGTAGCTGGCCTCAGATATCACTGGGATAGGCTGAGTGGCCTGGGTAAAACGGGGCCAGATCCACAGGAGCCATACCCCTGGCTGCAGAGATTCTCGCTGAAGTGTGGCATGGAGGCTCAAAGCTGAGTTTCACTGCGGGGAATGATGCTGTCACTCTGCTGTCACTCTGCCGTCACTGTGGAGCCTGAAGAACCCGTAGGCCCCAGTGTCGTGCCAGTAAGCAATAGCATGGCAGCACAAGACATGAGATAAATGGTGCAGTCTCATGGAGAGATGTGACTGTTCTCAGGCACAGATTATGGAACACTGGGGGAAAAAAAGAAAAATAAAACGACCTGGATCTGAGTTAAAAGAGGACACCCCACAGCAAAGGTAAACACAGCCCTCCTACCACCCACCTCCAGAGAAGCAGGAACGCTGAGCAGCCGACTGGGAAAGCACGATTATTCAGCGCAGGGGAAAGAAAGCTGCAGCTGGCAGGTGGGCACAAGACACTAACAGTGGCATCCCTTGCTCAGAATAGGGAAGCAACTACCAAAAGATTCATCTGGCACAATTTTTTTTTTCTCAGAAGAAAGGGCATCCTGCCTAACTTGTTTGTGTTACTGAGAGGAGAAGCAATCTTCCCTCTTGTAGGGGGAAAGCACATCCATCCCAGGGAGGAAGAAATGCTGACCGATGTTCTGTTTTCTACTTAGTTTTCTTTCCTATTTTATCTTCACTTAAAAAAATATTTTATGAATTCTTTGGGACTTTCATACAATGTGTTTTTAACATATTCATGCCTCCCAGCTCCTCCCTTTACCAATCTCTCAATCCCCCATCCTTTCCCACTTAACTTTGAAATTATCTTTTCCCTTCTATTTGTAACTAGTCCAGTTTGTGTTGTACAACTAGCCTTGGGATTAGGCCGGCTCTCAAAGGTAGCTGACCTACTGTGTGTCACATTACTTAAACAAACAAACAAATAAACAAGTGACCGCCCCTTCCCTAGCACGTATCAAGGGCTCCTGCCTCCTCAGTTAGTAGTGCGGTTAGTGTCTTTCCTTCCTCCTCTCTGTTGGGATTTTGCCTGGCCAGAGCTAGTACAGACCTGATGCATACCGTCACAATCACTGTGGGTTTATTCATGCGTCTGCCCTGCTGCCTGGAAAACACATTTTTCTTGGCATTGTCCACAACCTCTGGCTCTTATAGTCTTTCTACTCCTCTTCTGCAATGACCCCTTTCCTCCACTGTATTTTATATGTGTAACTATCCTTAACCTGTGCCTTGCCATGAGAGGCCTTTGTGACTGTCCATGCTTTTTTTCGCTTGCTTTTTATTTTGTCTACTGTTTCTCATACTGGCAAAGCATATGCCTTTTCTCATTTCTACTTTAGTCTCCCCCCCCCCATTTCTCTTATTTTTAAATATCCTTTTAATATTTTAGTTACTTAATATTTTAGTAAAATAATTTTAGCAGCTCTAAAAGTCTATAAATCATATTTTTCTGTGCAGTTTCCTGGCCCTCCTGCCTTGGCTGCAGCTGGAGTACATAGTATTTTGCTGCATGCTGCAGCGCTGGCCAGTTGTTAAATCACTCTTTCTGTCACCACCCACCCCAACAGAGATAATTCACCATGGAAATTCACATCAAATAAAACCAAAAGAACAAGGAAACTGAAACACCTGGAGTATACATCCATTCTAACACCTAACGGAACACAGTGAATAAACACATAAACAGAGGTAAAAAGACATTGTGGGACCACCACAAGGTCCCAAATCCTCCAGACCAGAAAGAAAACAAGCATGGCAAAATAGCTGAAATTCTACAAAAAGATTTTAGAATTCTACTTTTAAAAGAATAGGTGCATACATAGAGGACTGGAGAAGATGAAAGTAGGAAGAAAATCAAAACAGAATCTAAATAATAACCAGCCAAGACAATGTAAAATTCAACAACACAGGAGAGAAACTCAAAAGCAAGGAAGAATTCAGTAGAAAACTGAGATTCTTAAAGAGAAACAAACAAACAAAAATGTTGGAAATCAAAGAACTAAACAATCAAAAAACCGAGTAGACAGACAATATCAGGCAGGAGGAAGAATATCTGGGATGGGAGGCAAAATGAAGAAAATACTCTGCTGAGACTGCAGAAAAGAAGAAATAATGAAAAAACACAGTCACAACATCCCAAACAAATGCAGAGAACAAAAGCAGAAATGAAAACTAAAGGACAGAGAATACAGTCAACTAAGTGGTTGGTATCTGGTGCCCACCTGACATGCTTATCTGGAAACGTGATAACAGGTTGAAACAGAATCACAAGTCTCTGAGAATAGGACCCATATTTACCCCTCCATGTGATAAATCATACATCTCTCACCATACACAAATATGGATTCACAGTTACCTGTACATGTTAGCAGATACCTGCTATTCTAAGATAGGTACAGTGATGACAGAAGAGAAGGAAGGGATTCTAATGCTAAGAAACCCTCAGGGCTCAGAAGGTATCAACTGAACTGTCAACATGAATTTAGATGATCTGTCTCATGCTGTAGTAGCCACAACCAAACAATTCCCTTTAAGGCTTTTTTGCATTTAAAACCCTAGGTGCCCTATAGAGACGTCCTTGTCCTAAGTCCATCTGATCTTCAAGAGTGATCAGTGTGCTTGTGTAGAGGCATTTTAATTCAGAACATAGCAGCTCTTGCAAGAGATCGCATCAAAGACCTCTTAGGTCTCTGTGATCTGGCTGTAATACACACATGGCTTTAATCCCAGGAGACAGGCAAGCAGATATCTGAGTTCACGGCCAGCCTTGTACAGAACAAGTTTCAGGTAAAGAAAAGCTTAAGTCTGAGCACGCAGCTCTCTGAGTTCTGGTCAGTTCTGTTCAGGCAGTTCAGTTGAGTCAGTGAGATGAGAGGCAGTGCAGTGGGGATGGGTTCCTGGCAGTTCAGACACAGGTGGAATTCAGACACAGGTTTTACCAAAGAGTTTTACAGAGAGAAGTGGAAGAGAGAATAAGCTAGATACAGGTGAAGTCAGAATGAGCCAGAGAATGAGGAGGCAGAAGATTAGAACAGAGAGCTAGAGTTTCTTTGAGGCCAAGCAGAGCAATTCAGTAAGGAACTGAGACAAGGCAGATTGGGTCAGTCATTGTGGAGGAGTTTGAGCCAGAACAGCTGAGTGGAACCAGCCAGCCAGAGTTCAGAAAGAACTAGACAGGGTGAACTCATTCAGCAGTAAGCCTCAAAGGTGACAGTTAAATTATGTAAATAAAAGTTACTTTTACAGGCTTGTGATTCCAGATATTCATTATCTTTGCAAAACCATCTCGTCATCCTAAAGTTGTCACACTGTCTGACAATCCCGTGAAACAGGACTTTCCTATGACTTAGTACTGTCACCTCATGCCAGTTATGAGAAATGTACAGCCACTACCTCAGTGACTCCTTTCCATTCTCATTGATATTCTAACTTTATCCACAACATAATTTTTCATTATTTCAAACACCCTGATTTTATTCTTTTTAAAATATACATGGAGATATAGCTCAGGCATTAAAGGCTAGGCTCACAATAAAAATACATATAATGTATCTTGTTAATTATTTTCTCAATCTCATCAAATTTATATTCCTCTAATTATATATATATATATATATATATATATATATATATATAAAACATTGTCTCATTTCCCTGGTGTTTCTATTGAATGGGATTTTTGTATAACTAGTTTCTGGGTGCACAGATGTTTGGAATCACAGAAAAATTTTCCAAAAGTCACCATGTACTCATGAGAAATAGAAAGTGAAAATGCAAATAAATTATTGCTATTATTATTAAAATAGTTTTGACCTGATAAATACAGGGTCTTGGTGACCCTCGGAGAGTCTCCAAATAGACTTGAGAGTAATTTCCTGGAAATATCTACTGATGTGGTAGACTACTTCTTGTCTTCTTCTTTGTTTTTTTTTCTATTTTTTTTTTAAATTTATTCACTTTACATCCAGATCGTAGCCCTCTCCCTCATTTAAACTTGTTGCCAACCTCCCTCCCCCTTTGTCCCCTTTCTTCCTCCCCAAGTCCTCAGCAAAGCGGAGACCTCCTTCCCTACCAACTGACCCTAGCCTATCAGGTCTCATCAGGACTGGCTGCATCCTCTTCCTCTGTGGCCTGGCAAGGGGGAAGTGATCTTCGATTCTCCTCAGGAGTCAACAGAATCCACGTCAGAGGCAGACCCTGCTCCCTTACTAGGAGATCCACATGGAGACTGAGCTAACTAATGGCTACATCTGAACAGGTGCATAAGATTTCTTCATGCACGGTCCTTGAATGTTACCTCAGATTCTGCAGGCTGCCCTGGGCCAAGATTTGTTGGCTCTATTGGTCATCTTGTGCAGTTCCTGTCCCCTCTGGGTCCTTCTATGCCCCCAGTCTTTCATAAGACTCACTGTGCACTGCCCAAATTTTGACTGTAAGTCTCAGCATCTGCTTCAATCCCCTGGTGGATAGTCTTTCAGAGGACATCTATGGCAGGCCCCTGTCCTGTTTTCTCTCTACTTCTTTCAACTACTTCCAGTATCTGTTCTACTTGCCATTCTGATTGAAAATTAAGCATCCTCCCTACGGTGATCCTTGTTATTTAGCTTCTTGAGGTGTGTGAATTGTAGTATGGTTCTTCTATGTTTTATGTCTCATATCTGCTTATAAGTGAGAATACACCATGCTTGTCTTTCTGGGTCTGGACTGCCACTCTCAGGATGATCTGTTCCAGATCCATCCTTTTGCCTGCAAATTTCATGATGTCCTCATTTTTAATAGCTGAATAGTATTTCATTGTGTGGATGTACCACAGTTTATCTATTCTGTGGTTGAGGGACATCTGGTTGTTTCCAGTTTCTGGCTATTATAAACAAAGCTGATATGAACATAGTTGAGCAAATTTCTTTGTTGTATAGTAGAGCATTTTTTTGGCATATTCCCAGGAGTGGTATAGCTGGGTCTTGAGGTAAGGCTGTTTCCAATTTTCTGAGAAATCACCGATTTATTTCCAAAGGAGTTGTACAAATTTGCACTCCCATAAGCAATGGAGGAATGTTCCTCTTTCTCCAGAACCTCACCAGCATGTGCTTGACAGCATGTGCTTGAGTTTTTGATCTTAGCCACTCTCATGGGGGGTAATATGGAATCTCAGGTTTGTTTTGATTTGCATTTCCCTGATGACTAAGGATGTTGAGCGTTTCAGTAAATGTTTCTCGGCCACTTGATATTCCTTTCTTGAGAATTTTCCGTTTAGGTCTGTAAACCCCCCCCCCCCCACTTTTTTACATTTTTTAAAAATACATATATATTTATTTATTTATTATATATACAGTGTTCTGCTTGCATGTATGCCTACACACCAGAAGAGGGCACCAGATCTCATTATATATAATTGTGAACCACCATGTGGTTGTTGGGAATTGAATTCAGGTCCTTTGGAAGAGCACCCATGTTGTTAATCTCTGAGCCATCTCTCAGCCCCTTCTTACATTTATTTATTTATTTGTTTGTTTGTTTGTTCATTCTTTCGTTTGTTTGTTTTTACAATTTATTCATTGTATATCCCAATTGCAGTCCCCTTCCTCAACTCCTCCCAGTCCTACTCTCTCTCCCTCTTCCTCCCTGTCCCCTTCCCTTAGTCCACTGAAAGGGGAAGTTCTCATCCCCTGCCATCTGCCCATAGCTTACAAGTCGCAGAAGGACTGCCTGGATCCTGTTCCTCTGTGGCCTTTCAAGGTCACATCACCAGGGGCAAGTGATCAAGGAGCAGGCAATCGAGTTCATGACAGAGGCAGCCCTTGCTCCCCTTACTCAGGAAACCCACGTGGAGACTAAGCTGCCAGTCAGCTACATCTGAGCAGGAGTCTAGACCTTCTCCAGCATGGTTCTTGGTTGGTGCATCAGTCTCTGCAGGAACCTCTGAGCTTCAATATTTTAGCTTTGTTGGTCTTCATGTGGAGCTCCTGTCCTATCCATGTCCATCTATCCCTCCACCTTCTTTCATAAGACTTCCTGTGCTCTGCCTAAAGTTGGGCTGTGAGTCTCTGCATCTGCTCTGATCCCCTGTTGGGTGGAGCCTTTCAGAGGACCCTCTATAGTAGGCTCCCATCCTGTTCCCTCTCTTTTACTGCTTCTGGTGTCTATCCTGTTTACCATTCTGGATGTGATTTAAGCATCCTCCCTAGGGTCTTCCTTGTTGTTTAGCTTTTTTAAGTCTGTAGATTTTAGTATTATGTGGATAATAACCCCATTTTTTAATTGAGTTATTTGTTAGAGTTTAATTTCTTGAGTTCTTTATATATTTTGGATATTAGCACTCTGTCAGCTGTAGGGTGATCTTTTCCCAGACTGTAGGCTGTCGTTGTTCTATTGACAGTGACCTTTGCTTTTCAGAAGCTTCTCAGTTTCATAAAGTCCCATTTATTAATTGTTTACCTTAGTGCTTGGGCTGTTGGTATTCTGTTCAGGAAGTTCTTTTCTGTTCCAATGAATTCAAGGCTCTTCCCCATAATAGATTTAATGCGTCTGGTTTTATGTTGAGGTCTTTGGTCCACGTGGGCTTTTGTTTGGCCCAGGGTGATAAATATGGGTCTATTTGCATTTTGTTTTACGTGCAGACATCTAGCTAGACAAGCACCAATTGTTGAAGATGCTATCTTTTTTCCATTGTATGGTTTTGGTTCCTTTGTTAAAACTCAAGTGTCTGTAAATGTGTGGGTTTATTTCTGGGTCTTCAATTTGATCCACAAGTCTGTTTCTATGCCAGTATCATCAGTTTTTATTACTGTTGCTCTATAGTACAACTTGCGATCATGGAATGGTGATAACTCCTGAAGATCTTTTATTGTACCAGATTGTTTTAGCTATTCTGGTGTTTTGTTTTTCCATATGAATTTGAAGGTTCTTTCAAGGTCTGTAAGGAATTGTTGGCACTTTGATGGAAATTATATTGAATTTGTAGATTATTTTTGGTAAGATGGCCATTTTACTATGTTAATCCTACTGATCCATGAGCATGGGAAATTTTTCCATCTTCTGAAATCTTTTTCAATTTCTTTCTTCAGAGACTTGAAGTTCTTGTCATACAGGTCTTTCACTTGCATTGGTAGAGTTACACCAAGACATTTTATGGTTATGTGTCTATTGTGAAGAGTGTTATTTCCCTAATTTCTTCTCATCCCATTTGTAGTTTGTATAAAGGAGAGATACTGATTTTTTGACTTATTTTTTTATCCAGCCAGTTTGCTGAAAATGTTTATCAGTTGTAGGAGTTCCCTGGTATAATTTTTGGGGTCACTTATGTATGCTATCATATCACCTGAAAATAGTGATATTTGACTTGTTCCTTTCCAATTTGTATCCCCTTAATCTCCCTTAGTTGTTTTATTGCTCTAACTAGGACTTCAAATACTATATTGAAGAGATATAGAGAGAGTGGGCAGCCTTGTCCCTGATTTTAGTGGAATTGCTTTGAGTTTCCCTCCATTTAATGTTGGTATAATGTTTTTTTTTTTTGTTTTTTTTTTTTAATGTATACACCTTACCCTTGTTCATTCAAATGCTGATTTCTCCCTCACCCCCAAATCTCTGGTTTCAATCTGGATATTGCATTGTAATACAATAATCATCCTGTCTCAACTCTTGTGTAAACAGGACAAAATAAAGCAACTAGATACAATGTTGTGCAATGGGAGGAGCCAGAGGACAGGAAAGAGGGGAAGAGCTAGAGAACAGGAAAGGAGTGGGAGGAGAAGGGGCGAAAAGAGAGCGAGGAGAGCAGAGCTGGAGGAGATATCTTGGAGGACGTGGAGCATGAACCATACCTGGATTTCACAAAAAGCAAGTATAATGTGAGAAATCTAAATGTTAGGAAACTGAGGGCTTGGAGGTTTAGGAGGGAGTAAATATTGCCCAGAATTGTGTTCTAGGTTAACTAAAAACCCAGTCTCTGTGTGGTGATTTGGTTATACAGCTGTTTAAGATTAACAGCAAGCTTTACAAGAAGATAAAACAATAGTAAATATTAATTGTCTCCTACAACAATTTAATTTGATGTTGTATATTTAATTTGATGTTGTATGCCTTCTGTATATTGCTTTTATTATACTTGGGTATTGGTCTTGTATCCTTGATCTCTCAAAGACTTTTATCATGAAGGGGATGTTGGAATTTGCCAAACAGTTTTCTGCATCTAATAATATGATCAAGTGATTTTTTTTCTTCCAGTTTGTTTATATGGGGGATTACACTGATAGATTTTTGTACTGAACCATACCTGCATTCTTGGGATGAAGTATACTTGGTCATGGTAGATGATATATTTAATGTATTCTTGGAATTTGTTTGAGAGTATTTTATTGAGTATTTTTGCATCAATATTCATGAGGGAGATTGGTCTGAAAGTCTCTTTCTTTGTGGAGTCTTAGAGAATTAGGTATCAGGGTGACTGTGACTTCATGGAATGAGTTTGGCAATGTTCCTTATGTTTCTATTTTGTGGCATAGTTTGAGAAATATTGATATTAGCTCTTCTTTAAAAATCTGGTAGAATTCTGAGCTAAAACCATCTGGCCCTGGACTTTTTTGGTTGGAAGTCTTGATAACTGCTTCTATTTCTTTAGGAATTATAGGACTGTTTAAACTGTTTACCTGATCTTAATTTAGCTTTGGTAAGTGAAATCTATTGAGAATATCGTTCATTTTCTTTAAATTTTCCAATTTTGTGGAATACAAGGCTTTTGAAGACCTAATGTTTCTTTGGATTTCTTCACAGTCTGTTGTTATGTCCCCCTTTCACTTCTTATTTTGTTAATTTGAATAGAGTCTCTTTGGCTTTTAGTTAGTTTAGCTAGAAGTTTGTCTATCATGTTGATTTTCTCAAAGAACGAGCTCTTGTTTTTCTTGATTCTTGTATTGTTCTCTTTCTTTCTGAGTTATTGATTTCACCCCTGAGTTTGATTATTTCTAGCCATCTTCTCTTGGGTATGTGTGCTTTTTCTTCTAGGGCTTTTAGGTGTGATTTTAAATTCCTAGTATGAGAACTTTCCAATGTCTTTATGAAGGAACTTAATGCTGTGAACTTTCCCCTTAGCACTGCTTTTATTATGTCCCATGAGTTTGTGCCTTCATTTTCTTTGAATTCTAGAAAGTTTAAATTTTGTCTTTATTTCTTCCATGTCCCAGTGGTCATTGAGGAGGGAATTGTTCAGTCTCCATGTGTTAATAAGCTTTCTTTCTGTTGTTGCTGAGTTCCAGTTTTCATCCATGGTGGTCTGATTAGCTACAAAAGGATATTTCAATCTTCTTATATTTGTTGAGCTTGCTTTGTGATCAAGTATATGATCAGTTTTGAAGAAGGTTTCGTGAGGTACTTAGAAGAATCTATGTTCTTTTTTGTTTGGGTGAAGTGTTCTCTAGATATCTGTGAGGTCCATTTGACTCATGACTTCTGTTTCATTATTTCTTTGTTTAGTTCTGTTACAATGTTCTGTTCATTGGTGAGAGTGAGGTGTTGAAGTTTCCCATGACTAATGTGTGGCGTTTGATGTGTGATTTAAACTTTAGTAATGTTTCTTTTACGAATGTGGATGCCCTTGCCTTTGGGGCAAAGATGTTCAAAACTGAGACATCATCTTGGTGTATTTTTCCATTGATGAAGTGTCCTTCGATGTCTCTTGGTTAATTTTGGTTGAAATTCTGTTTTATTAGATACTAAATGGCTATTCCAGCTTGCTTTTTGAGTCCGTTTGTTTGGAAAACCTTTTTCCAGACCTTTCTTCTGAGGTAATGTTTATCTTTATTGATGAGGTATGTTTCTTGTACGCAGCAGCAGATTAATGGATCCTGTTTTTTATCCATTATGTTAGCCTGAGTCTTTTTATTGGGGAATTGAAGCCAATTGATTTTGAGAGACAACAATGAACAGTGGTTGTTAATTCTTGTTACTTTTCTATTGGTAGTTGTAGTGTGTGTGTGTGTGTGTGTGTGTGTGTGTGTGTGTGTGCTTCCTTTCTTTCAGTTTTGTTGATGTATGGTATTTATTTCTTCTGTTTTCCTAGGTGTAGTTAGCCTCCTTGGGTTGGACTTTCTCTTCCAGAATCTTCTATAGGGATGGATTTGTGGTTAAGTATTGTTTCAATTTGTTTTAAGTTAATTTGTTTCAATTTGTGCTAAGTATTGTTTCAATTGTTTCCATTTGAATGAAATATCTTGTTTTCTCCCTCTATGATGAGTGCAATTTTTTCTGGGTATAGTAGCCAGGGCTGATATCTGTGGTCTCTTAGTATCTTCAGATATCTTCCCAGGCCCTTCTGGCTTTTAGAGTTTCTTGTGAGAAGTCAGGTGTAATTCTGATAGGTCTGCCTTTATATGTGACTTGACCTTTTTCCTTTGCAACATTTAATATTATTTCTGTGTTCCATACTTTAAGTGTTTTGATTATTATATGGCATGAGGACTTTCTTTTCTGGCCCAGTGTATTTGGTGTTCTGTAAGCTTTTGGATGTTTCTAGGCATCTCTTTTTATAGGTTGGGAAAATTTTCTTCAGTGATTTTTGTTGAAAATATTTCCTGGGCCTTGGAACTGGGAGTCTTCTCCTTCTTCTATTTTTACTATTAATAGGTTTGGTCTTTTCATAGTGTCCCAGATTTTTTGTATATTTTGTGTCAGGAACATTTTAGACTTAACATTTTCTTTGACTGATATATCAATTTCTTCAATCTAATTTTCTACCCCTGATATTATCTCTTCTATCTCTTATATTCGGTTAGTGATGTTTGTGTCTGTAGTTCCTGTCCTCCTCCCTAGGTTCTCTATCCCCAGGATTACTGTAGATTATGTTTTCTTTATTGTTTCTATTTCCATTTTTAGGTGTTGAACAGTTTTATCCATTTTCTTCTCCTATTTGATTGTATTTTCCTGAGTTTCTTTATGGGATTTATTCAGTTCCTTCACCTGTTTCAATGTATTTTTCTGTATTTCTTTGAGGGATTTATGTTCCTTTTTCAAGACCTCTGTAATTTTCCTAACCTCAGATTTAAGATTGTTTTCTTGTGCTTCCTGTGTGATATTATTTCCTAGGCTTGCTTTGGTAGAATAGTTTGTTTCCGGTGGTGTCATATACCCTGGGGTTTTCTTGCTTGTGTTCTTACACTGGCCTCTAGCCATTTGGTTGTCCCTGGTAGTGTCTGACGGTAGTTGGCCTCTAGGATTGTAAGATTAACTGGTGGTATCAGATGGTAGCAATTGTCTGGCTCTCCTGGGTGATAGCAATTCTCTGGGGATACAGGGAGAACTGGTACTTTCTGGTGGCTATCAGTCTCTGAGATTGCAAGTAGGGATGGGGACCAGGATATAGGGTGCACTAGATGCTTTTGGTCCTGATGGTTGCTACTGCTTCCTCGTGGCTTCTGTTCCCAGCTGGTTGCCAGTCTCTGATAATGCAGGTGGAGATAGAGTAGGTTCAGAAGATGGTGCTTGTAGCATGCTGCTGTTTTCCTGAAAATGGGGTGAGGTTGCACTCTGGGGGAGGTTTGGGCACAGATGGCCTGAGGCAAATTGAGCAACAGGCTTCTGCTGCTGGGCTCTAGCAAGCCAGGAATGGCTGTTCCTTGGTAGTTGCTTGTCTCAGGAAATGGGAGCATCCTGAGATGGTGCTTGGAGCATGCTGCTATTCCCTGGTGGTTTCTGTTCCAGGGAAATGGATTACTCATGTAGGTAGAACTAGGAGCATGCTGAGGCAGGTTGGGTGAGAATGGCCCAAGGCAGACTGCTCTCACAGCCTCAAATTACTTCTCTTCAGTGCTTTAAGAATCTCTCCCACTAAGTGCCAACCTTGGGAAATTTGAAAAGATGGATAGAAATTCAAATCATTTTTTCAGGACCCAATTTTCTCTGAAATTCTTAAGACAGCCAGCAATTTGCAAAACCCAACCTAGCTATATAACATTTTTTTTTCTTCCTGACAAATGTACCATCCTTCCATTTAGCATTTTTACCACTATGGCATCCTCCTTTTGGCATCCTAATCTTAAACCCTTGTCACTGCTACAATTTACCTTAATTAAAGGGCCAGGAAAAACAGGAGAGACTACTTTTCAGCATTTTATTTTTCATAATTTTAGTGTGAAGATAAAAGCAAATTATGGAGATCTAAGAACGAGGAAGGTGCAGGGATGCAGGGAGGAGAAAGCCTGAGATGTGAAGCACTGCTAGGTGGGGATCTTGAGCCCACAGCACCTCAGGGTAGACTCTGCAGCAGCAGCAACTACATTTGTGAGACATCCATGGGGCTAAACATGATGGTGCTGAAAGCAGAGAGATTCCTGCTTCTCCCAACACCCAAGCCAGTGGGCAATAATGAAAGGTGACCGCAGCCACACCAAAAGGAATCAAAATATCACCATCGGCCCAAGACACCATGTCTCAAATGCAGTGCAAGCTCCATCAGAAGAGATCCATACTTGGCTATTATGCCATCCATAAGTTGCTCTGACTACTGAGTCTGCCATGGAGAAAACAGAAGACAACACGGTGTGGGGTCAAAGCCAACAGGCTCCTGGCAGAATGTGCTGTAAGGAGCTCTGACAGTGACCTGACAAGGTCAACATTCTGAAGAGACTTGATGGGGAGAAAAAGGCACAGGTTTCCCTAGTTTTAATTATGATGCTTTTGATGTTGCCAAAAACTGAAACCATGTGAACTGAGTGCAACTGAAATTGTAAATACACCATTTCTCATCATTAAAAAATTTTTAAAAAAGAAAACAAGCTAAAGGATCCATAGCTCACTCCATGTACAGTACAGGATGTGAGTGAAGCATGGTGCTTCTTTGGAATGGAAGCTGACAAAAAAAAAAATGACTGTGAGTGAGTAGGCAGAACAAGAAGCTGCCTTACCAGAGCATCGTTAGCATCCCAATTCATGGATCAATTAAATAAAATAGAGTCATGCTTGCCTAAGGCTTGAAAGAACTAGAAAGAAGAGTTATGTGCTGTTTTGATCTTATGACAGACACCAGCAAGAGGGGATCAGAGATGTCTCATTGGATATCAATGATGAAAGCTAACACCAGAGACAAGATGCCAGGCTCCCATGCCTACATGTACACACCTGCACATGTGCATATTCACATGTGCTCATGCACACACACACACACAACCTTGGTTTTGTATAATTAATCTAAAGCCTAAAGATTACTACAAATGTATTAAATTCAATTAAGTTTGTTATATCCAGCAGAATATAAGTTAATACTAACAATTTCAATTTCTCTTGCATAACTACAAAAATGTAATGAATGGCTAGATTCCAGGATTACTTAGCTGGAAAGACAGGTATCAAGACATAAGGAATAGGGATCAGGGTACCACTTCCTTGGTACCCTCTTTTTATCAGGAACATGTCATAGATGAGGGCCATTATGGTGCTAGGAATGTTTACTGCCTAGTCCCACACAGCAAGGCTCTCAGCCAGGGAACATAATTGATGTACACAGGGTTGGAGCTTTTGCCAGCTCACAGATGAAGAGCCTCTAATTCAGAGAGAAAGGAGCTGGGCCGCTGCCAGTCATTTACCTTTTATGCTTTCATATAGGCATCACTCAGACCCCGGTTTTCACTCTGACAAACCAAGACAAATAAAACTGTCAGAATCAAGGCAGACTCTTTACTGGGACAGTTAGCCCAGTAATGGAGAGTAATGCCATTGCTCAAAGCATTTGCATAATATCTATTGATCAAGCTTCCTCTAGGCTGCTATTCTTCACCCTAGCTCCTAGCAGTGGTGGAGACCTGTCACAGGTCTCCCTGTCACAGACTCTTCATATGAAGGCCAGGCCATATAGAGCAAGAGTCCCCTGGGTGATCAAACAGAACACAGCTTCAGGGAGAGTCAGGCGCAAGAGGGAAGCTGCTCCGAGTTCTCACCTGTGTGACCTCTGGCAAGCTGCCAGCCCACTGTGCTCTTTTTCTCATTATATGCTCCCCGGAATCCTTTCATTACTGTGGCTCCTGGGCCAAGGTTGGGTGCCCCATCCAAATGAAAGTGTACTTGGGAGAAGTCATTAGCTCTAGAGAATTAGTTAATCGGGTAGATTTGCTCAGGCTTTAGAGCTTTTTAAGCCTGGTGAGATGTTAACATGTAGACAGGTTAAAGGAAGCCTTGCTTCAGAGTGGGATGGACAGAACAGAAGAGGCCAGTGAGTCATTACAGAATGATGGACAGGCCACTGTGGAAGATATGACACCGGCATCACCTTCATGTCCCCAAGTGCTTAGTCACTCATAAATGATGTAGGGGTCTTGGATGGTGTGCCTCAGGCATTGGAGTAGCCTCTCCTCTCGAAGCTATTTAAAAGCTCCAGACACTACCAAGAAAAGACCCCAAGCCCAGCCCCACTCTCTGACCGACTGCTTCTCCTGGGGGATGTGTGTGTTGATGAGGGGCGCATTGTCCCCAGATCTCTTCTTCCAGATAAGTAATATCCAGACCTTTATCTGCAATGTGCACACCAAGCATAGCCTCTGCCTCTGCATGGTGCTGTGCCCTCCAGGAGCCTCAGACTTCAGTCTTAATTCCTGAGGTAAGAAGATGTGCGGAGAATGGCACAAAACTCAGAAATACAGAAAAATGTCTTAGAACTCCTCTGTTCCTGTCTTTGTTGCTCTCCCAACTCTCAGATGTTCAGAATCCTGTCCTTCTTTGTCTCTTAGGCTCTCTCTTTTGAAAATCCCATATGTGTCTAAGGAAAAGGGGGATAGAAAGAAATACATGCTCATGGAGGAGGGGGTATGAAAGAAAAGCTTTCATGATTGAAAGGTTTTTTTTTTTTGTGATCCAAAAATGTATAGTATTTAATAGTCTTCTCCTCTACAGACAAGGAATCTGCAGGCTGAAGGTATTACTAAGTTATATCTTAAAAAAAAAGTGTGCCTATTTCAATTTTCCATGGTAGCAAGTAAGAAAGTAAGAAAGTGTGCCTATCTCAATTTTCCATGGTAGCAAGTAAGACCTGAGATGTCTAGGAAACTCACCCATGGTCACAGAGCGACTGGGGGACAAACAGTTCAGCCAGGATCTATGTCACAGTCTGGGTCCACTAACACTCACCCCACTAAAGATGACATCTGCAGCTCAGACATCCTAATTCATTTTGGACTGTACATAAGTGAAATCGTGTGGTCTGTGTGCTTTTAGATCTGGCTTTTTGGCCCATCACAGTGTCCACAGCACCCAGTATTGCTGCTGGACTGACCACCCTTTTGTTCTGGAGTGGTGTTCCAGTATGTGGAAACAGTGTTTCCTAGGCGCTGCTCATGCTGGATCCTCGGATATGCTCAGTGTTAGGGCTACTCTGCATCACAAGCTTTCCCAGACATGTTGTTTTTGGAGACACTGTTTTTGTGATTTCTGACCTGAATTTTGTGTGCTGTGCACAAATTATGTTTATAAACGTTCTAAAAAATATTATTTGAGCTATTTTTTTTCAGAGATATGGTCTCAAGGTAGCCCTTCCTGTCCTGAAACATAAGCCAGGCTGAGCTTGAACTCATAAGGATCCTCAGAACGTTTTAATTAAGGTCAGAGACTTAGCCCCTTAGATGCTGGCAAGTAAGCAGAAAAACAAACAAACAAACAAACAAACAAACTGATTATGTTCATTAACATTTACCGAATCCTTACTGGGCCAATACTTTAGAGGAAAAACAGAATCCTGCAAATTATGCAGAGCCACAGGCATGCTCATTACATACGATGTAAGCCTATGGGAATGGAAGCAGAGATGAGAGGTAAATTTCTCACTCAAAGTTGTGGGGCCAGCTAGGGGAAATCCACCGTGCAAGACCGACTCTGAGCTCATGACAGCACAGTGATTAGACAGGCTGAAGCTGGGGGTGGGGAGGGGCAGGTATCAGACAAGGAAGAGAGGAGCTGAAATCACAGCAGCTAGTTCAGTCCCCGCAACAGGGACTGTCATTTTCCTCCCTTCATGTCCTAATTAATCAGATCCTCTTGAACATGAAAGAGAGTGAGATTGGATTTTTGATAAGATGAATGAAAGAAATCAGTTCCCATCTGGAGCCTTGGAAATTCTCCTGTTTAAGTCAACAGGGAACACTTCAGTGAAACCTGCAAGGTAATTTCCTAATTTACCATGAATGCTAGAAGATTTGGCTATGTCAAGACCAATCCAGATCCACAAGCCTTTGAGAATAGCAGAATAAGCAGGGTCAAGGGTCTACGGTAAATGTAGACCAACTTCTGATTTGTAAAGACCTAACTATGAAGTGATATGATCTCATCCCCTCTACCTAATTGAGCCAAACATAGCCAGAAAAGTCATGGTCTGTATGTGAGTGAACAAGCCTGGCTATGGATCAATAAAACTTTATTGTGCAAATTAACATCTGAGTTTCTTAAAATCCCCGTGTGTTCAGAAGTATATTTCTTCTTATTGTTGTTGTTCTTACTGTTACTGTTTTGGCCAGTGAAACACTTAAGAATCATCCTTGGTTTGAAAGCTGCACAAAAAATTATGGGCAAAAAGCAGAGACCTGAGTTTTGATCCTAGATCTACCGTTTGTTACTTCTGTGGCTTTAGTTATTATTATTATTATTATTATTATTATTATTATTATTATTATTATTATTACATTGATTGATTTGTTGTTTGATTGATTGATCTGAGAGAGCACACGTATGCCATGGTATATATGAGGAAGTTAGAGGACAACTGGCAAGAGTCTGCTCTCTCCTTCCACCACGTGGGCTCTGGGATGGAGCTCCAATCACCAGGTTTTCAGACAGAGCCTTTACCAACGGAGTCAGCCACATTGGCCCTGCTGTGGCTTTGGTAGATGCTTCAAAATAGCCCAAACTTCAGTTCTTTTCTCGAGATGGGAACAGCAGGTGCTGCGTGTTTAGAACCTCCCCTGTGGCTGGCATGGTGCCGCGTACTTTATATGCTTGCTTCAAATTATCCTCATAATGAACAGAGGAGGCTAAGGGGCTCGGGACGAAAGCCAGGAAAAGCGTAGGCGTTTAGCATGGATGAATCCCTAACTTCCATATCAAGTGCAGCAAATAGAAGGAAAACCACGGGGACCTTGCATAGTGGTGTTTCTCTTTTGGGTAGCTACAAGGATGAAAAGAGAGTCTGTGGCTTTCTCTGACCTTCACTGTTCCTGGAAGCTGATGATCTGCTGTGGAACACCATGGCTAAAGGGGTACAATGGATAAAGGGACCCTTGTCTTGGAGGCTGGTTACAGGAGCCATCCTACTCAACTGGCTTACTTCCTGATGAAGACAAGTGAGTGTCACCTGTCAGGATGTAATCTCCTTTACACGACAGTAAGCAAGACTTGTTGAGGGAATAAATCTACAGTGGCTGTCTTATGCATCACTCCTGGTTCGGAAGCTCTGACCTCCAGTTCCCCACTTCTCAGCTAGACATTGCTCCCCTTCTCTGCTAACTAGTGACTCAATGGTGTCCCCCAACACCCCAGTGTTGTTCTGGCCCTGTGGTTTGGTTCATTTACTCTCCTGTCTGTTCTCACTCCTGACTTCTGGTCCTGCTGAGCTTGGACTACACTCTCCGTGCTGCAGAGACACATTCTTACACTGAGTGAAGTCCCTCAAATACATCCAGAAGGTATGCGTTCTCTGCACTCTAGCTTGCTTTTCAGTTGCAGGCTAGAGCAGTCACGAAGGGGCAGCCTGGCCCATGGAGCCCTCCTGGAGGTTTTGAATCACGATTCCTTTGAATCCAGTAGCGGCAGGTACTTTCCCTGTCCATGCAGCAGTTTCTTCAGCGGCAAAGTGAGGCCTAGACTAACCCGGTAGGGTTGGGGTAGCAAATCAATTAATTCTTCTAATTCAGGTTTTTTGAGTGATGACACTTGGTGATAGCATAGGTGCCGGGCATGTGGTTGTTGTTGATATCACCTTTATCTCTGAATCCTAGACCTCCCCATCATCGAAGTGAAGGTGCAATGTCTTATGGAAGTAGCTATCAGCCCATTCTCCAAAGCTCTCTGACTAGCAATGAACACACTTGCATAGGAGTTTGCCAGGAAAGCCTCCACGATCTGATTGAGAAAAAAAATAACTGAGCAGTTCTAAACCCTCTTTCCAATGTAACATTATCTTTCCTTTTAGTAGCACATTGCCCACGTCTTCAGTACTGTGAAGAATTCAGAATTGCTGACACTTGCCAGCTCCCCCAGTTTGGGCTGAGCAATGACATCACACATCCTCCCAACCAGTAAAATTTTGCTTGGTAGCTTAGCATGTAGGCATAATTTCAGGGCTATGGAAGGCTTCAGTTGCCATCTACATTTACACGGTATATCAGTCTTCATATGCTGGATTCTTAGTCTGTGTTTCACAGCACCAATGGTTTTAATAGGACTGGGTAGACATTCTGTGAGCTATCTGTCCCTTGATTGGGAGTCATGTGATACTTCCCGCTGACCAGATTTAGGTGCTGCTCTTTTAAGAGAAATACCAGGATGTCTCTGAGCTGTTACTAGTCGTGTTATTGTCAAGCTTTCTTGCTGCAAATACACTGTTTTCCGTTTGTGATAAACAAGAGTTATGAAATTGTATAATTACCTGGTTACTCAAACTTTCACTCAGCTCTTGGCATGAAAAATCAATGCTGGCAAGGTTTCCAAGTTCTGATTTTAATATTGATATCATTTCTTCTGTGTTTATTATTTGGTGTATAGGAAGGAATTTTACACTGTTGTCCATTTATATACTTTTATCACTATGGGAATACTGATTCTTATTTTTTCAACAGATTCTAATTTGCTACTATTGTTTAATTTTGTGCACAGATTGCCAGTTTGTCAGAGAGAACCCTCTAATTTGGCTCCCATTCCTATTGAAATGTTACTAAGCATCCTTTGGGTAATTCTTTACTTTCTAGTGCAATAGGGGTTCAGGCCTACTTTGAGCTAGGCCTGGAATCATTCATTGCTACAGAGCCGTGTAGACCAAAACAAGTTTGAATGAAAGGACCACAGGTATAAACAACTGCTAGAAATTGGAACTATTCTAGGGATGTTGGGTCATACTCTCAAATGACCTCTAGACCGTTTTTGTGGATCTGAATTGCAGACAACCCACATGAATGGAGAATTGGACGTTTTCATAAAGATAGAGATGAGCTGACTACTTCTCACATTTAGTAGGTGCAGTCAAGAGTGACAAACTTCTCACAGTGCACAGAACCATCTAGACTAACAAAGAACTGCCCCACAAATAGTATCTCCACTAATATACAGTGGTCTACTCCATAGATCGCTCACAACAGTTTGTCAAATGAATTAGGTTAACTACCATATGGTCTAAGAAATAAAGGACTAATTGTAGGTCTAATTTAGCAAAGCCTCTACTTCCCATTTAACATTTACTTTTCAGAAGACCCTTTCCACAGGAGCCCAAGACCTCCTGCAAGACATACAGTGTGGGTAGAGTCATCTACCTAGTGCTTGGCTCTGCTCAGTGCACCGGTACTGTAGCAAGCATTTAAGGTTTACATGCTGAGCATTTACTAAGCAATTTACACGCATTATTTTATTTAACCTCTGTAGCAGCCCTATAAGTCAAATAGTTTTATCACCTAGTCGCATAAAGGAGGCAGGCTTTGGGGAAGTTAACATCAAACCCACAATAATAGAGCCCTACTCTGGCAAAGCCAGCATTCAAACCTCTGGAGGCAAATGCCACACTGCAAATCTGACCCATTCATATGAAGACATTTCCAGTGAAATAAAAATATAAAATCAAATAGGTTTGTCATACACACACACACACACACACACACACACACACACACACACACAAACCCTTTAACACAGAGGGATAAATCAAAAAACCAAATTGGCCTTTGAGGTCCTGCAAAGTCATTGCAGCTAAGCCTTATTTCTTTCATTCTGTGGTTTCCTAGCGGCTTAAACTGAGGTCAAAATTAATCAGACATGGGTTTGCTGTAATCTTGAGGGAGATGCATGGTGAGATGTCCCCTGGTAAAGAGCATTGATTCTACAGAGCTCTTCTACAGTAATCAGAGCAGCAGCGAACATGCTCAGCAATATCACTACAGTGAGGAAATCGGTGACTCTTACAGACCTTCACAGAAACCAGACGCATGGTCAAGGCACAGGCTCCCTGGCCAATGCAAGCCTTGTAACATGATACTCTCTAGCATCCTGTAGCATTCTTAGTACTTTAATTAAAAAAAAACTTAATTTTTTTATTTATTTAGTTGTTCACTTTACATCCCAATTGTAGTCCGCATCTTCCTCTCCTCCTGGTCATCCCCACCAGCCCTAACTCTCCCCAGCACGTCCAGTCACCTCAGGACTGAGCACATCCTCTTACACGATGACCTGGCAAGACAGCCCCACCAGGGGAAGTGACTAAAAAGCATGCAACAGAGTCCATGTCAGAAAGGGCCCTACTCCATTACTGGGGAACCCACAAGAATACCAAGTTGCCTATATAAGTGTAGGGAGCCTAGGTCCAGTCCACGCATGGTCCTTGGTTGGCGATATTTGCTAAGATCTTAGCATGTACATCAAAACATCACAAGAGGCCATCCCTAGAATGTTCTCACTCTTCTTGCCTTATCTCCTGGTACATACTGGGTTGTTTTGTTTTTATTGTTGTTTTGTTTCCTGGTACTGAAAGTGGATTTTTTTTTCTCATATATTTTGATTATGATTCCCCCTTCCTCTACTCCTCCTAGGTCCTCCCCACCTCCCCTCCCATCCAGATTCACTCCTTTCTATCTCTCATTAGAAATAATCAGGCTTCTAAGGGATTATAATATAATAAGAGAAAGGACAAAAACGAACACATCAGAATAGGAAAAAATAAACAGAAAGAAAAGAACCCACAAAAGACACAGGAAACAGATATAGATGCAGAGTCTCAGTTATCTGCACACTCAGGAATGCCATAAAAGCACTAAACTGAAAGCTAAAATATATATACAAAGGGCCAATAGAGCAGAAAGAGAGAAAAAAATATATATATACAAACACACATATATATATGTGTATAATAAAAAATATTATATATTTTAATATATATTAAAATAATTTTTAAAACCCTGACAAAACACTATGAGGCAAAGAATTTCCAAAGATGCCACTGAGTTCGTTTTCTTTGGCCATCTTACTGCTGGGCATGCAGTCTATATTTAAGAGTACTTTTTTCCCCCCAGTGAGACTTCCTTGGAGAAAATAAAATTTTCATTTGCAAGTGGTGATCAGTGTGTTTTAGGGATGGGGGCACATATCCTTTCAGCTCTAGGAACCCATCAGGTGCAGACCCACACCACCCCTGTGCCTGGCGCCTCACTCTCTGTGAGTTCGTAGGTACATCAACTGTGTTGATCGAGAGGACCTTGTTTCCTTGATGTTCTCCTTCTTCCTTGGCTCTTACACTCCAGGCTTCCTCTTCTGCAACCCTGAGGGGAGAAATTTGATGAATTCGAAGGTCTCTTACTCTCTGTATATCTTACTCTTTGGCTGTGTGTCTCTGTATTGGCTCACATCTGCTTGAGGAGAAAACTCTGATGATGGCTGAGCAAAGCACTGACCTTCTTCTCTGGCTGGGGTCACCTGTTGGGTTCTTTAGGAGTAACTTCTGAAACAGGATTAGGTACATGAGGCTTTGGTGAAGGAGACACCTGTGAAAAGGGATGGAGTAGGATTGACAGGAAACACAGCATCTCATGATGGCAACTTTGTCTTCACGGGTGCACTCAAGTATTTTCCTGTTTCGTGGAAATGACTTTTGCCCCTCTAGTCCACGAAGTTCTTGGCAGAATTTGTGCTGGGAAGCACTGTCTGAACCAGAAACTCAAGGCGAAACTCCAAGGACTCAATAGCTCAAACGTATCATCAAAACTTATTGTTCACAACTCCATAGAGTTCTTTGACGAAGGATCTAGAGAGACAACTATGTATGTGTCTATGTAACTTCTCTATGCACAGGTCTGCATGTAAAGACCATAAAGTAACATGACATCCAACACAACTATAATGAAAGTGTCCCCTATTTCTTATCATTTGAGTTTCTAAACACTCCAGACCATTTATGTGAGCTCTCCTTTTTAGGAAAACCAAATATCATTGAAAGGAAGCAAGTTGTCCATTTCCTTTATTTATCCTCAGTCAGTCTGAAAGTAATGGTGGAAAGATGACTAAAATGCACTCTTCCTCACACATTTCCTCTGAAAGGTAGAACAGTGCAATCGTGACTAGGCAATGCCATATCTTAAGGGATCATTGGCTCTTAGTAACTCAGTGCTTGCACACACTGGAATGAGAATTTAGCATTCAGCAGCAGCATTCAACAACCCAGATAGGCAGTCAACCTCACTTAATGAGATCGTTGCTTTCTGTACACAGGAGATGTAAGCAGAATAAGTTTGAGAAGGATTTTCGTTTCTTCAATTAAATATGAGATTCTTATTAGTTAGAAAGCATTTCTAGTGGGGAAAGGGAAAGGCTGTGTGACTTTGGTGAGATTATTTGAAAAATCTCAGGAACAAAGATTACTATGAAGAACCTGCTCTAATGATAATGGATGTGATGATTTCTTTCCTAACTGAGCAGTAATGACTGAGGTGCAGGCCACTTCAGTGGATTAATAGAGAGCCGAGGAGTTGACAGTTTAGGCCATTAGGCTCAGCTGGTATTTCATCTTGCAAAGGGCACAATGCCTGACCCATATTAATATTGAAAGAATAAGCCCCCAAACAATAAGACAATAATTTATTTTTGAGAAATAAAATTTATGTGGCAATTCAGTACCTGACGTGATGTTGGACAATGCAGGATTAGTCACAAAATAAACTTTCACATGAGTTCTTCAAGTCCTATCCATTCATAGCATCTTCAGGTATTTGGCTAGCAAGAGAGAGGGGAAGGGGGAAGAAAAAGAGACCCTTGGCAATACAAAAAAATAGTTTCATCAACAGTCACATGCAAATAAGCTATTACTGCCTCCTGCTCCCCACTCCTCACTGAAAACAATATACAAGGCACTGGGCTGACCCCAGAGCAATGCACATTCTGGAGATACTCCACTGCTACTGTTTTCCAGTGTCCCTTCAGGGAAACCAAAGTGCTTCTCACTAGCATCACAGTTGAGCCAAAAGAATCATGTTTTATCAGAAATGTAAAAAAACAAAAAAACTGTGTATGCACACCCGAGTAAGACATATCCTCTGCCACTCCAAAGACTCAATTCCTCAAAGATCTTAGAGATCATATTTTTTTTTTACAATTCTGATGGAGTATTAAAATTTCAAATCACTCTCTGCCTTCTAGCATCTAGCTTCTGTAATCATTATTTCAATCTACAGTGAAGGAAATGTCTGATGTGGCTTAATCTGCCCTGTGAAATCGCCTCTGCAGCAATCAAGGACTCCTGTATCCATCCATTCCTCCAACAGGATTTTTACAAAGCTGATACTGTGTAATGTCATGATTCTAGGGCCTGAAGATGTGGAGCTGAGTAAAATATAATCTCTGCTGCCCTGCAGAATAGCGGAGTCTAAATTATTAAGAAAAGAAAGCATTAACGTATCATAGGCACTATTAAAGGAGGGCGGAGGGAGCAGAGAGCTAGAGGATAGTCTAGCCAGGCTCAGTAGGCAGAGAGGGAAGTAACCTTGGTCCTCAATAGGAGATGCTCTCAGACAGACTTCATAAAGAGCTTCCGAGGCCAACAGAGAAAGTGTGTGAAGAGAATGGAAGAATGAAGAGCTGGGCGTGTGGAGAAGCAGGAAGGGGTTTCCAATGGCCACTCTCATCAGCATCACCGATGATGCTCCCATTCTTTCAGCAAACACCCTTACTAACCAAGTGTTTGGCTGGCAGGATGGTTCCTAATGCACCTGCCCATTTCTGCTCCATCATCTTGCCTTATATGAGCCACAGGTGTTGACTTTCAAACTGGTTTCTGTCAGTCATATTCATTATTAAAGTGTGCTCAGTGGTCACCTCTTTGATCACCTTCCTCTGGGGGGCGGGGAGGTGCAGCCTTGACAGGCCACAGAGGAAGATGATACAGCCAGCTCTGATGAGACTTGAGAGTCTAGGGTCAGATAGAAGGGGAGGAGGTCCTCCTCTATCAGTGGACTAGGGAAGGAGCTTAGGGGGAGAAGATGGAGGGTGGGTGGGACTGGGAGGAGATGGAGGGGGCTACAGCTGGGATACAAAGTGAATAAATTGAAATAAATAAATAAATAAGAAATAAAAAGTGAAGAAAGGAAAAAAATAGAAGTGTGCAATTTAGCTAACATTAAAGAGCTGCTGGAAAATTAAGACAGATACTTTGCAGAGTCTTGACATTTTTTAGTGAGTCACTAAAAAAGCTGCAGTAGAATTAAGCTCAAGGGATCCAGCTATAAAAGATGAAGGAGGATTATAAAAATCCCTCCAATAAGATGCTGCATAAGACTGCCTTGCTGCTATCTCAACCCCTCACTCTAAAGAAAACAAAATTGGAAACCGTAAAAGATACATTATGGGTATGTTTTATCCAAAAATGATGAAGAATAAAATTCAATGAAGGTCTTGGCCTTACACTAAAGAAATGACAAACAAACTTACATTTATTTCTGTATTAATATGCTTAAGGCATATTACATGCATGCCTCATTTCTTTAACCAATGTTTTTTATCAATTAACCAGATGCTGTATTAGCACGCTGCCTGAAAGGTTTCTGGAATACAACAAAATTACAGTGGAATAAGAAGAGATCTAACTGAAAAAGGCTGGAGGCTTCCAGAAACCAGTATAGGGCATTTGGAGTTTATTCTGCAAACTGGGCAGTGAGTGGAAAAACCCATAGCCTGCCAGCCAAATGCAGCCTGTCGATGATTTTCAGTCTTATTGCAACACATAGTCACTCAATCTACTCTTGTCTATAGCTCCTTCTAAATGACAGTGGCAGAAATGAATAATCGTAACAGATATTATATGCAGGTGTTCAGAAAAGGTTAGTGTGCATTTCCATCAATGCCCAAGATCCTACCCTTCTGCATAGACAATCCTCTGATAAAAACCTCAGCCATTGTTAGCAAACACTGTTGCCTAGACCCCAGCACTAGGAAAGAATAACAAACACAAAGAAACCTCACCTCTCTTGAGAACATAAAGAAAATGGCAACTTCATTACCATTAGAAATCTCTTTTGTCTTCCTAAGCAAAATCCATGATGGATTGGAAGCAGGAGTTTGAGCTTCATGGGTGAAGAATTTTCACAGCTGAGGCTATCCTACCAACAATGACTAGTCACACAGGCCTACAGAGATGAGCAATAACAGACAATACCTACCACTATGCAAACACTGAGTCCTGATCTGCAGTAGTATTGCAGTAATAAGGATGCAGCTATCTGCGGAGTAGGCATTAAGACAACCCTACCCCCTGGAGTAATCGCCCATCTCCCTCCTAACAAAATACCTAAGGAGAAGTTCAAAGCGTGTGGCTGACTAAGGATGACAATACGACACCAAACCTAGGCCTGCTAAACTAAATAGGTTAGTTTAAAAGTTCACTTGAACATCTTTGGAAAAATGTGTCATTTTCAAAATACATTTTGTTATAAAATAGTTTTATTAATATAAATATTTCAAAAATACTATATTATAAAGAGCTGCAAATATATCACACACCAAAATAACTAGACCCAATATCTATACATCTTAATGAACTTATATACAGTTAGAGAGCCATTATATAGAATATATGTTGCATATATATATCTAATATACACATATACATATATATACACACATACATACAATATATACATATATACAATAGGAATCCATTCCAGGAGAGAAGGATGTCAGAAAACAATAAAGTCATTTTGATAGACAAGGAATATCTATGGAAATGAAAATAGAGAAACACTTTAAAACATCACAAAATTAATCTAAGGGACCATCTTCTTGGCTTTTCGCAGCCAAAACAATTAACAAACTTTAAGGTCAGACATCATATTCAGAAGTAATTGGGAGACCACAAAAGTAACTCAGTATTTTTGTAGACTTTTTTCCCTTATTTGGGCTTTTTTTTTTTTTTTGTCTTATTGGTCTTTTGCTTGTTTATTTTTATTTATGTGTTTTTATGTTTGTGTGCGTGTGTGCTTCTTGAAGTATTTTTGTTTGTTGAGAGAGAGAACAAAATGGGAATTGGGGGATGAGAAAACAGTGATCAAAACATTCCACAAAAATTTTTCAATAAATGATGGAAAAGAAAGAAAAAGAAGAAAAAACCTGAATAAGCTTGAGAGATGAATTTTTACAGCAGTGATTTTCAACATAGGGGTCACCATCCTTTCAGGGTCATGTATCAGATATTTACATTATAATTCATAACAGTAGCAAAAATTACAGTTATGGAATAGCAAATAAATAATCTTACAGTTGGGGGTCACCAAAACAGAAGGAAATGTGTTAAAGATCATAACATTAAAAAGGTTGAGCACCACTGTTCTACACAATCACTCATATATTTAAAATCAATACTAATTACTCAAAATAAAACTCAATGAGAAAAAAAGAATGAGAAGAAGAGGGGGAAAGGAGAAAGATAAGCAGAGATGGAAAGAGAGAGAACCAAGAGAGAGTAAGCCAAAGAATTATTTTCATAATCACCAGAATATTCAAATATCAATGAATGAACTCAAATAATAGACCCTAAATTTTTTATTACTATTTTATTAGTTACAGTTTATTCACTTTGTATCCCCCCTGTAGCTCTCTCCCTCCTCTCTTCCAAGTCCCTCCCTCCCCTTTTTCCACCCATGCCCCTTCCCAAGTCCACTGATAGGGGGGGTCCTCCTCTCCTTCCTTCTGATCTTAGTCTATCATGTCCCATCAGGAGTGGCTGCATTGTCTTCCTCTGTGGCCTGGTAAGGCTGCTCTCCCATCAGGGGGAGCTGATCAAAGAGCAGGCCAATCAGTTCATGTCAGAGACAGTCCCTGTTCCCATTACTATGGAACCCACTTGGACACTGAACTTCCATGGGCTACATCTGTGCAGAGGTTCTAGGTGATCTCCCTGAATAAGATGAAGCAGAATAATTATTTTAAAGAAATAAGCAAAGGTCAATCAAACTGCTGAAAAAGATAAATAGAAACTCTAAAGACAGACAGGTGAAAAGGCAGGCACACCACATAAAGAAACAAAGGCAGGATTTAGACAGACATCTAGTCAGAAACCGTTCAAGGCAAAAGATAACATTTCATTGTTCAAGCCAACTGGAAAGAAAAAAAAAATATTCAGAATTCTACGTTTGGCAAAAGTATATGTTGAAAATCAAGGTGATGTAAAGGCTATTTTGAGATTTTTTTTTTTTTTGAAGCAAAAACAAAGTGGGAAGCATTCCAACAAGGAAGTATTCAAAACATCTTAAAGGTGGATAGAGTGATGGCCCAGCAGTTAAGAGCTCAAAGAATTCTTGCAGAAGACCTGTTTAATTCCCAGAATTCATCCTGGCTAGCTCCATACTGCCCATTCCAGCATATCCAACACTCTCTTCTGCAAGCTTGTGGCACCTACTCAGACATGCACATACCACACACACGTACTCTTATACAAATACTTAACAACAACAGAAAATCAATCTTAAAGAAAGAACAAAAATGTTATGTGGATATCCGATGAGATGAGTGATCCCAGATAATGCATGAAGAGCTCTGAAAAGAGCAAAATGGAAGAAGAATGCTAATATGTATTTATTGTTAAATATTTTATTAATTCTTTGGGAATTTTATACACTACATTTTCATCCATATCCACCTTCATCTCTACCTTCACAACCATATTTATCAAGCTTTGAGTTTTATTCATTTTTGTTTACTTTTTTATTGAATCCATTTTTGTTGCACAATTATTCTTTTATGTGTGGCCAGCTATGGGCATTCATAAACCAGGAATAAGACCATTATAAAAAACCTGACTCTCACTCAAGCTATTAAACTGTCAATAACCCCTCAGTCTGGGTGGGGCTTCACATTCACCTTCCCTAATCTATGTAGGGATTTTTGTCTGTCTTGAGTTGCAGGGCTCTTTTACATGCTGTCACACAGGTTTTATGGATACTGTCAAAACTAATAGAAGTTCATATGTTCAATTTCCCTGTTCTCTCTGCAAAAACATTGCTTCCTTGGAGTTATCCACTACTTCTGGCTCTTAAAGTCTTTCCATCCCACCTTCCTCAAAGCCACTGAACCTTGGAGGAAGGACAGATGGACTCTATTTAGAGCTGATTACTCCACAGTCTCTTATGCTCTGCATATTACCTACTTAAGGGTTTCTGTGTTAATTGCCATACACTGCAAGAAAACGGTTCTGTGATAAAAGCTGAGCGATGCACTAGACTACATCTATAGCAGTGACTCATTCATTGTTATTTCACTATGCACATTAAGCAGAATATCAATAGTAAGTTCTCTCTTAGAGCCCATGACCTATCTAGCCACTTCCAACAGTGTCCGATATGGATTCCATCACATGGCATAGACCTTAGATCCAATCACAACGTGGTTTGTTACTTCTATAACATTCGAGCATTTGCCGTACCAGTTGGCCTATCTTATCAGCCCAGCAGTTACTGTGGCTTCTTCACAGCTGAGACTGGGGATGAGTTTTCTCCTCTAGCAGCATGCAGAGCACCTTCCTGAAACATGAAAGATTTCCAGTAGAGATGGATCTTATAAGGGAGTGCCAGATTGATTTTTCCGTGTTCTATAACGTAGGTATGTGGAGTTTACAGAATCAAGTTATGGAAATAACCAAGAATATTAAAATAGTCTCTAGTGCTTGTGTTTCTTGTTTATAGAACCTCTTTGTCCAACAACTCAAAAACGGGCAACTCCTCTTGGTACTGGAGTTTTTACTTGCTGGTATGTGGTGTCTAGTATTGTATGGCCCCTGCATTGTTGGGTAACTCTATTTAAACTATTTTAATAGATGAATACATGTGTATTTAGGAAACTTTACAGTAGGCTTTCACATGGCCTCTTTTTTGAAGGACCTTGAATTTTGGTTATTCCCCTTACCCATATTCCTTTCTCTAGCCTGCCCTCACACTCCACATCCAAATTTAACCCTTCCTGTTTCATTACTACTCTGCACTTTTATACCAGTGTGTTCTATCTTCTCTACCTTGAGAGCATCCCGGATATGAGGCTCCTTACTAACTTTCTTGCCTCTGTGTCTTGTATATTAAAACATATTTATGTTGAAGATTCAAAGTTAACATCCACAAATGAAAAATAAAGAGTTGTACAACATTTATTTTTTGTTCTTGAATTATCTCACTCAGAGTACTTGCTTCCGGCTCCATTCATTTTCCTGAGAACTTCATAATTTCATTTCTTTAACTGCTGACTAATAGTCCGTTGTGTAACTGTGCCAGATTCTTATTATTCACTCATCAGTTGATGAACATCTAGCTGTTCCATTTTCTGCATGTTAGGAATAGAGCATCAGTGGATGTGGAGAGCAAATATTCTGTAGTAAGGTATAGAGTTCTTTTGTTATATGCCCAATAGAGACATAGCCAGGATAGATTTATTCCAGCTTTTTAAGGAAACAGCACACTAATTCTTAAACTAGCCATATAAAATCTTGTTCCCATCAGCAATGAATAATTATTCCCCTTTCCCCACAGTGATGACAACATCTAAGGTCATGTGGGGTTTTTGTTGTTGTTTAGGTTTGTTGGGGGTTGGTTTATTTTAATTTGTTTTATCTTGGCCATTCTGACTGGCTAAGATGAAACCTCAAAGAAGTTTCAACTTGCATTTACCTGATTGTTGAATATTTGTATGTGTTTCTTAGACATTTCCAGTTCAATTTTGAGAACTCATTGTTTAGTTCCATGCCCCCCTTTTAACTGGATTGCTTATTTTCATGATGTGTAAGTTTTAAAAAAATTCTCTGTCTATTCTAGACAGTAACCCTCTGTCAGATGTATAGCTGATAAAGATTTTCCCCTTTCTGTAGGCTGCCTCTTCACTAAAGTGATAGTGCCTTTTGATGTACAGAAGCTTTTTTGTTTCATGGAATATTATATGTCAATGGATGGTCTAATGCTTGTGCTATTGTGGTCCTGTTCAGAAAGTC
Organism: Meriones unguiculatus; assembly: GCF_030254825.1. NCBI lineage: Eukaryota > Metazoa > Chordata > Mammalia > Rodentia > Muridae > Meriones > Meriones unguiculatus. The sequence continues at coordinate 162,376,775 of NC_083349.1, forward strand.
CCTTCCTATGCCAAAAACAAGTTCACGTGTATTCCTTACTTTGTCCTCAATCTAATTCAAGAACTTCAGGTTGTCTGCCAAGGTTCTTGACCCAGTTGTAGTTCACTTTTGTGCAGGATGAGAAGAATTTACTCTCACTTTTCTACATGTAGTTATGAAATTTTACCAGAAGATATTGTTGAAGATTCTTTTTCTCCTGTGTATATTTTTAGCTTCTTTGTCAAAAGCCATGTGGGCATAGATATGTAGACTTTTATCTAGGTCTTCAGTTCTATTCCCATAATCAATGTGTGTTTTTTATTTTAAAACAACACTTTTATTAATTCTTTGAGAATTCCATAAGCTATGATTTGATCATGTTCACATCTTTTTAATCAACTCCTTTCAGAACCATCCTCAACTTTCTACCCACCCCACTTTGTATGCTTTCTCTATTTTAATTTTTATTTTATTTTTATTAATTACAGTTTATTCACTTTGTATCCCAGCTGTATCCTCCTCTCTCATCCCCTCCCAATCTTTCCCTCCTTCCCTCTTCTTCTCCTATGCCCTTCCCCCAGTCCAATGATAGGGAAGGTCCTCCTCCTCCTCCCCTTCCACTAATACAGAAGGCCTCTGAAAGACTCTACCCAGCACGGTATCAAAACATATGCTGAGATTCATAGCCAAACTTTGGGCAGAGTGCAGGAAATTTTATGAAAGAAGGGGATGATAGAAAGACCTGGAGGGAATAGGAGCTCCACAAGGAGAGCAACAGAACCAAAAAAATCTGGGTACAGGCATCCTTTCTGAGACTGAGACTCCAACCAAGGACCATTCATGGAGATAACCTAGAACCCCTGCACAGAAGTAGCCCATGACAGCTCAGTATCCAAGTAGGTTCCCTAGCAATGGGAACAGGGACTGTCTCTGACATGTACTCATGGGCTGGCTCTTTGATCACCTCCACCTGAAAGGGGAGCAGCCTTACCAGTCCACAGAGAAAGACTTTCTCTTTAAAAAAAAATCCTTATTAATTACATTTTATTCACTTTGTATCCCCCCTGTGGTTCCCTCCCTCCTCCCGTCCCAATCCCTCCCTTCCTCCACCCTCTGCATGCATGCCCCTCCCCAAGTCCACTGATAGGGGAGGTCTTCTTTTCCTTCCTTCTGATCCTAGTCAATTAGGTCTCATCAGGAGTGGCTGCATTGTCTTCTTCTGTGGCCTGGTAATGCTGCTTCCCCCTCAGGGAGAGGTAATTAAAGAGCAGGCCAATCAGTTCATGTCAGAAACAGTCCCTCTTCCTATTACAATGGAACCCACTTGGATACTGAACTGCCATGGGCTACATCTGTGCAGGGGTCTTAGGTTATCTCCATGCATAGTCCTTGGTTGGAGTATCAGTATCAGGAAAGACCCCTGTGCTCAGATTTTTTGGTTCTGTTGCCTCAGCTCTTCCCAGTCCCACCCTCTCTTCCTCTTCCCCCATCCCCTTCCCCTAGTCCATTGAAGGGGGGGGAGGTTGTTCTTCACCATTGTCATCTGTCCATAGCTTGTTAAGTCTCATTAGGACTGCCTGGATCCTTTTCCTCTGTGGCCTGGCGAGGCGATATCACCAGGGGCAAGTGACCAAAGTGCAGTCAACTGAGTTTGTGATAGAGACAGCCCAGCTCCCCTCACTCAGAGATTCTCACGGAGACTGAGCTGCCAATCGGTAATGTAGGCACCGTACTGTCCTTACTACTATATCTCTGCAGTACTACTTGAAATCAGAGATTATGATACCTTCAGCTTTTATTTCATTTTAGCTTTTATTCAAAGAGTATATTGTTTTATTAAATTTTATTTTTATTTTTTATTTTTTTCACAATTTCATTAAAGCGTTTGTGTTTTCAGGGCCTTCATTCAGTCATTTGTTCATATCTTCTCTGAACAAACTAACGGGTACTTAGTGTTCAGTCTTGGGGCCACTGTGCGTTAGTGTACGAACGCTGTGCCAGACATGTTCTCTGCTCAGCAGGGGATACGTTCAACTTCTTCTGCAGCCTTAGAAGACTGTTTGTCAATATTCTGAATTTGCAGAGGACTATCCAGGCTCTGAAAGTGGTCTGTTTGTTCTGGGTCAGACTTCATGAGCCAGGCAAGGCGGTGCATATGACAGCTGACAGACAGGTGGCTGGGAGAATCAGTTTGGAGATCTATCTGGAAGTTGGGCTCAGGCTCTCCATGGTGCCTATGCTGAGCAAAATGGTGGACTGGATGGCTGATAGGCCAGCAGGCAGAGGACCATTTCTCTTCTTTTTATATGACAACTATAAAGGGTAATTTTACAATAAAGTTATAACTGTGTTTTAATACATGCAAAACCCAAATACCTAAATAGTAGCACAAAACTGTAAGTGACTTGGCCATAGCAGCCTGAACATTACAGAGAAATTTACATTTTTTTCTATAATGTACTCTCATCTAATGTACAGATGAGAATCAACTATGGATGATTAAAGCTATAAATATAAGCCTTCAGCTAATATCAAACAAAATAGAGTTTAAGCTATTAGATAAAAAATGAAATAAGACCAGTTATCACAGGAAGAAACAGAAGAGAAGAAATATACAAAAACGAAGAAAAATGCAAAACAGCAGGTCTCAACACAACTACATCAGTGATAGTATTAAATGTAAATTGCCTAGTGCCCCAGGAAAGCCCAAACTCATTAATGTTCTATCTTAATGAGTTTATCCTCTGGCTTTCTTGGAATTAATTGAAGGTGCTGCAGTCTACCAGTGATACCCATGGAAGGAAAATTAAAAATTTAACATCACTTATTAAATCCTCATTTTACTGCATAAAGTTTACCCCAGCCTACACCTTTCTCCACACTCCCAATCTGCTAATAAACATGAGAGCAATTACCTGTTTCTCAGATTTTACACAGTTCCCCAACTAGTCCCACATCGATTCCAATAGCTGACCTACAGAATGGATTCTTTCCACAACAACGAAATAAATCTGTCTGTAACACATTTCAAGATTCAAAATTTAATAACTCCTCTGTTTAAAGGAGAATGGAGTTCTTTCACATGGCATCATTCTTGCCGCTTCCTCATTCCTGTTTTAGGCTTTAGAAACGGCAAACTGATGTAACTCTATATAGAGGCTGTGTCTTTTCTCACTTACGCCACTTTGTCATTCCTTACCTCACTCAGAGACAGCATCCCTCGTGGTCTTTTACATACCTGACACTCCTTGTTCTTTGGGTTTGACCACACTGTGGAATCGCTCTTTACTTCTCACTTTAGTCATATTGTACTTCACGATAGGATCCACATTCACATGGACAAGACACCCTTAAGGAAGCAAAGCTGCCTAGTGCACTCTGTTGTGGTGTTCTGCACATCACTGCTTTCCAGCATCTTTATTTTTTTATGAATTGTGGAAACAGGAGCAATCCATGCATGTGATTAGGTCTTTAAATGTGCACCCTTTGTTCCTAAGTTCCTATTAATTACCTCCTAGGAGCATTTTATTTGTAGAGTACTCAATTACTAAGGTAACTAAATAGCTTCTTACCGATCAGAGCTAGTATCATTTGCTTAATAGCAACTAGCAAATGCTATGGCAGAGGTCCATGGCTACTGCACTACCAGAAATAGGCCTATTTAACATTAAGCTCCAGGGAGAAACAGATTTTACCATAGTACGCTATAATTGTTCATATAGCCACTTAGATCTACAGAAACAACAGTATTTTCCCCATTATTTTTCAATTAAGGGAAAAGTAAACCAACAGAGAATATCTAAATAAGTCCACCATCCATACCAATCATTCTGTGTATCCATTCCTCCCAGGGGAAGCTCATTCTGAGTCCTGTTTCATTGTTCACAGCCCACAACCCTCAGGCTCTTCAAAAGCCTCCCTGATCAGTAACAACTGTTCTCTTCTCAATGGCAGATGGCTCAGTAGGTAAATCCACTTCCTGAGCAAGCATGAGGACTGTGTTTGTATCATCAGAACCTACGTAAACTGATGTTGCTATGTAATCCCAGCATTGTGGGCAACAGACACAAAGTGATTCTTGGGGCTGTCTGGTTAGTGCTGTAGCTGAAAATGGAAAGCCTGGTTCATCCAGTTAGAGAGTTTTCTTGAGGATATAAAGTGGAAAGGAATTAAGGACACCTGATGTCCTCGTCTGGCTTTCATGGGCACATGTACGGCACACACATGTACCCTCAGCACACATTCATGTTCCATACACACACACAGAAAGGAAGGAAGAGAAGGAGGGGGAAATAAAATGACAAGGGGATGAAGGAGAAAGGTTGTCTAGAATTGTCACAAGATTTTTTTCCTCCCAGATTTCAACAATTTTCTTGTAGTCCCTGAGTACTTGTCTTTAATACTATTTATTGCTGTTACCTAAAGAGAAACAAAATGGCAGACAGAGAGACAGACAGAAGACTTGAAAGCTCCCAGCTGGGTCACTGGGAGTGAGGTTAATTGAGGCCATTTCTCCTTCATTCTACCTCTTTATTCTAAGATTTTTATGAGCTTCTGTAAGAGACACAATGCTAGAAAGAAGGATCTGATCACATGAGATGAATTACAAAGGATGTTATCTCATCCTTTCAGGGAACTCTATACTTCATGGGTATCTTCACTTGTCCATTCTAGGACTCTTCAATGACATCTGCCACTCAGTTGTGAGATACATGGTACAGACTGTGAGTTCTGTGTTCGTGAGACCAATCATGCTTTCCCCGCACTATGATGTTGCCAGTCACTTACCACATTACATGGGTTTCCACACACTTAAGAAATCTGAAAGTCCCAGGGGGTGGTGCTGAAGCAGCTCAGGAGTTATTGAAGGTAAGAATAAGGGAAGGTAAACGTGGCCCTTAGATAGCTTTACCGTTGGCAGCTGCTCTTGCAAGACAGAATGTGCCCAATAGCAATTTGATATAGAATAACTACTTGCTCTAAAAAAAAAAATTCCTTAAAAATGGAAAGTACTTTAAGATTCTGTATTCCCCATCAGAAAGGTTATCATCAAGAAGACTAACAAAAATGTAAAAATGTAAAAAAAAAATAGTGAACCAAAAATAAACTCAACAATAATAAATATTGTATCTGGGGAAAGCTGCTCTCAGAAGCTGTGAGTTATTAAATCAATGCCCCAGTGACAGGGGTTTTGAGTTGTTGCCAGGGAAGTTCCAACAGCCCCCAAAACAATACAAGGCTCTTGCGTTTCCTTCTAGAAGACTATTTATGTGCATGAGTATTTTTGGCATGCATGAATATGTATGCCTGGTGCCCACAGAGTTCAGAAGAGGGTCTCCTACCCCCTGGAACTGGAATTGCAAACAGTTGTGAACCACCGTGTGGGTGCTTAGAACCAAGACTAGGTCCTCTGCAAGAAATGCAAGTTCTCTTAAAAGCTGAGCCGCCCCACCCCCATCTCCTTGCCTTTACATTTAGTTTCCCACCCAGCTAGATTATGAGACTCGTTGCTGAAAGACACCGCATACCCTGGGTTTGTAATACAGAGAAAACAAACTGAAACTGAGCCAGAGTTGTCTTCCTTCCCACCTTCTTGCGCCTTTATAGTCCCAGGAAGTGCTAGCCAGGTTTCTGGTGAGGTAGAAATGCTATCAGTTTCCTTCCTCAGCTGTTAATCCTAGGAGCTGTGAGACCAATCCGTCACGTAAGATGTGCCCACGCGGGCAACAGCGGTCCTGCAGTTGCAGGGATAACAAATTGCTCTCTGACTGGATTTGAGGAACTGGAAACCTGGTCAATAACCCAGAGCACAAAAATCCGTGGGCCCTGAAGAGAACTGAATAGTGCTGTTCAGCTAGGTTGACACAAGGTCAAACCACCCCGTGAACATTTATGTTCATACCCGTAGACAAACTTTATTCTTAGCCCTAATCAGGAAAGTCTTTCTTCCCCAATGAACAGCAGTAAACACAAAAATGCATAGTTGCAGGTAAGGCTCCTAGAAATGGGACTGGAACATCAACCCAGGCACAAAACCTTTGGCTACAATTTCTGCTGCTTGCAAGATGTGCTGGGGTAATGGTGGTTCAGAATTTGTGGAAGTGACCAACCAATGACTGGTCCAACTTGAGGCCCACACAATGAGAGGAGCCCACACCTAACAGCGCCAGGATAGCCAGGAACCAGAAACAAGACAGCCCAGAGACCCAGGATAGAGACAATTCTAACAATAGTCTGCTATACTCATAGATTGGTGCCTAGCCCAGCTGTCATCAGAGGAGTGTTATTCAGAGACTGGTGGGAACAGATGCAGAGACCCACAGCCAAACGGTAGGGGAGCCAGGGGAAGTCTGCAGAAGAGAGGAGAAGGAATTGTAAGAACATGAGGAGTGGAGGACACCAGGAGAACATGGCCCACAGAATCAACTAAGTAGGGCTCATAGGGGCTCACAGAGAGTGAAGTGACAAACAGGGATTCTCTATGGGTCTGAACTTGGTCTTCAACCATATAACTTACAGTTGTATGCCTTGGTGTTCTTGTGGGACTCACAACAATGGGAGTGGAGGTGTCTCTGATTTTTTTGCCTGTGCTTGGGACCCTTTACTTTCTACTGGGTTGCCTCAACTCATCCAGCCTTGATATGAGGGCTTGTGGCAGGTCTTATTGTATCTTGTTAGGCCATGCTTGGTGGATATGCATGGGAGGCTTAGTATTTGTTTGTTTATTTATTTATTTGGAAGGGGAATGAAGAAGGAGTAGATCTGGGGGAATAGAGAAGGAGGGAGAGGGACTGAGAGAAGTAGAGAGAGAGGAAACTATAGTCAGGACGTAATGTATAAGAGAAGAATAAAAGAAAATGAAAACAAGATGAGTCATGGTTGCGCCCAGTGCTGTGGATAGGACTAGGCTGGCTGCCTGAATTCCAGCCTTGATTTCCACTAGAAGACTAACTGTAACCTGGAATCGAAAACAATTCTGCCCTTCCTCCACAAAGTTGTTCTTTGTCAGGATATTTTATCACAATAAACATAAAACAAGAACAAACACACAAACACACACACTCACATCACATCACATCACATCACATCACATCACATCACATCACATCACATTACATCACATCACATCACATCACATCACCCAGTTTTGTCAGCCCCAAGTACATACCTAAAGGAATCAAAGCCAGAACAGCAACAGCCTAGGTGGCTCTCAATGGAGAAATGGATTTTTACAGTGTGGTGCATATACACATTATATATGCCAGTATAAATTTATGCATAAAAACAAAATATCATTTATAGGAATATAGATGGATCCAGAAATAGTCCAATTGAGTAAAATAAGCCAGACCCAGAAAAACAAGTAAGTTTTCTCTCATATATTGACTGTATCTTTGACATGGGGGGAAGGCATGAAAATATAATGGTAAGTCAAAGGAGTGATTTTGAAATGTAAGTAAACTTCATAGTCGATGCGAGAGGAAGGAATAGATATGAGTATTATGAAAGGATGGTATATGCAAGTCTAAAAATGAAATGATGAGACCCATTATCTTAAACAGCTAATGTATTTTAATAAAAATAAACAGGCCCGGTGGTAGCTCAGCATTAGGGCATATTCCTAGCATTTGTGAGGTCCTGGGTTTAAGTCACAATACTACAATGAGATGATGGATCACCCCTCTGTAGGGCAGAGATGAATTACATAAGCATTTTCTGCCTTCGGTTTTGTCTTCTTTTGAATCTCCACACAGTACTCGCTTTAGGAAAGTACCAGCTCTCCTAAGACCGTTGATTCCTCCCCATTCAAAGCTGAAATCATCTCTAGATGCAAACAAACACAGATATTTAAAGAAAAGCAACTCTGCCATGCTTCCCTTTTCTTCCACAGCCATCTGCCAAGCTAAGAGAAAACAAAACTGACCCAGGAATTTGTTTTCGCTGCAGTGTATCCACAAACTTTGGAGCGATTGATGCTAAATGGCACGTCTTTGTTAGATTCCTTCACAGGCCTGATCAACATCCTGACAGACATCATTTGGCGATTCACCGGAGACTTCATGGCCCCCGACCTAGTCTGCCGAGTAGTCCGCTACTTGCAGGTACGGCAAGCACCCCTCAGTGTGACGAGCCACCCCGAAGCTGACATCAGCTCTGGGAATTACAGGGAAATAACTCCTAAACCTTTCCTCCTGCACTCACGAAGAGCTGAGCTTGTGCCACCAACATCCACATAAAAGCCAAGAAAGGTCGTGCGCATCTGTGACCCAGCAGTGGCCAGACAGAGACCTTCCAACCCCTGCAGCTCACTGGTCAGTCGGCTTAGCCAATCAATGAACAGTGGGCTCAGTGAGAGCGCCTGTGCTCTGGACTCTTACAATTACTCCCCATTAATGTAGTTTCTGTTCTCTTGCAGTTTTCTAGTCTAAATTATTTCAGCTTTACAGATGCACAACAGCACATCTGAAAGGCATTGCCTTCTTAGAGTCCGCTTGTTAGGGATTTCAGAATATCTATACCCATTTTCAGAAGTAAGATTATGGTTTCATTCATTTTATTACCTTCAAGTCTTGGTAACACTTGTTTCATTGTTGGGAAACCAATGAGAGTAGTTGTAATGATAATATTTTGTGTGCTCTGAATATGACTTTAAAAGGAGTCATGGCAAAGGGATGGTATTTTCTTAGAATGAATTTGTTACAAATCCCTTGAGCATGCCAGGGCTGTAGTCATTAATATGCACTACTTCTATGGCAAATATCTTATACTTTCTTGTTGAGAATACTTTTGTGTAGAGAGTTGATTTTGATTATTCCATTATTTCAGTAATGGATTGCCGAAGTACAAATTATAATAAGACTTAATTGCCTAAAACATATGTATTTATCCTTTCATGGTGTTTATTTTTCAGAAATACAGGAATAGGTTGGATGGTTATATAGGCCAGATATAAGCTAACCACAAGGTTCTATCACTGGATTCATTGCACTGGGCCTTTGGAGGGCAGACTTGGGACCAGATCATTCATGACACGTAATCGGTGGCTCATGTGTGGTCTGAGTAGAATGCCCACTTTCTCTCCAATGGGCCTCTCCACGGGTGCCCACTAGTATCCTCACAGCACAGCAACTGGGTTTACCAAGAACAGTTGGTCACGGTGACCATGGTAGAAATGCCCCACGTCTTCATGAAACGGCCTCAGCAGTTACACACTATGGCTTCCACATTTTTCTTTTGGGCACGTAGGTCAGCATTGGTTCAGCACGGGGAAGAAGGGAAGCATTGGAGAGACTGAAAGCAAGAGATAAAGTTTATTGGGGACCTTTTGGAGGTTGGCTAGTGAATATACCATCACACATTCCAAAAGCACAGTTATAATCCATGTTTTATCATACTTACCAAATTTAAACTGTGACCATATCCCTATCAGTAACATTTCTTCCAATTATATTTATAACAAATGCTAAAATAATAGTATATATGATTGGCAGGAAAACTCCAATGGTTCTTTCCCCTATGGTGGCAGCAAGAAGATGTCAGAAAGTCGCTGGAATATAGTTTTGTGGGGTTCTAGAAATTAAGCAAAGGCTTGCAGCAACCAAGGAACACTGATGAAAGAGACGAGCTGACTGGAGGGAAAGGGATCTTTGTGGGGGTCTAGCCTTCATTATTCCCATTCTGCAGTGGCCATCTCTGTAGTAGCCTTGAAAATTAACAGCTTTTCTTCACTGTAAAAACAAAAATTCTACCAGCCATGGAGAGAGCAGATCTGGGTAGAACCTTTCAAAGCTTTTCCCCAGAGAACTGCCATTATTTGAAGTATCTGGCAGTCCTTTTGGAAGATTGGATTTCCAAGGTTGTCTGTATTTTACCTTACTCTGAACTTTTCCATTGTAAACTTTTTTTTCTCCTCTGGGTATTTGTTAAAAATAATTATAAGAAATTCATTAACCTCACCGAAGCCTTAGTTATGAAATAACTGTTGAGGAAAAAACAATAAATGGAACAAATTTTAAAATGTAAGCTCAATAGTAACACATTTATAGGGGCTTTGAAAAATCTCTGACATGTTCCTAAGCCCCTAGACAATCAGTGCCCACTCTAGACTGTGAAATTGTCAGGAAGAAATGGGGATGGCCCAAGGTTATTGCCCAGGACTGAGACATCTGATGTTGTTTGGCATCTTTACATGATTTAAAAAAATGCTTGAGAAATTAGGACTAAGAAGAAAGCAACTCAATACAAGAAATGTCATATGTGGCAGGACCATGGCTAACACCATATCCAACAGTGATGACGAGGCAATGTTCCTTGTCTAAGACAGCAATAGAGAAGGATGCCAGCCTTGCCACCTCACTCAACTGGAAGGACTACCAACAGAAAGAAAGAAAAGCTTCCAAATTAGAGATGCAAAAGCAAAACCGCCTCTAAAGAACCTGCTAAAAGTTACAAGTAATAAATAAAACTCACATTTTTCAGAATATCAAACCAAAACAAAAATATGGAGCATGTCTACATAAAAAACTATTCAACATAGAAATTATGAAAACCATTCTATTCATAATAACTAAAAAAATATACAACAATAAGGAATCTATCTGTCAGGCCTATAAGCTAGAAATTACAAATCTACAATTAAATAAGTTAAAGAAAAAAATTAAATAAGACACAAATAAATTGAAAGATAGTTAACACCCATGGATTAGAATTTTTTTTTTTCTAAAATTGCTTTAAATGATCTACAGATGTAATGTAATCCAGGCAAAATTCCAATCACATTTCTCACACAAATAAAAAACACAACTACTTAATATATAGAACCACAAACACCCCAAATAAATGAATCAGTATTGAAAAAGGAGATAAAAAGCTACATCTGTCACACTGCTTGATTTAATAAATTCATGGTAATGTTGCCTTCTTTTAGTGGGTTAATGTTAATGTGTGTCTTTAATTCCAGTATTGCACTTTTTATGAAACTGGGTGCACTAGAGTTTGGTGCATGTAGATTTAACATTGGCTTAAAATAGATAACTTTTTTCCTTGATTAGAATGAAATGACCATCTTTCTTTCCTATGATTGCTTTTACTTTGGAGTCTAAAACAACACCTGCCTGCATCACGTTCCATTTCCTTGGAATTTTTTTTTTCTATCATTTCACTTTAAGGTTGTAACTATCTTTTTAGTTAAGGTAAGTTTCTTGTAGACAATATAAAGATGGATCTTGTTTCTCAACCCACTCAACTGGCCCGCATTTTAAGATTGGAGAGTTGAAGCCATTAATGCTATTGAAAAGTATTGATTTCAGACATTATGTTTGTTCTACTGTTCACATCCGTAGTCTCCTTGGTTTTTCAGTAGTCACAGCTTCATTTGTTCTTTCTTTTCTCCTACACTCTCTCGAGTTCATTTGTTCTTTTCTAGATTCTGTTGGCTGTACTCATTCCTTTTTTTTAGTCTGATGTATTGAAGAAATCAGGAATAGGAAGAAAGAAACTCAACAGGATTTCTAATCGGGTTATTGAGTTTTTCAATTCCATTTTCATATCGACTTGAATTCTCTTTGATATTTCTATGTCTTTATTAAATTCAACTTTCAAATCCTGAATTTTCTTCACCAGTTAATTCACCTGTACATTTGTATTTTCTTAAGGATTATGCAGGCATTTACTATTATTATGTTTAAACTCATTGAATTATTTGTATATTCTTCTGACTCCTTGAATTCTTTGATGAAGTTTATGGTTGTACTTTTCAGTTTTGTATCCTGCAATTCATTTGCATCATTCTCACTGGAGATAGTTTTCATGGGAATGACATATTGGGGGAAAAAATACTGTGTTGGCCCTTTTCATTATTTGTGTTTTTATGATGACACCTGGCTGTGTGGACTTCTCTCTTTGTTTATTTGTCCGATGTAATATTTCAAACTTGCAAATGGAATACAGACAAATAGAAATAAAAATCACCCACTGTGATCAAGTTAGCATTATCGCCAAGAATTGGGGATGGTTCAATATGCATAAGTCAATAAATATAATAAACCAAATCAATAGACTTAAAGACAAAAATTACATAACTCAATGGGCACAGAAAAAGGTTTTGATGAAATATCCAACATACCATCATGGTAAAAGTCTTAAATAGAGTAAGACTGGAAGAAACATACCTCAACATAATAAGGGGCTTACATGACAAACCCGCAGCCAACATCAACTTAAATGAAAAACCCTCAGAATGACCTCATCAAAGTTAATAATAAGATAATGGCTGTCCACTTGTCCGCTGTTACCACTTCTTTTCAGTATAGCGCTTGAAGCACTAGCTAAAAAATAAGAAAAGAGAAGAAAATCAAGGAGATAGAAACAGGAAAAAGAACTATTCAAAATTTTCCTGTCTTCGGATGATATAGTAACCACAGAGATACCATATTTCATCAGAAAACTTCTGTAAATTATCAACAAGTTCAACAAAGTAATAGGATACTGAATCAACTTACAAAACTCAGTAGTCTCTATCTATAGCAACACAAACATCCTGAGAAAGAAATCATTCACAAAGGCCTCAAAAAATATCTAGAAATATATTTTAACAAAGGAGGTAAAAGACTTCTACAATGAAAACTTCAAATAAGTTAAGAGATAAAATGGTGGTGGTGGGACTATGCTAGTGGTTTGATGGAATTAATATTCTGAAAATGACAATATTACTAAGAGCAATTTACATAGTCAACATAATCCTAATCAAAATGTCCACAACTCTCTTTACATAAGTAGGAAAAAAGGTAAAGTTTCTCCAGAGGAGATTTTCACTGATAGAATGACTGAATATATACATATGTATGTGTGCATATACATATGTATATATGCATATATGTATGTATGTATATATAAAATGGAACTTATTAAAGTGGCTAGCACACTGGGGCCCAGCTAGGCTAGCAATGGCAGCTCCTGAGGGAAAGGCCAAAAACCTGGCCATTGTTTAACACACATAGCTGAGTGTCTCTGGTAGTCTTCATGTTTAAACAATGGGCTGTGGGCCTGAATAGAGTTTTCAAAGGAAGAAATTACAATAGCTAGTAAATAGCTCATCATCCTTAGCAATTCAGAAAATGCAAACTGCGACAACTGTCTCACCTCAGTCAGATTGGCTAATATTAAGAATTAAGAAAACAACTGAAAAGAAATGCTGGTGAGGTTGTAGGGATTGGAGAAACTGCATTCACTGTTGGTGGCATTGCAAACTGATACCACCACTCTGGAAATCACTGTAGAGAATTTTCAAAAAGCCAAAAACAAATCTCCCACATCAGAGCTATACCAGAGTTTGGCATATGTCCAATATTTGCTCAGCCATGCTTGTTACTGCTCTATTCAAAATAGTTAGCGAATGGAAGCAACATAAATGTCCTCCACTCAATGAATGAATAATGAAAATATGGTAAATATGCACAATGGAATTCTACTCAGCCATAAAGAAAAATGAAACCAAGGGTTTTCCAGGTAAATGTAAGCCACCATACATTATGCTGAGTGAGGCGGTGCAGATGCAGAAAGGCAAACCTTGTATTTTCTAATTCGTAGTTCTTAGCTCCAAACCTATAGTTATGAGCATATAAGCTGGAGTTATCACAGAAAGCATTAAAGTAAATGGGAACAAGAATTGGAGGAGGAGTCTTAGAATGTGGAACAGTAGGATATAGGTATTATGAAGAAAGAAATGGGAGGGACTTAAACTGCAGGGAGAGGAGAGAAGGCAATACAGAAAGAGAGGGAGGCAGAAGGAATAAATAACACTAAGGATGCCTTAAAAAGGCATAGGCAGTCATTATTATATTTACCTAAACACACGCATATATCGTACACACATATATAGGAACAAAAATGATAGAAAGAATTAATATATTTATATATGTGTGTTCATATATATATATCATCTATACCATATACCATATATATATATATATATCAACACTTGAGGTTGTAATGTTTCCCTCAAGAGCCATAACCTGTCTAAGAAAACTGCAGTATAATGCATGAAGCATGAAATACCTTGTCAAAGCAATAGAGTCTATTGCCATTGCTTGTGAATGTCTCCTAGAACTTGAGCATAAAGTTTTTGCTGAAAAAAATGATGTACTTCAGGTATAGGGACTTAGTGTGATTAAGCTGGAATTGACCCGGAAGTCTCATCCCCAAGGAGTGGTTTTCACAGTACCAGAGTTGCTACGCAAGTTGCCGTGTTGTAGCCCTACTCAGCTGGCAAGCGTATTAACTACAAGGGCTGCACTGACATTTCAACAGCGGTGAAGTGGTGGGTCTCCACCTTAAGGGTCACCAACAGTTGTCTACTTGGATTTAAAGTACGCTCAGAGGAGGGAACGTATACTTGGTAGTGTGAACCTTGTCAATGACCTGTATGTGTCTAGTGAGGTCACACACCTGAGAAGAGAACCAACTACTGCAACTTTCCGAAGTCAGTGCTGTTTCCTAGCTGCACTCCAAATACTAATCCTTATACCCTCAGATAGTGTGCATCTCACGCCTCATCAAAGAAACTTCTTTTTTTTTTTTGGCATAAAGAGACTATTACATAAAGGCATAACTGATTAAATGCAGAGAACAAGTGATTGTGTGCTCCCAGCCCCAACTGACAGAACAGAACCTCTACACTTAAGGGTCAGGAAACATTCACATTTTGGAAGAAGTTGCAGGAAGCTTGTTATATCCAGTGGACAAAGAGGCCTACTGTCAGATTGTGTATTCTAGCTATGACAGGGCATCTACACCCATGGAATTTCAACAACATGGCTGTCTAAAGGACACCTGAAAAATTCTAACAACAGTTAACACCCCAACATATATGGAGGAAATCTCATGGGATCCCCATCCTAGGTAAACACCTAAAAGCAATTAACAACTGCTGAGAGAGAGAGAGAGAGAGAGAGAGAGAGAGAGAGAGAGAGAGAGAGAATGACTCTTCTCCAGGGAAGTGCCCCTAACTGGTTAGCCAAAACCAAATGGCCATCCCTGGGAACAAACACATCCAGGCAACACTGAAATGACTCAGCAGGCTATGTGTATATATGTATTTACATTTAGATATACATGACAACAATGGTTCAAAAAGAGGAAGCCATGAATTTTGGAGAGAGTGAATGTGAACAGGAGGGATAAGTGGGAACAGAAGAAGAGGTATATGATACAATTATACTTTAGTTTTTAAGAGATTCATGATGAAGCTTAAATAGCCAAAATAGATTGTGCTCCCATATTACCAGATGGAACTAAGCAGAAATCACCAAAATAAATGCATTTGTATACAACCGATTTTCAGTAACGGTGCCAAGAATACAAGGTGGGGAAAAGTTAGGTGCTGCTGAGAATTACACTGGGAAAAGCGGATGTATGTGAAGAAGAATGAAATCACACCCTTATCTCACACCAGATACACAAGTATACTGAAAATGCATTAAAAATTTAAACCGAAGACTTTAAATTGTAAAACTACCAAAAGAAAATGAAAATCTCCATGGAATTTGTCTAGGTGAGAAATTTTTCAATATGATCTTAAAAGCACAAGTAAGAAAAACGAAACCAGATATATGGGGATATATCAGCATAGAAAATGTTTCTGCCTGTCAAAAGAAATAAAGTGAGGCAACATCCGATAGGACAGAAAGACATTTGTAAACTCAGATACATTTTTTAAGAAAGGCCTTCTTCTCGGGGGTTAGGGCAATGGTTCAGGGGTTAAAAGCACAGCCTGCTCTCTCAGAGGACCCAGTTCAGTTCCTAGCACCCCCATAGCTCATAGCTATCTCTAACTCAAGTTTTATGGGGTCCAGTACTTCTTTCCCTTGTTATTGGGTCCAGTGTGTGTGTGGTGTCCATATATTCATACAGGCAAAGCACACACATAAAATTTAAAAAGTCTTTAAAAAGAACTATTACCAGAATAAATAAGGACTCAAAGGAAGCCAATTATGGGAGATACTGCTTAGGTCTAGTTGGAGTGTGTCCTTCCAGGGTTTATATGGCCCAACTTTTAAGCTGGACCATGAAAGAGGGGGAATGTTGGGAGTGCCAGAACCATTAAGAGGTGGGGCCTAATGATGGGATGGATTACATGGGTTGTCAAATGGTGTTGACTTTTATATCAAATTCACCCTTATCACTGTAATTCCAGTGCGGTGGCAGGTGGGTGCCAGAAACAGATACAGCTTTGAAATGACCTTTCCACTTACAGATTTTTTTTCATCGTAATCATTTAGATGTTACGGGCTTCAACTTTTCTTCTCTATAAGTAATACCTAATGTTTGATGAACAAATAAAATAAATAAACACATGGAAAATATATGGCAAAAAAAAAAAAAGAGGTGGGGCCTAGTGGGAGATGCCTGCTTGCAGGGAATGTGCTCAGAGGCAGTTCCTCTAAAAGGCGCAAAGCAGGTTCCATCCATTTCCTATTCAACCCACGGTTCTTCCTGTACTCCTGCTCCATCATTGGCTATCAGCCATGGATACTTTGTCAAAGGCAGAGCTCAGCTTAACAAGCTGCTTAAGCATGACTGTAAGATAACCTCTTTCCTTTATAAAGTTACTCAGGATTGAATATTTCATGACAGCAATGGAAATCTGACTAGCATATTTGAAACAAATCAATAAAGTCGAAAGGACATAAATAGCCATTTCTCAGAAGGAGGCATACAGATAGCTAACAGATATTGAAGAAACACAGCCTCCTTAATCACCAGGAAATGCAAATGGAAGCTGCAATATGTCACCTACCCTGCAGGTAAGAATGGCTGTTATTAAAAACAAAAATTAACAAGGGAATGAGGAAAGACAACACTGATGCCTGTAATGTTTTCTTATTAGCAGAGATGGGAAATGTGCAGCCACCATGGAAGATGATATGGAACTGTCAAAAACAATTAACAAGAACACTAATACATATTCTAGCTATCCTACTTCTGAGTATATATTCTAAGCATGTGAGACTGACATGCCCAATAAATATTGGCCCTCACATGTTTTTTGCAGCATTATTGATATTAGCCCATACCCGGAATATCCTTGTCCATCACAAAAGGAGTAGATAAAGAAACAGGACACATACACACATGCACACACACTTGCACACACAAGTATACCTACACTTGTGCACACACTCATACACGCACTTACACACATATGCACACACACATATATGCAAACACATATGTGTACACAAAGACACACAATGAAATATTCAGAATTTAAAAAAGAAGAAACCTTAGTATCTGCTACAAGATGGCTGCACCTTAAGTGGAACAGACAGATACAAAAAGAAATATAAAGTATAATTTCTCTTATGTGCACGCTTAAAAAATGTTAAGCCCACATAAATGGAATGAAGTTCTTACAAGATTCTGCAGAATGGACTCACTAGAAAGATACTGGTCACAGGACATGGCATTTTAGCTGCAGGAATAAGTTTAAGAGATCTATTATTGCATGCCATGATACCCACAGTTGATAAAATATCTTGTGTACTGGGAAATTGTTAAAAGATTATATTTTATGTATTCTTACTACTAAAAAAATAAGCATGTGAACAGCTTGCTCTGGCCAGTTCATAGAGCACACAAGTATGCACCTTGCTGTGAACCATAAATTTACAAACGTTTTACCTGTCAATTTAAATAGAGGAATAAAGAAGGAAATAAACAAAAATTCAGTGACTTTGCAAAACTGCTGGTTTTCAACGAAAATATGAAATATTTAGTAAAGAAGCAAAAAAGAATGTCTCATTTATAGGAAAAAAATACAAAATATGAAATTATTTCTGAGGAATTACAGCCAGTGAGTGTGCTACATAAAGATTTAAGATAAGGTATTTAAATATGGCCAGTGAACCGAGTGCATAAGCCATTTATTTGCCAAATGGTAAATAGTAAAAAACATTCAAAATGTTAAAATTGGATCATACAGAAATCTGAGGATAGAAAGATAGAAAATGTTTTCATTAGCAGTGTGGAAATCAATCACATTATCAACCACATTCAAAGCATAGATGGAATAAAGCAAGTCTTAATAAATTGAAAACCTGCATGAAAGTACACTGTTTTACAGCTGCCATGGAAGAAAACTAGAAGGCAGGCAATAATGTGCAGAAAGTTTTTATGTAACCTAGGGATTTTTTAAAAATCAAAGAGAAACTCAAAGAGTTTGAAACAAATTGAATTTCAATATATTATATATATATTGAATATATATTTTATATATAGTAAATATATATTTTATATTTAAATATAATATATATATTTAAGGCCCTGTCAAAAAATAATAACAGCGAGGATGGGAATGTTAGCAGCAATAAACTATACTAAGAAAGAAGAGAAAAACAAAATGCACAGCCTACCTCTTCACTCAAGAAGCAAAGAACAAAATCATTCTAAACTCTGCAGAAAAAAAGAACCAAGCTGTGTTTTAGTCAGTGTTTTATAGCTGTGAGGAGACAGCATGACCACACCACATCTGGATCTGAGTGCAAGAGGAAAAGACATTGAGCCACTGGGCCTGGTTTGAGCTTCTGAAACCTCAAAGCCCACCCTCAGTGACATAGTTCCTCCAACAATACTATACCTACTCCAACAAGACCATACTTCCTGACAGTGCCACACCCAATGAGCCTATGGGGACCACTTTCAGTCAAACTACCACAATCTGAAATAAAGAACGAAGAAGTAAAATGGAGAGTAAACAATAGTAGAAAAGATCAATAAAACTGAGTTCCTTTTTTGAAAGGACAAATTAAATTGATCATTTTTTTCACTTATAAAAATAGAAATTCTTACCAATAAATTAAGTTATAGGAAAAACATTAAATCTAATATCACAAAAATACCAACAACCTTGAGACTAGTATGAATCAGTATATGACAACAAATCAGATAACATGAAAGAAACTGAAATGTACTAGCAGCAAAGTTAAAATAATAAACTAGTATAAAGTTTAAAGAGAGCAATAACGAATACCAGATTGGATACCAACCAAACAATTTCCAACCAACAATGTTCCAGGCCCAGATGTCTGTATTGATTTATTCTCCAAAATATTTTTTTAAAAAATTAGCACCCATCTATTTCAAAATCTTTTTCATAGTAATTGAATAGGGAATACATCCAAACTCATTTCTCAAGGCTGGCATTATCTTTATACCAAGGCTGAAACACTACAGGAAACAAAACCCAGAGGCCAATACCTCTTATTAGCAGAAATGCAAGAAAATCAATAAGATGTTAGTAAAATAATTTCCATAGCACGTTGAGGATCACACATCTTACAAAAGTAAAATTTGTTTCAAGGATGCAAGAAGAGTTCAGTACTCAGAAGTCACAAAATGATTCAGCACACTCTATGGCTTAATATCTGAAATGGCACTCCCTCCAGGATTGTTCTTTTTATATGGGACTGTTTTGGCAACACAGTTGCATATGAATATCAATTTTGTAGTTACATATGAATATCAGTTTTAGGATAGATGTTTCTTTTGCTGTGAAGATGATATAGGGACTTTGACTGGAACTGCACTGAATCTATAATAGCTTTCAGTAAAATGTTCTTCACCATATTCTACCAACCCATGAGCATGAGAGGCCACTTTTCTGGTGTCTTTCTCTATCTCTTTCTTTAAAGGTTTTAAGTTTTCATTGTAGAAGTCCTTCATTTACTCAGTTAGGTTTATTCTCTTTTTGTTTTCTTTGCAGGCTATTGTGAATGGGAGTATGTCTATGATTTCATTCTCCCCCATTCCCTGGATCTTGCATTAATTCTGCTTTCTCTTCTAAGATGTTCCATTTTCCACTTATTCAGCAAAATCAGCATAACAAAAAAATACAGAGGAAAATACCTTTTCAATACGAGTGATCCAGAACTCATGTCACTTTGATTGGAGAGCACAGAAGTCTATACTTAACTGGCCAGGAAAGTTCCTTCATGCCAGTTATCTTTCATAAGATAAGTGGGAAAGATGAGATCGATGGCCTTTGGGGATGAACACTAAATCTCTTATTGTCAGAACGTTGAGTCATGCATCACTCCATTGACTGCTGCCAAGTGCAGAAAGAAGCTTCTCTAACCATGACTGAGAGCAGCTCAGGTCTGTGGTTATAAGCATAAATATTTAGCAGACACTTTAATACGATAATCTTTAGCAAAATAACAATAGCAAATTCTACACTAAGGCTTATGAGCTCCCCAGCCATGAGCTTTTGACCAGGATTACAGTTCTAGGCATGGATCTTCTTCTGTAAATCAGGCATAAAATTCAGTAAGAATGTAGTTAGTTACCTTCATAACTCTTGTGCCACCATTGCATCGGTAGGTACATCCTATCTGACAAGTCAGTGTTGTAGAATACAGGGTCCAGTGCTGGATACAACCACTCGTGTTTTCTTCCTCAGCAACCTCTATAGTACGTTTCAATATTATTAAAGTTTAAGATATGTTAAACTTGCCAGTTTAAGATAGACTTCTGTGGTTTTCAATCAAAGTGATATGAGTTCTGGATCACCTGTGTCGAAAAGGTGCTTTAATCTGTATTCTTTTGTTATGCTGATTTTGCTGGGTTTGGAATAGCTGGGATATACTTGAACTTCGGTCCTGTGGCCAGTTAATGTTATGAGTCAGGTAGTTGAGGCAATTCCAGTTCAACTAGGAAAACGCACGGGCCCTGACCAGCCCAGCAAGTGCTTTGTGTGGGTTAGTAGACAGAAGAGTGAGCTGTAGAGTTAGCGGGGTGTGGCCTCTGACCTAAGGAGAAATTGCTCTAGGAAATGCTATGTTGGTGGGGCTGGTAGGCTCAGGTATTGATGATACGGCTTCTGATTAGGAAAGCTGGGAGAAACTCCACAAGAGTCCTGACAAGCAGTGGTTTGAGTACCAGTGGATAGGGAAGGTAGCCTCCCTCCGTCCTTTGGGGTGAACAGGTGATCATCATATATCATGATAGAGAGGGGTCAGTTGCCTGCAAGGGGGCAGGTGAAATCACGTCCTGTGGGGAAAGCAGAAGCTCCACGCAGACTCTCAGATGGTAGGGTTCGAGTGCCGGGATGGACTAAAGTGATGCTCTGTAGTCAAGGCCATATGCTGTTTTTCTGGGGAACCAAGATTTGAGTCCCAATACCCATGTGGCAGTTGACAACTGTCTGTAACTGCAGTGCCAGATGATACTCTCCTCTGGCTCCTGCAGGTGCCACATGGATATGGGGCACAGACATACATGCGGGCAAACCACCTGTACCCATAAAATAAAAATAAAATAAGTAAATAAGTATTTTATTGAAATGCAATAAAAATGAAGACTTTGCAGTGATTAGGGACACACCTAGGTCCTCAGATGGTAAGAATAGAGTGCTAGGGGGCAAGGTAGACAAGTACTCTACCTGTGAGGAAAGTACGACTCTCTGAGAGGGTCCTGGGATGGTGGACATCAGTGGCCAGAAGGAGGGGAGAGTGTGCTCTTTCTAAAAGGAAGAGACTGAAGTTTCCACAGGAGGGACAGCAGGCTCAACTTTCTCTTTTTTTAATTTAAATTTGTTTTTTTTTTTATAATCACTTTACATTCCAATGTTAGCCCCCTCTCTCGTCTCCTCCCAGTCCCACCCTCCTTCTCCCTTCCCCTCTATATTTTTCCCTTGTTTCTCAGAAAGGGGGAATCCTCCTCCCCTACCATCTGACCCTAGCCTTTCAAGTCTCATTAGGACTGCTTGCATCCTCTTCCTCTGTGGCCTGACAATGCCCTCACATCCAGGTGGAAGTGATCAAAAAGCCAAAGAATGGATAACAGAGTCCATGTCAGAGACAGTCTGGAGACTGGGCTGCCTATAGCCTACATCTAGCAAGGGATCAAGGTCCTCTTCATGCGTTGTCCTTGGCTGGTACATCATTATCTGCAGGCCCCCATGGGCCCAGATTTGTTGGCTCGTTTGGAGCTCCTGTTCACTTTGGGTCCTTCTACTTCCCTGCTCTTTCCTATGACTCCCTATGCTTTGCCCAAATTGACTCTAAATCTTAGCATCAGCTTCTATACCCTGCTGAGTGAAGTCTTTCAGAGGATATTTATGGTAGGTTTCCATCCTGTTCCCTATCTTCAGCTGCTTCCCATGTCTATTCTATTTGTCCATTCGAATGAGACTTACACATCCTCCCTAGAATCCTCCTTGTTATTTAGCCTCTTTAGGCCTGTATATTGTAGTATGATTATCTTGTATTATATGGCTAATATCTGCTTATAAGTGAGTATATTCATTCCATGAATGTCTTTCTGCTTCCGGGTTACCTCACTCAGGATGATCTTTTCTAGTTCCATCCATTTGCCTACAAATTTCATGATTTCTTTGTTTTTAATAGCTGAGTGGTATTCCATTGTGTAAATGTACCACAATTTTTTTATCCATTCTTTGGTTTAGGGACATCTTGGTTGGGCTCAAAAGCAAGAGGTAAAGTGCTGTGGGGGAGCATCTTGAGTCCTGGACTAAGATGGTGGCATTACAGTGTTCAAGGGAGGTGAGAGTGAGGACTCTGCCTACAAATGCAGCAGTATGAGTCCTGCAAAGTACAAGAGATCAATCAGCAATATGGGCATCAGGGGTCCTGGAAAGGTGACATGGATGGGATTCTAGAGGGAAGAGGAGAATGGGCCTAGTGGAAACTTGAGCAACCAGAGTTCTGGGAAGGCTGTGGGGTTCCAGAAGGAAGTGAAAGAATGAGTGCCAACTGGCAGTAAGAGCAGTGGTCATGTGAGAAGATCAAGATGTTCTAGATGCCTACCCACTGAGAAATAGAGGTGTAAATGTGGGTGTGTAATGATTGATATCATAAACTGTATAGCTATTATATAATACTCACATGTAAAATTGAATAAGAACATTTAAATGAGGATCAAATTTGCTAATTGCAAGACAAATTCTATTTATTGAGAGTAGTTTTAATGTCTTAGGTCTCAATCAAAGAAGAGAATTGATCACAATAATTGCAGTTACCACTAAGGTGTTCTGTAAAATACTGATGTGTCCAATAGAAATTAAAACATAAACACAGATATTTCACCTTTTAAAATACTCAATATGAATCACAAACATGAATGTAATGCCATAAAACTATTATGGGGTAACTGGACAATTTAAAAGACTGCAATATAAAAGCAACCCCCTTAAAACAGGAAAAAGTGGTAACATCACTAAAGATGGCAAACATGCATCTCATTAGTGTACTGCAAATCAGAACAAGGTGCCATGATTCATGCCTTACACCTCAGCCAGCTTAAAGACAAACTGACAACACCAAACACTGGTACAAATGTAGATTAACAAGAACGTAACTCACTGCCGATAGAATTAAAGATGATACAGCTGCTCTGCAAACCAACACAGTTAAACATACTCTCACTACACAGTTGAGCAACTATGATCATAGAGACTTGTTCAATTGAGTGGGCAAAAACCTGCATAAAGGTGGTTTCTGCAGCTCCAGTAATCACCAAAACCTGCTACCAACCAAGCTGTCCATCTAGAGTTCAACAAGGAGTGACAAAGTATGTCATGTTCAGGTAACATGACAATGAGGTTTTTTTTTTTGTTTGTTTGTTTTGTTTTTTAATATAAGAAAATAAGCTACTTACCCACATGGAAAAAATAGCAAATCACACAGTTATACAGAAGGAGCCAAACTAGTCAGCTAAATACCACGTGACTTCAGCTGAATACATACACACACACACACACACACACACACACACACATACACGTATGTATGTATGTATCTTCCAGCAGTTAAATCTCACTTCCATTTCCTAGGTCATGTCTGCCAGAGCTGAAGATGGGGTGGTAAGAAATCAGACATGTCCTCAGGCTGCATATACATGGGATTTGTAAGAAGAAAGGCTGACTGGACACACATAGATCAGCAATTCTCATCTGAACAAAACTGGTGGTAGATAGGCATCATCATGCCACCGTTAAAGCCCATAGAATGTAGTGACAGAGACTGAACCTGGCATAAACCATGCAGCTTAGTTATCGATAATGTATCAAGACTGCTCAACCAGTTTGATACCACATGCATGCAAGATATTAACACCAGGGGACATGTAGTGTGATGTGAACAACGCGGGGATTCTCTGCACTGTTTCGAGAATTTAGTAAACCCGAATTTGCTCGAAAACATCAAGTGGATGGTGTTAGAGTCAGCCCAAGAGCGGCACTCCACATGGACACAATCTGGCATTTTCCCAAGTAAAATCACTCTGGGTCCAGCAGAGTGTAAGCCTCATGTCTTTTTACAGAATTTCCTTACATGTCACATTCCCTGGGTCACGCCTGTCAGAACTGGGGGTGGGTGTCGAAAAGGCAGACGTATCCTCGGGCTGCCATCCGCTCTCCGAATGGCACCCCATATGCTGTTGGTGTGTAGAGTTCCCACTGTTGACATTTACG
This sequence comes from Meriones unguiculatus, assembly GCF_030254825.1. Lineage (NCBI taxonomy): Eukaryota > Metazoa > Chordata > Mammalia > Rodentia > Muridae > Meriones > Meriones unguiculatus. The sequence continues at coordinate 162,401,241 of NC_083349.1, forward strand.
AATCGACTATAATTGTACTGTGATTTCCTTCTTTGCTTGAGTTAATTATGAAGATGTTTGATTCTCTGAGTGGTATTTTAAAAATGTTACTTATTTTGGCTTTGTCACTTGTTTGAGGGATGTGAGTTGAATAAGTCCCACTTTTTGGATTCTACTGAGATTTTTTCTTTGTTGGTAATCTAGTATCTGAACAAACTTTTGCATGTTGTCTGGATATTTTGCATTCTGTGCTACGAAGTTCAGTTTTTCCTGTTTATATTTTGTAGGCTGTTTGGCCTATAAATCCTTAAACATTTTTGTTACATAAATTTACTGTTACATTACTTATTACATCTAAATTTATCAGTATTCTACTGACAATATTCGTTGTATCTTTTATCAGCATAAATAAATCTCTTTGGCACATGGGATGCTGCTAACTTTGAATTTGATTGGTATCATGCAGTATTTTAATAAAGGCTTTAAATTTTTTTTTTACTTCTTTGATATGCCTCTGGGCACTCCTCTATTTTTGAAATTTCAATGTCATTTGGTTTTGTTGGTTTTTATTCTGAACAGAATACAGTTAGACCATAGGGAAGATTTTGTCTTGAATAGTCTTTGTTTTAATGAAGGAGATTAAGCCATTCGTATTTACAATAGGAAAGTGTCTAGTATCATTGCAGTACCTCATTGTCACTGCTCACTTTGAAGTTTTGCTCTTTGAGTTTTTGTTTCAGATGTAGTTATTAATTGTAGGAAGCTAAAAGAATATTCTTCTAGAACATCTGCATCCTAACCCTGGGAAACTATGCCTGCTCTCCACTATATGTGACAGAAAAGGTATTGGTATGTGTGACTAAGAATCTGAAATATGAGATTATCCTAAATTAATTTAGGGAATCCTAAAATGCAATCATAAGAGGAAAATACAGAGCTGACACACAGGCAGGAGAGGGGGTAAAACTGTAGCACAGAGGAAGTGATTGCATTGAAGGCCGTCAGGGCTGGATGCTGGCAGCTACCTGAAGCTCAAAGATGCTGGGGATAGATTCTCCCCTAGGGTCTCCAGAAGAGGAAAGACCCTTCAAACATCTTGATTTGGGGGTAGCAGAATTTTTTTTTAGACTTCTGGTCTCCAGAACTATGGAGAGAATACACTGATGGTATTTAAGCTACCAAGCCTATGGCTATTTGCCACAGTAACCACAGAAGACAAGTTGTTTTGTCTCCATTTTAAGTTTACTTCATTATAACTTACCCCTTATCTTTAGATATATCTCTATCAAAGGCAGTCAGAAAAGTATCTAAATATCAAAGTGGGGGACTCAACAAGACTTCTCTCTTTTCACTCTCTCCCCTCATACCACTACTCAGGTTCTTCCCTGGCGTGTCCCATCATTACATCCTGAACTATCTGATGAGCATTTTGTATTTTGATGCCTTCCTTGTGTGACATAATTATTTTATCCCCTTTCCTCTTAATTTTGAAATCATTCTTATTCAGCTGGTGTTCCCTCGTATGTGGGGTGTTATATTTCCTTCCTTCGTACATATCCAAAAAAAAAAAAAAAAAAAAAAAGCTGTTCTGTGCATTGGCACTGAAATGAAATTTACAAAATTCTTGGATCGCAATTTTTCTTTCAAAACATTCTGAACGCATTCTCTGGCATTTACTTTTTATAGAGAAGCACGATAATTTGAGATGTATTTCTTTTAGATATCCTTATTTTCTTTTACTGCACCTAGATGTTTGAAGATGTTTCATTTCAGAAGTTAAATACTCATTTCAGCTGTGTCTCAGTGTTAATCTCCTTCTCTGTTAATACTGCCTGTAGCCCTGAAAATCTGTTTCGGTGACTTTTCCTCCTGCCCCAGATTCTGCACAGTCACCTCACTCAAGACAGAACAGATGTCTAAGGCTCTTAGAAACTGCTCTCCACATCCTTCCTCCCTGCTGGCTCTCTCTTTCCCATCCTTCTCTGATGCCAGCTTCTAGGCACTGTGTCGTCGGTCTCAGTCAGTCCAAATTCAAGGTTCACGCACAGAAACATAATTTCTCTCTAATGAGGCAACAGTTTGGCTTTTCTTTAAAGTTAACCATTCTCTTTCCGGTTCTCCCTTGACAACACTTTACACAAGAGAATTCTGATCACTATTTACAACCCTCTCTCTGCAACATTAATGCTGGAATGCATTTGTGGTTATGTTATATAGGGGTAAAAAATAAAAAATGGCATATATGGTTCCTGACTTGTGATGAGCCAGGGCATGGTTTTTAGATACTTGTGATACTTCCTTGGAATCTCGTTTTCATGTTCAGCACCAAGGCCCTTGCAGCACAGGAGCTTGCCAGCTCTGTAGTATGAGACAGGCTGTGTGTGTGTGTGTGTGTGTGTGTGTGTGTGTGTGTGTGTGATGATTTTCCTTGACTGAGTGTAATATAGGTGGTCTCAAGATATGTAAAGCAAAATAAGCTCTGATAGTCATAGGACTGGCATTGTTAAATGCATTATCAAATGACCCCATTTTAAGTACCAATAGCTCTATCCTAAACAGAAGTGCAATGATAATGGGCTGATATTTGTCTGAACTGCAGAAAGGACAACAAAGGTACAAGTTCCAGACAAATGTGATCATCAAAGGAAAAGTCAGATTCTCACCCCTACACTCTCATTTTCTATGGTTTCTAGTTTAACCACAAAAGAAGATTTGATTTCTCACCGGCTTGTAGAAATTGCCTTCAGGTTACCCAGAAAATTTCCATTGTAATCATACTTTCTGACATAGTTCATTTAATTATATTCTAAATATGAACCCCTCACAGAAGAGGTGCTAGCTTACCGCCTAATTTCTTCCTCTACAGAGAATGCAACCAAATCTGTGCCTAAGATATTAAGGGGGTTAGGATGTGGATAGGGTTAGCCAGAGGAAAGTTGGAGGAGAGAGACTCAGAGGTTAGGGTGCGTACAGCTAGAGACCTGGAGGAATGGAGGACGCTCTCTGAGGGTGCTGTTGCAGTAAAAGACTGGAACAGCGTGAGGACCCGGGAAAGCCAGAACCTTTCTTTCACCTCTCAACTGCTCTCACTGATAAAAGGCAAATGAACTTTTGTTTCTAATTATTCTGGGATGTCAATTGTGGCAGAGAAAATTAGTTTAGCTTTAAAAGTCAATTACAGATAAATGTACCGTGCAAATGTCAAGAGAGACTGATCCTGAAATATGGAACAACCAAGAAGCCAATTGGATGCATGGAGAGAGCTGTGACCATTCTCACCCTATTGTCAGTAGCAATGCAGAGTCCAGCTGCAAACCTCAGATCTGCTTCCAGTGAAGAGGATCAGGCAGTGCCTCTTTACCTCAACCCTCACGAGTACCTTGGTTCAACCTCCTGGTTTTTAGGTAGCAAGGGCACTATAGGCAAGTCCTCTCCCATGTAGTCACACATGTCCTCTGGTTCTATCCTTAGGTTGTGCTGCTCTATGCCTCTACTTATGTGCTGGTATCCCTCAGCATAGACAGATACCATGCCATCGTTTACCCCATGAAGTTTCTTCAAGGAGGTGAGCAAACATCCTTTCGTAACGATCCTTCTATGAGATGGGGATACTTTTGCTAATATTTTATTAATGTTTTCTCTGCCCCGGCCACACCTCTCTTTTCTGTCTCTTCTTTTTGTTGTCTTTCCCCTCTTCCTTCACTGCCTAACGGGTCAGAGTGTCCAAAAATATAGAAAGAAATCTTGGGTGCCAGGGGAGAGCTACATGATCTATCCCGGCCCCATAAGAGAAGACCATAGTGGCCACGTGCTGTGCCTGTTCACCTCAGGGCAAGCACTTCTACCTCATTCCTTACAGTCCTGCCAGCAAGCCCACCCTTACAATGAAATGAATACTGTTTCCCCAAGTTCTTCATTTACAAGACACAAACACCTGTCCTTTCTTACCCCCAAGCCAAAAGCTGAAAAAAAAATTTTTAATTTATTGAAAACAAAGGAACTTCTCCTTAGTCCAGGATCTGGTGGTCAATAACATCCTTGCTGCTGCTCATGGTAGGAAGCACTGCCAGAAGTGCTTCTTGATGTCCAGCACATGGTGCAGAAGGAGAGGCAGAGCTCAGGAAGCTGCAAATCCTGAGGCATGCAGGCACCATGAAGGCTTTTAACCACAACCAGCACCTGCCTTCTGCACTCTCAAGCCAGGTGGGAGGGACAGAGGTCCAGCTTCCATGGGAAGCAGCACACAGATGCTGCTGAAGTGGTCCCAGGAGCCATCAGTGCTTTGGTGGTAAGCACTGTGTGGGACCGCCTGCACACAGGCAGGCGGGCCCAATGCATTCCTAACTTTCTCCTATACCCATGGGAACTGAACTTTCACAGGAAAGACAAGGAGGAAATCCGGTATCTTTTAAATGCTACAAAAGCTAACCTAGTAAAAATAAATAGTGCATTTAAAATGCATTCCATAAAATTCCCACCTAGGAAGGCAAGTTGAATGAGTCAGCAAAACCTTTTAGTATATCTACAGAATGTCACTGGAGAGCCACCAGAAGGGGAGAGCTGTGGGAATTTCATTAATTGACAATACATGGGTTCGTTTGTACTGTTCTTGAATAAAGTGACAGTTTCCTTAGCCAGCAACTACAAAGAGATTGTTACTATTGTGGCTTTTTTAGGCAAACTGCATGCAAGAATAATCAGTAATGTACCAGAAGTGCTGAACAAAAATATTTGTTACATATGAAAATAATCTCACTCTGTAAGAGCAAGTGCTAGCAAGATAGCACATATATGCCACACATACACACACACACACACACACAGACCCACACATATACACACAAATACACACAGACCCATACATACACATACAGACTCACATACACACACACACTGACACACACACACTACAAATATAACTTCAATTCAGTTGGAAAAGAACGGGTTTGTTAATGCATAATATTGTACTAGCTCGATAGCCAGTTAAAAGCATTAATTCATCATGCCACAGCTAATTAAAAACAGACTCTGTTGGATTAAAAAAAGCCAGTCAATCAAACATGCAGGACTAAGAGAACACAATGTCAAACCTTCCATCATCTTAAGAAGGACAGGTCTTTCTAGGAATCATATTGAAAGCAGAAGCAGTAAAGGAAATCCTATGTCACCAAATCAAGCTCTTCAGCTATCTATACAAATAAAAATCATGAACAACAGCAGAAGAAAAAGTGAAAATTTGTACCAAAACCAACCTAACCAAAAGACAATGAGCTAATATCTCTTTTATGACAATTTTGACAAAGACTTAACAACATCAACTAAAAAATAAAAAATAATAAAGAAACAATTAGGAGACATGAAGCTAATTAAAGAATTGTAAGACTAAACATGTGGAGAGGAAATTGTACCAGCCAGCTACATGAGATTAAACTAAGAATCTTCTTGGAGTTGAGGAACAATGGGATTTAAGTGGACCTGCACCCTCTTGTGAGAGCTGAATGCTACAGCAGGCATCACACCCACTTATTTAGGAGAAAACTGATGCTTTGGGGGACACTGACAAGTCCCAGGGGCTCTCAGCCAGAGGTCAGTCTCTACAGCAGACCCAGTGAGCTTCCACAGCATGCTCCCAGGTGCCCTGGCATGTTCTCTTTTTTTTAAGCAGAGAAGCAAGCCAAAGTGCTCATTGGGATAGCCTGGAGCCTCTCGTTCCTGTTCTCCATCCCCACACTGATCATATTTGGGAAAAGGACGCTCTCCAATGGTGAGGTGCAATGCTGGGCACTGTGGCCAGATGACTCCTATTGGACTCCGTACATGACCATCGTGGCCTTTCTGGTGTACTTCATCCCCCTGGCAATTATCAGGTAAGAGGCCAGTGGGCTGGTCCCTGCCTGAGTATGGGTCACCCCTTCAGATCAGTCACTGTTCCAAAGTCCTTGGGGGAACTAATTGGGACATGGGATTCTATCTTATACTATCATGGGCTCAGCCCAATTCTTTCAAAGCAGAGTCAAGAGAGGAGAGCACTGATTGAGGATGTGCTCAGACACATGTATTGTGCCAGGTGGCTGACCCTATCACTCACAATGCCACCCTGCGAAATAAATTACTTCTTTTTATGAAAATCAAAACTAAAAAAAAAAAAAAAAAACAAACCTCAAGATCAGAGCGGTTAAGGAACTTAACATTACACAGGATTGAAATCTTGGTCTATCGGACTACACTCCCTATTCTCTCCCTTATAATATAATCATATAACCTTTAAAATATAAATTATAAAACTAGCTTTAGGGATATTAAAAATTCAAAGACAGACATAATTAAAACGAATGAACCAAAAAATGCAATAGTTTATTAATGCATGTTTGACTACATGGGCAGTGGGCATTGGTATCACTAACACTTCTTACATACCACCACTGAAGGAAGAAAGGACTCCAGGAAGAGGAGGTGACGGTAAGGGACGAAGCTAGAAATAGGGTAGAGGCAACGAGTGCACAGGCAGAAAGCATCTATCAGGGAGAAGTAGATACTAACCTGCTCTCCATGGCTTGATGGGGAAAAAGGAAGCATAGTTTATTGGGGGGGGGGAGAAGCCTTAGCAATCAAGTCACAGAATAAAACTTAATCCCAAGGCTATAGACGACCACAGCAGCCTGCTCAAAGCCAGGTCTCACTCACTCACACAGCAAATCACCAGCGCAACATTGAGTTTACATGTGTGGATGTGGTACATGGAAAAACTTCTCATGGCAGGTGTGCATGTGGGCCATGGTAGCCTTGCATTTTGGGAGTGTCCCTTACCTGCAAGGATGGGTAACATCAAGCCATGGCAAAGGCAGATCAGTCTTTGATTGTAGTAGTATAGATTGTGAAGAAAGAAAGAAAGAAAGAAAGAAAGAAAGAAAGAAAGAAAGAAAGAAGGAAGGAAGGAAGGAAGGAAGGAAGGAAGGAAGGAAAAGAAAAGAAAGATAGAAGAAAGATAAAAGATTCTATGTAATTAAAATCGCTAATGCAGCCTTACTGTTGCCTAAGCTAAGATCAAAAACTCAAGTGACAACACATGCTAGAGAGGTTGTGGAGAAAGGAGAACCCTCCTCTACTGCTGGTGCGAATGTAAACTTGTACAACCACTTTGGAACTCAATCTGGTGCTTTCTTAGAAAATGAGGAATAGTGCTTCCTCAAGATCCAGCTATGCCACTCCTAGGCATATATCCAAAATATGCTCAAGTACACTACAAGGACATTTGCTCAACCATGTTCATAGCAGCTTTAATTGTTAGCCAGAATCTGGAAACAACCCAGATGAACCTCAGTTGAGGAATGGATACAGAAATTGTGGTACATCTACACAATGGAATACTACTCAGCAATTAAAAACAAGGAAATAATGAAATTTGCAGGCAAATGGTGAGAACTAGAAAAGATCATCCTGAGTGAGGTACCCCAGAAATAGAAAGACCCACAGGGTATATGCTCACTCATAAGTGGATATTAGACCTATAATATAAGATAAACATACTAAAATCTGTACACCTATAGAAACTAATCAAGAAGGAGGATTCTGAGTAAGATGTCAATCCTTATCAGAAAGACAAAGAGGATGGACATCAGAAGAGGGAGAAAACAGGTAACAGGACAGGAGCCTACCACAGAGAGCCTCTAAAAGGTTCTACTCTGCAGGGTATCAGGTGCTGAGTCTCAAAGCCAAACTTTGGGCAGAGTGCAGGGAATCTCATGAAAAAAGTGAGAAGTAGTAAGAATGGAAAGGACAGGAGCTCCACAAGGAGAGTAATAGAAGCAAAATATCTGGGCCCAGGAGTCTTTTCTGAGACTGATACCACAACCAAGGACCATTCATGGAGATAACCTAGAACCCCTGCACAGATGTAGTCCATGGCAGTTCAGTGTCTAAGTGGGTTCCATAGTAATGGGAACAGGTACTGTCTCTGACATGAACTGATTGGTCTACTCTTTGGTCACCTCCCTCTGAGGGAGAGCAGCCTTACCAGGCCACAGAAGATGACAATGCAGCCACTCCTGCTGAGACCTGATAGACCAGGATCAGAAGGAAGGAGAGGAAGACCTTCCTTATCAGTGGACTGGGTTAGCAGTATGGGTGGAGAAAGGGGAAGGAGGGTGGGTTTGGGAGGGGAGGAGGAAGGGAGCTACAGGTGGGATACAAAGTGAATAAACTGTAATTAATAAAAAATTTAAATAAAAAAATTGTTGCCTAAGGACTCAGCAGGATTTTGAAGTCAAAGATGGCTCACTTTTAGGATTTGTGACGCATGAACACAAACACTCTACAAATGTGAGTCCTGACAGACACTGTGGAGCGCCCTTGGCTCTTCTCCCAGCCCAGAGAAAGGCAGTACCTTTTCTTTATTTGATCTTTATCAATCTGTGAGCTAGGAACACACACCTTATTGCTTTAATGTGCATCTGTTTTACTTATCAGTCTGCTTGGCTATTTTTTAATGTCTCCTGATATTCTGGAAAATCACCTGTCTTGTCTTTAGTGCTCATCTTTGGTCCCCTGAAGTCCTCAAGCTGGGAGTAATACAAGGTGTTATCATCCAGCTGTGACATTTTCTCAAGGGTGTCTCACACTGAAAGGAAGCTAAAGGTGGCCTTATCAGTGATCAGGAGCCAGGTCACTAGCTCTTCTGAGATCAGTACCTATTCATTTTTTGTCGAACTGACAAATTAACATCCACATTTGTTTCAAACTATTTCCCTCCTGTCTTCCAATATGAATGGGATAAGACCTGGTGGAAAATTAAGGTATAAGATGATGTAATCAGCCACAGGTAAAACTCAATAACACTGTTGGGAGAAACTGAGTGAAAGGAGAGAGGCTGGGCTCAAGGAGTGCCTGGCACAGCTCAGTAACTGAGGCACAGATTCCAGTGGCTGGTTTTGGGTGGAGCTTCACTCCTCTTGATTTCACATCCATCACTAAGTCTCCACTTACCAGGCAGGTATTCCCAAGCAAGAGGACCCACACAGCTCTAGGTGGCCATTTCCTGGCAGATTTGTCAGATCTGTGACTCTGAGATTTCTTTTCCACATTCATTTGGCTACATTTTGCAATAGGATTACTCTTGTGGACTTCCTGCTGCTTAACTCAGTTTGTTAGTGAGCTTAAAAAGCCAAGGCTTAATTTGTTGGGGAAATAGTTTCAAAGAAGGAGTTTTATGTAGCTCTCACCATGCCAAAGCCTCCATTAGACCTGCACATACTTCCTGACTGCTGATGACCTTCTGTGTCCTTCAGCTTCTTGGAAGCATTTCCTGTTTGAAAGGAAGCAAGAGGGTCAGCCACCAGCTTTGCTCCTTTCCAAGTAAAGAGCAGGCTTCTCTCTTGGGGAAACAAGGCATCTCTTGAACCAAGCTCAAGCATGCATTGCACTAGCTAGCCTCCCTCTCTGTGTGTCTCTCTCTGTCTCTGTGTCTGCCTGAGTCTCTCTTTCTTTCTTTCTTTCTTTTTTCTTTGTTCTGACATCCCTTGACTTGATTCTTTTGTTGATACCTCTTTTAAGTTAAATAAACTCCTAATTGCATGCTAAACTAAATTAAGAAACGACTCCAATGGTGTAAATTCATTTTGGTAGCCATGTCTCATGATTTCTCATTTATGTGAAACATATGCTTCTAAATTTGTTTTGGTGATAGGCTATTTATATCTATATATTTATATATAAATATTATACACACACACACATATATATATAATTTTGTTTCTGTGGGTATTTGTTTATTTGTTGGTGGTGTTGTTTTATTTGTTTGAGGGGTTTATTTGTTTTATTTAGGAGACCTGAGTTTGTGTAGGGATCCTGCAAGTGGTTCTAGGCCTTCAGAGAGGAAATAATTAAATCACTGAAATAAATAAAAGAAACGGAGGAATATTCAAACAAACAGGTGAAGGAATTGAAAGAAAATACAATCAGACAGGTGAAGGAAATCAACAAAATGGTTCAAGATCTGAAGACACAATTGAAAAAAAAATTAAAGAAAACACACAGGGAGAAAATTATGGAGAAGAAAAACATAGAGAAGAAAACATGAACTACAGAGGTAAGCATTACCAACAGACTACAAGAGGTGGAAGAAAGAATGTGAGGAGTGGAAGATTCAATGGAATAAATCAATGTATCTATCAAAGAAAATGTTAAATCTAAAAATTTTCTGACACAGATCATCCAAGAAATCCAAGACAACATGAAATGACAAAATCTAAGAATGATAGGAATAGAAGAAAAAGGCCCAGAAAATAGTTTCAACAAAATATAGAAGAAAATTTCCCCAATTTAAAGGAGAGGCCTATAAGCATACAAGAGGCCTACAGATCACCTAATAAATTAGACCAGAAAAAAAATCCAACTGCCACATAACAATCAAAACAGTAAGTATACAGAACTTACTGTATAAGTATACCTACTGTATAAGTATAAAGAAAAAAATTACTAAAAGCTGCAAAGGGAAAAGACCAAGAAACATATAATGGCAAACCCATAAAATCACACCTGACTTCTCAACAGAGACTATGAAAGCCAGAAGGACCTGGACAAATATCATGCAGAGCCTAAGAGAACACATATGTCAGCCTAGGCTACTATAACCAGCAAAACTCTCAATCATCACAGATGGAGAAAACAAGATATTCGACAATAAAAACAAATTTAAACAATACCTACCCACAAATCCAGCATTACAGAAGATACTAGAATGAAAAATACAAGTCAAGAAAGCTAACTACATTCAGGAAAACACAGGAAATAAATAATCTCACTACAGTAAAACTAAAAGTAGCCAAGCACACAAACACACTATCACAACCAACATCAAAATCAAAGGACCTAACAGCCACTGGTCAATAATCTCTCTCAACATCAATGGACTCAAGTCTCCAATAAAAAGACACAGACTAACAGAATGGATGTGTAAACAATACCCAACAATCTGCTGCATACAAGAAACACACTTAAGTCACAAAGATAGCCATTACCTGAGAGTAAAGGGCTAGAAGACAGTTTTCCCGAGCAAATGCTTCCCAAGAAGCAAGCAAGAATAACCTTTCTAATATCTAATAAAATAAACTTTCAACCAAAATTAATCAAAAGAAATGGGGAAGGTCACTTTATACTCATCAAAGTAAAATTCAACACCCCACTCTCACCAAAAGACAGCTCAACAAAACAGAAATTAAACAAAGAAACAATAACTCTAACAGAGGTCATGAATCAAATAGACCTATCAGACATCTACAGAACCTTTCACCCAAACACAAAAGAAGTTACCTTCTCTCAGCATCCCATCTAACCTTCTCCAAAATAGACCATATAGTTGATCACAAAGCAAGCCTCAACAGATACAAAAATATTGAAATAATCCCTTGAATCCTATCAGACCACTATGACTAAATCTGTACCTCAATAACAACAGAAATAGCAAAAAGCCTTCACACATACACACACACACACACACACACACACACATACACACACACGGAAACTGAACAACTCACTACCCAATGACAGCTGGATAATGGAAGAAATAAAAAAAGAAATTAAAGACTTTCTAGAATTCAATGAAAATGAAGGCACAACATACCCAAACGTATGGGACACAATGAAAGCAGTGCTAAGAGGAAAGTTCGTAGCACTAAGTGCCTTCAAGAAGAAATTTGAAACATCTCCTACAAGCAATTTAATGACTCACCTGAAAGCCCAAGGAAAAAAAGAAGCAGAAACACCCAAGAGGAGTAGATGGAAATAATCATACTCAGGACTGAAATCAATAAATTAGAAACAAATAAAACAGTTCAAAGAATCAATTAAACCAAGAGCTTGTTCTTTGACAAATCAACAAGCTAGAGAATCCCTTAGCCAAACTAACTAAAAGGCAGCAATGAAAGGAGAGACATAAATGACAGACACCAATGAAATCCAAACAATCATTAGGTCTTACTTCAAAAACCTATACGCCACAAAATTTGAAAATCTTTTAATTTCTTGATGCCCAATCTGGTATGCAATAAACGTTTGGTAAATGTTGGAATGATTGAGCAATGAAGACCGAATAATAATCCGTACTAATTGTTCGACATGTCTGTCATGGTCTCTGTTCTGTATGTCTTTCTGCTTGTCTGTTTCACTGTCACTCTGTCTCCCTCCTCTGTGTGTGTGTCTCTCTGTCTCTGCCTGCCTGTCTCTCTCTATTTATCTAGCTCTCTCTCACACACACACATAAGCACACATAAGCACACACTTCACAGTATGCTCCTAATGTGGAAATTTCATGCTTATATCAGTTTGGGCCATATGTTAGCCCATCTATTAGTATATATGGAGGGAAAGAAGGAGGAGAAGGTGAGACGTTGTGTCATCAGCAGCAAACTCTCTTGAGAGCTAGGCATGAGTGAAGATGCTGCAATTCCATCAGTGACTAACTCAGTCCCCCAGGCTTGAAGTCACCATGAATGATAGCAAAGGCAATACTCTACTTTTCTGGGTCAAAACAACTTGTGTGTTTCCAAAGTTCACTTGGTGGTGCTGTCTAATTGTCCCACTAAGGATATTTGCCCTAGTGCAATTGCTCTGTTTTCACTGCACTTATTTTCTTGTGACCCAATTGATTTCTTACGTTATGAACATTTTCTCTGTCTGAGACAAAGGTGTAAGCACAAAAGATCCATGGTCACAACTGCAAAGGGACAAGTTGAAAAGTGCACATTAGTTACAGAGCACTGATCTGTGTTATATGAGAAAAATCCATTCATTTTCTTGGGCAATTGGTCTTAGACTATGGAAAGCCTCACTGTAAGGCAATCTCTTGTGTTATACAAAGCTGTGGAGGTTAAAAGGGCCCCAGAGACCTGTCCAGCACTAACCACAGCATGAGGCCTAAGGCCAAGGAGAATGGTAGGGCCTGAGTCAACTTATCATATCAGGAAATGAAGTAACAGCCTAAATACTATGATCTAATATATAGTGAATGTTTTCTGTTTTGAAAAAAAAAAAACAAAACAAAAAACAAACAAAAACATGCTCACTATTTCACTCCATGATGGTAGATATTTGTTTGCAGGGTCCAAATTCCATTCCACTTCTGCTCCTAGATTCTCTCAACAGCCCCTCCCCTTGGCATGAAAATGTTTCAGGAATTGCTGGATGATCCAGCTCAGACCAAACAGGTAAAGAGAATATCTTCAAGAAGGTTTTTAACAAGGAGTCTAAGAAAGATATCATCTCTGCTCCCGTCATCTCTGTGTTGATGCACAACTGGCATGAAGAGCCTATGCTAAGGAGAAGCCTTCGAACTGTGGAAGAGACAAGGGACTTCAACATTTGGACAGCCCTACCTTTGAATGTGCAGTTATGAGAAATTCATAGTATCCCAACTATATGACCCACTTCAGAGTGTTCTGTAGTTAGTTCCAACAGGCTTCTTCCTGATACTCAACTCTTAGTACTTGGTGGCACTAGACTTCTTTGGCACCACTGTGAGTGGAGAGTGACTTTGTCTTCTACTAACCATTGACTTTCCAGCCTACCTGTGCAAAATTTGTCTGTTGAACTTAGGATCTGAGGATTGAAAGAATGTGGCAGACTACAATCTGACATAGTAGATATTTTCTTCAGTGTCAGTGAACTTTTATACAAAAAGGTAGCAAAGAAAGCAATGATCTAAGTAGGTTGTTTGAGTTCATAAAAACATGCAAATAAAATGCCAGTAAGAAAATACTAAATATTTCCAAAAGAGTAGTCCTTTTTCAGAGCTTTCTCAGGAAAGACCAATGTAAACACAATTGCCAGGCACATACTACAATGCATGAAAGCAAGGCAGAAGTCCATATCCAGATTGGGTTTTATAGCTATTTTATGGCACACAACAAAAATAAACATGTCTTATAGACTGAATGTAAATTTTTATCACAGGAGACATGGAATCACACCCAAGAATGATCCAGGGAACAAAATGTACCTGATATAAAAGATCCTTTGCCTTTTTCCTGGAACCTCTCTCACAGTTCCCCAAAGAACCATTCACCATGGGTCATTCTAGTAACAGTGTTCCAACACTAACCTCAGAAAAAGCACAGCTAATTAAGTGGCACCAAGTAACTTATTGGGGCCTTTCATCCTTTCTGTATTCTGAGAGTTCATTGAGCCTGGTATATGTCATGTATGTTAAATACTCAGTTTTTCTCTAAGTCCTTTAAGGAACAAATTGTCCCAACATCTCCTCTCAGAAACTGCTTCTTCCTTCATCCTTCCCTGAACCCAACTGCACACAAGTAGGCTTGCAGATTGGTTAGTGCTGTTTTTTTTTTTATCAGTTACATTTTATTAACTCTGTATCCCAGCCGTGTCCCGATCCCTCATTCCCTCCCCCCCTCCCTCATCTCCACCGTGCCCCTTTCCAAGTCCACTGATAGGGGGGACCTCCTCCCCATTCATCTGATCCTGTTTTATCAGGTATCTTCAGGACTAGCTGCAAAGCCCTCCTCTGTGGCCTAACAGGACTGCTCCTCCCTTCGGGGGTGGGGAGACCAAAGAGCCAGTCATTGAGTTCCTGTTAGAAATAGTCCCTGTTCCCCTCACTTTGGGAAACCAATTGGTTACTGAGCTACCACAGGCTACATCTGAGTGGAGGTTCTAGGTTATATCCATACATGGTCCTTGGTTGAATGTCAGTCTCAGAAAAGACCCTGTGCCCAGATATATTTGGTCCTTGTGGAGCTCCTATCCTTTCCCCATCAGACTAACTCCCCTTCTTTCTTTTGAATTCCCTGTACTCTGCCAAAGGTTTGGTCATGAGTCTTTGCTTTGAAAACACTGCTAGTTAGAGTCTTTCAGATGCGCTCAGTAGACTCCTGTCATACGTTCAATGCACATCCCATCTGTCTTTCTAAATGAGGACTGATCATCTTACCCCATGTGTGTTTAGTGCTGTTTTTTAAACTCTACTTTAATTGGGCTCCTTAAGATTCTGCAGCCCTTCCAATCCCTTCCCATCCTAGATAAAAGAGAAAGAAGGTTAGAAGGGAAAAGGGATGTAGACCTCTTTAGAGTTACCCCTGGCTGGTTAGGGTCATGGGGTTCTTTTGGAAAAATACCAATCTCAGTGGTCAGGATATCTAGCAGTCCAGCAACCGCAAACAGCACATGCAGCAGGATGAACAATCAACCTTCTTCCTCCTCTGTCTGTCTCTCTCTGGGCTCTCATATTTATACTCTCCCAGAGTCCTCAGAATTTTATTAACTCCAGCTGGCAAAAATCAATTCCTACAGGAGGCAATCATCAGCTGTGGACAAATTTAAAGACAAACTAAAATCCCACAGTTTGGGATTAAAACAAAAACATGTTTAAACAACATAACTGAGTTTTTAAAGAAACCCAAACTTTCATTACATGGATCTGTTATCCTTCATGTCTTTTTATATGTTCATTATTCTAGATATTCCTGTTCACATGAGCTACAGAAATAACCAGCTATTCTGGCTTTAAAATATTCCTGTGTATCTTAGTTACTTTTCTTGTTACTGGGATAAAATATTCTGACAAAAGTAGTTTATCTACTTTTGGGAGAAAGGGTTTATCTTGGCTCACAGTTTGAGGTGACAGTTCACTGTGGCGTTCCCCATGTCAGAGTAGTAAAAGCACTCACTCACAGTGCATTCACAGTGAAGAAGCAGAGAGTGGGGACTAGAGAGGTGGTTCAGCAGCTAAGAGCACTTACTGCTCCTTCAGCACCCGCATGTGCCTCACAACCATCTATAGCGCTAGACCCTCTTCTGACTTGAGCACCAGAGAGACATATGATACACATACAATACAAGCACAAATACAACCATACCCATAAGCACAAAATAAAATAAAATGCTTTAAAAAACCAGAGAGTGGCGAGCGATTATGCTCAACTCATGCTATTTTCATGTAGTCCAGGATCTAAGCCCAGGGAATGTTTCCACCCTGTGTACACTAAGCCAGTCTTTAGACCTTTATTAACCTCACTAAAATAATCCCAAATAAGCATGCCAGAGGCCCATCTCTTAGATGATTCTAGTTATCACCAAGCTGACCATCAAGCTCGGCCACACACTGACACAGCAAAGATGGGGTGAGTATTAAGACCAGTCAAGGTGGACAGTCCCATAGGTTCTACAGATGGGATATAAACCTGATTTATAGGTGAAACCACCCCTGCATACGTGGGATGAAGCCTATTTGGTCATAGTGGATGATATCTTTGATGTGTTCTTGGATTCTGTTTGCAAGTATTTTGTTGAGTGCTTTTGCATCAGTGTTCATGAGGGAGATTGGCTTGAAGTTCTCTTTCTTTGTTGGGTCTTTGTGAGGTTTAGGTACCAAGGTGACTGTGGCTTCATAGAATGGGTTTGGTAGTAATGTTCCTTCTGTTTTTATTTTGTGGAATAGTTTGAAGAGTATTAGTGCTAGCTCTTCTTTGAAGGCTTGGTAGAATTCTGTCTGACCCTGGGCTTTTTGATGACAGCTTCTATTTCCTTAGGGGATATAGGACTATTTATTTAACTGGTCTTGATTCAGCTTTAATAAGTGGAATGTCCACTGAGACACACCCAGCAGAGAAGAGCTGAGATTCAGCCTCCAGCCCATATCATCCCTATCCACTACCCTGAGGAAGGCTGCCATACACAAGGCACATCCATACTCTGGCCCAGCAGACACCAGAAACAACCAGCCAACATCACTGACAACCAGATGGCTAAAGGCGAGCTTAAGAACACAATCAACAAAACTCACGAAGATATGGCACCACCAGAACACACTGATGCTACTATAGCAAGCACTGGATATTACAGTGCAGGTTTAACACAAGAAAATGACCTTAAATCTATGCTTATGAAGATGACAGAGACCTTTAAAGACCTTTAATAAATCCCTTAAGAAATACAAGAAAATACAATTAAACAGACAGAGGCCTTTAAAATGAAAATTAATAAATCACTGAAAGAAATACAGGAAAATACAATCAAACAGGTAAATGAAATGAAAAAGAACTGTATTTCAAGACCTGAAAATGGAAATAGAGAAAACACAAACTGAGAAAATCCTGAAAAGGGAAATCTTAGGGAAGGGAACAGGAACTACAGAGGTACATATAACCAACAAAAAACAAAAGATACAGGAAAGAATCACAGGTATAGAAGATACAATTGAAGAAATCGGTGCATCTGTCAAAGAAAATATTAAATCCAAAATATTCCTGACACAAAACATCCAAGAAATCAAGGACATGATGAAAAGGTGAAATCTAAGAATAATAGGAATAGAAGAAGTGAAGATTACCAGCTCCAAGGACCAGAAAATATTTTCAATAAAATCATAGGAGAAAATTTCCCCCATCTTAAGAAAGAGATCCCTTTAGACATACAAGAGGCATACTGAACATCAACTAGATTAGACTAGAAAAGAAATTCCTCCTGCCACATAATAATCAAAACACTAAATGTACAAAACAATATATATTAAATATATATTAAAAGCTGCAAGGGAAAAAGGTAAAGTAACATATAAAGGCAGACCTATCAGAATCACATTTGACTTCTCAGCAGAGAATCTAAAAGCTAGAAGGGCCTGCTCAGACCTCTTGTACAAATGTCAGATATCAGCCCAGACTACTATATGCAGCAAACTTTCAATCACTATAGATAAAAAAAAAACCAAGATATTCCATGACAAAACAAATTTAAACAATTCCTATGCATAAACCCAACCCTATAGAAGATATTAAGAGGAAAACTCCAACCAAACAAGATTAACTACACCCAGGAAAACACAGGAAATAAATAACCCCACTGCAGCAAAACCAAAAGAAGAGAAACACACTACAACCACCAAATTCACAATACAGGAACTAACAAACATTGGCCATTAAAGACTCTCAACATAAATGGACTTAATTCCCCAATAAAAAGAAACAGACTCATAGAATGGGTGAGGAAACAGGGCCCATCATTCTGCTGCATACAACAAACACACTTCAGCAACAAAGATAAACTTTACCTCAGAGTAAAAAGCTGGGAAAAGGTTTTCCAAGCAAATGAACCCAAGAAGAAAGCTGGTGTAGCATCCTAATATCTAATAAAATCAGCTTCCAACCAAAATTAATCAAAAGAGATGGAGGGGGCGGACACTACATTCTCACCAAAGGAAAATCCACCAAAAGGACATCTCAGTCCTGAACATCTATGTCCCAAATGTGAGGGCATACACATTTGTAAAAGAGACATTACTAAAGCTTAAATCAATCCCCACTCATTAGTAGTGGGAGACTTCATTACCTCACCCTCATCAACAGACAGGTCATCGAGACAGAAATTAAACAGAGAAATAATGAAATTTACCAATGTCATGAATCAAATGTACCCAACAATTATCTACATAATCACTTACCCAAACACAAAAGAACATACCTTCTCAGCACCACACAGGACTTTCTCCAAAGTTAGCCATATTGTTGGTCACAAAATAAGCCTCAACTGATATAAGAAAACTGAAATAATCTCTTATATTTTATCAGGTCACAATGGATTAAATCTGGACTTCAACAACAGCAGATATAACAAAAAGCCCACACACTCATGGAAACTGAACAATTCCTGCTCAGTAACCACTGGGTCAGGGAAGAAATAAAGTAATTAAAGACTTCCTAAGGAAGGGGAGGAGGACCTTCCCAATCAGTGGACTTGGGGAGGGACATGGGAGGAGATGAGAGAGGGAGGGTGGAATTGGGAGGGAATGGGGGAGGGGATTACAGCTTGGATACAAAGTGAATAAACTGTAATTAATAAAAAAATAAAAAGACTTCTTAAAATGTAATGAAAATAAAAGCACAACATACCCAAACTTATGGGATACAATGGGAGCAGTCCTAAGAAAAAAAGTTCATAGCACTATGTGTCTTTATAAAGAAATTGGAGAGATCTCATGCTAGCAACTTAACAGCACACCTGAAAGCTCTAGAACAAAAAGAAGTACACACACCCAAGAGGAGTAGATGGCAGGAAATAATCAAACACAAGGCTGAAATCAACAAATTAGAAACAGAGACAGGCTCCTGGGAGGATATAGGCCACCTTCCAGCCAGCCAGGACTTCTAGTGAAGGGAGAGGAACACCAACCCATCCACAAAACTGCAACCCAAAATTTTCCCTCTCTACAAGATGTGCAGGGATAAAGATAGAGCAGACAGAACAAAGATTGATGGAATGCCCAACCAATGCCTGGCCCAACCTGAGACCAACCTGACAGAAGAGAGCCAAACCCTGTCACTATTAATGATATTCTGCAATACTTGCAGTCAAAAGCCTACCGTAGCTGTTCTCTGAGAGGCTCCATCCAGCAGCTGATCCAAAGAGATGCTGAGACTCACAGCCAAATATTAGGCAGAACTTGGGGAGCCCTGTGAAAGAGCAGGGAAAAGGATAGAAGGACCCCCAGAGGAGCCAAGAACTCCACAAGAAGACCAACAGAGTCAAATAACATGGGCCCAGGGGATCTTATGGAGACTGAAGCACCAACCAAGAACCATGCATAGACTGGACCTAGGCCCCCTTCACATATGTAGCCAATGGGCAGCTTAGTCTCCATGTGGGTTCCCTAGTAAGAAGAACAGGGGATCTAATATGAACTCTGTTGTCTGCTTTCCAATCACCACCCTCTGGCAGGGCTGCCTTGCCTGGCCTCAGTGGAAGAGGATACATTCAGTCCTGATACAACTTGATGTCCTGGGGTGGGTTAGTGAGGAAAGGGTTCCCTTTTTCTGAGGAGTAAAGGATGGGAGACAGGGGATATCACAAGGGAGGAATCCGACCAGGAGGAAAGGAGAGTTGTGGATATGATCGAGATGTAAAGTGAATAAATAAAATAAAATAAATTAATTTTAAAAAAGAAAGAAAAGAGATGGGGCTAACGAGACAAAGAATGCTCTATGGAGAGAGACTCGGCAGGCTCACCAGACTCTCTGATTTATACTGAGCCATGACTCCTTCCCCATCTCCACATCTCTGAGATAAGTGGTAAGGGTTCTCCTGGTTAGAGTCTCTCCTCCATTGCATCAGGTCACCCTTAATTTGGAAACACCAAATCAAGGGCAAGTAAGCCACCCTGAAATGCCTGTTGCTGTCTTTCACCAGCTAGTACAAAAGCCTCAGGCTCATTATCTACCCCTGTTAAATTTAAACTCCATACCATAGGTGTGGGCTGCAGCTTAGTGCTGACATACAAGACTACACATTTAGTGTTCAACATGTTAAAATGGGTCTGAAATATTGGGAAAATGACCACATAATCCAAAGAATTTTAGCAACGTAAGTTTTATTTCTACAAAGTGCTTGGCTACATCAAATATAGCAGAAAAGCACACCCGGTGGGCGTCCCACTAGGTTTTTATTCCTAATGCAAAGAGAAATCCATGCATCACTCTCAGTGTCAGCATTTGGCCTCACATTCTTACACTATTGGTTAACTTGAAATGGTAGAGTTGATACACAATGAAACTCTGGACATATATTTTTATTTCAGAGAGATCTGACCATTGAGAAATTTGAGAAATCTGTGGTGAGCCTGCTGAGTCTGTCTCTCTATAGTGCATTCTTTGTGTCATTAGCCCCATCTCTTTTCTTTCTTTTTTAAAAAATTTCTGCCAAGTGGTTTCTTTACAATAATTTTTAAATGGAGTTTTGTCTTAAATAACATTTTTATAGAAAAGATGGTATATTTCTTTTACATTTCCCATGAGGACATATGGGTATGAAATAAATTTTAAAAAAGTAGAGATTTTTCCCACAGCCAACTCCTCATACTCAAAAGTATTGACAAACACTTGTCTGTGTCTGCCATCGCAGGACTTTCCTGTGGATAAACAAGCATATATACATCCTTATTGCTTTTATTTATTTGCACAATTGAAAACAAATGATATATTTTGAACCAAGCCCGAACTTTGAAAAGTGTAATCAACCATTTCACTTTGCTGCTCCTCTGGGAACCCAGAGTTTCTTGTTTCACTATAGAATCAACTATAAAATGCACAGACTCTGTGTGTTCTGTTGCTTCGCACTGTTCTGACCCACAATGAAGGCATATGATCTATCCCTGGCATCTTCCAGAGATAGATGTGCAAGCCTGGTTCCAGCGACCCGAACTTCTGGGATCTGAAACTGCCTCTGAATCGGATTGCCTCCTACAAGTTTAGGAAGTAAACTAGATGGTTGTAGGACAGAGGTGCTCTCAGAAAAAGAAATTCTTCAGTTTTCATGTCTCCAAGAAGTTTAGGTCTCCTGAGAAAGTTACCGAAATCTAAGACACAGAAGTTTGATTCAAAGCATCAAAGACTGCCTTTCCGTGGACTGTTTCTAGGCTACAGGGTCAGCACAGGACTCCCATAGAGAACTTCTACACAGCCTGTGCTTTTCCAACAGGGTGTTCCAAGGAGGAGAATCTGACTGGGAAAGTGGAACAGGGCAAGTAGAAGGATTTCACTGCAAAGTAGCACACAGAACATGGACTACAAACAGACCAAAGAAAACATATCCCAGGCACAAAACAAGGAGTGATGAAAAATCCTGGAACTCATTCTTACCAGAGCCATTGTTCAGGAAAGTGGGATTCATATTAATTGGTTGTCCTGCTCCCTTTGGCTGAGAAACCCAGGACAAAGTTATGATAAGAAGCAATGAGGTGGTAGAAGACAGGAAGAGGGAAGGAAATGAGAAAATAGTGAGATTTGATGCAATGAGAGTGATAGAATCTCGCGAAATGGAATTGTTCAGGTGGGTCCCACAGTTAAGATAAAGAGCAGCTGCCTGTCCTCCATCATCATCACTAATGGTGCTATGGTTGCTAAATACAGCAGCAGAATGGAGGTATTTAAAGATTATGATATCATCCAGAAAGAGGGTGGAAGGTACATGTGTTTCAAGAGCACACGGAGTAAAGTTGGGGAGAGTAGCAAGGCTCCCACAAAGGGGTAATTTGCAGATTTCTGGAACATTATCTTCTTTCCTTTGATAGCGGCAGTGTTTGACAGATCTGGTGGTTTGGATGAGAATGGCCTCCATAGGCTCCTATGTTTGAACTCAGAGGAACTGTTTGGGGAAGATTAGGATGCATGTTCTTGTTGAAAGAGATGTGTGGCTGGGAGGTGGGCTTTGAGGCTACAGAAGCTCACTCAAGGCCATAGTGTGTCTCTCTCTCTGCTGCCTGTGGTTCAGGATGCAGAGCTCTCAGATTCTACTCCATCACTGTGCCTGTCTGCTTCAAACCATGACCATGGACTAACCCTCTAGATCTGTAACCACGCTCCCAGTTAAATGCTTTATTTTATGAGTTGCCTTGGTCATGATATCGCTTCTTTGCACCAGAGCAGTAACTAAGATATCAGAGAAGATGATAAATTCTACGGACAGGTGGTGACAGTACAGCAGTTTGACTACACCTATTGCTACAGGACAATTGAATTAGAATGATTAGGATGTAATCTGTGTATGCTTTATCACAGTAAAACAAAATTTCAAAACAAAAAAGAGAGAGAGAGAGATTGCAAAGATTTGTACTAACACTGAAGAGATGGAGAGAAAGGTGTGGCTTCTGCAGTCATTTTGAAGGGACAGTCCTCAGCACCTGCTCACTAACTAGATGGAAAAAAATGATAAATGAAGAGAAAATGAAGGAGTTTCTGATGAGTGACTGTTGCTTGCCTGGAACAATAAATGGTAAGGACACATACGCAGTGGTTCCATTTGTCCAGCTAACTCTCAAGGGTGGCCTGGTTTTGTGCCCCTCTACTTGCCTGTAAGTAAAAGAAGGGCCAAGGAGGGCCAAGACCTTAACTCATAAGACCTTTCAAAACTGTTCCATCATACACATCACTAATTGTCAAAAACATTTGAGTTACTGGTGACTTGGATCCTGGGATTATTGTTGTCCAGGAGCATCACTGTGTCCTGGTGGTTGGGAACCACACCTTGTGCTGTGGTTTGTGTGCATATCCCCTACAGGCTCATGTGGTCTCCTGCTTTCTAGGAGGTGTGGAACCTTCAACAGGTGAAACTTAGCTGGAGGAAGTAGATCTTGGAGGGGATAAGAGGAGCCCAAACATACTTTCTGTTCCATCTCTACCCAAATGGGAACAAGCAAGACTCCAGTAACTGTATGACATAGTTATGAGCTGTTCTTCTCTCCATGTCTTCTTCCCCTTAAATCATGAACCCAAATCTCTCCTTCTCTGAAGCTGTTTCTTATCAACCATTTGGTAACAACTAGAAAAACAACTAATACACATTGTGTCTCCTTTACCTGGAAAGTGAGTCCTGATTTAACAATTGTTCCAAGTAGAGAAAATGCTCCCTGCTAAACTTTTCTTATGTTTTTTTCCTTAAAAAAAAAATAGACCCAGGAAAACCCCTCGGTGAAATATGAGAAGAAAGAGAATGCTCTACCAAGGCCTGAAGTTCCCTGGGGCACTTAGAGGCACTCCCAGAGCAAGAATGGAAAAAGCAATACAAAACAAAATTTTGACATGGTCATTAATTAAGTTATAGTCTAAAGCTCATTAGAATCTATTAGTGCTTTGTCAGCTACTCCAAATTGGAACTTTGTGGGTTTTTTTATCTTTATAACTACCAGTTCTCAGGAGGAAAAATTATGTAGTTAAGAAATTAAAGCCGTGTTTTGTCCCCAAGTTTTTAGTTGAAGTGTTCGGTAAACTTTAAATGTCGAGTTAACACTGAGAAGAGTTGAAATTTTTGTGTTCATTAAAGGAGATAGGAAATACAAAATTCGCTGATGTGTATATGTGATTAACATTCTGCTGGTATAGACCTTATCACGGAAGAAGAGTGGGTATGATGGGAAATTGAAGGGAGGGGACTTGGAAGCATAAAGGAGAATTCCATTATTAAGGTGACTGATATTCAACTGTGCTTGGCTCTTTAAATATGATTATATTTAGCACTCACATTTTCAAGAGTTTTGCGTTAGGGAATCTCAGCTTAGGCTCGGAGTGTTGGCTACTAATTACTGTGTGACAAGTTATCACAGACATAGTGCACTGAAACAGAGTACATTTCCAATCTTTAGTGCCTCTGTGTTGGAGCCTCGACAAGCCTAACTGGGTCTGTGTTTGGGTAAGCTGATCATCAGTGGACCAACTAGGGGTGGAAGGTCACCAGAAGTACAACTGGGGACGGGACTTTCCAAGGTCTCTCATATTTCTGCATAGCTAATTTCCTGAGGCCTCAGGATGGATGGCAGCCTACCTTTAGAAATAAGAACTTATACAGTTGTTCCATTCTGTGTAACCTCAGGGACCACAGCAAAGGTAGGTGAGGCAAGTAACAGGTCCCTGGTGAATTCAAGGAGACAGGATCGCACTACTGCAAAAATACAAGGGAAGGACACAGAGGCTGCCCTAGAGTGAGAACATCTGGTGCCTATTCCTGTAATCCAGCTTTTAGGGAGTGTATTCAGGAGGACTCTGAGCTTGAAGCCAGCCTGGTCTACAGAGTGAACATGTTCCTAGCTTCCATAACATTCCTGTGTAATTCCAAAGTTGGAAGACAGAGACGGTGGATCTCAAAGGCAAGATGGCTGGTCTTAACCTGTGCTTAAGAGACCAAACTTCATTGAAAAGGCAAAAGAGAATATAAGGCATGACTACTGATGCCAGCCACAGGCCTCTGCATACTTCCCCACACACAGGCACAGGCACAGGCAACCGCACACACACGCACGCACACAGAAAAATTAGCTAAAATCCACATAGCACATATGTGGTAGATGATCCTTACCTCCAAAGGTTGTGTTTGAATTATGACCAATACTGTACTTCTGAATACATGGATTATATACCTCCTCCAGATTTTCATCTCATTTAAGGAAACAGCAGCTCCATGAATCCAATCTTATGGTATCTTCAGGGTCAGCAAGCATAGTTGTCAGGGATAGTTAAGACCCTTCCCCCTCTACCTTTCCCAGTGAGAAACGGGAGTGGTAGGCTTTCTGAATTCTCACACCAGGGACTTATCAGCCATGTTTATGTTCTCTGCAGCGTCATCTATGGCCTTGTGGTCCGAACTATTTGGATTAAAAGCAAAGCCCACGAGACGGTGATTTCCAACTGCTTGGGTAAGGCTCTGCATTTCTCAACTCTCCACTAAGCTATCTCCTGCAGAACTGCTCCTCCAGCAACGTGAGCTAGGACTGCCTGGATCCCCAAGCCTGCTTGGTTATCACAGGACCCAGCAACAGAGCAGAACCCCCAAAATCTGTCCAGAGATTTTTACTCTGTCTTTTACTTGGCCTCCCTGAAAAACTGGGAAGAGAGGGCTGGCAGGATGGTTAAGGATGTAAGGGCACTTGTTGCCCAGCCTGAGGTCCTGAGAATTTACATGTTAGAAAGACAGAATGGATACCAGAAAGTTAAATAAATAAGATGCAAAAAGAAAAAAAAAGTGGGAGAAGGAAGAGAATAGTACTTTAGGTTTGTCGAACTGTACAAGCATTGTCCCTTTCAGCAGTTTTGAGGTATCATGGGACTTTGCCCAGCTGTAGGCCAGGCAGGAAGAACGTTGGAAGCAGGACACATCTATCAAACCTGAGGAAGGGCTTCTCTGTTTGTCTTGAGTTCAGAAATGGGTAAATCTACCACATGACGACAGGATGATCTTAAGTCTTAAGTCAGGCACGGCTCAGTCTACATGCTTTCCTTGACATTCTACCCCAAAAAAGACTGACACTGAGACAGCCTCTAGGACGTTTCCCCAAGTTCCATTTCACTTAGTTGCATGGCATCACTACACAACACTGAGAAATGGATGTGTCTCTGATCCCCAGGAAGGAGTACTGTGCCTGGTCAGTTTACACTGGAGAAGACAAAGCAAACTGGTGGACCAGAAAGAAGAAAGTTACTGGTTTCCTATAATGTGGCAGTTACATAGAATGAGACCACCCTGTTTAGGTCTCCTGCTCCTCAAACCCTTATGTGAATACACATATACCCTGCAGGCCCACATGCACAAAATATCTACAAGTGTTCACACACTTAGACCATATATACTGCAAACACAGAGAGAGAGACAGAAAGAGAGAGAGAGAGAGAGAGAGAGAGAGAGAGAGAGAGAGAAACCATCTGCACTCAGACAAGAACCACAAACCATTATATAAAACTTCAAAAGAAGTTAACTTCTGCTCCAGCTCTAGCAATGGGAGCTATGCCACCTTACAAAGTCATGTGACCTCCCTGGGCTCCAGTGAGTTAAATGATTAGCTATATTAGATTCTGTCTAAATCTCTGTTTGGACTTGGTCACCCTAAATATGCATCAGCCATAGATGGACCATGGCTTTTCACACTAGGTTTTTTGTTTTGTTTTGTTTTGTTTTTTTTCCCCCATGTGTTATAAGATGGTCAAACAGATCCATAGGTTTATCAGGCATGAGTATCTGCATTTCTTTCCCTGGAGAATTCGAAGAGGAATGTGAATCATGACATCTTCATCTTAATGCAGGTGATTCTGCTATGTTCTTCTGCCAGCTAGAAGCATTATAAGGCAATGGGCACAAACAGGCACAGATCTCAGGCCCTGTATCCCAGTGACACAGGCAGGGCAGAGGGAGAGACAGAGCATCTTCTGTTGGCTACTGACATCCTTCCATTTGTTATCTGTCTGATTCCTGCCCAACTTGCAAGGTTGTATTTTGCAGATAAAAACAGGCGCTAAAGCAAGGCTCCTTGCTGTTTCTATATGGAGCATGTGGTGACATGACCAGAAGTCAAGTGCATGTGACTGGTTAGAACGCCCATGCTTTTCCCCCGAAGCCCAGCCACTTCCCATGAGGAAGAAAATTAGAGAAATAGAAGTAATAAATGACTTTGAAAAAGCTCCAATTTGGGAAAATAAATAAAATAAAACCTGTTTTTAGTAAAACTCCAAACCCAGAGTCTTTGGCCACCATATCATGCATAGCACTTCCTTGGAGCAGCCTCCCAGGACGATGTCTAAAGTGTTTGTTCTATATTCCAAGGGTCAGTGTTTGATTTGGTCCTGTTGTTCTTCCAGACTTCAATCCTCCATCTTCTGACTTCTGCCCATTGCAGAAGGCTGGAGTGCTCTTTCCTGCCTACCCCACTGAGCTCTCACCTTCCCTTCCTCACTCCCAGTGGCTTTTCTTCTGCCTGCACTCCTCACCCAATAAGCTATGATGAAGCTTTCCTCATTTTCCTGAGTTCACCCCTCGGAAAAGGGAGCTAGGCACAGCTTAGCCAGAGATCTGAGGTAATCTTTGGTAGGCCTCTCCATCACTGTAGGAAAGCACTGACTCTTTCTCTCTCTCTCTTTTTCCACTTATATCCCCTTTCTATTGTATTCTCTAGTCACAACATAGGACTTTCCCAACCAGTATCGAATCTGTACAAAGCCTCTTAAAGAAGTTGTGCCCACTAGTATGCACAGCACTGCCTTTTTCTAAATTAGAAATGGCTACTGTCAATTTCCACCACTTAATAGAATTTTGAGCCTCCATTACACCCATGTTTAGCTTGTCACCATCTGTGACCTCTCTCTGGAATGAGGCCAGCTGCTATTCTTAGAATATCATATCCTGTCAGTATTTTATTCATCAGTGGACTTTCCTTGACATCCCATGTGTCACAACAGCCAAGAAGCTCAGTAGCTGGCTGGTAATGCGATCTCCAGTGGTGTTGGCATGCCGGGATTATTGCTCATCGGCAAAGTACATTGGCTAAGATTAGTGTGAACACAACAAGCTCGGTTTGTAAACACTGCCTGCCAAGCCCAAGTCGCCCTCAGTGTGAAGCCCTTCTCAATGACAAGCATGTGTATTTTTATTTTATGAGTATTTTCCTGCATGTATGTATGTACACTACGAGCATGCCTGGTACTGGGAAAGCCAGAAGAGGGCAAGAATCCCTTGGAACCAAAGTTCTTTGCCTGAACTGGAGTGTGGAGTACAAAAACAACTGACCAGCAAATTTGCTGACACTTCCTCAGTTAACTCCTGTTAGTACTGAGATTAAAAACCTCCTGAAGAAAAG
Organism: Meriones unguiculatus; assembly: GCF_030254825.1. Lineage (NCBI taxonomy): Eukaryota > Metazoa > Chordata > Mammalia > Rodentia > Muridae > Meriones > Meriones unguiculatus. The sequence continues at coordinate 162,429,331 of NC_083349.1, forward strand.
CCTCAGAATTCTTTTTCATCTTGAAGGTTCAGACAAGGAAGCTCGCTAGTGGGGTGAGCAGGCACACCCCAAGACAAGAAAAGGTCAGGAAGTTCTCCCAGGACTTTAAGCTCAAAGGGCTGAGTAATTTTGGAAAGTAATTCTGAAGTAATCGTGCTCCTTAAGTGTGGTCATGAAGGGGGAAACTCCTGGATGTGAAGACCTAGATGCCAAAAGTGCTGGAAGCTTCTTCAGCTCTGCTCAGGCCCTGGAGGGCAGTAGAGCACAGAGAGGGAAGTCACAGCTTCACAGCAGAAGGTGAGAGCAGGTACCTAGGGATGGGGAGTGTTGCTGACCCATCCGCAGCCCCCGGACTGAATGTGGACCAAGAGTCTTGAAGCAGAGAGCAGCACAGCTACATAAGGGCACAGGCATCTTCAGAGAGCTCATGGGAATAATTCTAAAGAGGATGCAGCTCTTGTACAGATTGTACCTAAGCCAGAGCCTCTCCAGTGGGGTGGCTGGCAGTAGAGTGCAAGGTGGAATGGCTTGGGAGGCCCAGGACAGCAGCAAGATACAGACCTTCTCAGGACAACAGGGTGGCCTGGGAAAGTGGTAACCTAGGAACATCTGGAGACATTCTGACATTCTGAGATGTGCTCTTGGGTTTGCCAGAAAAATTAGCACCAGAAGGATTCTGGAAAGGAAATAGCCCATCCCATACTTGAGCAAAGGATGATTAATGCAATGATAATAATAATAATAATAATAAACATTTAACTGATAAGCTCCAGGGACAACTAGGTTATATTTGTGTGTAAAAAGTTCTTATTGATCAAAATTAATTAATAAGTTTCAAAAAGTTTAAAATATTCATATTTTAAAGAAATGAACCTGAAATGCATCAAATTCCAATACATGAAACTCACTTGTTTTAACATGTCTCCAGATAGACAGCCTTGTTTCAGAGTAAATCACCTGCACACATTCCAGGTTCTTAGGAGGATTCTGCCAATTCAACAGGAAGGAAATTCACCATGATTTAAGGTGCCAGGGGCCAGTGCCCACATCCAGGTCCTGGGGCTGCATGGAGATTGGGATTGTGGGCCAAGCCATGTGGCTTGGTGGATAAAGACTCTTCCTCTTCAAGCCTGAATCAATTCACGGAGTCTGGGTAAAGGCAGAAGGAGAAAACCAACTCCACAAAGATGTCCTCTGACCTTCACCCAGACATCATGGCATTCAAGTTCTGCTCTCAGCAACAATAATTACATAATTACATAAATACGCACATAAGAAGTAATGAGATCCTAGTAACTCCAAAGGGAGCCTGAATTCTTGATAAGGTGAAAAACTGGAGCTGATCCCTTGGAGACCAGCTCTTTGGCATGACTACGGTCGAACGCTGGAACTAAGGCTGTGTTAGCAAGCGTGCTTTTTTCCAGCCTCAGATCTAATGAGGCCGCTGCCTCCCAGCTTCCCAAGCCATTCATCCGGCGACAGCTGAATTTCACTGCTTTCAGTACAGCTCAGTGCCAGGTCCTGTGTAGAAATAATCCTTTTATCTCCCAATAAAGGAGAATTACCTGCATTCTGTAACTCAGCTCTCTTTGAAGAGTGGTCTTTGGAGCTGGAAGCTTCGCATTTCCTGGAGTGGTCGCATTTAAGAAGATTCTCATTGATCTCATTGGGAGATCCAGAGGGCAGGGAGTTGATGATATTGTCATCTAGTCGCCCTGTGGAAAGTGTTGAGATTTTTCCATTTTAAAAGATTTCAGAGCACAAATGTCATTCTCAAAAACTTTTCTAAAAGACAAATTAAGTTTTCAAAGCCACACTGTTTAGGGACCAGCTGTTACCTCGGGCCAGCATGTGGGGATACTTCGAAAGGACATAATATGATCCACTAGCCCCCGTGGAGATAATCTCACCCTGATAATCTCCTGCTGTCTATGGCAACACCATTGTATAACAGACTATCTAGGTAGTAATTCTGTCAGTTTTCGTTTTCAACAAGAGCTCACGCTCATCCCCAAACACTGTTAAAACTTAATTTATTCCGAGTGGCAAGGTGACTGACAAGTTCAGCACAGAGCTTGACACTGGAAATACCTCTCTATCTTCACAGTAACTCAGTGAGATGCACTTTATTTTCCAAATCAGGAAACCAAGGCTGGGAATTTGAGGCAACTTTCCCAATCATCCAGTCATTGGTGGAGAAGAAGGGTTTGTTCAGCTCTGCGCCTGAGGCCTGCATCCTTCCCGTGACACAGCCCTGGAAATGAGGCTCTTCACACTTAGCAACTGCAGAAGTGTGAACTGTTAATTGTTCATGGGAGCAGCCTATCCTGGGCCTTAGAAGATGTCTAAAAGCACTCTCTGGCCTCTATTCGCTATAACAGCACTCCCACTCCTATCCACCGACAGTTGTGGCAACCTAAAATATATTCAAAAATTTCCAAAGTCCTTGCAAGGCAAAATTACGCCAGTCAAGAACCATTGCTGTGGAAGAGTTCTGGAGCACTTATCCTCTTACGCTGCTAAGGTGCTATGATTCTGAGAAATATGTAGAATAATTTAAAGACCCAACCTGAAGATGTAAGAATAATCATAGCTAGTATTTAGTTCTTTGTAGCTATAAAGCCCATTCGTTAGTAATAGCTTTTCCTTACAATGGAGAAATAGCCACATTGTAAAAATTCTTGTAAGTATCCAGGCAGCTGCTATCTGGTGAAACGCCAAAGTTCTCACAATGACATTTGAGGTCTTTCTAATTTGTCCTCAGTGGTTCCCTCTACCCCAATTCCCACACAACCTTAGGCAACATCTCAGCAAGGTAAATCTATGCTTCTGAAAGCACATCTTCCTCATTCCTGCTCTATGCCACAGCTTTCCATTACCCAGTCCCATGCCCATCCTTGCGTCCTTCCTTTTGGACTTTTTTCTCTCCTTATTGGAGTTTACATGATGTTCTCTGCACCTCTGTCACAGCTCCCCCAGCACATCTACTAGAACGGAATGGACAAGAAATGGCTCTCTCCACTGTCCTTGGTTGTGTCTCTCTCATCCCATCTATCCTTGTGGAGAATGGCATATTTCTCGCTTGAAGGAAAATTTCTAGAAAATAAGAAAAAGAGCTCTCTCTGAGCCTTTTTATTCCAACTATATTTATTGTCAGATGTGCTTTGTTTGGTGGACAAGGCTAGATGGTATTGGGAACGAGTCCGATGTTTAGAACACAGGTTAACTTCTGGCCAATTTCAACAATGATTAAAAGAAATTTCAAGTGCAAAATAGCAAGGACAGCTGGGGTCTGCAGTTGGCTTCTCTGGCGAAATGCCAGCTCTTTCCTGGGCTGCCTTTCTAGTTGTGCTTACTGGGGTCAGCTCCAACTCCACGGCACCCAGTAAAAACCGGGAGCTAACACCTTGCCCGTGTTTAGTCAGTGGGTGTGTGCCAAGTTTTAATGTCCTACAAGATGAGAAGTTCTGAGAGTAACAACTCCTTTGGGCAAGAGGTCCTATGGCCATTGTCTCAAACTTCTCTTTAGTCATTTCATTCAGATCTATTGCACTTTCTACAGCTATTAGCCAGCCTTAGTTTTTAATCACTACTTCCGGACTGCAAGAAGTATGTGTTGATTTATTCAACAAGCATTTGATAATCCTTCAATCCATGGACTTCTGTTATGATAAAGCCCTTCTCCACAGATTCTCATATTCATCCCTTGATTATTTTGCCTTCAGACGACAGTTGAATATAATTAAAGTTTATCTGCAGGTTCAGTTGTTGTTGTTTCTTGTGGGTTGGACTTTTACAAGAGAGCAGAGTTTCAGAATGAGCACCCCTGGGCATTTGCAAATAGAGCAGCTCCTCTCAGCTACCTTTAACCATCTTAGTCTAAGACTGCCCCAGAGGAGCAGCACATGAGCGGGACTGAAAGTCAGAACTTCAGTGTTCCTCCATCTTGTCCATCTTATCATCCCCCTTTTCTATCTACAGATGGCAAACTCTGCAGCAGCTACAACCGAGGGCTCGTCTCAAAGGCAAAAATCAAGGCCATCAAGTATAGCATCGTCGTAATCCTTGGTAAGCAACGTCCTTCTTTGTGTTACAAAACTGTGTAAACACTCTAAAGACAAGCTGGTGATGGACAGGCCAAGCAAGGAAGCAATGAGGTATAAGCCCTTGTGCCTTTCATTAGAAAGAAATGTGTGGGATTAACCAGTGTCTGGCTACTTCAAGAGCCAATGGTTGGCTCCTAATTTTTCTCTTTGTGAACATAGTTGCTCACCAAGTTCACAGACCAAGTCACTTGGAGAAAATATAACTAGGACTGAACTACCCAGAGCTTATATACAAATTGTTTCCGACTCAGTTACTTCATTTAAGGCATCCCCCTCCCAACCCCGCCAAGGAAAAGAAGATGTCTGTTATTTTTCTTTGAGATGTTTAAATTCAGAGTCAATACTACTTCCCTTATGGCCACAGCTTATGTCCCTTACTCTTCTTGCCTTCCACCCCTTTCTTTCTATACTTAGGATCCATAAAATCAGTTTGCACTGCTGTATGTCAAAAACATTCTGACAGCTGTATGCCTACTTCCTATTGTTTTGTTCCCAGAAACCTCCTCAGGCTTTCCTAGAAAGACTTTAAAAACAAACAAACAAACAAACAAGCAAACAAACAAAAAATAAACTTACCCAAGATTCATGCTACCAATTTTGGTGATTCTTGCCTGTTTTTATTTGTATGTAACATGATACATATTCATAAATATAGTTTTATTAAGATATGGCTTAATAAAGGGGATATACAAGAGGCCTATATAATCACACACACACACAGAGACACATATACACACACACTTCTTTATTAAGTCTACCTCTCCTGCCACAGTCATAAATCCATGAAGGCAATGACTTGTTTTTTTTTTTTTTTTTTTTTTTTTGGTAGCATGCTCTTTATTTTTCAATATAGTATTCATGCGTAATAGAACAAAAGTTAACCAATGATAAAATTGATCAAAATAGGGGTTTTAAAGATAGATCCTAATAGTTTCTTCCTATCAATAAGCACTTACTAATAACATGTAATGGAAAAAAGAAATCCCATTGTTTGTAAATAAATTCTCATGTAATGACTTGTTTTTAAGCTTTACATGTTATACACTACTGATATTTGATTCAATATAAATATGAACAAATGAATACACATATACAGAAAAGGAAGGAGTTAGTGTCAATCCTTATCATTCAGCTAATACACCCCATCTCTGCTTTGTTCAAAGCACTTAGAAGCCCCAAGAAAGCATTAGCTGTATGTCAAATCACCAAAACAGCTTATCTTTCCTTTCTAAATTACAAAATGCCGAGTAGACCATATGCAGCATGTGTGACTCAACCAGCAGAGAATAAGCACACAGCAACATTGCAAGCTGAGCTGCCGAGGTGTCCACAGTTCACCAGGCCCTAAGAACTCTTTCAGAGGCTTCTGGAGGACATCAGAGATCCCCTGCCTTCACGCCAGAATCATGGATGCCCATTGTCTGGATGATGATTCTCACACTGGTGTGTTCCTGTTCAATCAGGAATTATAGTCACGGCCATATGAGGTCTGCTCAGTGTATGGACTGGGATGCACACAGTCAGATCAGCATACTATCAGCACAAAGTGACCTATCTATAACAAATATTTTTGTAATGCCCCTTTGTCATCCTAAAATAATAAGTATCTATAAAACTAACTACTGTATTTTTTTAAAGTCAGTGTACTGCTCTGTAAATTTGCTAGAGTAACAGTGAAATGAAAAGAATTTATAATAAACCAATGTCAATTTTATCTGTAGCTGTATGGCCTCAACTACACTAGAAAAGTAATAAAGAAATCAGATGACTATTCCTGTACAGCTACAAGTGACAGCCAATACAGGTGTTTTTATGGAAACACATGAATGAAAGCTGTTTTACTCTCACTAACCTGATTTTCTGAGCAGGTAACCAAACCGTGGTAGGTTTCAAATTAAAGAAACTCATCTCTCCTCTGACTATAATGGAAGTGTATTCCTGAAGGCTTCAATATTTATTATCAATACTCAGGTGTACCTATAAATTTGGTTAGCTCTCTAGACTAGGGAAACTAGAAACAGGATCTTTTCATACATAAATGCCAAGCTGACCACTCAAAATGTATATGAGATGTGAGACAATATTGGCTGGCTAAGATGCTGCTTCTAGAATATAAGAGGACTGACATTCCTGTAAAACACACACACACACACACACACACAGAGAGAGAGAGAGAGAGAGAGAGAGAGAGAGAGAGAGAGAGAGAAAGAGAGATGGAAGACAGAGAGAGATGGAGACAGACAGAGAGGGGCAGTGTTGTCCTTCGTGCAACAGAACTTTTCCAAGGATGGGATTAACCACCTAGAGTGCAGAAAGACAGTGATCTTAGTTTTTGAATGACTCACATTTAAGACATCAATACCACCTATGGGGGGTGATCATGAGTTAATTTCCCATTTCCAAATTCTGAATCAAGTTTCTGAATCCTTATCAAGTGATAATGGAAGATGGTTAGTCCTGCATGTAGATGCTCATGGATGCCGAACTTCTTCTCTGAGACAAACTCTGAGGGTGAGAAATGGCTGGGGAAGTAAAGTTGCATTGACATGGCCAGAGAAAAGGAGAATAGGTTTGTGTACAGGTATCCAAGACTATGTGGTTCTGTATTCACCTACATTATCCTGAGAAATGGCAGATAAATAGGTGATAGCTAGTTTGATGACAGAGAGATAGATGACAGGTTAATAGATAGACAGACAGACAGATAGATAGATACATACATACAGACAGACAGACAGACAGACAGTACTTTATGTACCCTACTAATACAAATACTGTTCTCATTCAGAAACATCCTCACAGACACATCTAGACACATTTAACCAATGCCTGGGCACCCCAGAGCCCTGTCAAGATGACACATAAATTAATCATCACAATAAAGATTCCCATATCCCACTCCTGTACTTTGATGCCTTGAACTCACACACAGTTGATTTAGACAAGAGTAGGTGGGCCTTTTCTGAAGACGTTAACTTAGACATAGAAAAGAAACATGAGATCATTATTGTCATGCTTTAAACATTTTTAGGATCACTTTATTCTCTGTCCTATCTCCTAGAAGTAGTGGTGAATGCCTGGTCAGATCTCACCATGTTCTGTCTGTTTCAGGGATCTCTAAAGGGTCTTTCTCATTTTCCTTCAGCACTATGATGGGTAGGAGGCCTAACCAGGCCTATTAGATCCCAGAATTTCTGCAATAAGTCCACGCCAGAGGGAGTCAGAGCTCCCTTTCCAGATAGAGAAGATGGCGGGGGGTGTGGGAGAGAGATAATCTCAGTTTAGGGAAGTTGTCTCCAGGATATGTGCATACCAATACACATGTTCAGGCAAACATGACAGTTATGTTAACACACACAACTGTTCATAACAGCATACCCAAGGCCAATATTCCTGAGAGATCTCTAGTGTCAAAGAACATCCCTGCTAAAATTCCAGTTGCAGCCAACCAAGAGTGATGCTTCAGGTCAGACCATGGCTGTGCTAATGGCTTTCTTCTCCCTAGCTTTCATCTGCTGCTGGAGCCCATACTTCCTCTTTGACATGTTGGACAATTTCAACCTTCTTCCAGACACCAAGGAGCGTTTCTATGCCTCTGTGATCATCCAGAACCTGCCAGCCTTGAACAGTGCCATCAACCCCCTCATCTACTGTTTTTTCAGCAGCTCTATCTGCTTCCCCTGCAAGTAAGCTGCATTCTCAATGGTGTCAGATACACCAGCAGTTTTTACATCTAGACCTTGATTTTCATTTTCTCCCCAGTGCTCATCAGTGGGTTACAGAAGCCTCATTTCATAGATGAGGTGCTAAAAGGTTAGGAAGTCCCCACTAGTTTGATGAATTTGAATCCAGGCTCAGGCCATGGCAGAGCTATACATGTAGAAAACATGTGGGAAACCTTGATTTTGATGGAAGCTTCTCCACATGAATCACTTCAGCATAAACCTACTATGAATGTGATATGTGCTATTTCAACTACTTCATAGGTAAAGCTTTACTTTGTAAGGCTCACATGGCTGAGCATTGTTGAGGGTATACTGATCACTAGCAGCAGAGCAGAAACTTAATCCCCCTGACAACTACTGTCATTCTGCTGCTTTTCATCTGTTCTCATCATGTATAAAGTAAGTGGAGAAACTCATAGCAGAGAGAATAATAGGATGGTTCAAGGCTTTGCTTAATGGCAGCAGCTGAGGTTCAGATCCTGCTTCTGCGAGGCAAGTAAATGAGCTGTGAACACCATAATTTCCTTTCCTGCCTATGAAAGTGGGGATAGAGTCCACTTCTTGGTAGATGATGTCGCTGTCCACTGGGCTGTAATGGCAAGTAGTGGAGGAAGACACTTGGGTGTTCTAGCTTAACAGGCGTCTGATCTTTAACAACCTTTCTTAACTATTATCTCTTAACATCTATGCTCCCTCTTCATGGGGTTAAATCATTTCCCTTTCTTTCTGTATTCTGACTTTATCTAGGGAGCAAAGATCACAGGATTCCAGAATGACTTACCGAGAGAGAAGCGAGAGGCATGAGATGCAGATGCTCGCCAAGCCAGAATTTATCTAAACACTGAAGCAAATGGTGCTAGGCTGAGCTCAGTCAGTTCTCCAGGACCTTCATCGTGATTTAGTGTATGTGCATGAATCTTGAGCCATTTCCTTCTTCCCACTGCTACATCGACTAGCAGATGCATGAGGCAAACTTTCTCGTGAGGTCATGCCACCTGAAATGTGAGCACTAGCCAACAGAACTCTTCACCTCTTCATATCAGCTGGGAAACATGTTTCTCTCTTCCTGGTTTCTCCCAGCCCTGCATCCCAGAGCTTGGTACCTGCACCAGAGGTGGCCCTGTGTCCTTGTGAACTGATGACACAGACGAGCGAAAATATTAGGAGGACTATCCCTGAGTCATCAGGGATACAATTTTGAAAGTAAATACAAGACTCAACAGAGATTAGACTGCATTCTACCAGTTTTGTTTGGAAGTTGTTGTGCATGATGAGATGTTTGCCCCTGAAGTGCCAAACAATTCACTTTCAGACCCTGGTACTGTACACATCTCCTGTGTGCCATGGGAGGTGTTGACAGGAGCAAGTTCCTAAGCATTGGGATTTCTGCTAAACAAGGACACCATGCAAGCACATTCTCACTTAGCAGAACAATCACACCAAGAGTGATAGACCCTTGACCATGAATTCCAGAGAGAGAGAGAGCTGAGACCTGGAACTCACAGCTCTTTGAGGCTGTGTCAAAGCTCGTTTTCTTCCTGTATTCAACATTCAAGCCACTCTGAGCTCCATTCCATACACCTCAGGGACATTTCTGCCCATTTTCACTCTCAGAATTGTCTTCAACTGGGAGCTTAGCTTTGTGGCTTTCCCAACATGATGTTCTTGTAAGCTCTTGGCCGTCTGTGTGCTGTAGCCTTTGTCAATCTGGCTCCTCTGCAAGGAAGTGCTGGTGGGCCTTATTTTGACAGGTCTGCGATTCAGCATTTATAAGTATAATTCAAGTGAAATATGACTAAATGTTTTCTAGTCCGTTTTTTTCTTCAGATTTTGCCTGAAGTGGAAATGGCATCATTTGGCTGTGTGTATATCTCCACCCACGGTCCTGTGACGTGCGTGAGCACCCTATTTTTAGCTTCTCATACAGTCTTTGACATTGAAATCTCCTTGGCAAAAACCCTCCCTTCCAGAGTTTAAACCTTTTCTTGTCCTTTTGGCTGACTGCTAGTGGAGTCATCAACATGCTCAGTCTATTTTAAAAGCACCCCAATTCCTCATTATCATATCAGCTCAAAGACTGCCTGCTTAAGGTCATGGTGGCAATTTTTCCACAAACTTCTTTCTCAATTCCATCTGACATTAGGGAAAGCATCTCTTTAGGCAGAAATCAGGCACTTTACCAACTGTCTCTCAAAAATGTATTCCCTAAGTTTGAAGAAATAGAACGAGCTACCTTTTTGTCTGCATAACATTTTTGAAAGCTACTTTCCTCTTCATCCAATCAGCTAAGCGTGAGCAAGCAGAAGCTTTGAGTGGCTGAGAGGCACTTTTCAACATTTTCCTTTAAATCAAGATGAGCCACAGAAGACTCACAGAACTGCTGCTGAAATAGCTGCCTGCACAGGAGCCAATTAACAAGCAGAATCCAGCGGGTGTCCCGGCTAACAAAACAGGAGGCCCAGACTCTTGATAGATGCTTTCAATCTCTGTCAAGTTCTGGTCTGCAGGACCTGTCACATGCCCACACCATCTATCAATCGATTCGGAAAGTTAAAGAGAGAGTGCAGTGAGGGCTATTGTGCTGTCTGCGGACTGTGAAGGCAGCTGTTGTGAGGCTGCTGGGTCTCTCATCCCCAGAGGAGCCTGGAGATCAATAAGACAACGGGGAACATTGCTGTGGGAAGCTGCCATTTATGCAGAACTTTCTTTACATTGATACGGAGTCGGAAATCATCACCGGCGCTATTTTCCAAACTTGGGAAACACAGTTTAAGCATGGTAGTCATTAGTCTTATGACCATGGGTGAATCATCAAGCCTCTGGACATCCCTCGCCTATCTGTAACACATGGCCGAAATAACCCTGGAGCAGAGGATGCCGAGATTTAGAGACTGTACTGGATTAAATTAGACCTGCAGAGAGTACTGCCGCTGGCATCCCTCTCTTTGAAAACTAACACTTCAGTGACTCAAGGTTGAGTCATCTGCGTTTTGGAGGTAGAGCCACCGCATGAACTCAGAATCTAGTTTAACATCCCAACCAGGAAAGATTGTGATAGAAAATTAGAATGTAAACCCAAGGTTGCTATCGGTACCCCTTGATGCTCCCATGGGACCAGAAAAGGCAGAGTGGTAGTGTATAAAATAAAGGTGCCTACTTACCACACCATGGTGTCAAGAAATGTGTGGGTACATTATTATACAGCCTCAGTGACAGGTCAAACATCAGGCTATTAGAGCACATGTGTTTAATATATCCAGTCACTGCACAAAATATCTCCGCTTTATTGAATAAATTCAGTATAGAATGGTGGAAGAGTCTCTTCTTCCAGGCCATATTTGCAACACAATTTAATTGAGCTTTAATTTCATCAAGCAACAGCTTCCACTGCCGCCCCACCCCTACGGCAAAACACTAATACCTTTTTAATGACTTTCCACTGCGGTAATCATGAGAACAAAGTACCTTTAAACTGGTCCAATATACATCTTAAGCTTTCTTCCCACTTTCATTCAGACATCTCTGCAGAAATGAACTTGTCTCTTCCTTCAACATTCATAGTATGGGGTTTTAAAAGGGTTGCAGGCCTCCATTTGATGAGGAAACAGGAAACAAAGATTTTTTTTTTTTTTTAATCAGGAAATGAAGCATTTTAGTCTTGGGTGTTAGTTGATATTTTAGGCAAGACACCGACCTGCTGCTAGTAACAGCCTAATAGTAGTTTTGTGTATTGTTATTGTTTAGTTTTTTTTTTTGTTTGTTTTGTTTTGTTTTGTTTTTTGGTCATCATTTGAGTATAGCTAATTATGTATTCAGCTCTATTCCCTACAGCCTGGCAACTTCCATTCCTGTAAAAAGAGATGGCCCTTACCAAGCTGCCAACCTTCTTTCTTGGAGAAATATGAAACAGCTATGCCTTGTTTAAGAATTCATTATCCACAACAAGGCTGGGCCAGTTAACATTTTAAGCATGCAATTCCATCCTTACAGAATGTTTAAATGAGTGGGAGTCTGCTCAGAGACTCCCAGAAAAGGTCCCAGGGGGTACCTCAGAGTTTCCAACACAACTGTATATGAATCTAAAAGTGATTAAATGTAATGGGAGTATTTTAGGTTCCTTGAATTACTTTAAATGAACACAGAATGTAGATTAGGTTTAGACACTGATTTATCAAGAATGCATGTAAAACTTTCAGGGTAATTGTTAAAAGAACAGAAATAATACATAACTTCCAGCCTGAAAGAGGATAATGGTGGATGTAGTGGCAGACACCTGCAAACCCACCACTTGGGAGACAGGCAGTGAGGAACAGGATTCAAGGCCATCCTTATCTACATAGATCTGGAAGCCAGCCCTGTCTGAAAGGGAGACAGAAGAGGGAGAAAGAGCAGGAGAGAGTGCACCAAGAGAGAAAATCCCTACATTTTCCCCCGCTTCCTACCCCACCACCTTAGCCTTGGATAACCACAATATTCTTTTACAAGTGAGATCACAAGACATTTGTTTTTCTGTGTCTGGCTTATTTCACTTAGTTCAGTATTTTTAAGATTCTCTGTGCTGCTGCTAATAACAGGCTTTCATCCTCTTTACTTTAAGGTACAGGAAACCAACATTTCTTTATCAAACTATACATCAATGAACACATAATTTGGTTCCACATCTTGACTATAATGAATACAGTAATGTTATGTCATTTAAATGATCATTCATTTTTTTCTGTAAATATGAAAGAACATGAGAGAAGAGGATTATAGAACTGCTGGGATAGATAGAAAGGACATGATAGATGGATTTTTACCAAAATTTAACAATTACATTAAATGAAAATAAATGTCACAATCAGTAATGAAAAAATTGTCATAAGAGAGGGTTTTTAAAATGTAGTTATTGATACTTTGTAAATAATAATAATGCCTAAAGCAGAAAAATTTAACAAACTTGAAAAGAAAAGCATGAGTCCTATGGAAACATTAACTCAAAGAAAGCTTCTGTACTCAATTCATATAGACTAAGCGAACATCAAGGCTAACAATAGGAAGAGCTTAGTTTAATTAGATGGAAAAATAATTCTAAATTTCTCTGCATTTAAAAATAGCCTCAGCTGATATTCCAACCAAGGACCATTCATGGAGGTTACCGAGAACCCCTGCACAGACATAGCCCATGACAGTTCAGTGTCCAAGTGGGTTCCATAGTAATTGCAACAGGGACTGTCTCTGACATGAACTGATTGGCCTGCCCTTTGACCACCACACCTTGAGGGGGGAGCAGCCCTACCAGGCCACAGAGGAAGATAATGCAGCCACTCCTGATAAGACCTAATAGACTAGGATCAGAAGGAAGCAGAGGAGGACCTCCCGTATCAGTGGGCTTGGGGAAGGGCATGTATAAAGAAGGGGGTGGGTGGGTGGGGCTGGGAGGGGAGGAGGGAGGTGTTCATGGGAGTATACAAAGTGAATAAAGTGTAATTAATAAAAATTAAAAATAAATAAATAATAGCCTCAGAATGCATGCTTTGAACAGGTGTCAGAAATAGGAGAAAATGGAATACAAAATGTTCAACTACAGTGAAGAATTTTATCTCACTTAATTCCAATCACTACAAGCAGGCAAAACTCAAGAATAGGCTAGATATACCACTTACCCTTTCTACTTGCCTGATTTCCACATATCTTGTGCCTGACTCCCCTTACAGTTCTTTCCCTTCAGATAGGAACCACAGACTGACACCACCAACTTGATCTTCATCTCTCTGCAGGAACACTAAAGTGTCCACTCATATCCACACCACCCCATGTCCTGAGGGTCATATTTTCATTTTCATTCAATTCTATAATTAAAAAAAAAATCATCTTGGTTTTTTTACCCTTCAGTCAATTGTCATTCAGTAGTGTTTTGTTTTCCGTAAGTTTATTGCCTCGGACTGGCCCCCTTGGGTGCCCTGCGTCCACAGGAAAATCAGAAAATTCGGATATCAGGAAGGCACAGATAGGCGAAATGACAGAGACCACACCAGGGGGTATTGGTTTGGATCTTCTGGCTTCACTGAAGTCAAGCCAACACTTTTATAGTAATCTTACAAAGAAGCACCTTAAAAGGTTGACATATCCCCCGGAACATTTACAAAGTTTATATTTTAACTGAAAGAGTAACCTGGTAGAAGCAGTGTCTACAAAAAATCTTGGCCTAACAGCCTCTTAAGCAGAGCAAACATAGAACTAGTGACTTGTTTGTCAATTTAGCGAGTAGAGGGCCAGGGGCTTGTAAAACTTGTTGTCTGTTTACGTAGTTTATTGTTAGTTAATTAAGGATTGTTAATAATCCTCTGAACTAGGTCGGCTAAAGATTTACAATCTTTCCTTAGATAAGATGCTTGAATTAGCCTGTCCGTAAAACTTATAGTATAATACAAAACTTTTTGACCTCCTATGTTTGCCTATCTTCTTTCTGCCTCATCATAAATACCTGTGTTAGGTAATGGTTTTGTAGTAGCTTTACTGCAGTGGGAATATCCAGAGCATTTATCCTAACAGATCCTGATTAAACATTTTCTTCAGAAAGCCCTAAAACGCTTGTCCTTTTACTACCTACAATGTTTGGTTTTTCCACAAGCAATTCCTGATGCTGAATCTGATTTATTACCTCTCCTAAAATTTTATTTTTCTTCTACTCTTATTTGCTAAAGCTCTTAGTGATCTATTAGAAATGTTTCCTTGAATAGTTAATTGTACTGTTTCAAGAATCATAGAGAAACAGCAAAAAAGCTCATCAATTCCAGTAACCAAGTAAGCATGGGACTTAACATATGTCTTTTGGCTTAGATGGCCATGTTAGGGTTCTTGCTAGGGACTTCCAGGAAGCTGATTCCTGTAGGAAACGTGTCTTCTCGTCTGTTTGCATAATGTTATGCTTGCATAGCACATGTTTATGCTACACAGACTTTCTGGAGTTAGTGTAGCAGTTTATGTACTTTCCTTTTTACTAATTCATTTAAAATTTTTATAAATATGCATTGAAAATATTTCTTTGACAAATCCTTTCTACCTGCCCATCCACTCATCTTTATGTTCCATTTTTTTTCTTTTCAATACCCCTTAAAAACCAAAACTCAAAACAAAGAAACAAAAAATTAAAAAAAAGTATCCAAATGAAGCAAACAAGAAAAAAATTAAAACAAACAAAAATATGGAGTCCTTTCTGTTTCGGTCAAATATTCCTAGGGATGGAGGCTGTCTGGTGACATTTAATTGGATAAAGCTGCTTTTCCCTTTCCCAGCAGGGATCAATGCAAATCGCTTCTTCAAGTATTCTTAGTGCAGGCATGGAACTATTTGAACACCTTTTCTTCTCAGTGCTCGCAATTTGTCTGTTTTTGAACTTGTTCATACAAGAATAATCAAAAAACAAGATTTATCTTTTGTGGCCTCAAAAAAAAACCCCACACATTAAGTCAAGATAGACACCACCTTAGGGTTAAAGGGTGGAAAAAATAATTCTAAGCAAGTGAAACTAAAAAACAAGCACAGATAAATAGTTCCATATCTGACACAAAAATACTTCAACCCGTAGTAATCAAAAGAAATAATGAGGAATATTTCATACTTATTAAAGAAACATTTCCAAATTTCTTTTATGAAACCAGTATCACATTGATAGCAAAATCAAAGAACGAAAAAGAAAACAAAATTATAAGTTAATAGTTCTGATTAACATAGTTGCAAAAATCTAAATAAAATAATTAAAAACCATATTCAGGAAACATTAAAAAGATCATCTGTCATGATCAAGTCAGCTTCACCTCAGACATGCAAGGATGGTTCAGCATATGTGAATCAATAGATGCAGACCAGCACATAAATAGACCAGGACAGTCTACCTATGATATCACATGATCATCCTGTTAATCTCATTATATGTACAAAAGTCCTTTAACAAAACTCAACATCCACTTATGATAAAAGTCTTAGGAATTTATAAAAAAAATATATAGGGGATAGAGCTCAACATAACAAAGACAAAATACAAGAAGCCCACTGTCAACATCGTCACAAATAGAGAAAATTGCAAAGCGTTTGTGCTAAAATCAGATTTAACATAGTGGTGGATGTTCAGTATAATGCTTCAAGTCTTAACTAGAACAATAAGACAATCAAAATATCTTTATTTGAATGTGATATGATTTTATACATTAAAGACTCTACCAGAAAACTGATACAGAGAAAAGGGGCAGGATACAAAACTAACACAGAAAAATTAGTAGTCTTCATATATAATATAAAGAAAGAACAAATACAAAGAGAAGAAAATTAAGGAAAAAATACCATTCACAATTGCTTCAGAAAAATAAGGTAAAATATCTTGGAGTAAATCTACCAAGGAAGCAAAAAATTTATACAATGAAAACCTTAATACACTGAAAAAATAAGGTGAACCGACTGTAATCTGACATAGAGTTATCTAGAATATAAAAATAATTTAACTCTAAACTTAAAAAACAAGCAGTCCAATTAAAAACAGGGGCAAGAAACTAAACACAGAGTTCTCAAAAATGAAATACAAATAAATGAGAAACACTTTTATATTCAGCATCTTTAGCCATCACGCAAATTAAAAATACTTTGAGATTTCACCTTACCCAGTTCAAAATGCAAAAGATCAAAAAACCTAAATGACAGCAGATGCTGGTGCAGGTGTGGGGAAAAGAGGAATATTTATTCACTGCTGGTATAGCCATCAAGGAAATCAGTGCCAGCTGGAAATTAGTGTTGAGGTTTCTCTAAAAGCTATAAACCTACCACATAAGCCAGCTATATATCCTATATAGGACTCTATATCCTCTCATAGAGATACCTGCTCATCCTTATTCACTGCTTCTCTATTCACAATTGCCAAAAAATGGAAATAGCTCAGATGTCCATCAGTGTACGAATGGATAATGAAAATATGGTACATTTACACGAAAGATATCTTCAGCTCTCAGAAAATGAAATCATGAAACTCACAGGTGAATGGCTAGAACTGAATACAGAGAACAATAATTCTGAGAAAGGCAGCCAGGCACGAAAAGATAAACATCGCATGCTTTCTCTCATTTGTGCGTGTTAGCTATGACTCTCCAGACATTTTTTTTTTTTTCATTTGGAATACCCACACAGGCATCAGAATTTTTAAGGTGTCGTGGCTTTCAAAGGATGAAGAGAGAACCCAGTGACCTAAACGATTAAAGGGAATAGTGAAAGGGGAAGGGTTAAATTGGTATGGGCAGGGTAAAGCATGGGCTATGGGGAGGGATAACCACCAAAAAAGACCTTTCAAAAACTCCATGGAGGACCCACAACAGCTGGATAAAGGACACCCAAGCACCTGCCACAGATGTCACTGCATCGGGTAAATGTGTGATAGAGATATGGGAAAGATGGTACACACATTGGAGAGATGGAAGAGAAAGAGAAGCCGAGGGGTTCACGCTATGGAGAAAGGTAGAACGGGAGACTTGAAAGCAGTGAGGAGCAGGCAGATATGAGAAGGCCATGGTGAGGTCCTAGCCCTGGCTACAGTCAAGGACCAAGGCCCTGCTACAACTGGGGTCTATATCAATGTCTGTGGTCAGAGTTACCGTCAAATACCAAATGTGTGTGTTGCCACCAAAGACCATGTGGATGTCTGAAGGCCAGGCTGCCACTGAGGGAAATGCTGGTCTGATTGGTGTGCATTGCCACGTGAGGCCATGGGGACATCCTGGCCTGTGCTGTTGCCAGGGGCCATATCTGGGTCTGTGGTCCTATGGCATCAGAGGTCTGTGTTGATCTCCCAGGCCCATGTTATCACTAAAGGCAATGCATATGTGAACCACCTTTGAGGCACTGTCTTGTCTTGGTCCCACCTCTCACCAGCCACCACACTAAGCAGAGCTTGCCCTGCCCCTCAGTAACTGCAGCACTTGGGACAGTGGGCCTTGTACCTCACCTGGGGAGCACAGTACAACTGGCCCTGTTGGCAAAGGCATGGGTGATCTGGCCCAAGGGCTTGAAAGCAGGAAAGCTGACCCTGCCTCTAACCAGCTCTGGCTCTAGGTGAGCTACCTGGGGCAGTGCTGGAGATCTCTCCCTGGTGGTATGGGCCGAGGAGAGCTGGTGCCCTGACCCACTCAACTACTTCCCAGATTCAGATCCAGGACTTTAAGTTGGCCAATACCAACATAGAGGAGGGTAACATCTCTGATCTGCTGGAGTGTGTAGAAGAACTAAATCCTGCAGATTCAAAACTTCAGGATCTCCATGACTCTGGGCAACAACTGGATATCTGAGAGGACTCCCCATGAGGATCCAGTAGTGATGGTTTAGCAGAAACCAGAGAGCTCAAAACAGACCAGTGACTCATTGCAATGAACACTGCAAGTAGACAAATGGGTATGCTGTGTAACCCTGTGACACATTACAACTTTCATGACAAGATGTTTTGTTGTTTTGTTTTTTATTCTATCTTATTTCATTTTCTTTTGCATAACAGAGTACAGATAAGAAGGAACAGGGAGATGGGTGGGATTGGGATGCATGAAGTAAAATTCACCAAAAATCAAGAAAAAGCTAAAAATAAAATCAATGGGTTAGGGGAACTGTAGAGATGGCTCAGCCATTAATAGTGCAGGTTGCCATTATGAATGAGTAGACACCAGAAATGATGGAAAAGAGGGAATAGAACAGGAGCCTACCATAGAGGTTCTCTGAAAGGCTCCACCCAACAGGGGATCAAAGCAGATGCAGAGACTCACAGCCAAACTTTGGGCAGAGCACAGGAAGTCCTCTGGAAGAAGGGGAGAATAGAAGGACCTGGAGGGGACAGGAGCTCTACAAGGAGACCAACAAAGCCAAAAATCTGGGCCTACAGGAGCCTACAGAGACTGATCCACCAACCAAGGTCCATGCACAGAGAGGAGCTAGACCCCTTCCCTGTTCTGATATAGCTGATTGGCAGCTCAGTCTACATGTGGGTTCCTGAGTAAGGGGAGCAGAGGCTGCCTCTGCCATGAACTTGGTTGCCTTCTTTTTGATCACTTTCCCCTAGTGATGTGGCCTTCCCAGGCCAGAGAGGAAGAAGATCCTGGCAGTCCTGATAAGACTTGATAAGCTAAGGTCAGATGGCAGGAAAGGAGGACTCCCATTTTCAGTGAACTAGCAGAAAGGGATACAGAGGAAGAGGTAGGGAAGATGAGACCAGGTAGAGATGAAAGAGAGGACTATAATAAGGATATAAAATGAATAAATTGTAAAAAAATAAAATAATAAAAATACAAATAAAAAAAGAGTACTGGTTGCTTTTGCAGAGAATCCAGGATCAGTTCAGTACACACATGTGGTTTGCAGATACTCAGAATTCTAGCTCCAGAGGACACAGTACCGCCTTCAGATCTCTGTAGGTACCAGGCACTCATGTTTTATGCAGGTAAGTACACACACATAAGTAATAACTTCTCTTAAGTCATATGGAAGCCGGGCAGGGTGGCACAGACCTTAAATCTCAGGACTTTGGAAGCAGAGGCAGATGGATCTCTCTGAGTTTGAGGTCAGCCTCATCTACAGAGCAAGTTCCAGGACAGCCACGGCTACTCAGAGAAACCCGTCTCGAAAAAAAGAAAAAGGAAAAGAAAAAGAAACAAAGAAACAAAACTACTAGTACTTTTAAAGTGTGTGTGTGTGTGTGTGTGTGTGTGTGTGTGTGTGTGCATACACACACAGAAAGATAAATACATAAAATATTACCCTATTACTGGGTGATAATGCTCCTATCAGACACAACAAATTAACAAATAAAATCCAATGCCAGTAATGTGTTACCTCCTTTCGAGTTGTTGCCAGTGAGGCTCTGGAGACCTTCAAACATTACAGGCTATTGCCATTCCTCTTGGGTACCACCCAGAACATGCTGGTAAGGCCGTATTGCTGAAGATGACACATACTTGAGTCATAAAACATAAAGAGCTCAAGCTGGTACTGACCTGGAAGTGTTATCTCTATTGGCCAAGTTTGATAGTGCTGGATGGTGCTACGGATACCACCAGAGGGGGAATAATTATCATCACACTTACCCATCTCTGAATTCTGCAAGTTATTTTAATGAATGACTTGGTCAGACATGTCCACTGGAACAATAGTAGTAGCCAACTACTTTCTGGTTGGATTTAAAGCCCATTTTGTAAATTGGAACCCACACCCTGGCACTGCTTTGGAGGCTAATAGTCTGTAGATATGCAGGTCATAGGTCCTAGAGGAGAACCTACTATATTATTGTTCTGCTAAATGGATATGCTATCAAACTGACTCTTAATGACTTACCATATATCTATAGATCAGTTCATCTATTAACCCTCATCACAGAAGCTTCTATTTGCAGTTGATGGTGATCGACACAGAGACACACAACTTACCATGATGTAGAGAATAAGAGAAAGCCCAGCCCTAATTGGAGTACCTATCATACCTCCTTCTCCCGATGCTCAGAGATCATTGCCGAAGAGGATCAGGAAGAGTGTAAGAGCCAGAGGAGCGGCTTTATGTGTAAACTCACAGCAGGCTTGACAACATGCACAAGGCCTGTGAAAGCTTATGCCAGACCAACATCCTGCATGCATAGGGAAGGTGGGCACAAAGTCCAACCTCTAACTGAAGAGCTGTTTATAACTCTCCTGGGAGGAAGAGTCAGTTTCCTTTAAGAATATGGCTCCTGGTAAATGGACCGCACTCCAACAGAAGGCTGCATCTCCAAGACTACATGGGCATCACAAACCATATTTTATGGGAGAAAAAAAGATACAAAGTCAAGTGGGTAGGAAAGGAAGGATAGATGTCGCTTTAACTTAGTGTTCCATTGCTGTGAAGAAATGCTGTGACCATGACAACTCTTAAAAGAAACAACGTTTAACTGGGGCTTGCTTACAGTTTCAGAGATTTATTCCATTACCATCACAATGGGAGCATGGTGACAGGCAGGCAGACAGTGAAAGTAGCTCAGAGTTCTTCATTCAGATCAGTAGGAAGTGGGGAAAGACAGCCACTGGGTCTGGCTTGGGCTTCTGAAACATCAGAGTCCACCCCTAGTGACACACCTTCTCCAACAAGGCCACACCTCCTAATCCTTCCAAATAGTGCCACTCCCTAATGACCAAACATTCAAATATATGAGCCTATCGGGACCATTCTCATTCAAACCACCACAGATGTGAAAGAAGTTGGGGGTGGTGAATATGGTCAAGATACATAGTATAAAATATTCAATTAATTGAAAACTAATTAAAATGGAATGACCTGGATAGGTCAAATGACATAATTAACATGCATAGGGTGCTTACTCCACTGTCAAGAGTAGATACTGCATTTCAAGCAAATGTGTAACATGTTTTCCCTGCAAGCATGAGCACTTGAGGTTAGATCCTCACCACCCACCTAAAAAGCTGCTTATGATGTTTCATGAAACTCCTCCCAGCTATGGGGTAGCAGAAACAAAAGCATACTTGATTTTACTCACCAACCAACATAGATGAATGAATGAGAGAAGTCATCTCAAAAACTAAAATAGATAGTAGTCAGGGAAGACACAGATATGGATTCTGGCCTGAAGAAGCATAAAAGAAAGCACACTCACACAAACACACCTTAATATTTATGAGTCCAAATTAAAATTCCATGCAAAAAGTGGAGTGATCTGAATTTGTGACTGGGTATATGGAAGGAAAGCCAGTGGGATTCTATTTCATATTAGAGCTAAATGACAAGAGGGAAATGACCAAGAATGATGACTGAACGACCTTTTCCTGCACACAGAGATAAGCCATTAATTATTAGTATCCACTGACTGCCTGAATGCTGATGCCAACACTTTTCAACGTTGACAGAAGCAACCAGGATCTTCCGCTGAGCCCTGTGAGTCAGTTTAGCAGAGATCAAGATCCACCTTCTGTTCTCTTTCTGCCCTGTAAGGAGGCCTGGGAACTGTGGCTTTTGTTCCTGGACACTCCTGTTCATGCCTATGCAAAGGGTCTCTCCTCTGACTTCCATTTCCCTATACTTCCTCACCCTGAGGCTGGAGCAGTTACATCATAGACCTGTTGGTGTGGGGCCCTTGAGCAGGTGAGAACACACAGCACCTCAGGATGGGGGTTGCTGTGTAAGTAGGGAAGGCTGGACATATAGCCTCCCTAATCCCAAAACACTAATCACCAAGGTAGATAGGACAAGCCTGCAGTATGTGGCAGGGAGTAACATTCACTACAAAAATCACAAGTCCTTCGTTCCCATAACTACTTGACAGATTTTTGAAAGTATGATTTAAAGGTCCCAATCCTGGATGCTTCAGAAATCACTTTAGAAGTTGAAAACATGAAGGTTTCTGTATTCCAGTCACAAAGTTCAGTTCACTGGGTTTGGGAGAGTATATAAATATATGGTTATACCTCCCAGCCCAGGGGAATGATACTCTGCAATAGCTCCTCAAAGCTAGTACTTGGGAAATAGTCATCAGAGTCCTGATGTGAGTCCAGCGTCTGACTGCAGGTTGTTCACACCCACGGTCTTTCCTTGTTCGTCCCAACCATGAGTATGTTCTCCCAAGAGTCCAGCTTTTTATTTCCTGCAACTCTCCAGATACCTGTAAGCAAAAGTACAGTTTATAGAGGGCTAAGGATATGGTTCTGGGGTAGAGCACCTGCCTAGTCTGAGCAAGGTCATCCCCAGAGACTTAAAAATGTTTTTGTTTTTTGTTTTTACTGAAGGTAGACATTAATCGAAGAATTTTTACACATACATAGATATCCCAAAGACAACCAAGCTGAGAGATAGGGCTGTGTGCTTACATGGTATCTTGAAACCAGGAAATAGAGTTTGGAAGCAGCCTTCTGATGGAGCTTACCATGGCATGACAAGGGGCGTCTTCATCAACGCCGTCCAAGGCACTCATTCTCAAACTCTAAAACCTTAAAATACCAAACAAGCCCTCGTTTCTGTTTGTGTGGATTATATGTGTTGATAATTACTTTACTAAAAACTAAAATTGTGGTGGGGGTAATTAGTGTTTATGAATGATTTACAAGTAACAGCAAACTTCCATATTAACATAAATTGGTCTTGTCTGAAAAAAATATGTAGTGAGAAGAGTGATATGTCTTAACTTTTTGCAAATCTCTTTAAGTTTGGCTTAATAGATGACAGCTGGATTCCCATGCGTTTGCACTCAATCTGTTGTAATATGTTATTTTGATGGAAATATATAAAGAGAATCATGACTCACACAAATATGTAGCTGGAAAAGAGAGGGCTTCAATTTGCTTCTGAACTTAATCTATTTTTCTATGACATGCCGTATAACGCCTGGAAAATTCCACCAAAAAAAAAAAATCTCATGTAGGATGAAAATGAAAAGTCCAGGACAAGCTTATTGCTGTGCAAATGCCTGCTCCTTCCCAGACCCTTTGAAAGACTCTCAGTCTTCCCTCTTGGGGGCTGAGCACCAGACTCTGAGCGCTTCCTTGAGAGAAGGCAAAACAAATCCACCATGCTCATTTGTTGTAGTTATTGAGCCGCTGCTGCAGTTCTTGTTGTTTTAGATGCAAGGCTGATGAAAGGGAGGTGGGTGTGCTGAGAGTCCCTCCATAGACTGACAAAGCTACTTGAGATGCTAAGTATAGACTCAGTTGACAGCGTTGCTCAAATGAGAGAAATGGATGCTACCTAGGCCCACAGGCTGTGCCTGCACCAGCTGCTCAGTGACTGTTCAGGACTGGGAACACGTGATGGCTCGGATTCAGAAGAGTTACAGTTTACCTCAGAAGCTACAACTGTCAGGGTTCTGAGCCTCACCAGAGATCCTTTGTGTTGGTGTGGGTGGGCCTGTGGACCTCTCCCGGCCCTCTTAGACCTCCTTTCTTTCTGTGAACCCTACCACTTTGGGCCGTCCCTCACATGCACTGAACATACACATAGGTCCTTTTCAGAGTTCTCCCCTCTCCGGTAACACAATTCTCCCACACAGCTACCTATCCAATGTCTTCATGTTCTTCGGGAAGCTCCTGTCAGCTACAATGCTTACTACTGCACTACCAGCTCAACAGCCTTGATCCCCCCACAACCGTCTTACTTCTGATTTTGCTTTCAAAAAGTCTTTTATTACATTGTATTTAAATATAAACCCAATAGTTTTTAAACATAAAATATCCTTAAGTATTTCATATTCCAGTATTTAATATATGTGTGTACGTGTGCAAGTACATTAAGGGTAGAAGACAGTCTGCTGGGTTTGGTTCTCTACTTCCACATTGAGGGACTGGGGTTAGGAAGCACTTCCGTTTATTTCATTTTTTCTGTATTTAACATGATTTTTTGCTAGCTATGTGAATTGCTTCTTGTCTGCATCTCCTATAAGAAATCCCAAGGCCAGAACAGTGGCCCGAATATACATACTAGGTAGAGGAATTCAGGGGTAAGGTTTGCGTATGAAGAGACAGTGGGCAGTACCGATTTTGCACAAGGAGTGTGCTTCCAAAAGAAGAGGAAGGCAGAGCCAATTAGGCCTACTTTACTATCCCCAAATTCAGGACACGAGCTAAGTCATGTTTCTTCCTCCAGGTCATTGGAAGACAAATATAAACTGGAATATGACAACTCTACAATGAAAAGTATCAGGAAGGGAGAAGGCAACCACCACTGACAGGCTTTAACGGTGTATATACTTAAGTATGTGGTCAGCCAGGGCTGGGTGGTCTCAAAGTGGAGATCCACAGTTCCAAGTAGGACATTCTGCTCCCCTTCACCCAGAGCCAGGACTCACTCATCCAGAGCCAGGACTGACACATGGCCTTTATTTCCCCATAGTGAATGACCTCTGTCCAGCATTCCTTTCTATCAGTTGGGAAAACAAATCCTACACTGAGTGTCCTGCATCTAAAATTCTTTCTGTAGGGTGGGACTGGGGGGGGAGAGTTGAGGGAGGGGGCTTCAATTGGGATATATAATGAATAAATTGTAAAGAAAAAAATAAAAATAAAAAAATATAAAGATTAGGAAAAAAATCTTTTTGTTGCTTCTGATTTCCTGGCTGGGTACATCTTAATCCATTTGCTCTTCAGGATATCCTTCGGGAACCGTTGCTAGAGAAGTCTGAATTTATGCCAGAAAATTCTTATGTGGATAACAGATTTTGAGTGATTAAGTCTTTTATAGGCTTGGTCTAATTCCCATTCCATTGTTCTTCCCCAGTTATGTTCTTTTGTACTGTCCAATATTTCTAAAGTGACTATACATTTTAATTCATCTAAAATAGTCCAAGTTTGTACCTGTTTTCTTATATAATTATTAATAGATGCTTTCCTTTCTCAAAACCATTCTGTTTTACTCTAAACATAGATTCTTATATTTCTACAGTGAAATTCAGTGACAACATTAAGAGACTTTCAGCATTGAAATGCCAATTAGAAGATGCCCCACATTTTAATATAAACTACTCTCATCATGAATTTTCTTGAAAAAAATTAAAGTTCATGATTAAATTAAAGTACAAAGATATTAAAGTCCAAAATCATATTCTCTTTTCCCTTGTGATTTAAAGTTCAAAGAAAATTGAAGTTCAATATCCACCCTGATTTTTTTATTCTGCTCACTCCTATGTAATTTTTCTTAATGTTCTCAGACCAGAGACAAAATGCCAGAATCAAGGTATCCAAAAATAGGTTCTTTCTTTCCAGTGAGAGTTTGGAAAGTGTGATAAAGCGATGTATCATAAGAGGGAATTAAAACAACACCTTTGCCATCAACAAATACAGTTTATATTTGTAGGCGAGAGAGCCCTTGGGCAATAATCTGGTCTGGTCTTCCCCATCCCTGGCGTCTGCTCTTTACCAACATCTCGATTCTACCTCTATTCTAGGCACAATTAAACTGTGTATTTCTCAGCCTGGCTTTTAATCAAAATACAGGTCATATGATGGAGATAACCACTACAATCATGGGATCGAGCTTTAGCAAATGAATAAGGGAAGCCAGGTGCACCATCAAACATGTCCTCCCAAACTTCTCATGAATAGTTCTCCTGTGTTTACAAGCTGATTAGAGTAGGTGGTAGCCTTAGGCATGCTACAGATAGGAAGACACCAAATGTCTGAAATGCTGTGTGGATCAGAGCCCTCTTTGCTGCCACTACCTCCATTAAACAGACATGAGTAAGAAATTCTCTCTCTCTCTCTCTCTCTCTCTCTCTCTCCATATATATATATATATATATATATATATATATATATATATAGTTAAGCCATTGAACTGCTGGAAATTTGATGTATTGCATAGTAGTTTATCATTTATCACTATAACAGAGCACCTAAGATTGGGTACTACAGATTTTTTTTTTTTAATGCACACCTCTGGAGGCCCAAGAGCACATTGCTAGCTTTTGCTTCTAGTGTGGATGGCA
The DNA here is from genome assembly GCF_030254825.1 of Meriones unguiculatus. Lineage (NCBI taxonomy): Eukaryota > Metazoa > Chordata > Mammalia > Rodentia > Muridae > Meriones > Meriones unguiculatus. The sequence goes on from NC_083349.1 coordinate 162,455,613, forward strand.
TTGCATGGTGCAACAAGAGTGGAACCAAGAAAACCAACTGAGAAGGTTAACCCACTTTGTGACAACCTGATCTCATGGTAACTACAGTTCCACAAGTAAGAATTTATTCCCAAAAGAAAACTTTACTCATTCTTAAAGACTTATCTCTGGAACAATTACATTGGGACCAAGATCTCATCATCAAGTTTAACTGAACGAATCACACATTCAAATCACAGCGGAGCAGCTTATTTCCCTGGCTGATATCCGAAGACCTAGAAGTCTTACCCTGTGGACAATCCAAACCATGACAAAGACAGTGGGGCTGCCTGCCCTCAGCATGCTCAATACTATTTCCCACCTCAAAAATGATCAGGCTATGACCCATCTTCTCCTAAGTTAAGAATGAGGAAATATTTTACCAGAAGCAAACATTAATCCCTACTGAAAAAGAAAGAACTACGCCACCTGACTATGTTTGTATTTGTGTGCCTCTTTTCTGGATCTCTGAATATCTTTTCCTCTGCTCCATTTACATTCCAGATTCTATTTGCTACTTCCCAAGACATGCCTCTGAGCTTCCTGAGCAGCTGCAAAGCAAAATGAATTCCCTTCCTTACTCTCCACTGTCCAGCTGTGGAAGACTGGCCATACAGTCCCCTCTAGGTAGAGACGACAGAGAACCAGTCCTTCTTGATGACTCTTCTCACCTGCTCCACACTCAAATCATCTTTTTATTCTTCAAATATATTAGGCTCTTTTTTTAAGGGACATCTTTCCCCAATTCTAACTCCCAAAGTCCACATTCACTGTGAATTTACCTTCTTTTCCTTGCCTTTAATTGAAAATAATTTTGAGTCAGAAGTTTATCAATGGGCTTGCTGAAGTCAAACACAAAGTAAGTATTGAGCAACACTGTGCTACCACAGCCCTTGACCCAATGTCATATGACAGAGCACCTCCTGGACAAAGCAGATTAGACAGCAGTGGACACCTGACCCATGAGCTGAGCATCTACACACAGGCTAAAGAGCAAACTGTGACTAAAAGGCTTACTCAATTAATAGGAACAGAGAATTCAAATGGGAGTGAGCACAAAGAGGCCTTTCAATCCTTCAGACATCAGGACCCATGAATAAGCAGCAGAAGTCAGCTGATGGAGACAGGACAATAGGACAATGTATAAAGCATTACAAATGTGAGAGGAAGAGAAAGGAAGAGAGAGGAAGAGGGGGTTAGTTTGGAGGAACCCAACTACAAAGGTATTGTAGATTTTTTTTTTGACAGTGTTACAATCTACCATTACAATAATGCCCTTTTATTGGACCCATCTCAAAAGGGTGGCTGCCTGGCTGCACGAATGCATGTTCTTTTCTAAACTCCATCAGACTGTGTTAGAGATCCCCTAGGAAAACAGGGCTGAGCACGACTTTTCTCTTTCTACCTAAACTATCAGATGTCTAAAACTACAAACACTGGGAGAAGGTACAAATAAATGATAGTGCTTTAGAATATTTGCACTTGGGAAGAAAGGCAAATGAACCAGGGAAATGCTTGAGATATTCTTCAGAGTACAAGGAGGCTTGCATTACAACTCAAGAGAAGACTTGCAGCCAAACCCACGCCACACCGAAGAGGCAATAACATGGGTTTCTACAAAAACACCATATTGGTGGAAAGTGAGTTTACTTTCTCTTTTGCCAGTCAAGGGAGAAGAAAAGCTAGTCTCCATTATCACCTTTCTACCTTGGAAGAAGACCAATTCCTTCTGCTATGGGATGCTGAGGTCTGGATGAGACTCTTCCATGCAAAATAGCCAAGGCTCTGAGTAGAAGGACCCACAAACAAGTCCTGCTATAGGCCATGAACTCAGAACCATGATCATCAAGACTCACTGATGCCCTAAATAAAGGAGCAGTTACTCTAATAGAGCTGTACTGGCAAGAGGCTTTGTGTATAATCCCCAAAGCAGAGTAAATGGAGGAGAACCATTTAAGAACACCGGATATATTCATAAGCCACACCCTGGAAAGGATGACAAATATTAGGCCACAAGACTAAGAGATTTGAGAAACAAACCCCATTTAAACAATGTAAACCATCTGGTGCCAAAACAAAAACAAAAACAAAAAAAGGGTGGTATTTCCAGACGCTCCAATTATCTCCTCCCTGTGTCTTCAATAACAACTTTGGGTGGAGAGGTAGCTAAATCGGTTTAAAAAAAAAACAAAACAAAACAAAAACAAAAAAAAAAAAAACTCATACCCATGAAAATGTGAAGAGATGAATTGAATCCCTGGCACCCATTTTAAAAACCAGCTATGTAGATCCCTAGAACTCAGTGACCAGCCATTCCATTGTAATCAGCAAGTCTCAAATCGCAGCAAGAGTTATTCTCTCAAGCAAAACTAACCAACAAACAAAACGTGGCTGACTCTTCCAAAAAAAATGACACCAAGGCTGACCTCTTGTCTCTGTGTGCAGGAGTACACACACACATACAGACTGATTTGAGTAACAGAAGCAAGAAACTAAAGGGGATAGACAATTGGCCTGGTTAATCCATCAGCCTAAGAAATTCAAGTCTGGGGACAATGTCAATGTCCCAGTAGAGAGACATACACAAGTCCCCATGACCCATAGAAGTCATAGCTAAGAAGCAGAGTCATCCTTCTTTCTAAAGATTTCCCTGTCATCCCAGGAGCAACAAGGATGATTGATTTCCTCTGGAAATAAGGAAAAGATTATTCAGGGCATTAACAGAACTACAACTGCTTTAATGAGCAGTGTCTCTTAAGAGATTATAAAACAAGTGGTTCCTCTGTTCAGCAATGCCCTTGTTGTGAAGCTTCCTGCCTGAGTTTCAGAACACAGTCGACACAGCGCGGCTTTCAGACAGAAACACTTGGTGAAAAAGAAGCATTCCAAAACCCACATAGGAACTGAATGAATGAGGCATATCTGAAATGAAAAAATCCATTTGTTTAATCAAACAGTTTCAAGGCTTTGAAATCATATAGCATGGGAAGTTACCATATCTGGTATAGACAGCGGGTGCTGTGAAATGTTACACATCTACCGCAGGTGAGTTGCCTTTATTCCATAGCAAGGAGTCATCAGGAGAAAAGTGGGTTTGGAAATGAGAAGTATGTGGAGTTTTTTCTCTCTCTTGGTTATGGCTGGAGGAATATGAGGAGTCATTTGAGATTCCTGTCCCTCTTCTACTAGATATGCAGTATAGGGGGGTGCAGGATCCTTCCCTCCTCCCAGAGCTCCTTAGACAATCTAGCCTATCACTCAGTCTCACTGCCTCATCCCAAGAACTCTGACACAAGTGGACAAAACAATGAAGGTGAAAAATGTCAGCATTCTTCACCCATGAGGGGTGACATCACTCCACAATGGGTGAACCCCAGAAACAGAGAAGAGATTTGGATCTGGATACGTAGCTACGCTGGCATACAGTGTCACTCTGCAGCACCCACCATCAGAAACAGCATTGTCCAGGTTTGCCTAGAGGATGAGATGCTAAAGGAAGATGAGTTGTTCTGTGCTTGGAGAGAGCGCTTGTGGTAGGGAAAGCTGTAAATGGTACACAGCCAAACATGCTTCCTCCCAGAGGTGACAAGCAACTGTGAGTATCCGTCACTTGTGGGGGGTTTTTGTTGTTTTTTTTTTCCCCCTTGAGTCAGTTCCCATGGACTCCAGTTTAAACCCTGGTTAAAATCCAGGTTTTGGGAGGCTCCTCTAAGTCTATCAAGCATCAGGACTGTTGTATCTGTTGTTGTCAAAATTAACACAGACGAAGAAATGGGTGTCTGGTCCCCAGTCACCAAAGAGCTGGATAAAGTGACCTAAAGCAGGGAACAGTCCTATGGACAATAAGCCTAGCACAGCTATAGGTAAGAGGGAAAACAAACTGGACAGACACTACCTGTACAGCCCACTCCTCTTAGCCTCATGAGCCAGGTTTCCAGGGAAGATGATCCATCTCCCATCGTTCAAACCAGGCCTACCTTGGTGCAGTAACAGGTATAACTATTGACAGACCATACCCTCTGGAGATCACTGGGGAGAAAGCATCTTGTGTGGTTGGGTGGAAGCAAAACTCACTGAAGCCTGGATTAGACGATGCAAGAATTCAAGTAAAACAAGAAGATAATTCAAAGGGAGAAAACACAGGCCCACTCATTCATTGACAGTGCTTTAAAGTAATTATTCTGGGATGCAGATTTGATGACATCAGAGCCTCTTAACACCACTTGCCCGTTCCTCAGTCTCATGGATCCTGCCTCGGCTCAGACATTATGAGCAAGTACCAAATTACTGCAGAAGGTTCCAAATGCCCATTTTACCTTACACCCCCCCACACACACATACCTTATTGCTTTCAGAAGAGTCTTTATAAATCTTAAAATGTCACTGTTCCCCCCACATTTCGAAATACTCCATAGCTCCTGTCACACTGGAGTCAGAGTCTCAGCACTCTGCAGGCTTTAGAACACCACCCATTTATTCATTCATTAAAAAAAATATTTATATTTACTGACTGTCTCCCCTCTGCCAGACTACTATTAAAAGTTCCAAGGAGATGACAGTGAACCACAAAACAAAAATCTGTAACTTTAGGAAGTCATTTTTTAGGGGCAAAATCATTACCTTGACGCTTCAGCCTCATGGATATCCTACAGTCACCAATATTGCAACTGGCTTCTATCAACTCTTGGAGACCAGCTACTCACATCTCTTTCTAATTCTGTATCCAAAACCATGGATTTGGTAGCTTGGGATTAATCGTGGTGGGAGGTTGCTGAATATTGGCAAGCATGCCCTCCTTACATCCAACAAGAAACAACTGCTCAACCCTCAAAATTTCCCAAAAGAATATATGCCTCTCTGTATCTTAGCACACACTCTCTGTGTTAGAATCTCTTCCCCTCCTTGTTGGCATGCTAAACATGTAGCTTTGAAAACACTGTGCGTGTGAAGCAGCTTTGACCCTAAGAGGTAGAGCTGACTGACCTCCTGCAGCCTGCAAAGACCTAGAACATCTTTGGCACGTAGCTTCTCATGAGCTCACCTTCTGCTATATTGTATATTTCTCAAGACTCCTCATCACAAATTTGACCACCCAGCTTTTGGACCACTTTAAAATAAATTCTTATGGAATAAATTTGGAGCTAAGAGGAAAATTATTTTATTTTAATAGCTTTTCTTCAGACTTCATTTTAGGAATCAGTTGGAGGCTGAGGGGAGCCAGGAGCCCAAATTGTAGAAAGGACCATGGGATTTACAAAGTAAAAAAACTGTGAACTACTGAGGTGTTCTTTTCTGTGGTATATTTATTCCATATCTGTGAAAAGAACACAATATGAATACCTGTATGAATGACTGAGTTGGGAGATACTGAGGAACATGGCTCAGTTTTATGACTAATCTCATGGGTATAGACTGGGGAGGACATGAGCAACATGAAAAATGATCCTTAGGTACTTGAGATGCTCCAATTTATTCTCAGACATTTCAACAGGTAGTCCTCAATAGGAATTGCTAATTGAGGAGGCACAGAAAGTATGACTTTGCTGGAGGAAGCAAGTCACTGGTGGTGGCAAGGGTAGCTTTGAGAGCGAAAAGTCTCTGCACCCACAGTTGGTTTTCTCCATTTCCTGATTGAGGTTTAAGTATACCTTCTTTGGTGTCCTGATGCCATGCCTGATGCTTGCCTGATGCTTGCCTTCAGGCTTTCCTGTTGTGATGGTGATGGATTCTTATCTTTCTGGAACTATATGACGAAAATAAAGCCTTCCTTCTATAAGTTGCTTTGGTCACAGGTTTGTCAGAGAGATTTTGAAAGGGTAATTAGTACATCCCTAAACTGATTCCACTCCATGGAATAAATAGCCAAAAGCCAGGTGGTATCACAAATTGTAAGTCACCTGTAAATTTACAGAAATCTTGAAGAGGCTTTAGTCTTTCAGATTCCTTATGCCAGTGCTCTTGGGGAGCAAGTTGTTGGCAATGGACAGCAAGGTTCTGTGAGACTAAAGAAGGAAGCAAATACTTACGGAGTGTGGTCCTAGTTAGCAGAAAGACCTGTGGGTTCTTGTGATATGGATTGAAAGAGCTTACAAAGTAATCAGGACAAAGGTGACTTCATGAACCAGTTTTACTTCAAGCTAACATCAAAAGATCAGGCGTATTCCTGGAGCTAAAGTCTTCAGTTGACATGTTGTTCAGAAAGGAATGTGATAGATGGGCAGATGCCAATGTTGTGAATGGCTTAGTGGAAGTATCATTTGAGACAAATGTCCAAAGATGTCTTGCCTGGAGAGCAAGTGATACAGGCCAGGGCCAATGTTCAGAGCTTCAGAGACAACCTAGAAGAGAGGCAGGAAGACAGCAATATAGGAAGCAGCAGAAAACAAAACCTGATCCTCAACAGTCAGCATTCCCTAGCACAGCAAGAGAAATTTGTGCCCAGCCCTCTTGATGATGAATGATGGACATATAAAGCTACACCAATTTGTACCCATCAACACCACTGTGAAGAGCTGTCAAAAGTCCAAAAGCCTCCAAAACTTCTTTTCTATGAGTTCTGGAGGAGTGAACTAACTTCCGAGAAACAGAAATCCAAGGACTTTCATACAGTATTAAACATTTTCACTTAAGGGCCCCTAGGCACATAGCTACAGCCAGCAGAATGGCATTAGAGAAGTGACAGTGTTTGTCTATGTCTGGTTTGGCTCATACATAATATTGACACAATAACATCTGCCAAGATTTTCCAGTAGGAGCTAAATTGCTTAAATTTTAGAAGAGAATGGTGTCATATCTGAACTCTGACCACCATAAAAATCCATCCTGTTAAAGGGCTGCAGCAGGGAGAGTGAAAAGAAACATAGAAAGACACCCTGAGAGAGGATGGCAAGCTGATGAAGCATCATTGTCATTCCTATTACCCCAGATCTGATGCTGGAATATACAGGGACCCAAATCATTAAAAGTGGATTATCCAATGAGCAGTTCAGTGAAGATATGGATTATTTCGTCTTACAACTTAAAATACACTGAAAATAGAAAGAGCTAGCTAGCTTCATGGAGATCCAAGTGAGAGTTTCTGGAAACTCTGCGAATGATGAGTAGGGGAGAGAAAGGGTAGGAGAGGAACTGTAAAGAGTCAGGTGAAAGCTCTGTGTTTCCCTCTGATGTGCAGAGACCCGGGTCCCACGTAGAGTACCAAGTGCAGGGGGAGGGAGGGCAGACTACAACTACTCCATCCCTACTTTTAGTGTGGCTGCCTTCAAGGCTAAGCAGATTATGAGGCTCCGTTTTCTTTCCTCTCTCCTCCTGGGTTCCTCTTTCAGCGGCAGAAGCCTTAGTAAGAATTCTGTCCTGGGAACTATTTTCTCTACCATCTCTTTATCTGGCTTGACACACTGTGCCTTAATTACTAATTTTAATTGCCGGCATCTACTCCCTACAGCTGCAGGAAGGACTTCCATCTTCATCCCTGTGGGGTCCTCATTTCTAAACAATAGTGGGCCTTTTGCATATTTATTGGATGAATTAATGAATGAATGAATGAGCAACACTCTTGACGATATAATTCATGCCTAGTCCCATGAATAAGCAATTAAAGGTCAGAGTGACTGGATGCCCCCTAGCCACTGACAACATGGTCCCTGTACCAGGATCATTGACTAATCTTCCTCGAAAATTCACTAGAAGTGCACTCGCAGGCCAAAATCAACGTTGCATGCTTAACAAGATCCCTGAGTCCTAACCCTCTAAAGTTTCAGAGGTCTTATGTTAAGGGAAGTGTCCTTTGAAGAGAAGTAGTGCTTCCTTTGATGCAAAGGGACGAATGAACTAGAGGTGCAGATGGCCCTACACCCCATAAGTGTCCATTTACGTCCCATAACTATCTGCCTTATACCCTATAACTATCTACCCTGTACCCCATAACTATACTTAACACTCCACAGTAGCCTAAAGGCCACCCAAGTTAAAACGGGGTATCAAGCTTCCTGTACAATCCAATTTCTCCTGGGCTGCACCAAGTCATGCTTTTAGCAGCACCTAGCTGCTTTTGTTAAGGAAAAATAAGGACCAACAGAGACAGCTATGCTGCCAAGGTTGACTGAAAAGATAAGACCCAGGTCTGCGGTGGCAATGACAGGCTGAATTTTGTTTGAAGAAAGAAGCTCAATAGCTTTTTATTATAGGATTTTAATGTCATGAACTTGCCAAATGAATCAGGAAATGACTACGAAACAGCAAGCAAGGCATCCTGGGAGTGCCAAGCTTTATTTTAACAGCCAGTGTTCTCATTACCCTGATCTGAGCCCACTGCTTTCTTCAGAAGTGAGGTAGGTTCTTCAGGGAAGGGGTAAGATAGCAAGATGCTTCACATGTTTCATAACAACTTTTAGGGGAGTAGAGAAGGAAGAGGGCAGATAAATGCACCTTTGGCCATTCCAGAAGCAGGATCGTTCTGCAGCACAAGCTGAACATGTTTGTGCCGTGTGCTGGCTACTTAGCTAGCTTATCTTTTCGGACCCCGTTCTGTGATCTGTGAAATGCCAGTGCTGAATTTGCCACATGAGCAAAAAGATAATGAAATAAAATTACCTGAGGTGTGTGGAAGCACTCAGCCTGGCACCTGACATACACACTGAGAGTTCTAGGTCAGAGACAAGTTATTTTGCTGTATGCCACCTGCTCACAGCCCCGCTGAGAAAGGTTGAAGGTATGCGTTCTCATGATATCTGTACTTAGGTAGGGACTCCAAAACAAGCAAGTTGTCTGATCCAAAGGAAAGAAATGTTGGAAATGGCATCAGGAGGACTAGGACCTTAGAGTCACTGAAGGAAGAGGAGCCCCAGTTCCAGGTGGGTGGAGCTGGAAAGGTAGAGTCAGAAAGGAGATGAAGTCTGAATACCTGGGACTGCCAGAAGGGGATAACTTATAAGAGTACAATGCCCAGCTGAGGGCACATTGGTGGCTCCTGATCCTAAATCAAACACAGAAGGGCCTAGGCACACTCTTTCCTTACAGGCAGCCTTGAGAGAAGGCAATGAAGGAAAACAGCTTCTAGAGAGAGCACATCATACAGCTCACCACTCTCGTGGTAGTAGAGGTAGGGAAAGAGATGTTGGAGTCAAAGGCACTTGTCTCATGTAGGCTTTACAGAGCACAGGAGACAGAAGACTCTTAATAAGAACAAGTCATAGGTGCCCAAATACCACAAAAGATGGTATCACTAAGCCAAATGGCACTCGTAGGAGAGTTAGGAGCAGCTAGTGAGGAAATGTCAGTGTCATTAAATCATGATATAAGAATTCCTGCAGCAGGCAAATGCTGGGACCTAAACAGAATCATCCTGAGTGAGGTATCCCAAAAGCAGAAAGACACACACAGTATATACTCACTTATATAGACCTATAAGATAGGATAAATATACTGAAATCTATATACCTTAAGAAGATAAATAAGAAAGAGGACCCAGGGTAAGATGGTCAATCCTCACTTAGAAAGACAAATGGGATGGACATTAGATGTAGGAGAAAACAAGTAACAGGACAGGAGCCTACCACAGAGGGCCACTGAAAGACTCTGCCTAGCAGATATTAATATCAAAGCAGATATTAAGACTCATAGCCAAACCTTTGGCAGAGTGCAGGAAATCATATGAAAGAAGGGGGAGTTAGTAAGACCTGGAAAGGACAGGAGCTCCATAAGGACCAAATATATCAGGGCACAGGGGTCTTTCATGACACTGTTCCTCCAACCAAGGAACATGTATGGATATAACCTAGAACCCCTGCTCGGATATAGCCCATGGTAGCTCAGTATCCAAGTGGGTTATCTAATAAGGGGAACAGGGACTATTTCTGACATGAACTCAATGGTGAGCTCTTCGACACCCCCCCAGGTGGAGAAGCAGCCTTGCTAGGCCACAGAAGAGGACATTACAGCCAATCCTGAAGAGACTTGATAAGCTAGGGTTAGATGGAAGGACCTCCTCCCCTATCAGTGGACTTGAAAAGGGGCAGGGAGGAGATGAGGGAGGAAGGGTGAGATTGGGACAGAATGAAGAAGGGGCTATGGCTGGGATACAAAGTAAATAACCTGTGATTAACATAAAAAATAAAAATAAAACCGTAAGTCACCTTTCCAATAGATGTATTTAATCTAGAGCTAGAGTGACAGGCACTTAATAACTGTTGGATGTTTGAATGAATAAAGGAATAAATGAGAGAGAACGCTATGTTAAAAAAAAAATTCCTGCAGCATCTCTACACCTCCAGAGCATGTGAAAAGTTTCCTGTGAGCTTATCAACAGCCATGCAGATTCCTCCCCAATCAATGGAAGTGGCCAGCATGCTGTATATCCCTATCAAAAACTAGAATACATAACAGGTTACAGTCATCAGGGAAAGGCTAGAAAGCTCAAAGGACAAAGCACAGTTGTTGCTATAGAAATGTTTGTAGCATTATTAGATAGAAGGCAGACAATGAGGTAGAAAGTGCACAGTCTGTCTTATGAGAAACTTCTAAAAAGAAATATACATCCTTCTTTGGAGCTAGAAGAAAGAGGTAGCGTCCTGTCCATGTTGATATGGGTACATCTTCCTTATCATGAACCTCCTTCTCATGGCTGCTTGAGGATCTAATTCAGATCTTTCTCGTCAAAGTGAGCATTGGAAGATAGCAGAGCCAGATAGATGCGCCCTCCGGGGCTCCTCCGTGGTGCTGTTACCATAAACTGGTAGCTCTGCATTGGTCACCACATGCTATTGGAAAATTCAGGATTCTCTCTTTGGGTCCTCAGTCTATTTAACAAAAGAATGTTAAAACAGACTTGAAGGCAAATTTGGGGACAATTTTATTAATACTCAAAAATAAAATAAAACCAGCAGACCAGACATGCTAGAAGTCCTGGCAGCTGTTAGTAAGAGGGCAACAGAGAATTTGTAAGCACCTATGTGGTTCAGGTGGGAACAGCTTCAGAGCCAGAGTGAAAGAGCTCAGAGAGTAAGAGAAGCATTCATAGGGTTGGGGTTGGGGGGAAATGAAAAAAAAAGTTGCACTTTTCTAGGTAATTTGGTAAATTATGAGGTTTATCAAAGCTACATAGTACAGACTGTAAAAACTGTACGGTGGAGGGGAGAGGGAGAAAAGCACATTGTATCATTCAGAGGATAATTGTTTCCCTCATCTCCTCAGCTTGGCTTCCCAGGAGTCACATTCCTGGTGGGGAGGACTCTTAGTCAGGTGATGCACAGGTTCAGCTGGTTTACTTCTAAGTGAGGAGACAAGGCGTGTACGGCGTCAGCACTGGGGTAAATAAGAATGCCATGTAGATTTTTTTTTTCTTTCAACCAGGAAGAAATAGCTTTCCCCGTATGGGTCTCAGAAGAACACTGATTTCCATCCTCAGGGGCCTGGAAGGATACTTATACCATTGCCCCATCAACAGTAGAGACCTTTAAATTGTTTAGGATACTGGCTGAAATTTGGAGAACAGATACAGCACATTTCCACCATGATTCCAAAGCTGTTTACCAGAAGGGATTCCTGTCTGTACTGGAGTTCCATTCATACCTGCACATCCAGCCTTCAGGTGAAGGCACTCATGTAGGAAGAGATAAAGAATCAGGGTTTCCTCCTGAAATTCCTGGCCTCCAGCCAGGACAGAAACAAAACTAGTTCCTGCTTCCTACCAAGGAAAAAAATCGCAATGGTTCAGTTTTGCTGTCCCTGTCCTAAACTAACTGGCCAGTGTCTGTTTCCTGTTCTCATCATTACAATGCGCTGAGGTGGTCCTGTGCCTGGTGCCACGTCCAACTGCTGACAGTGGCACCAGACTTTGAGCAGTTCTAAAGACAGGCCACAGCTAGACAGACATCATCTGAATCACAGGGAAGATGGAATTTAGCTGCCAGGTGATTATGAAACATGGCTGGACTTGGGAATTCCTCATAGACACAAGTAGGTAGGACTGCTGGCCAACTAGGAAAACAGATTTAACAGAAAGTGAAGGGTTGGTATCACAAGATGTATAACTCTGTATTGTGGTATAGGACAAGTAACAGAATCTTATTTTGTAAATGCACATTCTCTCTCTCTCTCTCTCTCTCTCTCTCTCTCTCTCTCTCTCTCATTCCTTCATGGTAGAGTGCTGTTAATAGAGGTTCCTTTACAGTTCCTTCCTGTTGTCTAGAGAGTCCACAATGAACAAAAGTCATACTTGGAATGAAGCTCTTTTTCTGTGAATGTTAAGAAGCAAATCCAGACAAATTTGCTGTCACAGAACTGCAACATGGCTTAACTATAACTCAGCATGTTTCCGCCTTATTCCTGAAGTGCTTACTCATATTCGCTTCACAACATTCTCCTCATTAAATCTCATAGATGGTAAGTCTGGCTTCAGTGAATAAACCCTCATTTCACAGTGTATGTGTTGACTTTTGTTTGTAACAGGAGTGGAAGAGGCCAGGGTCCCGAGTTTGCATTTGAGACAAGTCTCTAGTGAGTAGGAAATGGAAGGACTCGGTAGGGAATTTGAGACCAACATCAACATGAGGGTGAGGAAGGGCATCAGGATTGTGGGAAGACTTCCAGGGATGCCTGTAGACGTTGGTGTGAGAGCCTAGGCAGGCTAGGGCTGAGTGTGCAGCTGCACTTCCTTCCATGGGGGCTGGGATGTGCAATGGTCTGCCAGGAGCACTTTCTAATGGTAGATGCCCTTGGTGTCCAGCTGAATGCTCCATACTAATATCCTCTCACCTACAAATGAGAAGAAACCCCACCGCCACCACATCAAATCCATAGTGGTGACAGCTTAAAAGGTGTCTTCAAGGTCCAGAACCTCCATTAACACCCCTGCCCTACCATTCAGACATGTCTATGTAGTGTTTCAGAGTGGATGCTATCCTGTGTTTGTCACCTAAATAAATACCTGAAGCAGATCAACTTTACAGAGGAAAAGGTTTGACTTTGGCTCACAGTTTGGGAGGGGTGGCATCAGAAGAGTGAAACTAAGGTTAAGAGAGCACCTATAAAGCCCTTCCAAAGGCTATGGGGTATCAACTTCATTCGCAGAGCAGGTCTCCGAGGCCCACACACCAAGTCTCCTGGTCAAGGCTGGAAGCTGGCATGTTCCTCAGTGAAATGTTGAGCCCATGTTAGTCTGATATTCAAACCCACATCCTTTTCACTCTATCCATTGATGTAGCCAATGAGGTAGACCCTGAAAAACCCCAACAGCAAGATTCTTTATTCTCTTTCTGAATTCTGTCTGAGGATACAGGAAATGGAGACCATGACATGGAGAAGTCACTAGGAAAGGCTGCTTGCTTCTGTGGCAGAATCACAATATCTTAGTCCATTCCAGACTCTAAACTATTTCGGGCCAGATGTTTTATAAAGAAAGAGTATAATCTGGCTCAGGGTTCTGGAGGATCAAAGGTGTGGCACCGGTTTCTAACGCTGTGGAAAGCCACAAGGCTTGGGTCGAAGGTGCTCTGCCCTCATAATGGATCAATGCCCTTCGGATATAGGTCCGGCTCTGTAGGACTGGCTTAGTTCCTAGGAGAAGAGGTTACTTTAAGGGAGTCTGGAACTGCCCCCTGAATGTTGAATGTGCTTTTTAACACTCAGGTATGTTCTCACCTGGGGACCAAGCTGCCAGCACATGAAATGCTAGTGACACAGCCAAACCTTGTCCAAACCATAGTGTAGGAGCACGGACACTGAGAATTAAAGGTCCTGGTTGTAATGCCTGAAACCATGTCATCACCTGTAGATGAGTGAGCAAACAATAAGAATTGGTTCCTCAGTGTCATAACCATACCCCCAAAACGGTTCAACTCCTTAAAAGATGCCTAGAGTAATCAAGTCCTTTTGATAACTATGAGTTTGAGATAGCCAGATTTTTTTAAGCCAAGATGTATTTTCACCAATAAATTATAGTTTTTGGAATCATGATTGATCTATAATTTCACTGACACAAAGTTCAAAAGATCTTCTGCCCAGGTCATATGCAGTTTTGAAGTAAAAATTTAACTCAACTATGGCATATATATAAAAATACTTATAAAGTCAAAGTAAATAATTCAATGAATTACACAAAGAAAGGACACCCACCCAACCACTACCCAAATAACTCTCTTTTTATCCCAGAACCCAACTAAGACAAAACCCCATCCACATCCTTAAAGGAAAAATAAAAAATAAAAAATTAAAAAAAAAAAAAACAAGGACAGAGTTGGTCTGGTCAGCCCAGAGAAGCCTCTGGACACAGCATTACTGCATTCATTTCCTAGGCTGCCTCAGACACTTGCCACAAACCCAGTGCTTAAAGCACCAGGATTTATTATTCAGCTCTGAGGTTGTGTGCAGAAGGCCCAAGCCGCATAGCAAGTGTCTAGAAAGGGACTATTTGGGGCCTTTTGCTGCTCTGTCATCTGTAGACATCCTTTGGCTTGGGCAACCTCAGTCCAGCCTCTGCCTCCATTTTCCACATCTTCTTCTGTCTGTGTCACTGTAGGACATGTTCCTGTGTATCTGAGCCCTCATTTTCCTCGTCCTATAAAGACACCAGTAGCGCTGGATTAAGGCCCACACTACTCTAGTAAACCTTAGACTCCCACTCCCAAATAAATCAACCTATTTCCTTTTTAATGGATCTAGGAGACAAAACTCAATCCATGATAACTAAGCATAAGATGATATTCTGGTAGGAATAAAGAAAACATCAGAAAGTTACAGTAGCTGAGAACATAGAGGGATTTTCAGTCAATAATAACTTTATCAATGTTGGTTCATGAGATCTGGCAAGCAAATTGCAACAAAGACACTGGTGATGTGAAGTTGGGGAAGGGGATCATGGGAATGCTGTGCCCTCCTCATGATTTTCCTGTAAGTCCAACACTATTCTAAAATTAAAAGTTCATTTGAAAAGGAAAGTTTTTAGGTTGAGAGTTCAAGAAGAGTTGAAAAGTCTCTTGTAGAGAAGTCTGCTGTGTCCTCGACCTCTCATCATTGTCTTGTGAAAGTGGATATCAGAGGAAGGTGGCCGACAAATGGACAGAAATAGATTGTATTGTATGTTTTATTATAAAACCTTTCTATGCTATCTCTTTCTATATTTCTTTTATAGATTTAGCTAGAGATAAGTGACAGAAAGATAACCACATAGGTTTAGTCTTTACACAAGATATTTCATCTCTATGAATCTTTATACAAATTGCCATCTGCTTCCTACAAATAATTAACCTGAGACTCAGAAAAAAGCAATTGGCTCAAAAGCAGGGTATCAGAGCCATCACTATATGATGTCAACCCAGCTCTCAGCCATGGTTTCCCATCACATTCTGCAGTCTTCCCTTCCCAGCAAATTCTCCTGCCTCTAACTTCACTGTTCCAGTTATAAATGAGCAAACTAAAGTCTTTCAGGGGTGGTGGGAGTGGGGATGTTACCAAAATCTTTGGAGAAAAAAAAATAGACAATGGGCTTTAAAACATAAAAAAGTTATTTAATAGTCTGTCAGTGATGTGCAAGAAGGAGAAGTAGAGGGAGAGGGGGGAAATGCAGGACAGAGAGGGAGGGAGGGAGAGAGCAGGAGGAGAAGAAAAGAGAGGTGGGACAGGGAGAAGGCCATTGGGAGTTAGTGGGAGGTAGATCAAAGAGCCTTCCATTTCCATCAAAGAGTTGCTTGAGAAAGTGAGTCGTAACTGTTTCTTTTATTTTATTCCTCTCCTGTCCTGTCCTGTCCTCTCCCATTCTCTCTCTCTCTCTCTCTCTCTCTCTCTCTCTCTCTCTCTCTCTCTCTCTCTGTTTCTTGGCTCTCTCAAAACATCTTGAGGAAAAATAGACAGAGAAAGGAAATAACAGAAGGGGGAGAGAGAGAGAAAGAAGAAGAAGAAGCCAGTTTTTTAAATAGGTCATCTATTTCCTGCCACATGGGAGGAGCAAGGTGTTGAGGTTTCACAGTATAATTAACAAGACAACCACACCATAGAATCATCTCTGTCCTCTTTGCCTAGGAAAGTTTCATGTATTTTTCTCTATGACTGTATGGCATTTTCTTGGGCAAGCATCTTTGTGGTTGATTTTACAAAGTGACAGTCATGAGGAAGAAGCTGAAATGTTACTGGGATCACTTCTCCCTGTTCAGCAGTCATCAAAACAAAGTAACAACGGCAAATACAACAATAACAACCAAACAGATGGGAAAATTATGTGCTGGATGTGTTATACATGCTTCTTGAACAGAAAAGTGCTTATAAAATTTACTCAGCTGTGGAAACTGCAAGTTATAATCACATCAGGCCAGTAAGACATGCCAGTAAGACTAGTGCAATAGTGGCATTTGAACATCATGGAGTAGTCAACCACTTTATGACCAGATTAAAGTCCTTCTCCAGAAGATGAAACCCACACCTGACACCATTATGGGGCTAAGAACCTGTGTACTATGATTTGAATGAGAATGGTTTCCACAGGCTCTTCACAGCGTTAGAATAGTAACTAAGATAGCAATTGGTACCAGGAACTGAGATATTGCTGTGACAGGTCTGATTACTCTGTTGTTTGAAGGAATACAGAAGACTTTGGACGAGAAAAGTGGCTGAACCCTTTAAGCAGGAGTGTCTAGGAGAAGACACTAGAGGTGAAGGCAAACTGGACTACGCAGGCCTATCTCAAGAGGTTTCAGATTTCAAAGAGTTTTAGCAAGTAACCTAAAGACCATTCTTGTGATATTTCCACAAAGAAAATGGCAAAGGGTTTTGTTGTTGTTGTTGTTGTTGTTTGTTTGTTTTTTCCTTCTCCTGAAAGTTTGCTGGAGGATAAGTTGAAGAATTTGGGATGCATGTAGTCTTCAGAGGAGACTTCAAGGCAGCTGTGTATTGACTGTGTCATGTGGTTATTTGTGGTCACTCTTACGCATCTCTACAAGAATAAGATAGCAAGTGGGGCAAAACGAAACACAAAATGTAGTTTCAGAGGAAAAAAAAAGAACCAGGAAATGTCATGTTGGAGTCAAGTCTTGTGCTTAAGGAGATGAGAAGTTAAAGAAAAGCCTGACGTGCCAGGTGCACACCTTTGATCCCACCACTCAGGAGGGAGAGAAAGGCAGATGGCAGATTTCAAGGAGTTCAAGGCCAGCATGGTCTATAGAGTGAGTTCTAGGGCAGCCCGGGCTTCACAGAGAAGCCCTGTCTCAAAAAAAAAAAGGAAGGAAGGAATGAAGAAAGGAAGGAAAGAGTAAAGGAAGCAAAGACCAAAGGCAGGTAGGCAGGTCTGGTGATAAATGAAATTAAGGTCAAGATCTCACCCAAATAATCCTGCTACCTGTGAAAGGAAAAGGCTTGAGGTGTTTTATAGGCCTAAACAATGGAAAGCTCCTGAAATGTAATTCAAGTACGGGGCCAGGTTCCAGCCCCAGGAAACAGAAGAACTTGGCAGCATAGGCCACATGGTTCTGGATTTAGAGTCGAGAAGGATACAGGAAACAGATAATAGAATTTTCCTTCATAGTTAAGGAAAGCTGATGAGGCCATGCATGTAGCAGGGAAGTCCCTGCAAGGAGTCCCGGAGAGGCCATTGCTTGAAGTTGTGAAGGTAAAACCTAGTATGCTTGGAAACCTCAAAATGTTGGAGATGCCAGAGCCTTGGGATATCTGCGAAGGAGAACTGCTGATGAGACATAGTACTGGCCCAAGAGAGAGAAGTGTGTTGCAGTGAACAAAGTTGGAAGGAATAGGAGTTTTAAAGGTTGCTTTGACACCAGACATAGCGATACAGGATTTGAAGTTTGCCCTGCTAGTTTTCAGTCTTTCTTTGGTCCAGTATTTTTTCACTATGCCATTCCTCCCTTTTGGGATAATAATGTATATTCTGTGTCATTGTATGTTGGAAGTATGTGATGTGCTTTTTTATTCTAATTTCACAGGAGATTATAAAGAAGGGATTGCCTTGAGTCTCCAAAGAGACTGTAGACTTTAGACCTTAAGGCCAGGTTGAGACTGAAGGACTTTGAGGCCTTTTAAAGTTAGACTGAACTCATTTTTGTTATGGGGAGCTTACCTGAGAGGATCACTCAGTCACATGGTATAGCCAACTGAAAGTCTGTATTCCAGAAAGCTGTGACCCCAAGTGTTTGGGGATCTGGGTATAGCCTTGAGTATTCAGAACACAGCATTTTAAAGGCAAAAACCATTTCTTGTCATCTTGTTCAGCAGCCACAGAAGGGCTTTGCAGAAGTAAGTCATTTGAAGCAACCAGTTTCAACAGAAGCTAAGATAAGTTAACTAGGACATTCTGACCTTTGGTTCCTAGAATAGAGCTGGGTAGATTTGCATAGGATTCCCTATAAAGGAGGTCAGATTCTAGTTAAACTTGGTATGGCCTCAGCAAGAATACCAGATGGAGGAACCTCTGCACTGCCTTTCCCTGTCACATTCCCCACTGATTTCAGGGTCATAAGTCAAATATTTGACTCATCTTCTTCTAGGGACATATAGTCAGTCCTAGAGACCAGTAGCTTACCTGAGTTTACTCTGTTTGACGTAGTTGGCTGTGCAGTTGAGGATGCAGGGTCCCACTGTTTGCCCAATTAGGGTAAGAATAAACAGTCTGAATAATGCTGAGTGTAAGGGGGGTCAATCATTAAGGCCAGGTAAACATAGACTGACACCAATTATCTGTCCAAGCTCAACGTCTTCCCTTTCTTTGAGGTTTTCCCTGATCATAGCGAGGTTTTCCCTAATCACACCTGGTTGGTTGGCATAGAAACAGAAGGATTCTCGCAAAACCATATGTAATTCAACTTCTTTCATCAAAAAAAGATCCAAGCCTCTTTGATTTTGAAAAGCCACTTCTGCTAAAGCATCTACTTGCTTCTTTAGTCTGGATTTGTAGTCTTCTAGTATCTCTAAGGGTCCACTTGTTTACTTAATTCTCCAAAGGTTTTATCACCAACTCTCAGAGACTGAGTCTAGAGTTAAATTAACCAAGTTACCCAAAAAAAAGATGTTATAACAAGTCTCTTCCATCATTGGGTTTGGGAGTCTGCCATAACCAGAAAAGAATGAACCACTGTACCACCTAGGATGTTGTCCATAGAAAGTAGCCAGTTTGACAGGTTGCTTCTCGGACTGCTGTTTTCCCGGAGGTAAGAAGGAAAGAGCACACGTTTTTTCTTTTGTTTGTTTGTTTTTATTTTTTTATTTTATTTTATTTTTATCAGTTACATTTTATTAACTCTGTATCCCAGCCGTGTCCCGATCCCTCAGTCCCTCCCAGTCCCTCCCTCCCTCCCTCCCTCATCTCCACCGTGCCCCTTTCCAAGTCCACTGATAGGGGGGACCTCCTCCCCATTCATCTGATCCTGTTTTATCAAGTATCTTCAGGACTGGCTGCAAAGCCCTCCTCTGTGGCCTAACAGGACTGCTCCTCCCTTCGGGGGTGGGGAGACCAAAGAGCCAGTCATTGAGTTCCTGTTAGAAATAGTCCCTGTTCCCCTCACTTTGGGAAACCAATTGGTTACTGAGCTACCGCAGGCTACATCTGAGTGGAGGTTCTAGGTTATATCCATACATGGTCCTTGGTTGAATGTCAGTCTCAGAAAAGACCCTGTGCCCAGATATATTTGGTCCTTGTGGAGCTCCTATCCTTTCCCCATCAGACTAACTCCCCTTCTTTCTTATGATTCCCTGTACTCTGCCAAAGGTTTGGTCATGAGTCTTTGCTTTGAAAACACTGCTAGTTAGAGTCTTTCAGATGCGCTCAATAGACTCCTGTCATACGTTCAATGCACATCCCATCTGTCTTTCTAAATGAGGATTGATCATCTTACCCCATGTCCGCTCAATTGATTATCTTTTTTAGGTGTATAGATTTCATTATGTTTATCATATCTTATAGGTCTATATAAGTGAGTATCGAATGGCAGAAAAACACTTAAAGAAATGCTCATCCTCATTAGCCATCAGGGAAATGCAAATCAAAACGACCCTGAGATATCACCTTACACCCATCAGAATGGCCAAGATGAAAAACTCAAGCGATAACACATGCTGGAGAGGTTGTGGAGAAAGGGGAACCCTGCTCCACTGCTGGTGGGAATGTAAACTGGTACAACCACTCTGGAAAGCTATCTGGCGCTTTCTAAGACAAATAGGAATAGTGCTTCCTCCAGACCCAGCTATACCACTGCTAGGTATATACCCAAAGTTTGTTCAAGTACACAAAAAGGACACTTGCTCAACCATGTTTATAGCAGCTCTATTTGTAATAGCCAGAACCTGGAAACAACCCAGATGTCCATCAACGGTGGAATGGGTACAGAAATTGTGGTATTTTTATACAATGGAATACTACTCAGCAATCAAAAAGGAGGAAATCATGAAATTTGCAGGCAAATGGTGGGATCTAGAAAAGATCATTCTGAGTGAAATATCCCAGAAAGAGAAAGACAAACATGGGATATACTCACTTATATAGACCTATAAGATATGATAAACATAATGAGCACACGTTTTCAACCATTGGCATGGATAAAAGGCAAAGGATAGCCAATGATCAGCATAAGAGACTTGATCAGAATGACTGGGAGAGAAGTACATTTCAGACTGCCCTGACTGCCTGGGCATCCAAATCTCACTCAGATAGCCATGCCACCTGTCTTGGTTAGTTTTATGTCAACTTGATACAAGCTAATGTCATCAGAGAAGAAGGAGTCTTGGTTGAGAAAAACGCCTCTATTAGATTGGTCTGTAGGCAAGCCTGTGGGGCACTTTCTTAACCAATAATTGATGTGGAAGGGCCCAGACCATTGCAGGTGGTGTCATCAATAAGCTGGTGGTCCCTGAGTTCTACAGAAAATCAGGCTGAGAAAGCCATGGGAAACAAGCCAGTAAGCAGCACCCCTCCATGGCCTCTGCTTTAGTTCCTGCCTCCAGATTCCTGCCCTGTTTGAGTTCTTGTCCTGACTTCCTTTGATGATAAACAGTGATATTGAAGTATAAACCAAATAAACCCTCCCCCTCCCAACTTACTTTTTTGGTCATGGTGTTTCACAACAACAATAGAAACCCTAAGATACCACCTTTCAAGAGAGCCACTCATGTTCACAAGAGTGTGGAGCCCTCCTGGGGAGAAATGAATACCATAATCATCCCCATCTGAGAAGCCTTTTTGAAAGGGCTTTAACATCCTCTTTAGAGTCAATCTCAGCAAGATTGCTTTCCCTCCCATCACAAGGGCAAGTGACTGACTTAACAAGACAGAGACAACCAATACATACAGTAACAATGACCAGATAAATCATAGGTGTCCACCGAGCATTCATTCATCCAACCAAAAGTCTGTGGTGACATCTCACACAGACACAGGATCTACAGTTGAAACTAATCTCCCCTCTTGTGTCCTAGTCAAATGATGCCTTTTATAGACCTAACTTGCCTCAGAGGTGTTCAGACCAGACGACTTTCCATTTTAACTTTTGGGTGGTGACATCTAAGTGACTCTGAAGTAACTGGAAGTGACAGGCCGCCAGAGATAATTTTCTTGGGGGCCTGAAATGTCATGAATCCCCTAAGAGTCTTGTCTGTTCAACATACTCTTTCCCTACTCCTGGGGTTCCTGAGGTGCCTAAATGTCTGGTTATAGTCTCTGGAATCTCAGTGAGACCTCTAAAATGTTATGGGGAGTTTACCAAGAGGACCATTCAGACCAAGATATAGGTACTTAAAAGTCTGTATTCCAGCCAACTGAGATCACACCCAAGTATTTGAGGACCTCGGTGTAGCCTTAAGTCTCCAGAATATGGTTTGTGTTTTTTTAAGGCAGAAACCATGTCCTGGAAGCTTGTTCAACAACTACAGGAGAATGTTGCAGAGCTAAGCAGTTTTAAGCAACCAGTTTTGTCTCTTATTTCTTTGTTTAGTTGGTTGATTTTGTTTTGTTTTGTCTTTTTCAAGACAGGGTTTTTCTGTGTATCTCTGGCTATACTGGAGCTCACTTGTAGACCAGGCTGGACTCAAACTCTGAGATCTGCCTGCCTCTACCTCCTAAGTGCTGGGATTAAAGGACTGCACCACTACTGCCTGACTTGAAGCAACCAGTTTTAACAGAAGCTATAATAAGTTGGCTAAGACATCCTGACCTTTGGTTCCTAAAATAGAACTGAGTAATTTTGCATGTGATTTTCCACGAAATTATATTCTAGTTAAAGTTGGAATGACCTTGGGTGGTGGGAACATGATGGAGAAACCTCTACATTGTCTTGTCTGGTCACATCTTGCATTATGATATGACTATAAGCCAGCTGGTGGAGACCAGGGTCAGGAATGTGATTGTTTGAATACGAATGGACCCCATAGGCTCATATGTTTGAATGCTTGGTCCTCAGTTAGTGGAACTTTTGAAGAAGGAATAAGAGGTGTGGCCTTGTTGAAATAGGTGTGGTCTTGTTGGAGGAGATGTGTCACTTAAGGTGGACTTTGAGGTTTCAAAATCCCAAGCAAAGCCCAGTCTCTCTTCCTCTGTCTACTGAATGAGAATCAGGATGTAAAGCTGTCAGCTACTGGTCCACTGCCCTGCCTGTGTATTCCCGCAGTGATGATCATGAACTAACATTCTAAAACTGTATATGAATCTCAGTTAAATGTTCATAGTAATGGAAATTGCCTTGGTCATGGTGTCTCTTCACAGCAAAAGAGCAGTGACTAAGTCACTGTGGCTGAGTAGGTTATAGGCCATAAAGGAGAACCTGCTATGATTATTCCATTAAATGAACTCATCAATTAGTGCATTTCTCAAGTCTCACTGAAGAAGCGCCTATTTTGATTAGATGGTAATGGAGTCTGAAGTTAACTATAGATACAGTGTTGGCTCTCTTGAAGGTATGTACATTTCATAAACTTGACATTTTGCTCATAATCATTAAAAGTAGAATAATAACAATTGGGTCTTGCCTGTAAATCACTAAGATCACTCTGAAATGGAGCTTTAACGAATGAACAGGCTGACGGATTGGAGAAGTAGAGAATATGTCCATGAACTCTGAACCCACAATGACATTGCCTTCAACTGAAGGCAGAGTAGGTCAAAGTACAATGCCGTGGTGGTTCTACTTCTCTATAGAATATAGGACAGTCCTGAAGGAG
The DNA here is from genome assembly GCF_030254825.1 of Meriones unguiculatus. Taxonomy (NCBI): domain Eukaryota; kingdom Metazoa; phylum Chordata; class Mammalia; order Rodentia; family Muridae; genus Meriones; species Meriones unguiculatus. The sequence goes on from NC_083349.1 coordinate 162,478,773, forward strand.
ACAACATCCTTTTATAGTAATGAAGTCATTTACACAGGAATGAAATCTCTGCTAACCTACACACACAGTGAATCTGAAAGTGGAATTTTGCCCTGGAAACAAGGCAACAAACAAGCCTGACCCATCTATGATATGATCTTCAGGCCAATGAGAGAATTCCATCTTGGAATGTTAAATAAAGAAGTATGGAATCTCAGAGGCCCAAAAGAGGAAAAGAGGTCTATGCTGTTATACTCTATGCTATCATTTGGAAGCATCTGAAATACTATGAGCTAGCCCATAGAGGAGCATCTTCATCAGTCAGCTACAAGAGAGCATCTTTATCAATTGGGTCTCCTGCTGCAAGTAGCAAAGACTCAAGCCAAAATCACATGAACAACAAAAATGCATTGACTCCATTACTGGGCTTTCTGGATCCACCTAGGATCCAGCCACTCACCTTCTCTCAAGATCGCCTTTCTCCTCTATGCTTCAGTAAATTGGCTTCATTCTAAGCTGGACTTTCTTCCCCAAGCAGGGAAGTCAGGCACTGGTTTGTGACTGAAAAATAAAAGGGCCTTTCTCACCCAGTGTCCATTTTCCTCACTTGGTTCACATTTCTACCTCCAGATTCTTTGATTTATTAACTCATTCCATCATTTGTTAAACATATATATAATGAATATGTGTCACATACAGTCTTAGCTAGGGTACATTGATAGGGAAAAAAACATTGTTCTGTATTCTTAGAGCTTACTGTTTAGTAAACAAAGGCAGAGTACACAGAACTTGAGGTGTACAGTATGTGGTTATTGTACTAGTTATTTTTCATAGCACTATGGCCAAATAGCAGACAGAAAGAACTTATGAGAAGGTAGGTTTATACTTGAGGAAAATCAGAAAAAAAGTCTTATGCATATCTGTAAGAATAACAACACAAATTTAGGATAAAATAAATTTAGAAACCCTAAGATAATAAGATGCTCATCATCTTTAAAAATCTACAAGGAAAGCTCTGCATCTAGTGTGGATGAAACAAAGCATCTTGGAGCAGGAGATGAGACCTATGTGTTGGATAACTCTCATACAGAGTCTTGGAGGCCATGATGAGAGCTTGGCTCTTTGTATCAAGTAAGATTAGAAGCTGAGGAAAACAGTCTAGTCAAACAGTGATATATCACTTCACAAGGATGCATGTGCTGTTCAATAAACACAACACTATAGGGGCTATGAGCATCCTACAGCTGAATACCACCCATCTTCAGTTGCTTTTGCTGACTTGTGCAGCATTTATAAGTGGAGCCATTTCAGTAGAGAGTTGTAAGAAAGGGCTTACTACAGGATTTAGGGCTATGTCTGATCTTTTTGAGGCACGTAGTTTAGGAAGAAGGCCTTTGATCTGGATGGGGACACTGTCAGGGTAACCAGTGACTATGAATTATTAATAATCCGTATCTCTAATATGAAAGCAGAGTGATGCTAATGCTGTTATTTCCAGTAAGAAGCAGAATTCATTCATGTTAACCAGACTAGAATGAGATACAATCCCTTGTGTTCTTATACATTTTTGTTTTTGTCTTGATCCATTGCAGTCACAGAGTGGCTTTGCCTTTTTTTGTGTGTCCAACAATGATTCCTGGGCAGATTCATGCTATTATCATTGCTTTTCCCTTCTTCTGGAAACAAGAGAGTATCAAGAAATCCAAGACAGTTAATTGAAAGTTGGCACTGTGGCTTCCTAGCAAGACTACAACATTTTCATGTCATTTGAGGTTGTAGAATTCAAGGCACATTTTAAAAGCATGGCTGATAAAATTTGCAATTGTGTGAGAAAAGGCAATAAGTTTAAGGTGATGTTAAGGGTTTTCAAATGATGAAATGAGTGGCACTTATTAAAATGCAATAAGGTTTCAGCTCTGAGAACAAGTTACTGTGAATGCTCATCTGTAAATGAGACATCTATATCATCCTTTTCTACCCATGGCTCAAGGACATCATGAAGATGGAGTAGAAAGAATGTAAGAGCCAGAGATGGGGTGTGGGGGGGAGGGTGCTGTGGAATGCTGTCTTCTGGACATAGCATGGCTTCTACACTCAGGAACTCACAGAAACTGCCTGTTAGTTACCTGCACGAAACCTATACAAGATCTAGCCATCCATCCAAAATTCTAGCATGAATTGGGAAAGACCTCACAAGGTCCTACCCCTAACTGAGGAGTTATTGACAGTTTATAGCTGATGAGGAAGAGGGTGTGCTTAGTCAGCATTCTCTTGCTGTGAGAAGATAATATGACCATGGCAACTATTCTAAAAGAAAGCACTGAACTGAAAAGTGCTTAAAATTCAGAGGTTTAGGTCATTGTCATCATGGTGAGGAATATGGCAACATGCAGGCAGACAGTGCTGAAGAGTAGCTGAGAGTTCTACATCTGGATTTTCAGGCAGGGCCTACCTTGAGCAGCTGAAACCCCAAAGCTGCCTTCAGTGACACACTTCCTCCAACAAGGCCACACTTACTTCAACAGGGCCAGACCTCCTAACTTCTGTCAAGTAGGTCCCCTAATGACAAAGCATTCACATCTATGGGCCGATGGGGGAAATCCTATTCAAACCTCCACAGTGTGTGCCACTTTTTCTTGGGGATGTGGCTACTGTTGATTGCCTATGCCCTATTGGACTTCCCTACGTCAATGCAAATATAAGCAGCACTTAGACCCAGTGAATCCTTCAAGAAAAACATGAGGGCACAATGTTAGAAAGGATTCATGTTTCATGTTATGGTAGGTGCTGAGGAATTTGGAGGATGGTAGGGACATATGTCATCAAAATGCATTTTATACATGTGTGAAATTTTCAAAGACTAAATGAAAATACAAAAAGCACATGAAAAGACATGAAAATGTATTATGCAAATAGTAAGGTGGAGTTTCAGCTTTACTCAGAAGATTCCATTTATACAAGAAGATAGATCTGATTCAGAGCTTTGTCGGAAAAGGACATGATTCTTTGCGGGCACCTCTATATTATGGTTTACAGCTGAAGCAGCACTGCCTCCTGTTTAGAATTAAGGTCTCAAGAAAGGCACAATGAAAGTGAGCATGGAAGATTTTCCTTCCCCAGCTGGTTTACAACTTCGTTGGTGGCTTTCTATCTTCCTTTACCAGACTGATCAAGAGTGAAGAATAAGGACCCCCAATCTGCTATTTGATACACATCTTCAGGTCTAAAACATGAAGGAGGCTGTTTCTTCAGAGACGTCTGTGACATTTGCCATTATTATTTTATCTGCATGGCTCTATTGCCTATTGTGTAGGTGCATTTTTTAAAGCTACTTTATTGGATTTTTATATATGCCACCCTTTCCTACCCCAATCCCTCCCAACACTAAGTAGAAGAGAAAAAAGGGTTAGAGGGGAAGGGGAGGAAGATCTCTTTAGATTACTTCCTGCTGATTAAGGATGTCAAGTTCCTTAGGACAAGTCCAATCTTTGTCCTCAGAATATCTCCAATCAGCCACCAGCAATCCAGCAATAGCAAAAGCATCATCAAGAACTAGCAGCAGCAGCAGCAGCAGCAGGGGCAGGGAGAGCAGCAGCAGCAGCAGGAGCAGCAGCTGTTCCAGTTCCTCTTGCGGCTCTTGCATTTATACCCTCTCATGAGTCCCCAGAATTCAAGTATAAACTATCTGCATATGGCAAAAATCATGACCATCCTAGAGCATGAGACAAACCATAGTTAGTGCCAGTGGACAATCTGAAGCACCCCCATATCCTACACCTGGGATTAAAACAAAAGAATATTCACATAACATAACTGGGTTTTTAAAGAAAGCAAAATTCTCACTACACTACTGCATTGCTCTGGTGCAAACATAAATATTTTCAGATTTTTGTGGTAGCAAAAAAAGTAAAAGTAAAGGAAAACAAATAGTAAATATAAAAATAAATGCAATGATGGATATGAGAACATGCTGACTGTAGCATATTTGAAACATCCGTTCTAGAACGCGAGATCAGATCACCAAGAGAAACTACAGAACAGGTGATTACAAAAAGAACTCAGGGGGTGGCCGAGGATGGAGCATACCCTCGCAAAGATTGTTCTCTAGGTGACCAGTGGAGACATGAACCTATGGCGTTGCCTAGAAACTGTATGTGGCAAAAGAAAATGGAATGACTCTGAACATGAAACAGTCCAAAGTCTCCCTCCTGGCATGGGGACTGCACTGAGAATGTCTTAACGGCCAGCCTGAGCCACATTCACAAGATTGACAACTTCATTAACCCCACATAATGTGGGAAAGAAGACGTTTCCTGTAGCAAAACCCTTCTTTTTCTTTTTCTAAATTGGTGAGTATTCGTTTTATTGTAAAGAATTTATAATCAACAAATCCCTTTTGCCTGCCATGACATCTAATGAAGCACTTTCCTTTTGTAATCATTGTTTAGTTAATTAACAGACTTTCACAACTAGCACATGTGACATTGACTTACATAAATCTTACTACTGTGAGTATAATTAAAATACTGGTCATCTTGGATTCAAGATCACAGGAATGTTTGTTTTGGTTTTTTTTTCCCCCACATTAGAAAGATACTCCCTTTCTCCTGCATAGCCCCGTGAAAGTAGATGAGGAATACATGATTGGTGTTTCAAAGACACATAATTCAGCTCAGTGTAAATGACTTAGTGATAACTACAGACTTCTCACAATGTAATAGAACTTTCCAAATGAGTGAACCCTCTCTTATCACAGATGCAGTCATCAGAAGGGATGCTGGGCTTTTGAAGGCAGAGATTCTGGCTCTCATCTGCCATCATCATTTACTAAGTGACCTTGGGGAAGTCATTTCTTTCCTTGCTCTCTTCAAAATAATTGCACCCCTTGAAAATACTGTATGAAACTTAACCTACTATATGATAGTATTAAGGAATAAAGGATCTTTGGGGGATAATAATGTTATCAGTCAACCTTTGGTCAATTTGAATAGAAATTAAGAAAAGGCAAAGTGTAGCTTCCTTATTGTTAGCAGCTCTCAGTGCTCACAGCTCTTAGTCCTACCAACTCTTATTGATACCCACTCAGCTGTAGCCTTTTCTGCCCAGTTCCAGACAGAACGTAAAAAAGACAAACCAATGCCATCTGAATAAGGCTTCACCAGGCCTGCACTGCATGCAGCACATGGGACAGATTTCCCAGCTGGCTGGCTTAAGATGTAAGGGGTAAAGCTCATACATACACACACACACACACACAAAAAAAAAAAAAAAAAAAAAAAAGGAGAGACCAGTTTACACAGGCACACGGTCAGCTGTTCCCTAGAGTCTCGTCTCTCCACTATCCACTATCCTGCTACTTCTTAGCTCTTAGCACTGAGGTCTGCTTTCATAATTATGACCTATGAGTGTGGAGATCCACCTGCAGCCAACTGTCAAGAGATGGGAGAACTGCATGTTACCACCTTCCCAAGAAACTGGGAAACAATATCGGCCTTCAGGACCATAGGCTACCATAAGGTCCCGCAGCAGCAGTGAGGGTGGCAGCACAGCAGTGGCAGCCATTGCCACTCTGACCAGAGGATAAACCGTGGAGGTTGATGGGTTGCCGATACGTCGGGGAAAAGATGGCAGCTACAGTATTAGCCATGGCAGGTGCAAATGTAATCATGGCTGAAGCAGTGTAGTAGTAACTGATGCTACAGCCACAGAGAAAAGCAGTGCCTGTTACTGTCCTGGTCAGCTGGACATGTAGAAGTGGCTGCAGGCTAAGTGGAATTTGGCACCACAGCCTCAGTACTGGCCACAGTGATGGTCAGTCACACGGCAGCTGAAAAGATGGCAGCAGCCCTGACTGCAGCAGTGGCAGTGATGACAAAAGTAGCTATTTCACTTCTACTTGATTATTTACGCTGATAATGGTGACCTAGATGCAGGTTGATACAGCAGTGACTGAGCAGCTTAGCATGGGGCCATGTCACTGCACACTCCTGCTAGTGGAAATATCCAGCCCATCACAAAAGCAAAAGAAAAGAAGAAAGAGTAGAGGCGTCTGGTCTGTCCTTCCTACTCTGCTTCAATAGCATGAGGAGGGAAGAACCCATGCGTATGAGGTTAGTTCACCTGGGAAGCCTGTCCTAATTTACTTTATGTGGCTTCCATAAACACCAAGGACAAAGACACCTTGAGGAATGAAAGGTATATCACCCCACAGGTGACAGTCTATCCTGAGGGGAAGTCAGGGAAGGAACCTGGAGGCAGGAACTGAAGCAGAGCCATGGAAGAATGTTTACTGGCTTGTCCCTCAGGCTCACATTCAAATATCTTTTTATACAACTCAGGGCTATCTACCCATAGATGACACTGGCCAACAATCATTAATCAAGAAAACTTCCCCAAAGACTTCCTACAGGCCCATCTGAAGGAGGCATTTTCTCAACTAAGGTTTCCTCTTCCCAGATCACCCTACGTTATGTAAAGTTGACATAAAAAAAAATCTAACTCTTAAGAAGTCATCAGTTAACTAAAGATTCATTTGGTCTGTTTAGATCAGTAGTTTTCAACCTGTGTGTCATGATCCCTTTGGAGGTAGAATGACTCACACAGATCTTATATCAGATATCCTGTGTATTATATATTTACATATGATTTACAAAAGTAGCAAAACTACAGTTATAATGTAGCAACACTGCTGATTTTATCGTTGAAGTCCCCACAGAATGAGGAACTGTATTAAAGGGTCACAGCGTTAGAAAGGTTAAGAACCACTGGCTAGAACCATGGTTGCTTTGTGAATAGCCAAAGTCCAACTGTCTGAGTTCATTTGCTCTGAGCCTAGGGTTGGGGGACAGTGTTATAGGTCCTTTGTATTTGGGGCTGGTATCTCTCAATAATTTTTCAGAGTTCTTCCAGAAACCGGGATCTAAGGTCTGTAGTTGTAGCACTTTATAGCGCTTTATCTTCTGCAACTCCTGCAGCCCTTTATTTTCTCTAGCCTCAACATTGCCATACCCCTTCAAAGTCTCAACCACATAGAGTTTTCACTTTCACTCTCTCCTAAAACTCTTCTACTGCTTTCTAGCTACCAGCTGGCACTAGGTGTACCTGAGGTTGGTATCTCCAATGGTTGGCGGTTCTTTGTATCATCAGGTCACCTCATCTTGTGGGAAAAACTATAAGCAATAAAATCTTAGAGTGGAGCCAACCTTGCTACAGTACAAAGGAGTGGTAGTACCTAAGAAGGTGGTCTTCCCAGATAGCTCTCAAAACTTGAGAGCTGCTGTCCGTGTAGCCAGTGACATGGTTATCGAAGGCAAGTAGGGGAGGTACTATTTCCTGGCCAGACTGAGGACTTAATGTAGGAGGTCTGGAACTGGTGTGAGTGAGGTCAACTAAACTAGACAGAGCCAAAGTGACTTCTCCTGGACCAGAGCAGCTGTGACTAACAGAGTCTCTTGAACCAAAGCCATGGCTTGAGCAACCATGGCAGCTGCAGCAGTTCCCCCAACTAGAAGAAAATTTCCTCCAGGAGTCAGTGGCTGGTTTATTGTCTTCTCTGGCCATCTGCAGCTGGCTCGAAGTCTTCTCAAGAACAGCCATAGCTGTAATGGTGAGAGCTTGAGAAATCACAGAGAAGTGGTTGCTCCGTGGCATCATGGTTGCTGGTGGTTTCTGGGAAAATGGAAGGACTGAAGTCAAGGCTGTCATACCAAAGGAAATTTCAGCAGCTGTAGCAATTCATTCTCAGCCCTACTGAATTTACAATCACCTGAAATAGTCCCAATGTAGCCTCTATGGCCACTTGACTTAGAGAAGTCACCTGGGCTTCTGCCTCTCAAGCCACTGTTGTTATATTTAGGTACAGGAGAAACATATAACATCTGTCAATCAAACAGGTGATATGCCCTTCTTATTATTACAGTTTTATTCTGTAATGTTTTACTGTACTGGCACATCCTCTTAGGAAGCAAGTTCCCAACATCATCTGAAGAAAATGGAGCTGGCTTCACGGAGAACGTTGTACAGTGAGCCAAGCATCTTACACAGTGCCCGGGCATTTCATTTTCTCTGAAAACTGGCGGGCCTGAGCTTCATGATTTGAATGGCATGAAAGAGATTCCATTTCTGGATTCAGAGGTAGATGAGAAGAACTTTTAATAACTCCAGGCTGGGAACAGAGAATTTGAGTAACATGGACTTAAAGTCTCTGAGAGGTGAAAGAGTTGTGCAAACATCTGGACACACACACACACACACACACACACACACACTTCACCAAAGATGTTCTATTAGCAGCTGTAGCGGGTTTCTATAAACAAAACAAAACAAAACAAAAACCTGTGAGGTGAACTCTCAAAGCTGCCAAGCTAAGGAGCACGGAGGAATGTTTCCCAAATTATATTTGTTTGATAATAAATAAATGGAATCCTGAAACCCTGTTTTTTTTTTTTAAACCTAACTATTGATGCATCGTTTTATATATAAATATTTCAATGAGTCTGCAATAGATGAGAGCTTTAAAAGTATATGCAATGCCCTGCAATAGAGATACATATGTGACTGTAAGGCAAAAAGGGTGATATTTATCTGACTATAAAGTTATCTGGTCTGGGAGCTGACATCAGATAGGTAGTTGACAGGAGGTAGCCCTGTCCTTGTTAGGCAAGGCTCCTGTACAGATCATGTTGGCTGATTTGCTTAGCAGGAAAGAATACTGAATATAAACTTTTAAAAAGGAACCTGTGCACTCATGGGAGGCATGCAAACCAGAATAGCATGTAGCACAAGAAGGAATCTGTAGCTTTTACAATGTCCTGAGACAGCACTTATCTCAGAGAGGCAGGCCTGAGCGCTCACCCCCTCACAACCTTTCAGCTCTAATTTTATCCGGGTTTGACAATGAAGATGTCATCTTGTAATCATTAACTCTCACAAAGGGTATGTTCTTCCTCCTGTGATGTAGTCACTAGAGACAGCGGAACAGGCAGATTCATGAAGCAGGAGGTGTAGTCAGGCTTCCTCTGACTCCAGCTCCTCCGATTTCCCAGAGAGAACATTCTGTAGCTACCCAGGGGTCCACTTGGCACATAAGAAGTAGAAGTCACCAGTACAATTGTGAGCAGAGACATTTGTGCCTGAATCTTGTCACTGTTGAAAGCAATGTATGGAATCCTCACAAGGGGGGCAAACAGGAGTAAAAGGCCATGAGCACAGCTGGGAGCAGCATGGTCCTCCTAGCTATCTCCGCACATCAAAAGGTAATGAGTCATTGTGTTGGAGTAACAACTTTTCACTAGGTTACAAAGCAAAATTGGAGCCATACGTAAAAATGTTCTTCCCGAAAGGCAAAGAGGATGGACATCAGAAGAAGAAGAAAACAGGAAACAACCTAGGAACCTGCCACAAAGGGCCTCTGAAAGGCTCTACCCTGCAGACTATCAAAGCAGACGCTGAGACTTATGGCCAATTGTTGGGCAAGGTGCAGGGAATCTTATGTAAGAAGTGGGAAATAGTAAGATCTGGAGAGGACAGGAACCCCACAAGGAGAGCAACAGAACCAAAAAATTTGAACACAGGGGTCTTCCCAGAGACTCATACTTCAACCAAGGACTATTCATGGAGATAATCTAGAACCCCTGCACAGATGTAGCCCATGGCAGTTCAGTGTCCAAGTGGGTTACATAGTAATGGGAAGAGGGACTGCCTCTGACATAATCTGATTGGCCTGCTCTTTGATCACCTTCCCCTGAGGGGGGAGCAGCCTTACCAGGCCACAGTAGAGGACAATGCAGCCACTTTTGATGAGAACTGATAGACTAAGACCAGAAAGGAGAGGAGAACCTCCCCTATCAGTGGACTTGGGGAGTGGCATGCATGCAGAAAGGGGAGGGAGGGTGGGATTGGGAGGGGAGGAGGGAGGGGCTTATGGGGGGATACAAAATGAATAAAGTGTAATTAATAAAAATAAATAAATTTTAAAAATGTTCTTGCTTATTAGAGACATGCTGAAATGGTTATCGATAAAATAATAGTTTAAAATAATATAGAATATATAGGATTTCACTTATATTAAGCAAAAAATTATGCCTTCAACCTGCTAAGGTCAAGGTGTTGGGATGAGGATGGGCAATGTGTGCGCTGGGCTTCAGTTTATGAGAATGATGTTGCTTTACCTTCACAATACATGTGCTTTTCTGTTTATACAGCTATACATGAGGTGCACACATACCGTACACCAAAGAGTTTCTAGAAAAGTTATAAAGGGGAGTGAGGGATAATGGATGCAGGCAGTTAGAAGAGATGGGGATTGGTTGACACCCCATAGACTGAATACTCCACTGAATCTGGGTATAGGTATAAAGGGGTTATTTAACTACTCTCCTGCCACAGATAAGAGAGATGAGAGGCTCCCAACTCTTTCTAGGGACACTTGGCAGGAAGTTAAACACAGTTAAGCTCTGCAAAACACTATTCTGTGGTACTCTGATATATATATATATATATATATATATATATATATATATATATATATGTAATGGATATATGCAATCAAGGGATATGTATATATGTGGATATATATATCAATATATATATATATATCCCTTGATTGTTTCCTTTGGATAATCTGGACATTTGGGAACAAGCCGCTCAAGTGTTTGAGCACCAGGCGTGGGATCTTTTCTGAAGCCTGGCAGCTTAAAGTAGGAGCTACCAGACTGCACTCATGGCATCAGCTGTTTTGGACACTTTATGGTCACTTGGAGAACATGACAGCAGCTGTAGGGGATCACTTCAAGCATTGCTACTGTTACCGACACACAGATCCAGCTTCGGTCAGAAAACTCACCCCAGCCTTAGATGGTGTCCTTACCACACAAGCCTCCATGAGCTCCACGTGACCCTACTCCCTCTAGCTTTTCTCATTCAGACCCAGATGGCCCTGTGGAAGGTGCAGTGCAAAGGACCATGTCAGCCCTGATTGAGAGAACTGGAAGCTCTGCTGTGATTGGCGTAGACAGAAATTCTTCATTTGCATGCCCTATGTCCTTCATAGCAGTAGAAACAGGTTATTCATTTCGCTCACTTTTGAAATCAGCCAGTCTCCTGTGCTGCCTGTGGGTGTACAGCATTAGCCCAAGCTGCTTCTGAATGGTTTTTTCTTATGTAGCTTGTGGATTTTGTCCTGAGTTGCCACAAGCTACAATGATGACAGGAAAAGGAGGCAATAGCGACACAGTAGCAGTGCCGATTACAGTGAGTCATGGCAGTGGTAGCAGTAGTGGCAATAGTACCAGCAACAAGAAAGCAGCTGAAGAGTCTTGGGAGCAGCCAATGGTAGACGTGGCATAGAGTAGAGGTGGCAGATAATAATGGATAGGAGAATAGAAGAGTTGGGATACTATAAAGAGCTAAAGACAAGAACTGCAGTTCTGGTGGCTGGAGCACCAGGGAGCAGCCAATCCCTGAGGACCAAGAAACTCAATGCCTGAAAGCTGTATCTGATGAATCCTGGGTCTCCACAACCAAGGTTGAGAAGCTACAGTAGCTCCTGGCAGCTCCTGCCCAGAGCTGAGTGATTACACTAGATGTGAGCTGCAAAGCCACAGTTGATCACACTCCACCCTCTAGCTGGAGCATCTGAAGCCATGGTTCCTAGCCTGTTAGGGCCTGAAGCCACAGGTCTAGCTCTCAGGACTCAGAGCCACAAGCCCCTGTATACACCTTTGGCACTTAGGAACCAGGATTCTGAGACTAGAAGATCTACACCTCATCTGCTTCTCACTTCCTCCAGCTGACTGGTGACGTATCTTCTCTTGTAAATGTCTGCCATTTTTACAAGAAAAAGTTTCTGCAAGAGTAGTTGGGAAATATAAATCTTATTTATTCTTAGATGCTACATTTCAAGCTGTATTGTCAACATTTTAAGCAGTATTGAGAGGTGTTGAACCTCTCAAGAACTAGTGACGAGTAGTGGTTATTTGCCATAATTTGAAGTATGAATCTGCCGCATGTCTTAAGAATGTAAGCCCATTCCATACACACACACACAAACACACATCATACACATATGCCACACACACATACACACACACATGCCTGCACATGCATATGCACATGCACACACACATATGCACACCCACCCCCACCCCCCACACACACACACTAATGCATGTATATACAGAATAAAGGAACTTTAAATCAGTGGTCAGCTATACAGGTAACTGTGAGAGGAAGATAGCTCCAGGTCCATGAGTTTGATGTCAGACTGGAAAACAAATTAAGACTACACCTCAAAAATAGTTTTAAATGTAAAAGTTATACACATAATATGTTTTAACATTTGTCAATATTTGTGTATATTTAGTAATGTGTGCTGTCTTAGTCAGTGTTCTACCACTGTGAAGAAACATCATGGCCACCCAACTCTTGGAAAGGAAGCCATTTAATTGTGGCCAGCTTACAGGATTAGATGTTTAATTCATTATCATTATGGCAGTGAGGAACTTGGTGGCACTCAGGCAGACAAAGTGCTGGAGAAGCACCTGAGAGTTCTACATCGGCTTCATCAAGCAACGGGAAGAGAGGGTGACACTGGGCCTGGCTTGGGCTTCTGAAACCTCAAAGACCACCCACTGTGGCACACTTCCTCCATCAAGGCCACACCCCCAATAATGCTGCTTCTTATGAGTCTATGGGCATCATTTTCATTCAAACCACCACATGTGCTAATTAAATTACTAATCTAAATTAGTAGCACATACTACAAACAAATGATCTTGACTTTTATCTTGATGGGACTGCATTCTGATAAAGCCATTCAAAGTTCAAAAAATAAAATTGCTTTCAATAAGCCTCCTCAGTTGAACCTTGCAGCTCACCCTGCCCTGCTTTAGACAGCCACAGCACACTTTATCCTAGTGGTGGGGAAACCTTCTGCCAACAAAACCCTTTTTAAAGGATATTAATTTATTTTTATTCCATGTGTTTCTGCCACATGGATGTCTATGGAGACCAGAAGAGGACATCAGATCCTCTGGAGCTGGAGATATGGGCAGTTCTGAGCTCCTTGAGTTGGGAAAGACAAAGAGGATGGACATCAGAAGAAGAAGTAACTCAGGAACCAAACTCAGGTCTTCTGGAAAAGCAGAAAAAAAAAAAAAAAAAAAAGAAACCTCTCACCCTCTGAGCCCTCTCTCGAGGCCTCAAGTCTTATGTTTCTTTTTATTTTCAGTTCTCTTCTTTTCTCTCTCCTCTTTTCTTTTTCTTCCTTCCTTCCTCCTGTGTGTGTGCCTGGGTGGAGGCGGGGGTGGGAGGATGTTTTGCCAGCCCATTTGTCTATTGTACCATGTGAGTGCCTGCCACCTTTGGAGGCCAGCACCGGAGCTTGGACCCCCTGCAACAGGTGATACAGATAGATATGAGCCATCACGTGGGTGCTGGGAATTGAAGCCAGGTCCTCCGCAACAACAGACAGTGCTCTTAACTATGGGGCCATCTCTCCAGGCCCCATGGTTTTCTTTTCTTCAAGTGTTGAATAGCTTACATAAATTTTAACACTTGAGTCCAAGAAAATCACTGACTGCATAGCACACTGAGGACTAATGTTGCTGCCTGAGCACACATCTGACTGGGTGGTGAAACTCACTGCCTCTTCCGAGAAACATGAGCATACCAAACCTCATGTCACCAGCAAAAGAAAGGACAAGGACTCAGATCCCCATCACTGATAAATGTACAACACTCTACCACTACTATAAAATCTTGAATGTTGCTAAATTTACCCACTGGGGGGTATCTGTATAAATATATTGTGGGTCATAAAGCAAACATATATGAAATGTCGACTGAAGAGATTAAAATACACATGTAGATAACCAGTTGTATTTATTCTATATACCCATAAATATAACAGAAGTCTCTAAAATTATATAATTTATAAAAATAGATTTAAACAAAAATAAAAACCAATATTCTTTTCCTTAAATGTCTGTGAGCCAGATATCCAGTTTTCCCCTGGGAATGGGATTCAAAATTGCCTTGAAGAGTAGCTAATGGGAAAGAATGCATAAAGATGTAACTCCAATATAATATGCAGCGACACAAGATGAAAATAGAACAGGGCAACCTGGAACTCTCCTTTGAAGAGACAAGTGCAGAGAAGAGGAAAGAAACTTTACAAAAAACTTGACAAGCAAATAAATGGAAAGAACTATATTTCCAATTCTTGTGATTTGAATTTTATTATCAATAATGTGTGTTAATATCCTCACCCCTGTACTGACAATGTGACCTCATTTAGAAATAGTTTTTCCAGTGAAATCACATTCTGATAAAGTCATTAGACCAGAGCCTAATGTGACTTGATTGGTGTCCTTCAGAAAGAAAAGAAGTACGGAAACAGACACACAGAGGAAAAGGTCATATGACTACATAGAGACATGAGGAGTGCATGCTGATGGTATTATTGTGTGCATGTGTGAGCACAAGCAGGTGTGGACGTGTGTGGTTTGAGTATGGAGTTAGAGGTGGTCATCAGATGTCTTCCTCTATCATTCTCTATTTTATTCTCTTGAGCTCATTGTTTTTCAGCATGGCTAGCTAGCTGGCCTGCAAGCCCCAGTGATTTTTCCATTTTTTTCTGCCCCAGGTCTTTGCTTATAGGTACACACAGCCATATCTGGCTGTTTTGTGTAGTCTGGGGTCCTAAACTCAGATTGTACAGCAAATATTCTTTATCCACTGAACCACATTTCCAGCCTAGGACTGCCATTTTGGGAAGCTGTGGAACTTTTCGGAGGTGAGGCCTGGCTTGGAAATAGGTTAAGATCACTCGGGACAGGGCTCTGAAGACTATTCCCAGCCCCTAGCTCCTGCCAAGCTATTTCTGTCCTCCTCTGTCATTATTTAAATAACCTCCAACTTACACCCCTTTCTCAATAAGCTGAGCTCTTTTCCCCAAGCCTTCCCTGCAATGAGGGATGAAAAAAATCCTGAACCCACCTATAGGGCAAAGTAAATCATTCCTATTACCTATGGTAAGCTGTCTGTGTCAAATATTTTGGCCATTGTGACACAAAATTCACTAATACATCAAAGATTGCTTGCTTCTACAAATGAAGGAACATGAGCACGGCTCTGCTAATCTGATTATTGCAACCTCCTCCCTTCTAGAATCTTGGGGGATACATTTCTGTTGCTTTAGGCACTCAACTAGTGTTATTTTGTTTACAGCAGGCTTGGTAAACTGATAGACCAATAAGAAGGTTGACAGTGAGTAGGCACCAAAACCATGTGTGGTGGTGTCTGCCAGCCCTTATGTATCCTTGAGCATAAAGGCAAAGGAGGAAGTATGTAGATGAGAACAGAGAAGCCTGAAGGATCCATTCAAGTTGTACCCCAAGTGAGAGGCTATGGAAGTGGCCCCAGTGAGAGGTGACAGAACCTGACTAAGATCGTGGGGATTGGATGAAAGAGAGGCGCCAGGTAACATAGATGTACTAGAAAAAAAAAGTGGTAAGACTTGGTGACTTTAACATGGGAGAAGAATGACAAAGAAGTGACAGAAACCTAGTTTGGTGGCGATCACCCAGCAAAATAAAGAATCAAAGCTTCTCCAGGTCAAAACTGGAGATGATAGATTTAAGGTTTTAATGCACTGATTTCTGTGATGCAGAAATCAGTGCATTAAATCATTTCTTAGACATGCAAATGAGAAAGAAGTAAAATGTATGACTATAAAGCTCAGGGTAGATGTAATACCTAGATAAATATCTGAGACACAGAGGTACAAATGTCCATTGAAACTGTGGAGGGTAGACCCAAGTTCTGAAGAGAACCCTGAACATTGGATGTAAGTGATGGGCAAGGGGCCCAAAAAAGAGATGGGAAGTGAATGGTGAATCTGAAAGGGAAGCATCAAAGCACAGGGCAAACTGGCTGCTGTGGAGGAGTCTCAGAGGCAAGCTTGGTGAGCAGGGTTTAACAGGCCAGAGAGTGGGAAGAAGCAACACGAAAAGTCCTGGGCTGAAAAATGACAGTGTGATGGGTGATGGTTTCAGCCAAGTGGGAAGAACACAGGCAGGCAGACTCATTGGGGACTGAATTCCAGGAAGGAAACAAGAGGCATTTAGTTATCAATTCCTGAAAGGGACATGGCAGAGAATGAATAAGAAAAAAAAGGAGTGCAATCTTCGAAGAGAGCTGTGCGGTCAAGGTCGTGAGCAGAGGAGACCTAAGCAGGATCTGGATTAAAAGGCAAGAGAGAGTCTTTTGAAAGTGAGGAAGTGAGTGGACAGACATTGTGCTGAGATAATGGAAGAAGCGGAGAGGACTAAAACTCCTTGGTGACAAACTAAAGCTGGCACCACTGGGAGAGACCGTGCTGGCTAGGAGGCAGACACTTGCATAGAAAGCTTGTTTTTAAATAGATTTTGAAGGGTGTTTTTACCTGAGGTACAACTCATGCTGGAAAACAGGGTAGGGGAGGAGGTGTTGAGGAGGAAGGTCTTTGAGGTTACTCTTTTAGTTTCCTGGTCTTTCTTCGGTGATAGATCTTCCGACCTTAGATTTACACCCTGTCCTTTTAGGGTATGAAAAAAGACTTTCTGTCCCAGAAGCTGCCGCTCGGGGAAGAACCCCTTATTGGCACACCCCCACCACCACGTTCCAGAAGGTCTTGTTCCTTTTCTGGTCTTTTCTAAGTAGGTCTTCCTCTGAGACAGCTAAACCAATTACAGGTTTCTCTGCTTCCCCAAGGTGTCCATGGGACTAACTTCCTTCTGCCTCTGTTTACAATGACTGACGGTTAGCGTCTCTGGTGGCAGGAAAGGCTATGGCTTCATCCCCATTATATTTCTATCCCCAGTTTTACTTTCGGCATCTAGAGCAACATATGCCAAACTTTCCTACACTTTTTAGGCCATTGTGTGCTTCCAATAGGAAGATGTCCCATTGGGATGGAATCTCCAGTGAGAGAGGCCTATCACAGATAAAGGTAGGCGAGGTTAGAACCAGGGAATTGGTGCAACCTAGAACCAGCCTGGCAATTTACAAAGGACGAAAAAGCAGTCAGTAGGCCGTAGGAAGGACAGAAATACAGACAGACTGTACACAAGAGAAGCTCAGAATGGCTACTGGAGGCCTGGCCTAGCAAGAAGAGCAAGGCACCTTATTTGTGGGACACAGTAAGTACATATTGGGTGGCTGCATAAGGATGGTTTACTAGTGACACTTTAGTCCATTGCCCTCAAGCAGCTGTGGACAGCTGTGGGCAGCTGTGGCCCTCAAGGCAGGTTCAGTATCATCCCCTCAAAAATGTCTATATCCTAATCTTGGAAGCTGCTGAATTAGCCAGGTGGGCCCCAAACACCAAAGGAGGCCTAATAAAAGGGAAACGGGAGGACCTGAGTATATAGTATGTGTGTCACTGGAGAAAGAGATGGCAGTGAGGAGACAAAAAAGCCCTGAGACCCAAATGCAGATGTTCTGGCAACTGGAGGTGATTCTCCTGTACAGAGTGTGCATACACCTGCTGATGTTTTGATTCTGTCCTTCTACCATCCCGACCTATGAAAGAGGAGAATCTTGCTTTAATCCATGAGTTTGAGGTAATATTTTGCCCAACAATGAGAAAGTATTATATATTTATATGACTGAAGAAGACAACTGAAGAATATGGGAGTCAGTGGGAAGGGGCTTTGGACTCTGGCAAAGCTTCAGTGAGCACAAAGCACTGTTAGATGGCTCTGTTTATTCGTTTCACACCTTCTGCTGTCCTCTGCTCCTTCACTGGTTTATTCGTGGCATAGCAGCATGCTTTTCAATTACACCCAATTTTTTCTGCATATTTCATTTTGACAGAGTCAGGGAGAGACAGAGAACGGGGGAGGGGGGACAAATACAGTCCTTTCTGGTGAGGATAGGTGTCCATTCTAGGCCAGGCAATTGCTTGAGAGACAGCAGAGAGCCGGGCCAAGAGCTCGACTTTGTCATGCAGGCACCCACCCAGTCCACGGCCATAGCGCCTCCCTCTGTACCAGTCAGCCCAGAAATAAGCCCTCATTCCTTTGCCTCTATCATCCCAGACCAGGAAACCCAGGAAACCAGCTGTGTAATCAATCGCCACGCCTCTTTTCTGAGCCATGACCTGCCTCCTGTGGCAATTATGGGATACTAGAAAATCTGCTCTTCTTTCCAAACTCACACCAGAAGAAGCCTAGCATCAGACAGCCTGTGCAGGCAGGCTGTAGGTGGAAGTAGGGCAACTCACCCTCCCAGAAAGCCGGCATCCAGCAATAACACCCCCTGGCAGCTCTGCCAAAGGCAACAGGCATCCCAGGCACCGTCAGTTGGAGGTGAAGAGACAGGAGACTGCTGGCTGCCAGTGGGCCTCACTTGCCACTCTCTGTGTCCCTTTCCCATTGTTAAAGCAATTTCTTACTTTCCTCCCTGTGGGGCATCAGAGAGAAAGACTGAGCCCTAGCAGTGCCATCGTGAGTCTTTCATCTGACCTACATGCTTGTTACACAGTTTCTCTCAAAAAAAAAAAAAAAAAAAATCAAATGACAACAGCAGCCCATTCTCCATTGCATGCCAGTCACAAGAACTCTGCTGAGGTTCTACTGTGTTCTTAAAATTAGAAGTTTTGGGGGTTAGGATTTAGCTCAGTGGTAGAGTGCTTGCCTAGCAAGCGCAAGGCCCTGGGTTCAGTCCTCAGCTCTGGAAAACAAAATTAGAAGTTCTGATATGTAGGTGCATGTTCCAGAGAATGGTAGTTTACATGCATATACCCTGATTGAAGGAGGCTGGAACAGCAAGACAGCAAGGGCAGAAGCCCTGGCCACGGTCTGGAAAGCTATAGAAAGTATTTGTCCAAGGCACACATGGACAATCCTTTTTCCTAAGACCCTGAAATACCAACAGTTTTCCTCAGAGTATGACTTTACACCTTACATTCATATTGGCCGCTTAAAGTTACGTTAGCTACTGTCTTTATTTGCCCTGCCATCTAAGCTGGGCTCAGGGAAAAGATACTGGTGATGGGTTGGTCAAACCCCAGGACATCCACATGGCATATTTCATTAGAGGACAGGATCATTGGCCTCCGAGGTAAGGCCTGGGCACTCAGGCAGGTGTGCGTTCCCTGAGGGGCCAGCTGCCTTCAGAGAGGCAAAAGATGGATCCCATGTCTCTGTGTTCGGGTGTTACTGCATCAAGCACTCATACGAAAAGCCCCACTGGACTCCATTTAGTTTCCATGTAGTTCCCTCACCAGGTGCCCACATGGAGAAAAGATTGATGCCAGAACCTTTAACATCTCATACATCCAAGACAGTAAGCCGTCAAGGATCATTTAGTAGGTTTTGGCCTTGGTCAGTAACTATCATCAACCAGGAATGAAATGAATTCTGCATTTTGAGTGGTTTTCTCCTGCTTCTCCTAAGATCATATCATGGTGTCCCAAGTTTATAAAAATTTCCTGAAAATCAGTCTTGATAAAAGCACTAAACTCTGCACAAAACTGAAGTCCAAGTGGATCAAAGACCTCAACATAAAACCAGACACATTAAATCAGCTTGAAAAAAAAGTGGGGAATACCCTAGAACTCAATGGTACAGGAGAAAACTTCCTGAACAGAACACCAACAGCACAGGCTCTAAGAGCAACAATCAATAAATGGGACCTCATGAAACTGAAAAGCTTCTGTAAAGCAAAGGACACAGTCATCAGAACAAAGCAACCGCCTACAGATTGGGAAAGAGTCTTCACCAACCCTTTATCTGACAGAGGACTCATATCCAGTATATATAAAGAACTAAAGAAGCTGAAAAGCAGCAAACCAAGTAATCCACTTAAAAAATGGGGAACAGAGCTAAACAGAGAATTCTCTGTAGAGGAATACCGAATGGCAGAGAAGCACTTAAAGAAATGCTCAACCTCACTAGCCATTAGGGAAATGCAAATCAAAACAACCCTGAGATTTCACCTTACACCCATGAGAATGGCCAAGATCAAACACTCAAGTGACAACACATGCTGGAGAGGTTGTGGAGAAAGGGGAACCCTTCTCCACTGCTGGTGGGAATGTAAACTTGTACAACCACTCTGGAAATCAATCTGGCATTTTCTCAGACAACTAGGAATAGTGCTTCCCCAAGATCCAGCTATACCACTCAAGTACACAAAAAGTACACAAAAAGGACAAGTACACAAGTACACAAAAAGTACATTTGCTCAAGTACACAAAAGGACATTGCTCAAGTACACAAAAGTACACAAAAGGACATTTGCTCAAGTACACAAAAAGGACATTTGCTCAACCATGTTGGTAGCAGCTTTATTTGTAATAGCCAGAAGCTGGAAACAACCCAGATGCCCCTCAACTGAAGAATGGATGCAGAAATTGTGGTACATCTACACAATGGAATATTACTCAGCAATGAAAAATAAGAAAATCATGAAATTTGCAGGTAAATGGTGGGATCTGGAAAGGATCATCCTGAGTGAGTTGTCCCAGAAGCAAAAAGACACACATGGTATATACTCACTCATATAGACATACAACATAGGACAAACCCATTAAAACCTGTGCATCTAAAGAAACTAAGCAAGAGAGAGGACCCTAACTAAAATGTCCAATCCCCATCCGGAAAGGCAAAGAGGATGGACATCAGAAGAAGAAGAAAACAGGAAACAACCTAGGAACCTACCACAGAGGGCCTCTGAAAGCCTCTGCCCTACAGACTATCAAAGCAGATGCTGAGCCTGATGGGCAACTGTTGGGCAGAGTGAATGGAATTTTATGTAAGAACTGGGAAATAGTAAGAGCTGGAGAGGACAGGGCCTCCACAAAGAGAGCAACAAAACAGGAAAATTTGAACACAGGGAACTTCCCAGAGACTCATACTCCAACCAAGGACTATTCATGGAGATAACCTAGAACCCCTGCACAGATGTAGCCCATGGCAGCTCAGTCTCCAAGTGGGTTACATAGTAATGTGAAGAGGGACTGCCTCTGAAATAATCTGATTGGCCTGCCCTTTGATCACCTCTCCCTGTGGGGGAGCAGCCTTATCAGGCCATAGTAGAGGACAATGCAGCCACTTTTGATGTGAACTTATGGACTAAGATCAGAAAGGAGAGAACTTCCCTATCAGTGGACTTGGGGAGTGGCATGCATGCAGAGGGAGGAGGGAGGGTGGGATTGGGAGGGGAGGAGGGAGGGGCTTATGGGGGGATGCAGAATGAATAAAGTGTAATTGATGAAAAATTTTAAAAAAAGGGAAAAAATAATTTAAGAACCTTAAATGACTTTCAAAAGTGGAGGAAAACCTGGAGTTTGTCAATTTACATGGAGCATGTCTCGCCCCTGGGGGCAATGGTCTCCTGAACCTACTCAGACCTCGGACACCACCACTGCTAGTTCTAGAACTGATGCAGGATGTTCCAACGAGGGGGTTAAGGCTTCTCATAATATTTCCTATAAGCCCACACCTGTTTGTTTATATTCCCCATTTTTATTCATTATTAGCCAGATGGAGCCAAGTAATTGTGGTAATGATACTTGCTTTTTTGCCCAATGCTGGGATGCTAGTGAATTTAGGAATGCCCTGGTTACTCGCATACCTCGCTGGGTGCCTGTGCCCGTTGATGCCCCTCATGCTATGACTCTCTTCAGACAGAAAAGAGATCTTAGAACTACAGCCACCATTGTTACTACCATCTCATTGGCGGCTGTTGGAGCTACCACCGCGGCATTAGCCATGAGTCATACTGGGCAGACTGCTCAGACCCTGAATAATCTTTTAGCCAATGTAGCTCATGCCTTAGATGTACAAAAAGGAATTAATGCTCAACCAAAAGGAGGCTTGATGGTGTTCAATCAGAGGATTGACCTCGTGCAGGAGCAAATTGATACCCTATGGCAAATCGCTCAACTTGGCTGTCAATGAAAGTATGCTGGACTTTGAGTCACTAGCATACAACATGAGAATTTTTCCTGTGCTGCAAATCTGTCTAAACAATTGTCTAGCTATATTTTAGGTAATTGGACTGGAGAATTCGATACTACGATGGAACAGCTGAGAGTGGCCATTGTCACGGTAAATTCTACCAGAGTGGACGCAGGACTAGCCACAGGATTATCATCATGGATTGCTGCAGCCATGAATCATCTGAAGGAATGGGCAGGCATGGGAGCGTTAGCAGGCCTTCTGGTGTTGGTCTCCTTGGTTTGCCTGTGGTATATATGCAAGATTAGAGTCTCACAACAGTGTAATGCTAGTGTAAAGCAGGACACAGCACTAAGAGCTAGAGGATAGTGGATGAACTTTCCTGCTTCTTGCATTGCTCTTTATGCCATTTGACTTGACCACAGTCCGAAGCTGGGCTCTGCACTGTAACATACAACTGAGTGAATCATGACTTCTGGGCTGAGGGACGTCACCATGTCATAGGAGAGACTTGTGCATAATTTGGGAAAATTCTCAGTGGACACTGAGAAGCTTAAAGACTCACTGTAGTGATGTAGTCTGTGTCCACAACCATCAACCTGGCCATAAGCTGTAAGAAAATAAAACAACGGGGTCAAATGTTTGAGATCTAAGAAATGTAGCTATGGTTTCTGAAAAGAGGTATATTTCATATTGTTACATGAGGGAACTGAGACCCAGAATATGTGGAAGTAAAAAGAGGGAGGAGGGGCCACAACCCACCAACTGCAGCAAGATCATGTACACAAGAACGGAAGTCCCATGGGGCATGTGGAGAGTCAACCAGGAGTCTCAGACAGCTGTGATCATTTGAATATATGCCCGAATTTGGCAATAGATTTTTAAAAGGGGGGAATCATTCCTACTTAGAAACAACAGTGTTCATTAAGAGGTCGTTCAAATGCTTCCAAGAAGTCAGCCTAGAATCCTGATTCTGCAATCATTCTCCGTGAACTCCTTTGTAAGGTACTTTTCTTCGTGTTTTTGTATCTATAAAATGGAAACAATCATATCAAGACCCAACTCCACGGACGGAATTATAAAGAGCTCTTGACAGGGTGTCTGGAACACAAGGAATAATGTATAAGTTCCTAGTGTTAGTGTCTAAAGTGTTGTGAGCAGCATCTAGCTAATGGACATACTGCAGTTAGCCTGCAGGATTCCTCCTTACAGGGTAGATTATGCAAAGTCAGGCAAAACCACCAGCACAGAGCTTGGGGAGGAGAGATGGGGAGGAAGGAGAGCAACCATGCTCTAGAGCTCTCCTGTATGGTTTATACACACCTGGTTGAGTGCCAGAGCTGAAGTTCAATACTTTTTGGCAATTCAGGAGGAATGACTACACTTCCAGCCCCACTCGTGTACGTGGTGTAGCGGGTTGCAACATCCCTGTTTAGAGAATCCTCATCAACGCTTTTCAAGCTCTAGCTGGGATGGCCCCCAGGGAGAGGTTGAGCTTGTCATGAACCAGAGATGCAAATGTCTTTGATCATTGCTGCATCACAATATTCAATGATCTCCTCCTTTTTGAGAGAGGGAGAAAAGCAGTCCCTTTAAGTGAGAGTCTCCCAGTTTGAAAATGCAGTAGCAGGGTAAATGAGCCTGTTGCAGATTGCAGGTCACAGTGTGTGACCCTGAGCTGGAGACTTATAAAATAATCCTCTCATGATACCCTTTGATGTGAGAACCCACTGGCAGGAAGTCTGAATACTTTTCTTATAAGACTCTAATGAGTCCCAGAGGAAGAAATTTCTTCTGACTTCTCTCTGAAAAAAAAATCCATATATCGATTAAAGAGGTGTTACTACTTTAAAATCATTCCTCTTCTCCTCTGACTGGCTCTATCGGCTGCTCAGCAATTTCTTCAAGGTCACAACACTGGGAGTTGGCTGCTATCTCCTTCCCTTTCCCACCATAGGCCTCTGTGATCAAGTCCTAGAATGTCTCCTTCAGTCTCAGATCTATTACTCCCCTGGCATTCAGGCTGACATCCTCTCCCCTTGTCCGTGCTTCCTTACTGGTCCTCACGTCACTCCCTACCCATGCCCTCATGGATGGTCCAATCGGCAGTAACCATCTGGTTGCCAACATTTTTGGATCTAGAAACACCTAAGAAAAATGCTTCTGATGGGACTTACGAGAGTATTACCAGGACGGGCTAACCTGGAATATTTGAGCATCTTCCCCAGAGAGGGCAACACTTTCTAGCAGCAGCTGAGATAAAAAAGGGCTCTAGTACTGTGGTTCCCAACCTGTGTGTCTCAACCCCTTCGAGCGCATCAAACAATCCTTTCACAGGGGTCACCTGAGAACATCTTAAAACACAGATATTTGCATTATGATTCATAACAGTAACACCATTACAGTCATAAAGTAACAACAAAATAATTTTATGGCTAGAGATCACCACAACATAAGGAACTATATTAAAGGGCAGAAGCACTAGGAGGGTTGAGAATCACTGAGCTGAAGCAATGAAACTCCTGCCTGCCCACCTTTGCTCTCTGCAGGTGGGTGAGTCTGCTTTGCCGCTATCATCCTTCACTGACCTCAGAACCTGGCTTCTTCAGCATTCCAGCGAAGACTGAAGACAGAAGGTCTCCAGGAGGTGTGACTCTCCAGGCCTCAGCACCAGATGAGGACAGCCAATGTATCTACTCTTAGGGACTGACCATCACCAGGTTCTCAGTGTCTCTCTGGTGCACAGACAGCATCATTGGATTACACTGTACAGACAGCCTGTACAGTATAAGCCAATCTAATAACCCCCCCCCCCCTTTGTGATATATGTTCATTCCGTCTGGTCTGTTTCTCTAGACCACTGGTTCTAAACCTTCCTAATGCTGTGACCCTTTAATACATTTCTTCATGTTGTGGTGACCCCCAACCATAAAATTATTTTTGTTGCTACTTCATAATGGTGATTTTGCTAATGTTGTGAGTCATGATGTACTGCTGTGAATCCTAATCTGTGTTTTCTAGGAGTCTTAAGTGAACCCTGTGAAAGGGTCATTTGATCTCCAAAGGGATCATGACCCACAGGTTGAGAACCACTCTTCTAATACACCTTCCAAATGCTAGAACAGTGAAACTGTGGCACGCTGTATGTAGAGCCATCCAAAGGCTCCCTATGGGACATCATAGCTATGTCTGGTATATTTGGGGACACTACTGGCTGAGGGCATCAAGCAGAAACCAAGTTGCAAAGAGGATTCAAATGTCCTGATAATGATCAGGGCCACATTATCCAGTCACTGGAGGGCTATGGAAGATTTGAAGCAGAAAAAAGACTTAATTTGGTCTGAAGGTTGTGAATTTCAATAATCTGTTCTTTTTTTTTTTCATAACATTCTCTACAGTTTATAGTTGCTCCACTGTCCCCAGTGCCTTCCACTGAATTTTAACCTGTAAGAAGAAAAGAATCATTTCTGTTTTATAAAGAATTATGTTTCTACTATCCGATACTTGGAACATAGAAGATTTAATAAAGGGTTGTTGAATAAATAAGTAAATGCATGATGATGAGTTTGGACGAGTACAAATAACACCCAATTAACCATTAGTTCCACATATTGTATATCTCATCCTCTCTCCATGTATGACAGATCCTTCTGAAATAATAAAAACAAAACTGCACTGCAGTGAAATACTAAAGAGCTGGCAGACAGCAACGGCGACCAGACCTTTTGTGCATAATTTTTAATAAAGCATGACACAGGGCCACACCTAGCAAGTAATTAGAGGAACGAGACCTTCCAAAGGGCACCCACACCACAACTAACAGAAAAAAAAAAAAAAAAAAAAAAAAACATTTGCAATATCACTGAGGTTATAAATACCAAGGTTTGGCATCAACTCTGTCTGTAAGCATGAAAGACGAAGAGAATAAGCAGTCTCTGCTCAGGTATGCCTCCTTTCAATTAAGGTCAGTCAGGCTCGAGGTCCTCTGTGTATGTTATGCCTGTGGAGCTTGGTGTGCTGATAGGACTCCTAACAGTGACAGTGGGGTCTGTCTCTGACTATTTATTTATTTATTTATTTATTTATTGTTTTGTTTTGTTTTCTCTGACTCTTTTGCATGCTTTGTGGACCTGTTTCCTTTTACAGGGTTTCTTCTTCATCTAGCCTTTATAACAAGGAATGTGCTTAGTCATGTTGCAACTTTGATATGCCATGTTTGGTTGTTATTCCGTAGGCAGCCTGTCATTTTCTGAAGGGAAATGGAGAAGTCGATCTGGGGGAGAGTGAAGGTGAGAGGGAGTGACTGGGAGGAGACGAAGGAGGGGAAACTACAGCTGAAAAGTAATATAGGAGAGAATAACAAGTAAAAAAATTAATCAGGTTCTTTAACAGTTTGGGCAAATAAGAAAATATTAGTGGGATTACTATGAGTAGTGGAACATTTCCAGTTATCCAGAGTGTTAGTTTAAAGACCAGAAATCTAACAAAATATCAAGAATGATTTTTCAGAACTGATCAGTGTACTATGTATTGTATGAAATCCCATAGTTAATGCATTTAAACTCTGTCAATATGATTTTGGTCCTGAGAACCATGAATGCCTAAAGGAAGTAGATACCTTGCAAGAGCATCTCTTGTTACACAGGTACCTTTTAGTGACTGTGTGTCTTCCCCTGACCCCATGGCATAAGATTTTAGTATCACTGTCAGTCATAGGAATAGGCAAGGTCTGAGGAGAATACAAAGGAGATGAAGAAGATTTAAGTCCAAATAAGTTAAACATCAAGAGGGGCTTAAATATTTTGTTTTTCTAGAAAGAGTAATTAAGTCAGCAGTGTTAACATTGCTCATGAAACATCAGTCAAGTTACTGCTGTTGGACAGGGAATTATTCTTTTTATCTTAGGCTTAAGTCACAAGATAACGTATCCATCAAACGTGAGTGACATATTTGCCTGGTCCAAATCCTTGTACTTCTGAAAAGAACATTAAGCCAATAAATTATCTTTTTTTGCTGAAAGTTGTAATTTTTTCTGTCCTTTGCTTCAGAAAGAGTTTTTAATAAATAGCCACCCATAACTAATGCCACCTGTCCACTTAAAGTATGAGGCCTTTCAAGTATTCCTGGGTCTACCATTTCTGTAAATTTATTTTGGTGACACAAAACAATAATTCCTTATGCTTGACATACATTTTCTCCAATAACCTTAGGTTCAAGACTTCTGTTTCCACCTGAGATATACTAATAGGAATTGGATATACCTTCCCAAAGAAATAAGTAAGAAGAACCGCCATATATATAAAACAAAGATTTCCAAATTACTGGCTAATTCTAGTCACTAGAAACAAAGGCCAGCATCTCTGAGATGTCTAACTAATGAGGTAAGCCCTTCAGTTGCCTCAGATTGTCACCTTCAGAGAGTTTACAAGCTGCAGCATGAAGAGAAATCCTAGACAGTGTCTGATAAACTCTTTGAAGTGAGGAAATATAGCTGGAAGTCTGGGAAATAAAGAGAAATCGAGCTTGGGAGTCAGAATACCTTAAGGGACAGAGCTGCAGAGACGGTGATCTGAAGAGGCTTTGCTTTAGAGATTCAACAGAACACTGTTAGGTTTACATTTAGAGAAAGCAAGAGCGAACCTGGTGAGCTTAGAAAGCAGTGTCCAAAGAGACACAGCCAGTGCCTGTGTCTTCAAGGCAGATTGTGAATGGAGAGTATGCAGGAGTACCACCCTGGAGCTATCTAAAACTGAATCAGAAAAGCAAAAAAAAAAAAAAAAAAAAAAAAAAAAAAAAAAAAAAAAAAAAACCTAAAATTAAAATATTCCAAATCAGTTTAACTGCATCCCAGAATCAATTTTACAGATACTTATGGAAATAAAAATAATGATAATCAGGATCCAAAAGGTAAAATTCACAATATCTGGCACCCAATCAAAGATTATTAGATGAGCAAAAAGCAGAGGCACATGTTTCATAATTAAAAGAATAATCAACCGACAGAAACAGGCACAGATGGTATGCCAAACAGAAGACAGGAAAGTTTTCATTAAAACTATATGCCAATATGTTCACAAGGTAAGTAGAAGCATAGATACTTTTAAAAGACTCAAATGCAGACCTGAGGAAATGGCTCAATGGGTAAGAATGCTTTGTTCTGCAAACGTGAGGACCTGAGTTCAAATCCCCAGCATTCATATAAAAAGTCAGGCTCGGCAGCTTGTATCTATGACCTCAGGATTGGGGTTCCAAGACATGTGGATCCTGAGGGTTTGCTGGCTAGCCAGTCTAGAGGAACCAGTGACCTTCAAGTTCAGTGACAGATGCTGTCTGAAATTAACAAGGTGACATGTGACACAAGAAGATACCCTGATGTCCTAGCCTCTGTATGTACTCACACAGGCACATGCACCCACACTCTGTGCACAAGCGCAAGCACACACACACACATACACACATGTGCATGCAAGCACACACACAAGCTATTACATGTAGCTTTAGGGAATGAAAACTGTAGCTTTAATATTAAAAAAAGGCATTAGCTGGCATGTACAATGGCATTTTAATGGAAGATATTCGTTTAAAAAAACAAAAAAACATAGCAAGAGAACCTTTTAAAATAGAAAACAGAAACTAAAAGGACCGCTCTCTCCAGCTCCCTTCCCCAACAAGAGCATCTGCATGCCACAGGACACTGATGTCTGCAGCTGGCATCTCCCACAAACAAGGGGGGGGAACATGTCTGAAGAATTAATGTCTGGTCAAACAAGTTCAAAAGCAGAACAACTCAAGCACAAGAAAACAAAGTGACGTGTACCACGACACATTAATAGCAAGTTGTGTAAAGCCTATCCTAAAAGATAACTCTGGAAACATGTAGAGGACAGTACAGAGACTTTACAGAGAGAAGGTCCAAGATGAGTTTTACAGAGTCCTCCTTAGAAACAGTGAAAATAAAAGAAAGACGGTTGACAGAGTCATGGAAATACTGAAAGGAAAAAAAAATAAGCCTATGTTCTGTGCCCACTAAAAACTGTTCCAAAACAGTGGCAAAATAAGACATTTTCCTTCAGACAAAAGCTCATGGACTACCATCGGCAAAGACATAGTGGGAAAGAGAGTTGTTACAGGAGGTCCTTTTTGACAATATGGGAAGTGTATGCACAAGAAAATGAGGAACCCTGAAAGTAACACAGAAGTATTTGGTTTGACTCTTGTACTTACATTTCAAATTTCTTTCCTCATCTCTTGTCCATGATCTCCAGTTCTTCAGTAAAGACCGCCATACAAATCGAGAGCAACCATATTGCCTGTGCCCAGCTTTCCTTCTAATTTAACATCTCCACACTATTTACATATTTAGAACCCTTCTTGCTCTTCACACCTCCCGTAGCATCGCCCTCCCTTCGTGAAGTGTGTGGTCACATGTTCAGGAGGAATGCTAGATGTTGATAGATTCATTAGAAGACTTTTGGCTCTGGTAGCAACCTTCATAATCATCTTTGTTCTAGAGTCCATGCTGAATATTGACCTATTGAATTTTCTGAGAAAGTCATTACATCTAAGTTATTTGTCCCAGCTTGTCATCAGCTCTTGAGAACACAATCTGAACATTATTAACCTCATTCAGTGTCCTCACTTAAGTGGAAAATAGATGAGATCAAAGAAGTAATTTGCCCAAGAGCAAATGGGAAGTCATGTGTCTGAGAAGACACTGATACTTAAACTTCTGGAATAGGAAACCCAGTTTTTGTGTACACTCCCCTCATAAATCTCGGAATTCTGTAATTTTCCTTATCAATTCCCCACCTCTTTGTGATCATCAGCTTCCTCTTTCCATAACAGATATTTGAGGAGTCTATATGGGCACACAGTTTCAGAGCCTGGAGCCCTCGTTGTCCCTGCTGATTAGGACCTTTGGCTCTTCATAGAGTGAGCAGATGACAACAAAGCTACTTACTCATACAGTCAGGGGAGTTTCAGAAAGCAGGGGTATAAGGTCCCAATATTCCCTTCCAGGAGAATTGGTCCCACCTCCTACAAGTTTTACAGTCTTCCAGTAAACACTCTGCTGTGAGCCAAAGCCCTTAATGGGTGACGTTTTTCAGAAAGTCCAAATTCAAACGACATCACCCTTCTAATCAGACTCACAGCCTAGGTTTTGCTTTTCGCTCTGATGCTGTGTTTGCTTGGGGGATCCTCCAGGACAGCCCTCCAGAGCTCTGTGGAGCCATGTGAGCCTGTGCACGTGGACAGGAGTCGAAGCTCCAGGTGCGCAGGCCCCGCAGAGAGAGCAGGCTCACGCTGAAAACACCTTCTGAAGAGAAGATGCCGTGGCGTCTCAGAGGTGGCAAGCCTGCTTGGAGCTGGCAGCCATTCTTCTGTCATCACTCAGTCATTTCCCTGCACAGTTCAAAGGCAGTCTGGCTCTGCTGGGAGTGACATACGCTGTTCTATGGAGCCTCCACCCTACTCCACCTGCCGAACCCACTTTGAGAAAAGGCTGAGTGAAAGGGGCAGGTGTGGAACTCAGACTATTTTGACAGAGGAGTCATTTACTTACTCTCTCCTGCCCCCACCCTAAATTTCCATATATTTGAATGAATTACTTCTATTCCTTTCTTTTTTTATTTTTTTTTATTTTTATTTTTTAATATTAGTTACAGTTTGTTAACTTTGTATCCCTGCTGTATCCCACTTCCTCTTTCCCTCCTAGTCTCACCCTCCCTCCCTCATCTCTTCCCTGCCCCTTTCCAAGTCCACTGATAGGGGAGAACCTCCTCCCCTTACATCTGATACTGGTTTATCAGGTGTCTTCAGGACTGGCTGCAAAGTCCTCCTCTGTGGCCTAGCAAGGCTGCTCCTCCCCGGGGGGCGGGGGTGGTCAAAGAGCTCGCCATTGAGTTCATGTTAGAGACAGTCCCTGTTCCTCTTATTAGGATGCCCACTTGGATACTGAGCTACCAAGGGCTACATCTGAGCAGGGGCTCTAGGTTGCATCTATGCATGGTCCTTGTTTGGAGAAACAGTCTCATAAAAGACCCCTGTGCCCAGATGTATTTGGTCCTTGAGGAACTCCTGTCCTCTCTAGGTCTTATTAACACACCCCCCCTTTTTTTTATTCCCTGCATTCTGCCAGAGGTTTGGCCATGAGTCAGACCCAGGATACGATGAACAATCCTCACTCAGAAAGACAAATGGGATGGACATTGGATGTAGGAGCAAACAAGTAACAGGACAGGAACCTACCACAGAGGGCCACTGAGAAACTACATAGCAGTGTATCAAAGCAGATATTAAGACTCATGGCCAAACCTCCAGCAGAATTACTTCTATTCTGAATGAAAAGCAAAGAGAAATGTCAAGACATGATTTTGGATAGGTTGTCAAGGCACTTGGGAGGAAATGCTAAAAAGAAAATCTCGGGGGATATTCGGAACTAAAATGATTAGGAATGAGGCCTGTCCAGCTCCAATTTGCTCATTTCTGCTGGGTGTCGTGATTAAGGAAAGAGAAAGCATCAAACAGTATCTGTTTTAAATGACTGCTGCTTAGGCCTAACAGTCAGCGAATTTATCTCTTAGAGACAGGAAGTCTCCATTAAACAGAACAACCAAGAGGACTCATTTGGCTGTGAGTGTGAACCCTCCTAGGAAGAGAAAACCCGGATCAGAAGATCAAACAAAAAGGAAATAAATCGTTCCACTCAGTGAATGGGAATTTAGTCTTTGCCCAAGAGCAGCTCTGTTGTGATTTGTTAACTGGTGAAAGAATGAGAAAGAGACCCAAGAGCAGTAGGACAGAGAAAAAGGGAAGAAGGAATCAACAAGTGAGAAATCTCCCTGTTGGAAGAGACGGTTATGGCACAGCCCTTCTACAGTCAGGACTTTGGAAGTTTGGTTTCTCCAAAACCACAGAAACATGATGGGTGAGGCCCGCCCTATCCCCTGTGTATCCATCTACCAGCCCACAGTTCTACCCGCATTCTGAGAGGTCTGCTGCCATCAGTGACCATTAGGGGCCTGCTGCCATCAGGGATCACCAGGATCAGCAGGTGAGACTTGCTGTCCCTCCCAATCCCCTGCCCACTGGTCCCCCTAAAGCACTGCCACCACAGGTAAACCACACCTGCTCCCCTGTGCTCTGACCTAAAACTCTGCCTGGATTCCTAGAGGCCTGCCAACACCAGCAACAACCAGATGGCTAAAGGCCAGCTTAAAAACACAGTCAAGAGCCAGGACAAAATGGCTATCTTACTACAGCAAACCCAGGTTATCCTAATAGAGCTGGATCACAAGAAAATGACCTTCAACAAAATCTTTTTTTTAGCTTTTTAATAAATAATTAATTAACTTTACATCCCAATCATTGTCCCTCCTCTCCTCCTGTTCCCATCCTTCTTCCCACTTGACCCTATCCTCTCTCTGCTACTCCTCAGATAAAAGGGGGAAGTGATTGAAAAGCAGGCAATGGAGTCCGTGTCAGAGACAGCTTCCTCTCCCCTTTCTAGGGGACCCATACGTTGGCCAAGCTACCTATCATCTACATATGTGTAAGGTGCCTAGACCCAGTCCATGCATGGTCCTTGGTTGGTGCTCCATAAGCCACCCTGAACCCAGGTTAGTTGGCTCTGTTTGTCTTCTCAAGGAGCTCAGATCCCCTTTGGATCTCTCTATTCTTTCCCCCATTCTTCCACAGGACCCCCTGTGCTCCACCCAAAGTTTGGTTATGAGTCAGCATCTGTTCCAATCAGCTGTTTAGTGGAGTCTCTCAGAGGACAGCTATGCTAGTCTCCTGTCTGTAAGCATTGCAGAGTATTGTTAATACTGTCAGGGGTTCGCTCTCTCCCATGGGGTGTGTCTCAGTTTGGGCCAGGCATTGGAAACTTCCTCAATCTCTTAAGCAGCACAAATTTTGGGTTAAAGTTTTTGTGAGTGGTTTGGTGTTCCCCTTCCTCCACTAGAAATCCAGTGTAGTTAAAGGGTGGCCTCTTCAGTCTCCATGACCCCTGCTACTAAGAGTCTCAGCTAGAGTCACTCCCCTATCTACCCAGGAGCCTAACCTGTAAGAGGTCTCCAGCTTGTCTCAGAGATGCTTCTACCCATGGTTTCTTCTCTTTCTGCAAGCCCTCTGTCTTACTACCCTCTCTCCCAAGGCTCATCTACATCCTCATTTCTCTTCATGCTCACTTTTCAATCCTGCTCCATCTCCTCAACCATTTCTGCTTTCTACTTTATTTCCACTTCTGAGTAATATTTAAGTATCCTCCTTTGGGTCCTCCTTGTTACTAATCTTCTTTGGGTCTAGGAATTGTAGTATAGTTATCCTGTACTATACTGTTAATATCCGCTTATGAGTAGTATTCCGTTGTGTAAATATACCACAATTTCTTTATCCATTATTCAGTTGAGGAGCAGCCTACAGATTGAGAAAAGATCTTCACCAACCCTACACCCAAAAGAGGGCTAGTATCCAAAATATATAATGAACTTAAGAAATTAAACACCAAGAAACCAAATAATCCAAATTTAAAAAAATATGGTAAAGAGCTAAACAGAGAATTCTCAACAAAGTTATACTGAATGGCCAAGAAGCACTTAAAGAAATGTTTAAGT
Organism: Meriones unguiculatus; assembly: GCF_030254825.1. Lineage (NCBI taxonomy): Eukaryota > Metazoa > Chordata > Mammalia > Rodentia > Muridae > Meriones > Meriones unguiculatus. The sequence goes on from NC_083349.1 coordinate 162,512,314, forward strand.
CCTAAGTGTATGTTTGTATGATGCACCGAGAAAGGGAGTGAGATTCATTCCAAAAGTTCTGTGACTGTAGATAACCACAAGTAATGCAGGGAGTTCAGAAAACTCAACAACAAGCTTAGCCATTATTGAGAAGGGGTTGGGGAAGATCAAGAAAAAGGAAATGCTCAAAGACTATGAATGCTAAAGCCTCCTAGCTTAGAAAATTGGTTAAGCTTGATTTCTTTGGTCCCTACAGGGATGTTTAATGATAAGAAAAGCTTTGTGGGTCTGGTGCAAATGAAGAACCACCATGGTTGTTTTCACATCTGCAAAGTAATCGTCCATTCATCTAACTGGAAAGAAATTCAGTGTGAACATGAAACTAAATGCAAGGACCATCAAGAAGATACTAACACTGGTATGCCCTACCATTCACAAGCACATCCAGAGAAAGCCAGAGCTTCTCTCTCTCACACCAGTGTGGGGTCTCCTGGCCTGCTATGTGTTATACTGACAGTGTTGTATCATTTCAGGATCCTCATCTCCAGTTTTTGTGGTTTGGATGTAAAGGAACAAGCTAGTGTCTATGATACTCAAACAAGAAACTTTTGTACACAATAAATTGATCTTCCTAAGAGCTGCTGCATGATTTTTTATAGTTAATCCAAAAGGAAATGAGGTTTGGGGACTCCAACTGACTTGTGCCACTCACACTCCAAGGAATAGAGCCTGGACTTTCAGCAGAGTCATTGAATTCTCAAGTCAATGTTCTTTCCCCATATCATGGTGAATGGAGTGTCTTAGGCTAGGAGCTAGGGACCATTCTTCTCATTTCAGTTCCACTACTAATTCCTTGTGCAAGCTGGGATGAATAGCTTTTCTCAGAGCCTCATGACTTCTTCTAGAGAAAGGTAGGTTGGTTTCAGTTTTATTTGAAAATATTACCTTGTCATAATATCTGGCTTAATTATCCTACATGGCCACTGATGACCTTCTAATAACACATTTGTGTTCTTCATTTAGCTTTTCACTTTCTGCTGAATGGAGGGGCCACCAAGGCACCAAGAAAAAAATGTTATTTGTGTTCTGTGTTTGCTGGAGAAACTGAATATTGACTATCAGTTCCTGACACACCTATTTCAGATATAGTTCTTTTCATCTAGATTAGCATCTGAGAGCATCTAGCTTCCCTCAGTATTGAATAGATAATTATAAAATATGGGTGAGACATAATTACATGCACTTTCTGACTTACAGTGCTTTAATTTGGGACTTTTAAACTTTGCAAAAGTGCAAAATGATATGCTTTTGAAGCTGTACTTTGAATGCTGATTTTTTTTGAAGTTGGAGACAAAGCTAGAGCCTCATGGATGCTAGCAAGAGCTCTATCAAACAAGAATTTTGAATTTTAATCTTCTTCCAAGCTAGTGATAAATAGTAGAATTCCTCCTCAAGTTACTGGATAGCCACAGGAAACCAGAGCCCCAGTCGTTATATATCACCAAGGACACAAATGACACCTGCCATTCTACAGTGTTGCTGTGACTTTCAGTAGATTAAGTGAATTCAATGCATTTTCAAGTTAAGGTATTTTCAAAGCAATGATAGATTTACCAGTGCACAATGCCACTATAAGTCAGAGAGCATCTGCCAGACTAAATTGCATCCACATTCTCAACTTAGTCAATTTTAAAGAATATAATCTTTAACCTTGAAGACCTTTCATGCCTCTCTCCAGCCCACCTTTTGAGGATGGCTGCTAATCTAACTTTGTGTGTATCATTCAATTTTGTTTTGTCATGTTCTACCATGTTTTTATCCCTTAAAACAGTAGAGATGGGGGGATGGATAAGTTTTAAAAAATAATCTTAACATGTTGGTCATGTGTAAGGACCTCAGCAACACACACTCAAATTTACTTTGCATGTTCTTGACACTTTTATAAGTGAATTCAAGTCATATATATATATATATATTCTGCCAATTGCACTTTTGCCTTTTAACTATATCTCTGGGGAATTACTGATGCTGCTCTAATGGCAGCTCTTTTATGGTTGTGTATGGCCCTGTTGTATGCTTGTACCTGGTGTCCTGTTCATTCCAGACTTTTCTTCTCTGGAGCATGGAAGGGATGTTCTATTTCTTCCTTTCTCTGAAATAATATACAAAAAAATATATTATAAGTATACTCTGATTTGGAAAATTTTCTGGAAGAATATATTTTTTCTGGAAATATATTATATATGTGTATATAATATTATTTATGTATATATATATTTTTTTACAGAAAAATAAGATTCCAAGGAAGTTTTTATATGTATATGTAAATACAAATATGTGTATATATGTATATATATACATGTGTGCGTGTGTGTATGTATACATGTATGAATACCAATTATATAAGAGAGGGAGGAGATAACACTGAGTCACATAATAAAATTTCTCAAATTTATTGGGTAGTCAGTTACTTCAAGTGGTTTCTTTTTTCAGCAGGAGTAAGTTGGAGCTCATGTGCACTATTTCACTTGCTTCTCAGCACCAGCCTTTTAACCAATTTTACAAATTAAAATGGTAATATTAGAGAAAACTGATTTTCCTAGCAGGAATCAATTACAAGTAGCTTCTTGATTGGGGGTGGAATCTTGTGTTCACTTCCCTTTGTGCTGAACATTTGTTTGTTTGGAGCCTGTGCAAATCTTGTGCACACTGTCCCCATCTGTGAGTTCATATGTATAACGGTGGAAGACACTGTTGTCTTGGAATCGAGTAATCGCCACCTGTAGCTCTTAAAATACTTCCTCATCTTCTTTCACATAGATCCCTGAACCTTGATGGGAGGATTTGGTGAAGACATTCCATGGAGGTTGAATGCTCCAGATTCTCTCACTCTTGGCACATTGTCCAGTTCTGGATCTCTTTGTCAACTACCATCTACTTCTAAAAGAAGCTTCTATGATGAGGGTTGACTGTTTTTCTGCATTGTGGGTATATTCATGTATCATTAGGAGTCATTGTATTGTTATTTTCTTCTAGCATAATAAGAGTAGCGAGTTGTGTCCTATGCCCATGACCTATCTAGTCTCAGATTCTTGGCCACCTTATAAGTATCAGGCATAGGTTCTAGCTCTTGAAGTGGGCCTTAATTCCAATCAAAAAGTGGTTGGTTTCTGGCAGTGGCCATGCAGCATCTGCAAGGAATAGCATATGAGTGCTTCACTGATGGGATTCTACTGAGGCAAAGCCCTTGGAGACCCCTTCCTACTTGGCAGGGATCTGTGGTGAGTTCTGGTGGCCTTTACACCTATTACCAAGATCACATGTGCTACAAGCTCTCCTCACTTTCCCTATGATGTTTACACTCATAGAAATATTTAGTTTCACTTTGTTGGTCATGGGCAAGGCTGGGACCACACAACTTGAAAGCCCTGTGGCTTTCAATCTTCTTTCAAGGCGTACAACCCTCTTCTCTCTCTGCCTCTATCGATCCTCCAGATGTGACCATTAATCCTGGGTATTTTGGGACATGTAACCATGTCCCTAGAGAAACAGCTACAGTCACACCGAGTCACACTGTGGCAGTTGTGGAGAGCAATGGTTCCAGTTTGCATAGCTGTCCTGAGGAAGCTGTGTCTGATCAAGGGAGGCTTAAAAATGGGGATGTTGCATCTGACCAGCAGAGATTTAGAAACAGTTCTTGGAAAGATGGTGTCAGGAATTGGTAGGTGCAAATCAGGAAGGGTGGCTCAGTATAGTGAGCACACCTCTGTCTGCAATTAAAAAATATTCTGACAGAGGGGTGCTATATGACAGAGGGGTGCTCTACGATGAATGGACTTTCACCCAAACGTGGTTACTCTGCCTCTCACCTTGCATAACTGTGTATCTGCATTTGCTGCCAGCTGGGTATGTGATCATGTCTACAGGACATGCCTGGCTAGACATTTATTTTTGGCTCGATGAAAGTGCTTCATAGTGCAAAATAAGTTTGGGGTGTTGTTGACCCAGTTGGAGGGGGGAAGGAGGAAGGAAAACTATTAGGGCTATGATTTTTTTAAATAAAATATCAATGATGTCACTGCTCAGGTGACAGGATTATAACTGTATAAATAAAGACAGCTTGAGCAATTAGGGGCCACTTGCTTGAAAGTCAACAGATGGTCAATGCCTTCGCTTTGCACCAATGTCCCTTCCCTGTCTCAGGACCTGAGCCTTTGCGGCTGGAGCCGGTCTCCAGCAGGCTACGGTCTTTGTTACTCTTCTATTGCTATGAGGAGACACCATAACCAAGGCAAAGTATAAGAGAAAAGCACTTAACTAGGGGTTTGCTTACAGTTTCAGAGGGTAAGACCATGACCATGTTGATGGGGAGTGATGTGCCAGGCAGGCATGGTACTGCAGTACTGGCTGAGAGCTTACATTCTGAGCAGAGGTGCAGCAGGTAGCAGCAGCAGCAGCAGCAGCAGCAGAGAGAGAGAGAGAGAGAGAGAGAGAGAGAGAGAGAGAGAGAGAGAGCACCTGACATCAGCTTTTGAAATCTCAAAGCCTATTCACAGTGACACAGCTTTTCCAATGAGGTCACATCTACTCCAACAAGGCTACACCTTCTAATCCTGCCAAACATTCACTGGTGACTAAGCAGTCAAATGCATAAGCCTGTGGGAGCTGTTCTGACTCAAACCAAGAAGATGCAATCCATTCTTGGCCCTGGAGGTTTTACTTGGTGTCCTAAGTTCTCTAGTTGGGGCATTGTTTCACAGTTTTATTGTGACTCATTTAAGTAGCTTTCACATTTTGTATATTTTAGGAACCTTCTACAGAGGCAGTTCTCCATACAGCTTTTCAGTTGAGTATATCAACCACACTGCAGGTCAGCTCCCCCTACTCAAAAAACAAATCCTTGTTTGTGTACATTTTTTTTGTTTGTTTCTTTTGGTACTGTGTTATTGAGTTTTGTTCTGGTTTGGTTTTGGTTTTGTTGTTGCTCCTGTTTTTTCCTTCATTTTTGAAACAGATAGGAAAATAACTACAAATTAGGTGGGTAGAGAGGTGGAGAGGATCTGGGATGAGCTGGAAGGAAGGAAAGAATATTGTTAAAATGTGTTGTATGAAAACGTTTGGAAGATGAACCACAAATGGTTGCAATATAGTTTTAATTTTCATGCCATCAATTAGGACTTGTTTGAATGTTGTAATGTTTATGAGTCACTTGAATTTGCTCTCTTTGAAATGCCCATGGCCTTTGGTTTTATAATGAGTCCTGTGTGCTTCCATACCTCTCCATGATTCTCTATTCCAGTCCTATGTCCTACAGTGACTCTCCTGTGCTGGTTTATAGTCACAATGACTTGCTGATTCCTTTCTTACATAGTGTTGTGGGAGACTTGGGACTTGAGGAAAATCTTCCTTGAAGAGATAGATAGTATCCTATTTAATCTTCTAACTCTTAAACTGTTGTCTATGCAATTAGAAGAGGACTTAACTATGGATTCACACAGCTTCCTTTGTTAAATGCACCATTTGTTCCCAAGCTGCTTCCTGCTGCTACTCAGCTGTTTCTACCCCAGTGCAGACCTGTGACTTCCATAGCTGATACAGTAAACCTTGCTGTCTAGTAAGAAAATGCCCTTATTTCAGGTTCATCAAACCTATCTTTATTGTATTTTATCTAGAAACATTTGCCATTTGTTAAATCCCGTCAGATCTTATTTGGATTTGATTAAATTACAGACAAGTTTGGAAAAACTTGATATCTTTATATTTTAAATTGATCGCTGGCTCCTCATTTGATTCTTTATTCCTGGATGTCACAGACCCACAGTTTTCCTTCATTGTACTGACCCTACTCTGCTTTCATTTCTTAGAGGAATTTATTTTCATTTGAAGTGTATGAGTGTTTTGCCTGCACACATGTATGCTGATGTAGCACGTGTGTGCATGTGTACAGGACACACAAATGCCAGAAGAGAGCTTTGGGTCACCTAGAACTGGAGTGACAGACACTTGTGAGCCACCATGTGGGTGCTTGGAATTGAACCTTGGTCCCCTGAGGGAGTTACCAGTTCTAACCGCTAAGACATCTCTTTAGCCCTGTGCCTGCTATTAATGCTGTGGCTACCTACAAGATTAAGTTTCGGGATGGAGGACATAGCTAAGTTGGTAAGGTTATTTGCCAACAAACCAGGTGACAAGAGTTTTTAGGAGGATCCACTTTGTAGGAGGAAACAAACTCCCTGAAAGTTGTCTTATCTTTACATACTTAACATGGCACATGCACACACAACCACTCACACAGGCACACTAACTAAAGAAAAAGTTTTGAAAATTAAGGGTTTTCAAATTTTTTTTTGTTTTGTTTTGTTTTTTTGGAATAGATTGCAACATCACTTGTTTTAAGGTTTTTATTGCTGCGATAAAGCATCACTACCAAGCAACTAGGGGAGAAAAACGGTTTATTTTAGATTACAGTTCCAAGCTTAGCCCACCACTGTGGGAAGTTGGGACAGGAACTCAAAAAGACAGGAGCCTGGAGAAAGGAGCTGAAGCAGAGGGCAAGAATGAGAGCTGCTTACTGGCTTGCTTCTCATAGCTTATTTAGTCTGTCTTCTTAAAGCATCCAGGAACACCTGCCCATGGCCTAGCATTGTCCGAAGTGATCTGGGCCATGCCACATCAATCATCAACAAAAACCAAACCAAACAAAACAAGAACCCAAAAACATCACAGGCTTACCTACAGGAGGATCTGTTGGGGGTATTTTCTCAATCGAGAGTCTTTTTCCCAAATAATTTTGCCTTGTGCCAAGTTGACATTAAAGTAGCCAGTATATCATTGTTCTGAAAGCTTTAGCAGAAGGTATGTAAAACTGGATATTTTCTTTGGGGGAAGACTTTTTCTTCTGAAGAAAAGCTTATTCAATTTCTTTGTTGTGACTGACTTACTTAAAATTTCTATTTCCTCTTGGTTCAGTTCTGGAAATTGTATTTCTCAAAGAGTGCAGCCATTTCACTTATCTAAGTTTATTGTGCAAGTTGCTTTTGTACATTTCATCTCCTGCAAATTTCATAATTTGCCATTTTTAGCTTTTTAACTTCTTGCATTTCTTATGATCATAATTTCAAAGAACAACTTTGAGTTTGTAGATCTCTTCTGCTTTATATTTTGCCAATTTGTGTTCATTTCCTTCAGCTTTGACTAAGAGGGACTATTTTGCAATATTTACCTATATTCCTGACACAGACATTTTAAATAGTCAGGGATTTTTGTTGTTGTTGTTGTTGTTGTTTTTGGCTTTCTGCATGCACTCGTTCTATTTTTATCATAGATTTTTCTTTGTGTTTCTGAAAATTGTGTTTATTTTGTATTGACTTCTAACTAAAGGACTTTCAGTCCTCAATTTTGCTCTTGAGAACTGATGTTTGGTCCTTTGTATGCCCAGTTCCTTCATTCAACAAATACTGAGTATTGTGTGACCAGGGAGAGTTCTAGATGCTTGACGTGAACAAAATAGGCCCAGAAATGTTGTTTTCCTGAGTGCATGTTCACTTGTCAATTTTTGGGTACTATCTCACACATACTAGAATGCACATTATCTATTTTCCAGGTGTTTGTGTTTTATGTATCACTTCTGAGTCAAGATTGCTTATTACTCACGATATATTTCTTTACTTGTCTTTAAACCATATCATATGAACTTCTAAGAGTTATGCTAAAAGCCCCTGCTGTGATTGTGGACTTGTCTTCCTCTTCAATTTATAATCACTATCTAGAAGACAATTCATTTGAAAGACAGAAAACTATGCTCAGATGAAGACATATGCTTTATCTCACAGTCCACACAGGATGGATTCAGGGTCCCCTTTAGTTACTACCAAAAAGCGGGAATGGTTGTACAGTTACTGTCTTTTTGCCAACAGTCTCAAGTAATAACACACTAACCTCTTCTCGCCCTTTGAGCAATGACCCTCCCCTGATTCCAGCCACATTACAGGTTTCCATAAACACATTGTACCCTTGGCTGGACACTGCAGTCCTTGAGACATATGCCCCAACCAGGTTCACGGACCTAGGGTTGACACACTTGCTTTGGCTACCTTGCTTTCCAGGGTGCCAAGTTAGTTTATTCCAGTGAATTATTTCTGTCTAGTGATTGGTTAAAAACATTTTTTCTCCTACAATATTAACTCATCTAAAGATGCGCTATATCTCATTATTCTCCATAGCTAGACTACATAAATCTCCATTTGTTTTAGTTTAAAAAAATAATTTTTATATCCCCTAGAACTTACCATATTGTAAATAGAAAGTATAATTCATTTAAAACATCATTAAGCTGCATGACTTGCCAGAATCATTGCTAGGAGGCATGTGGACTCACAATGGAATATGACACATGTTCCTTCTATGAAGATGCAGTATAATAGAGGAAAAGTCATGTGAGTAAACTTAGATCAGGGGCTATGAGACAATGGATAGGGGTCAGTTCACTTGGCCAAATGACAGTCAGGGGAGGCTTCACGGATGAAGTGACACTTGAGCTGCATCTTGAAGTAGACACTGATTTTTTTTTTAAAAAAGCATATTCTAAGAAAAATATGCAAAGAGAAGAAAGTTGATTTTTCATACATATTGAATGGGCAAAGAAACTTTTTAAAGTACTTTTTTCTTTGAATTTCTAGTTGGCACACTCATTTACAAATGAGTGAAATTTGAACTGTTCCTCCTTCCTCAAGCCTTGTCATGTGCAAAAAGATGCAACTGTACATGGATTCTTTCATCAATAAACCAGAACAATTGAGTTCCATGATGAGCAGAAATGCTGAAAGAATTAATAATCACTTTGTGCATGCATGTATATGTTCATGCTTGTATGCAAGTTTGCAGACACATGTAGAGGCCAGGGGTAAAGGTCAGGTATCTTCCTAAATTCTTCTTCACCTTATTTTTAGAGGCATGATATTTGAGAAATTTTTGTCTAAACTGGCTATCAAAGCCCCAGGTATCCTCCTGTCTCTGCTTTCCCATAATGCCCCCCCCCTTTTAACCTAGGTACTGTGTATCCAGTTATGGTCCTCATGTTTGTTCATTAGGTAACTTACTGAGCTAAATGCTCAACTCCATTAATTGCTATTAATAAATAAATGTACTTGAGAGATATCTTTCTTATTTTGACTGGATAGAGACCTCAGAAACGAAGTAGGGAAAGAATGTCCTAAAAATGTTAGCACATGTTAGGCATTGTGGCCTATGATGGCTATTCTTGGTTGTCAATTTGACTACATCTGGAATTAACTAAAACCCAAAAAATGGAGGGCACATTTGTAAAGAATTTCTGATTAATTTGAAGTGGGAAGAGCTGCTTTTAATCTGGATCTTTGCAGTAGGAAGACACATATTTAACTGAGATCTAATTGGTTCATACCTTGTGCTAGACATCTATATATTATATAAGGTCATAAAATAAGGAAGCTTTTCTCTTTGCTTGCATGTTCTCACCATGCTAGCAAGCCTATTTCTTTACTGGAATTGGAGCCAACTTCTTTGACATTCCAGAGTATCCTGAAGACCAGCTCAGACATCTAGCTTCATAAACTGGGTAACTACTTGATTCTTGGACTTTCTGTTTTTAGTTAGGCATTTTTGGATTAGCTGGACCACAGCCTGTAAATCATTATAATAAATATATATGTATATTAATAAATGTTTATAAATGACTATATATATTCATTCTACAATTTCTGTTACTGTAGAGAACGTCGACTAATATATGGCCCATGCTTTTGATCCCAGCACTCAGAAGACAGAGGCAGACAGATATCTGTGAATTCAGATTCAGCCTGATCTACATACATAGCAAGTTCAATCAGAGCTACATAGTACGGCTGCCTATTAAAACAAGAGATTAACATAAAGACTCTAGACTCTCTTGGTGGATTTAAAAAACTCTAACCCCCCAATATGTACCTTTCTGGGATACTGCAGTATTTCAAAATTTGAGAATTTATTAAGAAGGAATCTACTAGGAAAAGCCCAAATCATCAGTAATGTAAGGAGATGGAGCCTAATCCAAACTGCACCCAGGAAGATAGCTTTTCTGGACCAGAGGAAGGCAGTCAATAAGGAATGGAAGAGTGAAGATCATCAGGGGCCAGACCACACAGGACATCATCAGTAAAGCATTACCCGAGGACCCAAAGAGTGTTCCCAGGCATGATACCACATCTTCTTAAAATGTTCATTTCTTATTAAAAAATAGCTTGATAAGGATTAAAGCTATTGGAATAATCAGCGTAACAACTAAATGAGCTTAATTTAACTAAATTAAATTCTCCCCTAAGTATTAAATTTGCATACCACAAAAGGAAAACACAACTATGTGCCATAAAAATTATAAAATGACATATTGTATTTAAAACAGCAAATAAAATACCAAAACAAAATACCAGGTACCATTGCCAGTTATTTGAAAGTCATTTAACAACATTGTGTTCCGGGCATGGCATGGAGGTTCCAGTGCCCACAGATCTACAGAAAAACCAGGGATGTTAAGCACACAGGATGGTCTTTCCAATTGGAAAGACAGAAACCTGTTGTCATTCTATCCAGAAAGCTGAGAATTGGACATGACTAACTGCCTGGTGATCTGATCTCTGTTATTTGTTGGTCCAGGCCATATCAAGCTTCTACAAACAGAACCAGAGGAGGTGGGTAGTAACTTCAATGACTCTTAGAGCCAGAAGCTCCTCCAAGCTTCCACAGCTACGAACAGATAGTCCAAATGACTCCTATGTTGTCTGTATGACCGAGACCAGGCCAGGCCCTTAGGCTAGTACAGGCACTGTACCTCTGGAGCCCACCTTGGGAAAATAACACTATCCTACGTTGAGTTTCAATGTAATTACTCTTCCTTGTGCAACAGGGACTGTATTACACCAGGAAACTTTTTTTTTCCAAATTATACTGTGCTTAAATATATTAGGGATAAAACATCTTTCCTTAGACCTCCAAAGCCTGTCTGCACCAGGTTTTCATTCTTATCTCTCTGCGTGGCTCTCTTCCCTGTAAGATACCCGCAGAGACACCCTCAGTTGCGCATATTAGTTTGTGGCTAAAGATAACTGAGTTAAAATATTGATTTGAAAGTCAAGCCAGTTCCAGCACTATCATCTAAAGTTCTTCACAACAGAAAGAGGGAAAGAAGAGAGGAAAAAAAAGGAAGGAAGGAAGGAAGGAAGGAAGGAAGGAAGGAAGGAAGGAAAGAAGGAAGGAAAGAAGGAAGGAAAGAAAGAAGAGAGAAGGAAAGGAAGGAAAAGAAGGAAGGAAGGAAGGAAGGAAGGAAGGAAGGAAGGAAGGAAGGAAGGAAGGAAGGAAGGAAGGGACAAAGTTCTTAGCTGCCTTATTTGGAATTCATGGGAGGAAATATGAAAGTTAATTTCTAAGACTTTCCTCCTTGGTTTATGAAAATACACTTGCCTGATGCAGCACTGTAAAGACCAATTCACAAACACAACAAAGCTCAAAAGTAGCTTTGGGCTTTTTGTGCTGAAAATTATTTTACAGATTTACACGAAGACCATATAGTTGGGCACAGGAATAGGGGAGGCACCTATACTCCCCGTCCAAGGTTCAGGAACCTAGGAAACAGGATAGAGCACAAAAAATATAAGCTAGAGGGAGGGGGACAATGTGGAACCATCTTCAGGACCTACTAAGGCTGCTGCAATCTTCCACTCTCAGCAGCTGTGATCACTGATAAAACCCACACAAGACTGGGCCCATCAACAGTTTGTCATCAAGTACAGACCCTTAACAATTGCTAGGGGAAGGGGTTCATGAGGCCCCACCTATCCCTGAAGATCTATAGGCAGTTAACAGGCAGGCAGAGGGGTTTATTCAGTCTTATTCACTAGTGAACTATCTCTGCTCCTATAATCAATCCCTTACTCATGCATCTATGAACCAGTAGCAACCCTAAATAAATCCGCAGGGACACACACACACACACACACACACACACACACACACACACTCACGGCATAAAAGTAGAAGACACTTTGGAAATGAGAAGGGGCTCAATGAAAGTAGGAGAAGACAATGGAGAGGTGAAAGTGACCCAGAATGTCATAATGGAGACCATCATTTATAACTACTACATGCTAATAAAAATGTAAATCCTGGGGTCCTTGTTTTAGATCAGCCAAGTAAGAAGCTTCTATGGAAGGGCCAATTTCCATACTTTCTGGGTACTTCTGATGACTACCAGCTCTAGAATTATCATTATCAGAACATCATTCTCCAAAGATGTCAGAATCATGTCATAAAGTCAGTTCTAAACTGGCTGGTTTAGTCCTATCAGGCAGAGGCAGGCAAACTCTGTGAGTTCAAGGCCAGTCTGGTCTACAGAGTTAGTGCCAGAGCTACACACAAAGAAATCTTGTGTTAAACACCCCCCCCCAAAAAAAAGAAAGTCATTTCTATGTGAGAACTGACTCACAGCTAAACTGCCTTCCCACCAAGTAGGATAAACAAGAGTGAACAAAATACAGACTATAATTTGAGGAATCCTTTATGCCAAGTTGTCTGTGATGTAATGTATGGGGGGGGGGAAGCTGTCAGCAACTCTGTAATTATTCCAGTACATATGTCCCTTACTGAAAAGACAAAGTAACATGGATGGCTTTGACCATAAAGCTAAGAAAATTTTGGGCGATTCTAGCACCTATCATCAGCAACAGGCCCCACGGTTATTATCCTTCCTCTTTCTGGGAGGACTACAAAATGATAGCCATCTGACTACAAATGAAAATGTGCATAGGTGTTTACAGTCGGGGTGAAAAGAGAAATAGAAGGCAGAAAAAAAATCCCACAAAACACCTGGTACATTTTTCATGTATTTTTTATTTAACATATATAGTACATGTAAACAAGGAGCATAAAATTCATAAAAATACAATACTCCTATGCAGTATCATTTTATTTCGGACACATCCTTTTATTACTTTAACTGCGCACATTTTCTGCCAGGCATTTTAGAGGCTTATCTTTTTATGGAAGTATTACCCAACTTTATTTTTTTAATGTCATAATAATAACTATTTCAGTTGCCTCCTGTCTTTCCTTCCTTTCCTCACACTAAAGAAAAAATATTTGTAAATGCTAAAAATATGCAAAATACTGAGCTTTAATACTGCACTGTCAGCTACACAGAATTTATTACCACTCCATGTCACCATAAAGGTATTTAGACCGCAGAGCACCAGCTGCTCCTAGACATGCTGGAGGCTAAGTGTGTCGGGGGCCCCAAGGCCTCGGTTCCAAGCTGACTTGCCTAAAACACAAGCAGAGCTTGCTGGTGGAGGTACATTAGGAAATATTGTTACAAAAGGTTTCTGCAAAAAACTACTTTAGGCTACTTTTAATGTTTCCCAGCATGTGAACTGGCTAATAGTATTTTAATGTTTTGTTTCTCTGTACAGAATTTCTAACCATTACAAGTGAACTTATTATGAAGGGAATTGTTAGAGGGTAAGGCTAGAAAATAACTTTTAAAAAGGTGATAAAAACATCCTAATTGCTGTATCCACCAGCCATACTGGGATGCAGAATGGCTGCAGATGAGGCAGGGCATGCGTGCCCCCTCACCCAGGCCCTCTCTCATTTTCTCAAAGGCCTTCTTTCCATTTCCCTGCATTACTGTACCATCACTCAAACACTCCTAAGCCACCATCTCCAGCTGCTTCCCTATTTTGTGAGTTGGTAAAAGCTTATGAAATGAAACTAAGCATCAGATGAGAAAGCTTGGTCACAGCGTGCAACACTGAGAATAGCAGTCCCTGGCCCTGGGAGTGACAGTCCCCAGGCAGCTGCAGGGAGGGAGGCCCTGGCCGGTGAGGCTGGCTCCTCACTGAAGCCACATTCCTCAGTTGCATGTGCTGTCTTTGCAGGTGACCAATAGGAGCAAGCTATGCTTCCCCAGCCAACCTTGTCCTTGGGCTCTGGGAAGAAGGCAGAAAGAGAACAGCTCTTCCATGGCTGCCGGGAGTGGGCATCGGAAACCATCCCTGAGGACTCAGGTCTCAAGGACAATCCACACTGAGGTTAATCTGCCTGTGGTTAATAAAGAGAAGACTGTATAATTAAATGTGTAGTCAGCCATGGTCACAGTTTGCTTAGAATTTAAAACCTAAAAACCATTTCTTACAACAATGAAGATCCATGGTTTTGAAGAATCTCATTTCACACAATTAACTTCTAAGAAACAAAAGTTGTATAAGAAATTCAACGCATATTTGGAAATTTTTCAAAAAAAAAAAGCAAGGAAAAAATGGGGTAAACTGAACATGCTCATTCCTCCTACTGAATTCTTTTTTTTTTTTTTTTTTGAGGCAAAATTATAATATGAGGCTTAAGGCTTTGTCTTATTAAAGACAGGCAATTTTGAAAGCAAAATATAAAAACTCTATTCATTAGTAATTTTTCATTTACATTTTGAGAGAAGTTATTTATGTTTTATTTTATCTTCATAGAAAAAGAAAAATTACCATACCATACACTACAGTCTACCATAAGCTATGCCTCTCTCTCTCTCATATATATATATATATATATATATATATATATATATATATGATGGCTCTTGATGCATCATTTTTGGGGTTGTCCAAAATAGTTTTCCTTAAAACTAATTAATCATAAAAATTTTTAAATGGATTAAAGCTATTAAAATATATATTTGATTAATACTAAAAAGAGAAAAATACACAATTACTAATTTTTTAACCAAGAATAAGCACTTGCTAATAAAGACAAGATAGCATTTATGTGAGAAAAAAAAAAGGTTTGTGTGGGAAGAGACATAATGGCACATGGCTGGGAACTAAAGGAGCTGGTCCTCCCCACCATACCCAGGACTGGGTGGCAGCAGGCAGGAAACACGTGATTCACAGGAGCAAGACAATCAAAAAGAGCACCAGGAAGTGAGGTGAACAGGTGATCCATACGCAACTACACCTGGACTAACTGCTGAGATGGGCTGACAGGATCGGGAGCTACAGGGTCACGGAAATGTTCACAGACAGGAAGCAAGGGTGCTAACAGGCCGTGTGCTGAAAACAGGCCCTAACTGGTTCAGAAGTGAATATATTTTCATATCATCTTTGTCATGACCCATGATGTATTTCTACACAGATGGCTTTGTTCACTGTAACACAAATATTTAAATGAAGTACAAGCATATACTCATTTGCATAGCAAATTTTAACAGGTGCACTGAAACAGTAACTAATTGATCTGGTGTAAGTCATTTTTACAATCAGAATGACAAACTGACCAAATAAAATGTTTTCCATTTGGAAACAGTTACTTTAACAGATTATTTTAAAGGTTTTGCATCGGAGTTAAAGTGATACACGACCGAGTGGCAAAGCAGTAAAGCCATTACTGACGCGGTCTCTGTAGGTGGGTGCACGCAGCAGTCACTCTTTGATAACTTCTAGGACTTTGTAAACGCTGTTCTGGAACACTGTGGTAAAGTGAGGCTTAGAATCCTTCACCAAGATGTTACACAGGGGCGTTTTCCCAGCATTGGCCGGATCCTCCACGTCCCAGATTTCAGGCATACTGCACCCAGGCCTAGAGAAGTAAATGCACATGTTAAAATCAGTGCGCAGTGTCCAACTGCAGACACACTGTCTACTCTTCTCATCTCATTTCAGCTTCCCTATTTACATTAATTTATTATTATTATTATTTTAGTATCATAATAGTTACTTTATTTTTGCAAGCTACCATTGCTCCTCTTTAGCACCAGGGGAGCACAGCAACAGGGAGTGTAAGGATAGACACACAGAATACATGCGCCAGGGACTGGATAAGACAGCTGAGACACTCTGGTAAGCCCTGCCTCAGATGCTAGTTCAGAATGTGCTGTTAAAGTTAGTTGCTTCCCTCAGTTGGTTTCCACTGGTGTAAAGTGGGAAGATGTCCACAGCAGTGGCTTGCCACTCAGAATGTATAGACTGGGGGCAGATATCTACAGCATCAGGCTCAGAGTACAAAATTATTAGCTTTAAAAAACGATCCTTAACTCATGGGAAAGTTGTGTTCATTACACTCTAAAATAGGTCAATTTAAAAGAAAGTCTTATTGTGATTGTATAGGAGAGACATAGTAAAAAAACTGCCAATATGGCTGCTCCATGGTATAGTTTAGATTTGTATTGCAGATAAAAGATATAAACAAAGACAAAACAAACAACAACAACAAAACCTTCTAGAATTCAGAGCAGAGAGTAGAAAACCAAATTAAGCATGTTTAGAAGGAATCTCTTGTGACTGTATAGAAGCCTCACCTATCAATAAAATGCTGTTGGCCTATAGCTGAGGCAGGAAAAAGAAAGTGTGCAATCTGTCAGGCGGAAAGGATTCTGAGATAGAGCCAGGCATGTGACAGTTGCCTGGTAAGATGTGAAGAGGACAGACACATGATACCTGAGCTGAGGTAACCAGCCACATGGAGATTGCAGATTAGAATAAATGGGCTCTTTTAGGTTATGAGATAGTCAGAGATGAGGCTAGCTACATGGCTTAAGTATTTGTGTGTATATATATTATATAATGTATATATTATAATGTATTTTATATTATATAAATATATTTTATATTATATATATATTTTATATTATATATATAATGTATATAATGTATATATATATATATATAAACACATCTGTTAGACAGATTTCCCAGTTTCTCTTTCTTGCCTCAGTTATAGGCCAACGACATTTTATTGACTGGTGATGCTTCCATATAGTCACAAGAGATTCTTCTACTCATGCCCAACTTTTTCTCTCTCTGCTCTGGATTCTAGATTTGTTGTTTGTTTTTGTTTTTGTCTTTTACCTGCAATAGTGACTATAGTCACTATTCTGGATGCTTGGGACTGGGAGGAACACTACAACAGACATGACAGAGAGAGAGAGAGAGAGAGAGAGAGAGAGAGAGAGAGAGAGAGAGAAACAGACTGAACGCGGGTAGGGTTATATGAAAGAGAAGTGAGAACAGCAGGAGAGAGAATCACAAGAACAGTGGGAACAGCGCTGGGACACAGGCCTAAAGATGTGAGGTGAGAGGGGCAGGGACTTAGTGTGGACTTTGAAATATATAACCAGTACTTGTGAGAAGGTTCTGAAAGAGCTTTGAGACTCACCATGGGCTTTGATATGCAACCACACATGCATATCAATGGAGCCAAATGTCCCTTCTGATAGAGACAGGGGAGATGACTTCTTATAGCACTTTAGGCAGATGGGAACTGGTTCATCAGTGTTCTCGTGGAATGCTGGCCTTATCTAACCACCAGAAACCCTCCTGTAGTCCAGTTTAAGCATATTTCTAGCTATATGGTCTGCCTTATACCTAATAGCGGTAAGCTTACTTCTTGGCTAAGTGAACAATTAAATCTCAAATACAATGTACTTTTTTGTTCTTTCCTCCCAAATCAGGGTCTTGTTGTATGCATGGTCTAGGATAGCCTTAAACATGCAATCCTCCTGACAGAGTTCAAGGCTTAGGAGTAAAAGTGTGTGCCAGAATGCCCAGCCAATAATATATTTTATAAGTAACAATATAAGTAGCCCAGCATGGTGACACATCTTTAATCCCAGCACAGGGAGGCAGAGGGAGGTGAATCTTGGTGAGTGCAAGGCCAGCCTGGTCTACAAGCTCCAGGACAACCAGGACCCTGCCTCAAAAACAAAACTAAAACAGAACCTGGTATTAATTAGATTATCAACTTATGTTTGCCTACATAAATCATCTAAATAATTTTAGCATTTTAAACCAAGATCAGATTTATAGACACAGGTGCTGTATTCTCATGCAGTTCTTTTATTTTTACTTGTTTTGGAAGATTTTAAGAAAAACAAAAGTCTGTGCCGGTGGCACAGGCCTATAATCCCACTGAGGGTAAAGTAGGAACATCTGAAGTTCAAGGCTGGCCTGAGCAAGTTACTGAGATGATATCTCAAAACAAAACAAAACAAAACAAAATGCAATTAGGTCTGCATATGTGTACTTGAATAGCAAGAATGAGGGCCTAATATTCAATTCTCAGTACAAATAAAAAGAAAAATTAAAATTATAGAAAACTGACCATGGCTATTTTGTCAGTTTCTCTCTCCCCTCCCCCTTTCTCAAGCATGTTCATTGTTGCTCTTTTTTTATGAGAAGAAAATATTCATGAGAAGTCCAAGTTCCATTGCCTGACTACCTAGCCCAACATTCACTTTAGCAGTGCCAAAGCCTTGACTATCATTTCTCAGAGGCACTGTTTATAAACATCAGCATTTATCTATCTTGCTAGAGCTTTGATGTTCCCTCTCACACAAAATAGAGACGGGGGCAGTTCTGAGTTGCTTTCACAAAATTGGGGGCATTATGGAACTTATTAACAGTACAATCTGGTTATTTTCTACATCTTGGTACATGAAAATCCATTTGCCCCTCTTCATAGCTGTCAGTTCTGATCTATGCATTACTGAAGGACTCTTCCCATGGATGTACACTTCGGCTATTTTCCACTTTGCTGCCATAAAGCAACACCACTGCATTTTGATGCCTGTCTCTCTTTTTTAACTTAAATGTTCGTTGTGTCTAAGATACAATTTTTCACTTTGCCTCCATCAGATGAACAGCCAGAGAGCTTACCAGTGATGTCCCCAGAGGGTTACAGTGCACTTTCTGCACAGCCTCATTAACATTTGATGCCAGAGAGCTGAAGAACTGAATGAGGCTGGGCATTTGGTGTCCACCCTTAATGTTCTCATGCATGTCAAGGCTGAACTGTTACTACACTTGGGGTGGTAGGAAACATGACAGCTAAGAATTCAATTCCTAGTCTGAGTGTTCCAGAGTTGAACATGCTAAAGCAAAATGAAGGGGTGAAGAGCTGGCTTGTGAGCCCTGCCTGCCAAGGAGACATCCATCACTGGCACTGTGTAAGTCTTCCCAGGGAGCCAGCCCCATCTTTCAATATCATCGGTGACAGTGGACACCGCAGTCCTTGTCCACAACCTTCTGGATGCCCAGAGGGTTGAATCAGAAGCTTCAGTTAAGGCCAGTTCAGGACCAGGACAACTGAGCAATACCCACTATGCCCCTCCCTCCAAACCAAAACAAAACAGAAACAAAAACCAAACCAAAACAAAACAAAAAAAACCCCACCAAGGTGGTGTTGGGGGAAGCACCAGTGGGAGTCTGAATTATTTCCCTCTCAATATAAATATTTTAACTTTATACAAACTATGATTAGAATTCAAAGAAATGACTAGTTTCAAAGAAAAACTTTCTTTGAAAATGTAAAAGGTTATAAAAACTCATCTACAATTACCAATTTAAAAATGGGTATATTTTAGTTGTTCACAGGGTGATATAGTTGAGGAATGATCAAGCCATACCGTTATGCCCTCATAAGATCTTTCTCTCTGTCTCTGTCACACACACAAAAACACACAAGTTCTCAGCACTACACTTTCTTTCTTTTCCTTCCCAAGTTTCATTTGCTTCCACTGTTCTGACATACTTTTATTTTACAGTATTTGCAGCAAGCTGCAGGTGTCTCTGGCCAACATAACTGATGGAGACTGAAGGCAGACAGAATAACAGAAAATTCCAATACTGGATGAAACACCTGCCAAGAAACTCAGTTATCCTGGTACACACAAACACAGGATAAGAATGTGTCCCCTCCTCCATGTCCATCTACATTCTCCTTTGGCTTCTGTACTGGCTGTTTTGTGTCAACTTGACACAAACTGGAGTCATCAGAGAGGAAGAAGCCTCAGTTGAGGAAATGCCTCCATGAGATCCAGCTGTAAAGTATTTTCTCAATTAGTGAACAAGTGTGTGTGGGGGTAGCCTACTGTGGGTGTTGCCATCCCTGGGCTGATGGTCCTATGTTCTATAAGCAGGCTGAGCAAGACATGAGAAGCAAGCCAGTAAGCAGTAGCCTTCCATGGTCTCTGCATCAGTTCCTGCCTCCAAGTTCCTGCCCTGTTTGAGTTCCTGCCCTGACTTCCTTTGGTGATGAACAGCGATGTGAATAAACCAACTTGCTTTTTGATCACAGTGTTTTCATCACAGCAATAGAAAACCTAACTAATTTCCCTCTCAGAATACAAACAAAGCACAGTTAGTGGACCTGACCAAGGTTTCCTGCGGGTATGTCTTCAGTCCTCCTGGACTCCCACAGGAACAGGAATGGGAAGCAGACAGGACAAAGCCACCTCCTGGCTTCCACCTCCCACTCCTGCTGAAACCAACACAACCAGGGAAAGTGAGTCCATGTCCAGATGGGAAGATGGGTTCTTCCCTCCTGCAATCTGAGTGTCCAGAGTGAGCTGAAGTCTGTTAAACAGTGCTGGTCTGGTTTAAAAGCAACATTTATTACCTTCTATAAGTAGTTTTCAACCTTCCCAATGCTGTGACCCTTTCAATATAATTTTTCATGTTGTGGTGACTCGCAACCAGAAACATATTTTCATTGCTACTTCCTGATTGGAATTTTGCTACTGTTATGAATGGTAATGTAAACATCTCTGTTTTCCAACAGTCTTAGGTGACTCCTGAGAGGGTTTTTGACCCCTCAAAGTGCCTGCAACCTACAGGTTGAGAACCACTTTCTTTCATCTTCCATTTCCTCTATGTCCATAACCACGCACATAAAACCAATTCTCTGAATATCAGAGGATGGTACCACCAGAGTTGTGTAAACTGCTTTATCAAGGCAAGTCTTGACAGATACAAAGTGTCGGCAATTTGGATATATTAAAAAATGTCATCCAAGGGCGTAGAAAACTAGGATGAATCTTGGGTCAATGTTCATCAACTGGAGGAAAGGTTATGCCAATGATTTCCCTGTTCCAAGCCCAAGGAGATGAAATGACCCTAATTTAGCAGAGGGCTGTCAGGACATGGAGCTGTCGCACGTGTTCCCCAGCACTGCCTTCTTTTTTCTAAGATTTATTTATTTATTATGTATACTATGTTTTATCTGCATGCCCATCTGTACGTCAGAAGATGACACAAGATCTCTTTACAGATGGTTGTGAGCCACCATGTGGTTGCTGGGAATTGAATTCAGGACCTGCGGAAAGGCAGGCAGTGCTCTTTTCCTCTGAGCCATCTCTCCAGCCCCAGCACTGCCTTCTTACAAGTCCTCATCACACTTGGATTCCATACAATGTGCAGAACAAAGATAACTGGTGAGTACATGAATTCTGTTATATCCACATGCTACAAGCATTTCAAGTTTTTCTTTGATATGTATGAATGTTTTGCCTGCAGAGTGTATGTGTGCATCACACGAGTGGTGCTTGACTTGGCCAGAAGAGGGCATCGAATCTCCCGGAACTGGAGTTACAGATAGTTGTGAGCCACCTCATGGGTGCCCGGAAAGGAACCCCAAGTTCTCTGTAGGAGGAGCCAGTTTGCGTAACTGCTAAAACATCTCCTTAACACTGGTTGCAAGCATTTAAGACATGTTCTGCACTATAACATTTTATATAAATGATGATGAAATTCAAGTTACCTGGAACCTACTCATAGGAAGGGCTTTCCATAGCCAGTAACTATCTTAGGTCTCCTAGACAAAGCTATGTAGATGCTATGTTTTCATTCATAAAATTCAGGTGAACAATTTCTTTTAATGGCCCGTAATATCACTGAAGTAAACAGGAGACAAGGATAACTGAGCCACAGATTGAACATTCTCCTGAAGGCTTCGGTTGAGAAAAAAACTGTAGTAAGAGTTCTGACTTAAAACAGCAGAGTTCCTCACAATGCCTTCAATTCTTGGTGAAATGTTCAAGCTCCGGGTTCACCCATACTTCTGGAAATGTTTTATTTTACATATACCATATTACGTACTACAAATAAAACTCTTATCATGAGTCTAAATAACCTTTTACTCTTATGATTATATAATATCAACTGTATGAAATACTCACTTGGATCTTCGTATACACCATGACTCTTCTAGAATGTAATAATTCACTTTTAATTTCATCAACTCCTTCTTCACTTCTTCAGCTGCTTTTCGGCTATACATCGAATATACTATTTTTGTTCTGGCTCTTCAAAAAAAAAGATAAGTAGGCAAAAAAAAAAATTCAGGATTAAAAAAAGGTACAATCAGTGTTACATGGAGGCATGCACGGGATGAAGCTAAGCACGATCCAGAGAGGAGAGGAGGTGGAAGCACCTCCGAGCAGTTTGCACAGGGCCACGGTGGGATGACAACCAGAAGGTGGACAAAGCACCAGGCTTCGGGGCAAAGGCGCTTGGCTCCAATGCAAACGCAAATTTCCAACCTTAGTCTTCCCTTTGCTCCCTGGCTTGTGTTCCTAATTGTCCAGCAACCCTGTGTGCAAACGGGTGAGAACAAGCAAACCAGCTCCGCCGCAAGAGACACCTGCTCAGCCCACACAACTCTCCGCTTGACTTCTTGATTTAGGAAAATCTTACTCTACAAAATTGCTTTGGAAATTAGTTCACTGAAATTGATTTTTTTAATGAAAAGCTTTTTATTTATAAAATGTACACCCTGTTGTTATGCCAAACAGTATACTAATAGTATTCATCTGATCATTTGGGGAATGAATAGCTTTATCTGCTCTGGGAAGTGCATCTATATTAAATCTATCACCTCTTCTAAGAGAATACAAGGCATCATTTATGGGAAAAACAAGTACGTCTTACACAACCACACAAAATATCTAAGCCCATTACAGCAAACAATACTGCAAAAGCAGAGCAGAAATCCCACTGAATGAATCTCTTCCAACTGACTCTTATGATTTGAAGAAAAAAGTTGATCAGGAAACGGCTTTACTAAAAACCTTAAACTGCTGAGTGTTGGATAGTTGTGGACGATGGCACTGAGGAGGCCTGGATACCTTGGACAATTGACAGGATTTCTTTTTGTCTGCCCAACAGGAAACAGTACCAAACAACTCTCCTGCACCACGGAGCCTCAACGGTCTTGTTTCTAGACCAGCAGCCTATTTCGGCCTCTCCTTCCCCATGAACAACTCTGAAATAATCCTGCTGATCCTCAACCACTCCTTTTCTGCTGTGTTCCTCACTCAAGGTCTATCTGTGTGAACACCTGTCCTGCCTATGACACACCCGCGCACTAACCTCAGGCCTGCATCTTCATAATGTGGGTGGTTCACCACAGGCCGCAGAGCTGACAGCTTCACACTTGCCATGGTGGGCATGGCGCCTGCAAACACTGCATCTGGAGGCAATAACATGGTCTCAGGACATGCTGGACAAGCACCACCAGGGGCTTCCATCAGAGCGGCACAGTTCCTTCACAAGCAACATTGCTGGCTGAAGCCCAGGAAGACTACAAGCTAAAGAGTCAAGGGCAGCAGCAGCAGCAGAGTGAAGCCAGATGGCTGGCTAAGTGAAGGTCTGCAGCCAGGCTTGGGGAGTCATCAGTGCTGAAGAGTGCTTGTCACCCCACCCCCTTTTTGTTCCTTTCCTTTTCTAATCCCTTGGAGAACAGTATCCAAGTGACAAAGTTTCACAGCAACAACCACTTCATACTGGGACAGCAAGTTTCCACGGGGACACGTGGAATAAAGGGCACGATCCACCAGTAAGAGGGGAGGGGACTGAAATCTCATTAAGGGAAGAGACATGACACAATCATGTTAAATGTAGCACTTACAACATTGGAAAACTTTTATAAATTTAAATTTATATGGAAATAGCTAAGCTGGAGAATGGCTCAGCGGTTAAGAGCACTGTCTGCTCTTCCAGAGGTTTCTGAGTTCGATTCCCAGCAACCACATGGTGGCTCACAACCATCTCTACTAGGATCTGATGCCCTTGTATGGCCTGCAGGTGTACATGCAGACTGAGCACCCGTATATGTAAAATAAATGAAAAAAAAAACTTAAAAAAAACTAAACAAAAAACTCCAGCACAATAATAAATCACTAAGGTGTGTACAGCATTTCCTCCTCAAGCCATGGAGCCAGTGGCGGGAGCGCCTTTTAGAACTTCAGGTAGGATTCTGCAGTAATATATAAAACTGTCGTGGAAAAGACTGCCAACTAGATAATAGCAGCAGGGCTTCCTTGGCACTTTTACCTGGTTTCGTGCTATACCGGATCCACTCGATGAGCTCTTCTTGGGGTAAGTTGCTGAACTCCCCTACAATGTTCCACTGGGTTTGGAGGTTTGCCGAACCTTGAATAGACATTGCTGCTAATACAGCAAAAACAACAGCACCAGGATGCACTTTGCCAAAGAGCCATCCAAACAGCTGAAATCCAAGTAAAAACTCTGGTGACTGTCAGTATGGAGCAGTGTGTACCAGTAAGAAAACCATCCTGAGGAAGAGCCCAACCCTGGCTGCACTGCCACGTATGGACTGTTTAAACTGCAATTGTATATTATAACTGTGGGAGCTGTTAGTTTACAACACAACCATGGAGTCAGCTCTCTCCTTCCACCTTGTGTGAAGTCCAGGAATGGACTCTGGTCACTGTGGTTGGCATCAGCCACCTTTACCCACCGAGCCATCTTGCTGGCCTAACAAACAATTCTTCAGCAACCATCGTCAGTATCAAATCTACTCTACCCAAGAGGGGCACTGCTCCAGAAGCATGGTGAGAAGAGCCGGGTCACATGCTTGATGTGCAGGCTCAGCCCAAAAGAGAAATGAGAGCCCCAGTTATAGGACTGTGGCTTCAGAAGAGGCTAGGGACGCTGCTCACTAGGAGAGCACCCGTGAGCCTGGGTTTGGTCTCCAGCACCACAGCAGCAACAAACTTGGCCCAGGGCAGTCCTTTTGAGTTTGGAAGATGGTGCAGAGGCTGTTGCCTGGCCCATCAGTGGGATGTGAGTCAAGACAGAGGACTTCCCACCAGATCTCTTTCCTGTCCCAACCCAGCCTAAAGGTCAAGAATGAACGCTGTTCATACCCTGTGAGAGGAGTCCCGTTCCACACATAGCAGTCCACCCTTCATTACAGAGCGTCCCACTGTCCTTTCCTTGGGTGTCCCCTGCCTGACTTCTGGAGAACAGACACACCTTTTGACGTTTCCACCCCACAATTCAGAGCTGGTGCTTTGTTTGCTACTAACAGGGTTGCTGTTTCTACTCCTTTGCTCACTGACTGATGAAACAGCAATACTACAGAGGAGCAAAAATTTCTGAATATAATTACATGACAAATAAGAGTAAATCGTCAAGGATGATTAAACATTAAAGAGTGAAAGCAGTGACATATGTACAAATATATACACAATGAAGAACATTTTAAAATGTGATTCTGAATAAGACAATATAATTTGAAAGCTAACTTGAAATCCATTTTTAGAACTTATGAAGACATGCAGTGGTAGTGCATGCCTTTAATACCAGCACTATGAGGCAGAAGCAAGCAGATAACTGAGTTCAAGGCTAGCCTGGTCTATAGAGCAAGTTCCAAGAGAGCCAGGGGTACACAGAAAAACTTTTTTCCCCAAAAATAGGCATTAGAGGTAGCTGGAGGGAGGGAACTGAGTAGGAGAAAGGGTGGGGAGGGAAGCAGGGGTGGGGATTAGGAGTAGGGAGAGCTGGGAGAGAGGACCAGGTGAGAAAATGGCAATCAATCGGAGGCTGGGGTCATCTCTGAGAATTCCCAGACACCTGGGATAGGGAGGCCCCAGGAAGTCTATGGGGTAGTCCTAGCTAAGACTCCCATAAGCTGGAGCTATGAAGCCTGAAATGGCTACCTTCTATAGCCAGGCAGAACTCTCAGTGAAGGGATAAGGACACCAACCTATCCACAAAACCTTCAACCTAAAATTTGTCCTGCCTACAAGATGTGTAGGGAAAAAGACAGAACTAATACTTAGGGAATGGCCAACCAAAGAATGGCCCTGCTTGAGACCCATCCAATGGGAGAGAACCAATCCCTGACACTGTTAATGTTACTCTACTATGTTTGCAGACACGAACCTAGCACAACTCCTCTAACAGGCTTCACCCAGCAGCTGATGGAAACATACAGAGACCCACACCCAAACATTTGACAAGGCTGTGGAAGTCTTATGGAAGAGCTGTGAGAACAATGAGGGAGGCAGAGGAGTCAAGGACTCCACAAAAAGACCTACAGAGTCACCTAACCTGGGTCCATGGGGGTTCACAGAGACTGAACCACCAAAGAGCATGCACAGCCTGGTCCTAGGGCCCCTGTACATATATAGCAGATGCTCATCTTGGCCTTCATGTGAATCCCCCAACAACTGGAGCAGGGGCCCTCTCTGACTATGTTGCCTCTCTCTGGATCCTGCCCAGATGTGGCTGATATGTCTGGGCTCAGTACGAGAGAGAGGATGTGACTAGTCTTACAGCAACTTAATATGCCAGGGGGTTGCTACCCATGGGGGACCTCTCCCTTCTCTGAGAAGAAGGAAATGGGAAAATTGGGGGAGGGATGTGCAAAGAAGGAGACTGAAAGGAGATGATGGGGCTACAATCAGGATTAAAGTGAATGAATAAATAAATAAATTAAAAAATAAAAAGTCAAAAAACTCCAAAACTAAAAATCAACAATAATAACAATAGTAATAATAATAATGCAATTATGTGATATAATACACTTTTTTTCTACAGTTGAATTGTACTTTTTATCAGCAGCTGTAGTGATTACTGATAAACCCAGTCTGCATTGATTTGGCATTTGCTGTTGGCCAGGATAATTTTACAAGGTAGAAAAGAAAACAGTGATCAGCCTGGACCACTATGCTTTATGAAGCTGTATACAACAGAATCAAAGAGAAGAGCTTCAGAGGAAAAGAACTACTGAACTCCGTTGGCCAGCACTACTTTAGGACCCCATGGTAGCTAAGGCTGAGCTAGAACTCACTGTCACACCAAGTTACCTGTCTGGAGCAAATCAGAGATGCCATAACACACATGTGTGGTGTCAGGAAGAGCTTCAGTCTCATGATCAGAACACCAAGGGCTGTGTATGCTAACAGCTGCAGAGCATGATACACCAACTAAAAGGGGGGGAAAAGTGTTCATTTCCACCATTTGTGAAATTAAGAATATACTGTTATCTGGACATGCAGAAAGGAGTTCTTAAATGATTCTATGTAACATTTTTATTAATTCTTTGAGAATTTCAAACAAGACATTTTTGAATACAAGCATTCCCCACATCTTTCCCTAACTTCTCTGATATCCACATCCCCAAACTCTACACCTTAACTTTGTATCCTTCTTAAAATAATAGCTTAGACTCCAATCTGTGCTGTTTATACATACACACATCCTCCTTCCTCCCTTTCCTTTCCTCTCTCCCTCACTCCATCCTTCCCTCCCCTATATTCTCATGGGCTTGAGATTATCCATTGAAATGCTTTGGACCTATCAGGGACATATCTTTAAAGAAAAATGATTCTCACTCCCCTCAGAGCCATCAATGGTCAATAGCTCCTCAGTTACAGGCAGAGGCTCATAAGCCCCACCTCATCCAGGCTACAGTGTGGACTGGCTTGATCATACACAGGTCTTGTGCAGGCAACCACAAGTGCTGTGAGCTCATGAGTGTAGCAGTGTCCAGAGGTTACTCTGGACCCTGACCCTTGGCTCTTACACTTCTCTCTCTCCATCTTCCAAGATGGGCCCTGGCTTGGTAGCAGAAGGGATCACATAGATATCCGTTTGTGGCTGATCACTCTAGTGATACTTATTCTTTGCACTTTGATGAGAACTGATAACCACCTTAATCTGTTGCCAGGAGACCAAGGCACAGAAGTTGTCAGGGGAAAGAAGCCTGCTGCCCCCAAACCACAGTGATCCTCCCTGTGTTATGTGAAGCCAAATGGTCTCTGGAGGGTGGGAACAGCAGCCCGTCAGACCTCTGAAGCTTCTGCACAAGGTGGATGAAGAAAATGTGGCATTCCACCATGCAAGGATGCCTCCCATACCTGCCTCACTAGGCTCCAGAAACTAACCGCTATTACTGTAAGGACTCACTCACTAACCAAGTGTTTATCACTTCAGCAATGAGTCAGCCAATCAGCTTGAACATTCCCACAAAAAATACATAGCAAAGAATTTTGAAGATAAATTAATGACAAGTGCCAATAATCCTAGACACCAGGACTAAAAAACAAAGTCTCTATATATTAAGTAAAGTCTTAGTAATGTTAAATATTTACCTCTCCATGATCAAATTGGTGTTTTCTGAAACAAACAAACAAATTACTTGTCACTGAGGCCTTCACATCATATACTTGTTCTTTTATCTAGAAATATGAGCATTTCTAACATATTTACTATTCCTTCAAGACATATACATGTAAGTCAAAACAACGAAAAATTTTATCCCAATACTAGTGTACAACCCTTTAAGATAGTTCGTGTTTAAAACGCTCCTGAGCATCTGACCAGGTATGTCATTACAGTGCAATAATAACGTGGTGTGCACAGCAGGTCACTTAAGGCATGATATGAAGAACTCGGGAGCCTTCAGAGCCGTTGTGCCTGCTTCCTCCCTTGGTGAAGCCGGAGCTGTCTGTACTACCACTGCAGTAGAGATGGCAGGCCACAGACATTGCTCACACAATCTTCTCAGCACCAGGTGTTTACATTCAAATAGGTACAACATCCTCCCTCCCTCAGCTTTGCTTCACTGCTCTTTGTTTTTTTTCCCCCTGGATAGGTGCTTAGAGACTGATCTCATCTTTCCCTTCCCCCCTACCAAATCCTACAGAAGCAGGAAGAACAGTTACAGAAAAGCCAGCCATCGCTTCCCTTGTTTCAGAGTATAAAATGAATCCTCCCTGCAATTAATGTGGGCTCTCAATCCATCAGCTTCACTGTTCCTCCTCCAATGGTCCCACTCCTCACTCTGGACAGATACCTCCTCCATTGTTCTCTTCTGGTTGCAATGACCAGATCACAGGCTAACTGACCCCTAAAGCCACTAGACAATTTTGTCTCCCACACCAGTGTCCACTCCACGGTCACACCTGTCCCACTACCCTTCTTAGAGGAGACAAGATTCACACTCATATTTTGAGTATCCCTTCAGTTACCCTTCCCCACTAAAATGGAACCTGCAAGAGTCCAGGGTACCGATCTATGTATCCATTTAATCAAGTTCACTGAATAATGAACATGCAAGAGATAGAGAAGGAACAAATAGGAAACCATATGTATCCTCTCAGAGTCTATATATAAGTCAAAGAGAAAAAAAAAAAGGTAAATAAGCAACTGTCTCAGTGACCAGAGCTGTAGAGAACAGGAGATGGTGTAAGGTGCAGGAACATGAGTGCCCAGAGAGGCTCATCATCACCACTGAGGTATTTGAGTGGGCTCTGAGAGGGGGCCAAGGAGCACACAGAATCAGAATCAAAAGGTCCCATGTAGGGAGGGTCTGCTGGCCAGCCATGAAGATGGTGTGCTTGGAAAGGAGAGAAGGCAGAGACTAAGAGAGGAGTGGTTCAGAGAAGGTGAGGGATCAGAAGGTACAGGGTCATGGAGACCAGGATGAGGACTGTGATGTACTTCAAGTGATTTGAAGGATTGAAGAGGACAGAGATATGGTGTGTTCTGACTTCTGCTGGAAATGCTTGCATCTGGTGATAAGGCAAAGGCAGGAAGGCAGTCAGGAGGCAGCAGGAGGTCATGATCCATGGAGGCAGTGGGGGCAGGCTAGAGTAAGGGTAGTCAAAGCCTGAATATCATTCTAAATATGACAATGGCAAGATCTGAATACTGTTAGGATGTGTACCTATTAGGATGTGCACCTAAAAGCAGAATAAAAGCTTATGACTTCTGAGATAAGCCACTGAGGATGTCAGATGGATGTGTCATACAGGAAAGATGGATCTGGAAGCTATCTGACGAAGAGAGCATTAAGAGATTCAGAGTTGTTCCCAAGACTTGGACATAGATGAACATCTGATAAGTGGTCCTTCTCCCCAAGCCTAGGTAGAACATAATCTGGTTTAAGCATCTGCTCTAAAAATGTGTATGTGTTGATTTTAGCAAATATACAAGCCAAGTATGAAGGAGGTGGGATGCCCCTTCTTCATTCATTCCAAGCAAAAACTCAGCCTCCATTTCCTGAACACCTACAGTTTTAACATGATGCAATCATTTGTCATCCCCATGGATACCAATCCTAGCACTCCTGTCAGCCAACTCTATATCCAAGACCTTCTCAAAGCTGATGGTGCTTCTTCATGAGGCCATGACTACTCTCATTTACCTCCAGGTCCATGAACAGAGCAGGTAATAGTGATCACATTCAAGTTAAGATGTACTTCTTTCTCCTCCCTGCTATTTTATTTTTGTTCTTATGCATAATGAAGTGTAAACATGCCATTCCCTTTCCACGAGAGAGCTCTGATGCCACTCAACTGAAAATCCCATCAAACTCTGGTTTTCTAAAATTCCCTTTGTGTTAAGCTATTCTTGAAAAGGCACTTCCTTCTTTTTTTTTTTTTTTTTTCCCCTATGAAAAGCTTTACTTTGCTTTTCCAGAGTTGCCTACTATGGTTCTAACTTTGAAGCTGCTTCTCCAAACTTTTCTAAAACAAAACAAAGTGCTACCTCAAATAAAGAGAAATTTTGGCACCATATACCAGAATCATTTCCCCTTTCCTGCCTATCCATGTAGGTACAAGCAAGGCACAGTTATAGCGAACTGTTTCTAAATGATATACTGTACAAGTTTTTTTCCATTGTGTTAGCAGAGCTTTGATGATCAGGAAATAGTGTAAGGGTGGGGGATATTCAAGTTAGAAAAAACAATACAAGCAAACATAAAACTTAAAAGTATAGTTACCAAAAATATGTATTATTCGGCTTCAAAAAAAATCTAAAGATGTATGCTCAAACTACTCTTATAAAGATGATAAAACATTCCACTTTATATCAGGACAATAATTTTATTCTGTACTAATACATATTTTGACGATGTTAACTTTCTACATTACACACAATACCATGCTCAGTATCCTTTGACCACCAACTCCATCTGCATGAACACCTCCACAGGATGTATCTGCAGTGGAGGAATGCTGGCCTGAAGAGCAAGCCCACTGTGTGGTTCCCAGCCACAGCCAGCTGTCTCTCATTTCTTCAAGCTGTGCAAGCCCTGAATATTACCTCATCTTACTAATCTTTTAAGTAGAAAGTTTTTACTTAGTTTTACTCAAACTGTCTTCAACACATGACTGTAGGCCTTTCAACTACTGTTCTTTTTTACTGGCTATGCCAAGAGTCAGGCTGAAAGGGAATGAAGGAAACAAATTACGGACAAAGGGTTCAACTCGTACAAACCCCAGAGACAGGGACAGCTTACCATTATCAAAGTGCACAGAAAGGCCCTTGGGGCTTGGACGTGATGGAGAGGGAATGCACCAATTCACTTTTCTTTCAGTTCCCTTTTCTGTGTCTTTCATTCATTCATTTCCTGGTGTGTCTGAAGACACCCGTATTACTTTTATCTGGCTGTCATCAGTCCTGAGTCACATATTGCAAATATTTGCTCTAACTATCCTTTCTTTCAATAATGCTTCTTGCATTTTTTAAAAATCAAATTGAAGTACTTGTGTTTGATGTTGTCAACTTTTCCAGCATGTAAGTTTTGTATCCTTCAGAAAGGCCTTTCATTTCTTTAATTACAAGTACATTCTCTTTTTCAATTTCTAGGTGCATTTGGTTACCTATGGCTTAATTCTGCTTCCTAGGGAAGTTGAGTAAAAAATGAAGAATGGATCCAGTTTTATATTTATCTGTTTATTTTTCAAATATGGTGATCTAATGGCCCCCAAGGAGAATAAATGATTTTCTGGCAAAAGCTGTGTCCTTCTAAGGAAGAGGGTGTGACGGGGGCATGGTCAGACTTCTCTGGATGAGATCTGATGAACGGATACAGAGTCCAGTATCCTCCACAGGGAGGGGAATGGTGACAGTTGAAAGCATCACTGATGAAGTGCTGAGTGTACAACATGCAAGTATACAAGTATGCACTGCAGTAATATTCAATAAATGGGAGTAAGGAAATGAGAGCATATTTACCTTATATGTGTCTGTTGTTTAGCTATGACACCCCACATGTCACTAATAATCTGCAAATAGATGTTGAAGACTTTAGAAAAGATGTTATAAAATGATAAAACTCTTAATATAAATATGAGAAAAAAGAAGACAAGAGAACACTCAGTAACTAATAATTTCAACATTATCTTGTACTAGCAAAGTCCTTGATTGTGGCTAATATTCAGCAATCCTGTCAGGACTATCAGGAAAATTCCAATACCCCATTTAGGACATGAGAAAAAGGCTCAGAGCATGAAATGACCCCCTGAGGGGACAACCATTAAACAGCCCTGCTGGTCCTAACATTCACTCCTGCTCCTTCCCCACATGGAGGTGGTAGCAACTGCCTCTCTTAATCATGACCACAGAACTGCCCAAGTGGCTCAGAGACACTAAGTTTTTAAAATCCTGTCTCTAGCATGAAGATCTCTCTAGCATCTTGCACACACCTTATCTTATCCCCTGGAAGAGCTACTAGGCTGCTGCCTCAGGCTCTAACACTTTCCTGACTGATCTATGCATTTCTGGTCAAAAGTTCTATCTCCAGGATGTACCAGTGACTGGATTTCTAAAGCACCAGAAGGAATGTAGTCATATTTCCCAAATGGTAGGCTTTTAAATATTTGAAAATAATTATCCACCTTCTATTTGAATCTTTTCTTCTTTAAACTAAATAGCAGAGAGTCATTCATCTGAGCTACTATATTCCACCACACCTTGCCATCAAAGCTGCAGTCTTTCGTTTTGTTTTATTGAGCATAGTCTCACCCCACTGTGAGGCACTAGCTGGCCTAGAACTCAGTATATAGACTAGGATAGCCCCAAACTCACAGACATCCCCCTGCCTTTGCCTTCCAGGTATGAAGATTAAAGGCATGTGCCTTTCTAGTCTTTGAATAGGTTCCTGGTGTTCAGTATCTGGTCATTTTTGAGGATTATTACATATGAATCACAGTGCAAAATGCAAAGCAGGCACAGAGCCCTGCCACAGTGAAACTGCATAAACTGTCAGGAGCTGAAGCTGAGAGTGTGCTGAACAGAGCACCACCAGGTGTCTCGGACAGGGGAGGTGCCAAGCCTGAGTCAGTGTGGCAGTGGGAACAAAGGGAGCTATGGACAACTTGTGAGCTTCCAAGGCAGTATCTGTCCAGCCCATGTGTCACTGGCTGAGTAACACATCGAAATATGCCATGGGAAATAGTGTGGAGAAGTACGAAGCACGGCGCAAACACAACGTGATCAGTAATTATAGTACAGAGTGCCCCTCAGATAAATATGGTCTGTTAACACAGAGCCCTAGAAATCAACAGATTGCTGGGCTTTGTCATGTCTTCTGAGACTGCACGTTAATCTCATCTTTAAGTCTCACACAGTTATAGACTTTACAAGCTCCTTGGAAAAGAGTTTCACACCTGCTTTTCTTCATAGAAGACTGATATTTCTCAGGCCAAGTTTATAGCAGGCCTTAAAAATTTTATTATCAAAGTACATTTGGAGCCTAAACAAGTTATCCAGTTCATCAATATACCGAAGTTTCAAAATTTTTTTTGATTAATAATAAACCCCATTCAGGAGCAATGAAAACTGCTCATATACCATATAAGAAGGGTTAAAATATTAAATACTTTTGGAAATATCACTTAGCATTAAAATCCAGTTAATGGACAACTTTTATCTGGGTCAATTATTGCCTCTAGACATGTCTTGAAAAAATACATGATCAGAACATAAACCATTCTTTCCTGCATCCATTTTAGGCTACCAGAAAGCAGAATCTCTTTAACATTTCTAAGTATTCATCAAAGGCCACCACTAAAAAAATACAGAATGTTTCAACAAATCAGGACAAAACTATCAGATTATTGTATAGCCAAGTATCTGCAACTACTATAAAAAATGCATTTAATTATAAAAGGCTCTTCAGCGACAAACGCACCTTTCTAACAATTGCAGTGAAAATGATGAGCACAACAGGAAGCAGCAGTGTCTTCGTGTATCTCACCGGAGTCTAAAATTGAGGGTATTCATTAGAGGGAAATATTTTTAGCCAAACAAAACTTCTTTTCAAATGAGTGAATTTCTTAAGGCATAAGTAGAGAATATTCATCCAAACATTCATCAACCAAGAGTCCAACCTATGCACTGACTCCATCATTGAAATAAAGGCACGTTTCCATAGAAACACATTTCACCAGTGCTAGGCTGAAAACACTAAAAATACAGTGCCCAAAATTCCTGTGAAAGGTGACTGGAGATTCTCCTCTTCATACACTATTTGTGTATGTGAGGGTCTCTCTTACTATTCCACCCAAGAAAGCAGTATTTATTTACATGGAATAAGCTACCTTGTGCATTCTTACCCATCGTATTTCTTTCTCTTACACAAAAATACATGCCGAATAATGACCAGTGCTTATGAGGGTAACAAAACAAATTTTAACATTTTATCAACAGATAAATTTATAGAAATGTATTTAATAACACAGACCTGTGTCCCTCTCAGTTATCTCCCCACTCTAGCCACTGTCAGGATGTTGCTCTTAGACCTTTGTTAACAATGGGTGAGTAACATCTCCTTTGTTTACTCCATTATATATTTTAAGCATCTTTCCAGGTCAGTTTGGAACTGTGTTAGGGAACAGTGTTCAGTGTTTGTCTTTTTCTCTATTAGATGATACTATAAAAGGCATGCACTTCCTCGACAGACAGACACTCATCTCCCGCAGCACAGACCCTGAATTCAGATGCACATAAAGACAGGCATGGCATACTGCACACAGCTTGATATTCTGTTTACACAGAATGAAGTCATGCCATGCCTCAATACACCAACTTCTTTCATTAGACTGAGCCAATGGCCTCTCTTGGTAGAAAAATGTTCTAGTCTCGCCAGCCCCTCCTACACCATTTCAGTTCTCTGCTCATGTTTACCTTCTTTTTTCTTTACCACTTTCTTAAGGGAGTCCTGATTTCCTATAAACTGGTAATTTAAGATCTTACAAGGTACGCTTTCTTTGATTTTTCCTATTACCATTTGTACAGCTTTTATCAGCTATTATGTATCAATACCACAAACAGGATAAATTTAGACAAACATGCAACTGGAGTTATCAAGGTATACTTGACTAAGAACAGATGAATCCACACTGCTGGTCTGGCACTCAGGACAAAGAATTATTACAGTGGTATTGCAGGGGCAATGGAAACAATGATGAGGTAATGGCCAGTGTGTACATTCCTGCACATACAGCCTTAAATGAAAATGTATCAGCTATAAACAGAAATAAAGGGATACAATGTGGATGGTGCTTCCAAGGCTAATAAAAACATGCTTGTTTAAACAAACTATTTTACCTATTTTACAGTGTGAAACTCATTTTGTCTTCGGAATATCTGTTTGCAATATACTACTAGGAACTAGTAGACTATAACACAAAGAATAAGATGTATTTGTTCCAGACCATTAATTCACATTGCAGGATTCTGTCCCACAATCTACTACCCCCTCTCTAGTTTTCCTGTAAACATCAAATATCTGAATCAAGTTTTCAAAAGAGAAATGTTAGTATGAAAAACTTGTGCTCATGATATTCAAATGCAGTGAGATCATTCAAATATCCACATAATAAGTAGAAAGAAAACAGCCTGAGAGCTTGACTGAACAGCAATGCTGTCTCTGAAAAGAGGCAACTGGAAATGCCTGCATTCACCTATCCAAGCACTGTGGGTAGGTAATCTGAGTGCATTATTTCCAAATTACCAACATGGAAAAGATCACAAATAAATATACAAATGAAAAGAGGTTTCATTAAGCCGCCAGACATTCTTCTCCCGTGGTAACAGTGCGTTGCGGACTCTGCAGCAGCAGGGCCCCCTTTATGAGACATGAAAGGGCCAAAACCAAGGAAAGAACCCTGGAAATTACATCCTACCTCCTTTTCCATAAAGTCAAACTCTGCTGCACACGTGTATAGTAAAGTATCAAAATCCTTGTAACTGAAGAATTTTGATGTTAATAAGTTGCCAATATGAGCCTGCAAAGAAAAAAAAGTCAGGAATCATTATACTAAGCCAAATGTTATAGTTATGCATTTTTATCTTGACAATATCTAAAAATAGTTTTCACTGTATGATAAAGTCCATTGTTCCATATCTGGGTTTTATTAAAGAAAGTTCTGTTCCTCCAACCTCACAGCTGTGCCTCCTGTTCTGCCAGCAGCAAGTGACAGCTCCCAAAGCTCTCTCCCAATGTCTACCACTGCCCACTCATCAATGCCCAAGGCTTTTACCCTGGACACTTTCTGCTCA
The DNA here is from genome assembly GCF_030254825.1 of Meriones unguiculatus. Lineage (NCBI taxonomy): Eukaryota > Metazoa > Chordata > Mammalia > Rodentia > Muridae > Meriones > Meriones unguiculatus. The sequence goes on from NC_083349.1 coordinate 162,548,724, forward strand.
TGGTACTATTCCTGGTAAAACAGGCTTCCCAGCACCCACCTTGCTGTCTACAAGGAACTCATACTAATGTCTGTCTACCACATAGGAGCACAAATGAAAGGCTGAGTCTAAATGCTGGACTGTTTGAAGGTAGCAGACATGGGAGGGACTGGGATAAAAGGTACCTTCTGACTGACAACCAACAGAGACATGCATGCAGTCACATGCACCTCCCTCCAAAAGATAAGACAGCCATGTTCACTTCATATATGTGAAAAGGCTCACAGATGTAAGACAGTCACCAAACTTCCAAGTTATTTTAGTTTAATTTTTTTATAATTTATTCATTATATATCCCTAGACCTCTCCCTCAACTCCTCCCAACCCCACCCTTCCTCCTTCTTCCCCCTTATCCCTTTCCTCTAGTCTACAGAAAGGGGGAGTTCTCCTTTGCCATCTGCCCATAGCTTATCAAGTCTCAGCAGGACTGCCCGAATCTTTTTCCTCTGTGGCCCTATTACCAGGGGCAATTGATCAAAGAGCATGCAATCGAGTTCATGACAGAGGCAGCCACTGCTCCCCTTATGCGGGAACCCTCATGGAGACGAAGATGCCAGTCGGCTATATCTGAACAAAGGTCTAGGTCCTCTCCATGCACAGTCCTTGGTTGGTGCATCAGTCTCTGCAGGACCCCCTGGCTCAGATTTTTAACTTTGTTGGTATCCTGTGGGGCCTCCTGTCCCATCTATGTCTTTCTATTCTTGTCCAACCCCTTCTTCCATAAGACTCCCTGTGCTATGCCCAAAGTTTGGCTATGAGTCTCAGCATCTGCTTTGATCCCGTTGGATAGAGCCTTACAGAGGACCCTCTATCATAGGCTCCAATCCTGTTTCCTCTCTTCCACTCCTGGTGTCTATCCTGTTTGCCATTCTGAATGAGATTTAAGCATGCTCCCTAGGATCCTCTGTTGGTATAATGTTCTTTTGGAATGTATACACTTTACCCTTGTTCATTCAAATGCTGATTTTTCTCCCCTACTATCTCCTTTCAGTCAGGACATTGCATTGTGATGTTTATTCTAAGCATCACCTATCTCAACTTTGTGTAAACATGCCAAAATAAAACAACCAGCCACAATGTTGAGCAATGGAGAGGAAGGAGTAGGAGGGAGAGGGGAGGAACCATAGGACAGGAAGGAGTGGGAGGCAGAGGAGGGGAGGAGGAGCAGAATCTGGGAGAGTAGAGGCTGGAGGAGAGGTCTTGGAATGACGTGGAAAGAAGGACTGGACCTAAGACATGACTAACAGCAAGTATAATGGGTAAAATCTGAATATTAGGAAACTATGTGGGCTTGGAGGTTTAGGATGGAATAACTATTGACCAGCATAGTGATCTAGGTTAATTAAATAAATCCCAGTCTCTGTGTGGTGATTTGGTTATACAGCTGTTTAGGGTTAATCAAAGCATTACTAAAAGATATATCAATAGTAAATATTAATGTGCAAATACAACAGTCCTTAGTGTTTAGCTTCTTTAGGTCTGTAGATTTTTAGTATGGCTGTCCTATATTATACAGCTAATATCCGCTTATAAGTAAGTGTATACTATGCCTCTCTTTCTGTTTCTGGGTTGCCTCACTCAATTTTTTATCTAAAACAGTAAAGACTAAAAAGAGAGGCAATTATGCCTAAGGCCACCACAGCACAGGAGCTGGTGAGAGTAGAGCAAAGGGATGATGGGAACGTGACGAAGCAAAAGCTGTCAGAAAAAGAAAGGCAGGCTGGTAAATTTATGGAGCTAGAAGGGAAGTTATGTGGCCCCTGAAACAGCACAAGGAAACAAATCCCAAATAAAACGAAGAAAAATTTTCTAGCAAAAGGCAACTGCCATATACAGAAAGAGCTTAAATTATCCAATTAACAGACTGTTGTTCAAACTCCCCCAGAGAACAAATACAATGCTATGCTGTCTACAAAAGATAAACATGCAAAAGCAAAATGAAAATAAATAACGTAAGTCTGAAACAAAAACCTAGGGTAGCATCTGCAGCATTTCCTAGAACTAAGTAAATGTCAGTGATATTCAGGGAAAGGCACTTGCCATGCAAACCAATGAAGAGTGTAGTCCCAGAAACACAGCGGAAAGAGAGAATAGGTATGTTGACAGTATTCACTGGAAATGTTAAATTTTATTCCAGGATCAAAAGAAGATAAAATTTAATAATAATCAACATAATATAATTAATATGTCCATAAATAAAGACTATATACTTCATAGGAAGAGCATACACATTATGAAGCACAATAAAAATAACTTGTGTTTGTGTATATATATATATGTATATATACACACACATATAAATACAGTATGTCATAACAGTATTTTAAAATTTCATATTTTTTTCTAATCAGAAATGCAGCAAAACTAGAAAATAACTAGGAATGTCTTTAGGTGTCCTTTTGATTTGAAACTAAATAAACCAAAATTTAATAACCTTTAGATCATATAAAAAGTTACAGAAAGCCAATTTATATACAAAAAGCACTACTTACAGGAAAGATTAAGACAAATTTACTGGAAAGTAAGAGTGGTAAAAGCAAAAGGATTCCCTACATGCTCAATCTTGTAAATGAACTATACATAAATTAATACATATATTTTAATGCTTAAAAATGGCTTAGGAGAGGGGGAAGTGAGGTGAGAGGTGGTCAGCGGCTACATAACTACAGTTAGGTGGGAAGAGGTCAGCAGACCTACAGCAGCTGACTGTCATGAGTGACCCTTTCCTCACTGCGAACTGCAGAGAAAGGATGTGAAGAGCTTTGCCACAAAACAACAACAAAGGTACCCAGGGAAAGGCTGCTTTTTACCATTCCACAATGTACCAAAACTTCCAAACATGATGCTGTACATAGTAAACACACACAGTGTTACCTGTCAAGTCAGAGAAGTTGAAATAATTGTTTTAATAATAAAGAACCACTTCCCATATATATGCCTATATAAAACTTGCACATGCAATTTCACTGGCTGGCTCCAACAATACCGCTTATGAAAGCTTCACACTGAGCTTGGTGGCACACACAGAATGGGCAAAGTGATCCTGAGGGCACCTGCCATACTTCCAGCCAGTTGACTAAGTTCTTTGCATTGAAAACCTAGTCACACAGAAAATTCTGAGTGTTGAAGTCTTCACTGTTCCTCTCTGCCTACCTTTAAGAGGGAATGCTACTCAAACGCTTTCTGAGTAGCATTAGGAGACTGAATCCTTCTTCACAAATGTGGGAAGCTAGCACTATCCTGAAACCATGATCAGACAAAACCATTACAGGTACACTGTGACTATTGCCTTTCATGATTAAAGACAAATGCTGGCCAGCCAAATCCTGCACTATCAAGAAAGACTAACACAATGAGCAAATGAGGTTTGCTTTAGAAGTACAACACTGGATCAATGTTAGAATACTAGGGAATGTGGGGACTTTTAGATATAGAAGAGGGAGTCAAACATTCCCCCCCCACAAGACAAGTAGAAAACTGGACAAAAGTGTCACAAACACCATGTCACAGTCTTCTTCCCTAACAGCTAACAAGTTGTATTTGCTGATAAAAAAAACTTTGGCTGAAGAAATGGGAGTCTATGGCACTCCTGCCTAGGCTGCTCTGTCCACCAACACTACCACGTAATTTCTTGCTTGCTGGGACACTGGCATGGTGTCTATGAAGGCAGTTGGCCCAGTTTCCAAGTTTGATTTGAAACAAATTATAAACACCTGTGCTATCATTGGCACCAGCAGGAAATGAAAGATGAAAACCTTCCTGCTGGAGCCTATGGCTGAAATCCCAGTGACATGAACAGAACATGGGCAGAGCAGTTGTAAATGCTCCAGTAAGAACCTATGGGTAAGACAACCATCTAAGGGATGGGGACATTTTCCAACCCTGAAGGCCATGAACGAGAGAGATAGATCTGTAAATAATACAGTGTCTTGTAACTCTAATCAAGCAAATAAAAGGCCTAATGAGAAGAACTTCAAGTCTCCAAACAAAAAACAAACAAGCAACAACAACAACAAAAAAAAATTGAAGATATCAGAAGATGGAAAGGTGTCCCATGCCCATGGATCAGTAGGATTACTACGTTAAAAATGGCTATTTTACCAAAAGCAATCTATAAATTCAATGCAATTCCCATCAAAATACCAACCAATTCTTTATAGACCTTGAAAGAACAATTCTCAAATTCATATGGAAAAATAAAAACTCGTAATAGTTAAAACAATCCTCTACAATAAAAGAATTTCAGGAGGTATTTCCATCCCTGATTTCAAGCTGTGCTACGGAGCAATAGTAATAAAAATGGCATGGTACTGGCAGAGAAACAGAATGGTGGATCAATAGAATAAAATCAAAGACTTGGAAATAAACCCACACATCTACAGACTCCTGATTTTTGACAAAGAGGCCAAAACCATACAATGGAAAAGGTCTAACTGAATGTCTACATGTAGAAAAATGAAAATAGATCCATATTTATCACACTGCACAAAACTCAAGTCCAAGTAGATAAAAAACCTCAACATAAAACCAGATACACTGAACCTGTTAGAATGGAAAGTGGGAATGAGCCTAGAACTCACTGACACAGGAGAAAACTTACTGAACAGAACACCAACAGCCCAGGCTCTAAGATCAACAATCAATAAATGGGACCTCATGAAACTGAAAAGCTTCTGTAAAGCAAAGGACACTGTCATCAGAACAAAACAGTAGCCTACAGATTAAGAAAAGATCTTCACCTACCCTATAGCTGACAAAGGGCTAATCACTAAAACATAAAGAACTTAAGATTCTGAGATTCCATCTTACACCTGTCAGAAAGGCTAAGTTCAAAAACTCAAGTGACAGCACATGCTGGTAAGGATGTAGAGAAAAGGGAACTCTCCCCCATTGCTGCTAGGAGTACAGACTTGCACAACCACTTTGGAAATCAATCTGGTGGGGTTCCAAGATGGCGAGGACCAGTATGCACCCTATTGCAGGGGCAGAAGATCTGACCCTCCAAATTTGGTGAGTGGACAGGTGGCTGAATCCAGAGCACCAAACTTGGGGCTTCCCAGGACTAGAGGGGACATTTTGTGAGTTGGGGCCAATAGGATACAGGCCCCACGGCTGTCTACTGGGACTGGTTATCTCAAACTGTGAACCCCCGGCATTTTCTGCATACCCTAGCATGTGTGTAACCCCAGGTCCAGGGACCCTCCACTCTAGCAGCCAGACATCGGATCCCTCTTGCTCCCCTGAGAGCAGCTTCAGGTTTCCTGGGACATTAGGGGCCAATCAGACCCAGGCCCCCATGGGCCTGCACCCACACCCCAACCTGTGCCTGCACCCTGCCCTAAGCATGTGCCCTGACCATCAATGCACACTTCTGTGCACATGCCAGAGTATCACCCAGCCCTTCAAGGCACTTGACCCAGCACCCAAGCCATGCCCCCTCAAGACAACTGAACCAGCGCCCTCCCTTCCTTAGCTATATCTGAATAGCCAGCACCTATTCTTGAGCTTCTGGACATCTGTCATCTTTCTGTAGACTACTCCAGACTCCAGAGACTGGCGGACCCAATCTGCAATAAAGGCTCCAGGAACAAACAGTCAAGACCATGGGCAACAAAATGGCAAGAGGCCAGCAAAAGAATATAATCAACAAAAACCAGGACATCATGTCTTCACCAGAATCCCACAAAAATCAATGGATACTCTAATGCAACTGAAACACAGGAAAATGATCTTAAATCTATGATTATGCAGTAATTAGAGGCACATAAAGAGGAAATGAACAAATTAAGGCCATTATGGATAAACAGGAATCCACAATCAAATGGGCGAAGGAAATGAATAAAATCATTCAAGACATGAAAACAGAATTAGAATCAATAAAGAAAACACAAGCTGAGAAAACCCTGGAGATGGAGAACTTAGAGAGGAGATCAGGAACCACAGAGGTAAGCAACACCAAAGGAAATCAATTTAGTGCTTTCTCAGAAAATTAGGAATAGGTCTACTTAAGACCCAGCTATACCACCTCTGCGCATGTACTCAAAGATGTTCCACCATATAACAAAAACATGTGTTCAACTATGTTCACAGCAGCTTTATTTATAATAGCCAGAATCTGGAAACAACCCAGATGATCCTCAACCAAAGAATGGATAAAGAAATTGTGATACATTTACACAATGGAATACTACTCAGGTATTAAAAACAAAGAAATCATGAAATTTGCAGGCAAATGGATGGAACTAGAAAATATCATCTTGAGTGACGTAACCCAGACTCAGAAAGACACACATGGTATGTCCCTACTTATAAGTGGGTATTACTCATATAGTATAGAATAATCATACTCTAATTCACAGACCCAAAAAAGCAAAGTAACAAGGAGGGCCCGAGAGAGAGTGTTTGAATTTCACTCAGAAGGAAAAACAGAATAGACAATGGAAGTGGCTGAAGAGAAGGAACAGGGTAGCAGAGAGGGAAATGAGGGTGGGGTCAGGGGTGGGAAGAGTACGAGCAGGAGGACAGAGGGCTTGCAGAGAGAAGAGAGACTATGGGTGGCAGAATTTCTGATAGAAGCTGGAGACCTATGACAGGGTAAGGGTATGGGGGTGACTTTAGCTGACACCCCTAGTAGCAGAGATCATGGAGACTGATGAGGCCACCCTCTAACTAGACAGGACTCCTAGTGGTGAGAGGGGAACACCAACTCACCCACGAAAACTTCGACTCAAAATTTACCCTGCCTACAAGATATTGAGGGATAAAGACAGCTCAGAAATTGAGGGAATATCCAACCAATGCCTGGCCCAACCTGAGATCCATACTATGGATCTCAGAAGAGAACTGACCCTGACACTATTAATGACATTCTGCTATGCTTACAGACAGGAGCCCAACAGATTTGTCCACTAATAGGCTCCACCCAGCAATGGGTTGAAACAGATGCTGAAACTCACAGCTAAACATTGGGTGGATCACAGGGAGCCTGGTGGAAGAGTGGGGCTAAGGATGGAAGGACCTGGAGGGGACAGGAACTCCACAAGAAGACCAACAGAACCAACAACTAACCTGGGCCCAGAGGTGCTTGTAGAGACTAAAGCACCAATCGAGGACCATGTATGAACTGGACCTAGGCCCCTTAAAAATATGTACCTGTTGGGCAGCTTGGTGTTCATACGGGTCTCCTAATAAGCGGAGCAGGGGATATCTCTGCCAAGGACTCTGTTGCATGCTTTTTGATCACTCACCCCCTGGTGGAGCTGCCTTACCAGACCACTGAGGAAGAGAATGCACTCAGTCCTAATGTGCCTTGATCAACTGGGATGGTTTGAGGAAGACTGCCCTTCTCTGAGGGAGAGGGGAGGAGGGCTAGGGGAAAAAGGGAGAGAGGATGGGTCTAGGAAGAGAGGAGGGATGGGGCTACGATTGAGATGGAAAGTGAATAAATAAGTAACTTTTTAAAAAAGAAAGAAAAATGTTACCAGTTCCTTCAGTCTGAATTTCTGTCTCTATTCGTCTGTCCCCCAACAGAAAAGAAATAAAGTTCACACACTTGGGACTGGAGCCATTTTACCCCATTCCTTCCCACCTTCTGCATCCAAGCTGATTCCATGACCCCTGCCCTCTCATCGCTACAGATGACTTCTGGTCCATGCCTGATTTTCTTCCGGTGTGCTTCTGCAGCATCCCGAACTTACTACTCTTGCATGTTGTAGCCTTCATTACCTTTTGTATTATATAATGGCTGAAATGTCCCTAATTGGAATGTGCTGAGCACAACCTTAAAGTAAGCAGAGTGAGCCTAGGGAATGGCTGGGGGAGGGAGGGCATATTAGCACTCATTGCCAAAGGACAAAATGGCGTGCTTAAAAGCCCAGCATTGTCAAGAGTGGGATAAGAGGATCACTGGGCTTGATGACCACCAGTCTGGCTTCAGGTTCAGTGTCTTGCAGCAAGATAGTGAGGTAGAGAGTGATAGAATAGAATACCTCATGTCCAACTCTGCTCACCCACAGGCACCCATGAAAGCACCATGATCACATGCATATTTTCTATACACACACACACACACACACACAAATAAGTAGATAAATTAAGCAACTATTCATAAGAATCTTTAATAAAATAGAAATGTTACCATTTCATTCTCTGCCCTAGCCAAACAAAACAAAAATCTAAGTCTAATACGGCTCTCACTGTGAACCATTCCACACACACACAGATCACAGAGAAGATGAGGACAGCAGATCTCTGCCCAAGACTCTGGAGACACTGTCCCGTCGGTTTTAAAGGGTGACTGTAAAGAATTCAGAAATGGCCATACAGACCTTAAGTTGGGCCTTAATCTCTAGAGTTCTAGCTTTATATTTTCTACAACTTTCTTATATAGAAATATACTAAAAGGGGGACTGTGTTTATTCTGGAGATTAAAAACTATGTACATAATCACACTTTTGTGATTTTTTTTTGCATTAAAGAGAGAAAATAATATATACATCACCTTGGAACCTGGCTTAAGCAACGATCCTCTAACAGTTCCATTAATTCACTCTCTGCCTCTGAAACCCTTTTCAACTCTTTCAATTGTAAGCAGTACTACACTTACATCATCAGCAATGCCAAAGGTTCTGGAAGTCAAACACTTGAGCGCAACAGTTCCAAATAGCCAACAGCATCCTTGAATAGCCTACAAAAGAAAAACAAATAAAACTGACGTTGCTTATACCGTCTGCAGCCTGGTGAAGCGAACAGAACAAATGCTTTATTCCCATGTAAACAATATCGTAATCTCCAAGGAAAAATGCCTGTTGTTCCAAAACTAAAGATTATTACAACTAAAATTAAAACTGAAAACATATGACCTTTCCAGAAACATTTTATTTATGTCTTATCACAGAAGCTTGACTCCTACAGTGGGGTTTGTTACACGTTTGCTCCTCATAAGAAACACGGGGTATTAAATAAAACTTCAATGGTCTACTGAACCCAGATGGCTCTTCACCTACTTAAATGAAAAGGACAATCAGATATATCCTTGCATGTTTACAGAGCTATTAGAGCCCTGCATTATGTGTATAATTCCTTCAAAGGAAAGCATAAACCAATGTTATATTCTGGAGAAGAAAAAATGTATAGGCTTATTCTTACCCATAAACTAAGTTCAGATACATTCATCTTCAAGAACTGTGGTTTCACTGCCAGTATACCCTAAATAGGAACACAATGAGTATCAGAAGTGCAAGCAATAATTATTTATTCTGAATAAATAAGACTTTGAAGAATATAAAATTCAACACACAACTGATTTCCTTTTAATTAAATTTGCTATTTGACATTTTCACACATGTACAAAATACATCCAAATTACTCTCCCATTCCATCTCCCTCAGTCCCCATCGCTTCTCCTTACAAATTTCTTTCCCACATTCATGTCTTTTGCTTTGCTTTATGGATTTTTCAGAGCACCCCATGTCTATATATGCAGTTAGTGATTTCAAAGCACTGGACTAAAAAAATAACACACACACACACACACACACACACACACACACACACAATCTATCGTCAGTGAGTTTGTAAAATTGAAAAGAAAATCACTATATACAAAAGATCTAGTTCTCTATTTATATATTTGGTTTACCTATGAAGAGGTATTCAACAGTTTCAGAAATATAAATAGCTCATGTAAAAGGTAGCCTTTAAGCTAAAAATTCCTTACCTATGTGATGAACATACATAAGATTTTACTATCTAAACAATATTTCTTTGTTAATTAGGTACATGAATACTAAACCATATCACCGCTAGACAGAAAAACATACTTCAAATTTGGTAAAATAAATAAATAAATAAATAAATAAATAAATAAATAAAATAAAAAAATAAAGAATTTACCAATTCTAATCCCAAAGTACAGAGATAGCAACTTTGAGTTTAGGGTTGAAAATAGCATTACCACGTGCCCATGGCTGTGGCTAAACATACTTCATCTACAGACAAGAGGAAGCGCCTCAGGTTGGAAAAAGTGTATTTCTTGGTAATGTATTTTAAAGTAGTTACTTGTGAGGAGGCACAAGACTCTCCAATTTTATTAATGGATTCTAGAAATCATATGAGTCAAATGACAATTACTCAAAAGGCAGAAAGCACTGTAATGGAGGAACCGCAGTGTGCACACGTGTGTGTCTTCAGGAAACCAGCAGAGCTGAAGCCCAGGTGCCACAGATGGAAGAAAGAACTTTGGGTTGCAAAACATTGCAATGCTAAAGTCTGAATCACAGCAATTTTCTAAAAGTTCACAAAAGTCTAAATTTAAGATGACTTCTATATTTAGACTGAAACTGAAAAGATGAAAAGAAAAATTAAAAAGCACAGAAACCTCCCACAATGAACCCAAGAACAGAGCAGGTAAGAGGAAAGCTGAAGGGAAAAAAACTGACGGAATGAGGGGCAAGACAGGCTCTGAGCCCTCAGTGACTTCATTGAGTCTGACTTTCTCTGCTTTCCAAGTGAGAATGTCGTTGCTCTGTCAGGTAAAGATAAAGTTGACAGACCCTTGATACGACCCTGGAGACGCTACTCAAGAATCCCAAGCCAGTGATAAAGAAATTGAAAGTATTTGTTTCTAAAGCAGCCAGAGACTGATTAATTGAACATGGTGAATTATCAAGCAATAAAAAAAAAAAAAGACATGAAGCTGAGACAGTGTGCTAAGGGTATTGGGGGATACCTATGGTCATACTTTATTGTCTACACGTATAAAATTATCAAAATTAAAGTTTAAAAAGGTAGCCAAAGGAACACTTACCCAAATAATTACCAAAGAGGATGCATAGTAAGATGTTAGCAACATTGAGTTTCCAAACATCAACACAAAACAAAGCACAAGGGAAATCTGTAAAAGTCCAAAAGAAATGCAATTAGTGCTCATAGACCCAAAGGAAGAACATGGAATTTCACTTTCAAACTGTGGAGTTTAAAGCATTCAAAAAGGGGTACCAGCACATTCTACATCCCATACCCCATATTCCTAGACAGCCATCACAAGCATTTCCTGTGTACCTTCCCAGACACCAACATTAGGAGATTATGGTAAATACTTCATAAGTCACAAGCTGGCACCCACCCATACGCTCTCCTTTCTTTCTTTGACTGTGAACATGCTTAGGGAAGTTTCCCATATCAGCCCACACCAATCTAATTCGCTGTTTAAGACCTGAAGAGCATATTCCACTCAACAGATGAGCTGCAGCTTATCTAAACTTTCCTGAGTACTGCCCAACACCCGTCAATGCATTCCTACAGATAAGCCAGCTCAAGAAGAACCCATGGATCAAGATACAGCCATTTCAAAAACAAAAGACAAAATACTGACAAATTGTTGTATAAACAGATTGTACCAGTTTACTCTCCCCCAAATGGAATAAGCATTTCTGTTGACACACACACTGACCCACAATGCACATTGCTTCTTTAAAACTTCCCATTATCCCCGGGGAAATGCTACACCACTGTTTCCCCTTCCCTATTGTAACGGTCTATGAGGCAGTCCCTTCCACGGGTATGTCGTATGAGTGTGAACTGCTTATTTCTACTCTGTGTTTTTTTCTGTTAGCTAAGCGGTTTTCCTTCAGGGTCTTGTTAGGTATCACAGAACAAAGCTCCTTATGAAACAAACATAGAAGTATTTCCCCAGTTCATTTTTTATCTTTGTTCTATTTGTTCATTATGATTACTGCTTAAAGTTTTTTTATTATTCACACTTATATATTTTCTTTAGGTCTTCAGGACTTATCTTTACAATTTAAAAAGCTCTTAAAAATTAAATGCCCACATTTTATTCTAAAAGTTTCATTTTTCTTTGATATATGCCCATTTGCATGGGAATTTCATTTCAAAAATATATATTTATATTTAAAAACAACCAATGTAATACACTACAACTTGAGAATAAAAGAAAAGGTACAATCATTTCAATTGATACAGAAAAGTATTTGCCAAAATTCAACATAATCCAGTTACAATGAATAAGGAGGGACAGGACAAATCTGCCTTTACATAATAGAGGCTGGCAGGCTTTGTCTCTCTCGCAAGAAGTGGTAACAAAGAACAGCACAAACTTGTGTTACTTAGAGATGGGAAAGAAGATATCAAAAGCAAGCTGGAGATGAAAGAGCTAAAAAAAATCTCTGCTCACAGATACAATTTCGAATGAAGAAAAGTCTAAAGATGGGATAATTGTTAATAATGCAGGAAGGTAACAGGATGCAAAATCAACACAGAAAACCCAACCAAACACCCACTTACTAATAAGAAACAATCTGAAAGAGAAAGCTTGAAAATAAACTCTTCTGCTTATTATAGCATCAAAAAGAATAAAAATACGCAGTAGTCAGCTTAATTGTGGAGGCACAACATTTATTAAAAAACTATAAAATGCCACTGAAAGAAATTAAAGCACAAATAATGAAAAGGCAGCTCGTTTATTATTTGAATATTGTTAAAATGAACACTGTGAATGAACCCTGTGGAAAAGAACAAGGTACAGACTGAGTCTTGGGCTTTAAAGCTTGATAGGAAGCCAACTTACTGAGAATGCTGCGGGGCAGGCATAGAGCAAGAGCAGACGGTTGACAGTGACCCCACCCAGGCACGAGCATGCAATAAACTCCACACAGTCAGTGGAGAAGAGACAACACCAGGAGGGTGGAAGCCACATGACAGGGCTAGGCGACCTGTGCTGTAATGGAGCAAAGGCAGCTGTAGTGGGCACAGTGGGAAGGGGGAGCTTACAAAGCAGTTATTTTTTGCTCTCAGAGCAAAGACCACTGTAGAAAATCTTTCTATGCTCCAGTGGAAGGAGAAAATAGTACTGCTCTAAAATGTGCCATAGTATCCTGTTCTTAGGATGAAGTTATGTTCTTTTCTAGAGGATGGGAGCTGTGGAAACTCTAAATTGTTCGAGGGGACAAGATTATTTTAATTCAGTCAATGACATTACAATAAAACCACTGCCAGCATCTCCCATAAACAGATCAAAAAACCCTAATTCAACAAGATATCAGCAAATCAAACTGGACAATGAGTAAAAAGAGCTACACACTACAAGAAGTGGCTTAACCCCAGGCATGCAGCATTTAGCACTTGAGAACCAATTCTTCCATAACATTCACGATCTGAAGAATAAAACAGGAAACAGAAGTTATCTACCCAAGTTCAACATGCACCCACAGTTTAAAGGAAGGAAATCTACAGCGAACTGGGGAAAAAAGAGAAATCCCTTCAACTCGACAAGAAGATTTACAAAGGTCCACAGCAAAGTTAAGGTGAGCTTCCTCATACCACTGCTTCTCAAAACAAACAAACAAAACATATACAGCGAGGAAGGGTGTGAACACTAAAGAGGAGAAATTAATTTATCTTTGCAGGTGATAATCTGTAAAGAATAGCCCAAGCAACAACAACAAAAACAAAACAAACAAACAAACAAACAAAACAGGAGTTAGAGCTGCAGCAAGATGAGATGTGGGTCACTGTCCAAAGGCAACTGTTCTATCACAACTGTCTGAAATTAATAACACATAGCCATTTAAAATAGCATCTGACAAGATGAACTATGTATAAATGCAACAAAATGCATACAACATCTCTAGACCCAAGTTCACACACACACACACACAACATAAAATAAATTAAAATATATATTGGATTGGAGACATGGCTTTGTGAGTAAGAGCACTTGCTGCTTTTGCTAAGGGTCCAGGCTTGGTTCCCAGCTCCCACATGGTCACAACCTCTGGATCTCTGGTTCTAAGGAATCCAATGGCCACTTTTGACCTCTGCAGACACTGGGCATATGGGTAATACAAGAAAACACACACAGAAAAAACATATACAGATCTATAAAGAGAAAACTATGCAACACTAGTTACAGTATTCAAATAGGTAAACAAATAAATTTTTAAAAATAATAAACAATTCTAACTCTGAGAAAGCCAATGAAAATATCAGGATAAGCCACAGACTAAGGGGAAAATATGTAAAAAGGCACATCTGCCCTGTGGCTGTAGCTTGGTATGGTAGGACTTGGCTGGCATGTATGAGGCTTTTAGTTCAATTCCTAGTACCCATCCCTAGAGAGAAGAGAAAGTCACCATCTGTTAAAGGATTGTTATCTAAAATACAAATAATTGTTAAAACTCAGAAAATGAACAACCAACTTAAACATAGCATGAACAAACACGACCCCAAATCAGAAACAGACAAATAACATGAAAGTACGTTCAAGCACACTGCAATGAGACAAACAGGGCACACAGTCAGAATGGCTAACAGAGGGCTCAGGGGAGGGTGCAGAGCAGCAGGGCCCCCTTTTTCCTCACATCCCTCTTTCCTTCCTCCCTCTGTTCCTCTCTCTTCCGGTGGAAATGCAAAATAATGTGGCCACTACAGAAGATAGTTTGGTAATTTTCTTAACAGTAAACTGTTGCCCTATGATTCAGCAATCATTTCCTTGGTATATGTCCAAATGAATTTAAAATTTAAGTCTATGTAAGAACCTGCAGTCGAATGCTGCAGCAGCTTTATTCATAGCTACAAAACTTGGAATTAACCAAAATGTTCCTCAGTAAGTAAATGGATAAACCATGACATAGTCAAAAAAAGAAAAAAGTCAAAATGTTATTCAATTATGAAAAAGCTATCACGCTCGAAAAAAGTAGGCCTAACTGTATTCAGTAAGTGGAAAAAAATATCTGCAAAAGGTTAGAATCTATGTAATAACTCCAAACGTACGGCATTGTGCACATGACAAAACAATACAAAGATGGCAGTTACTAGGCACATGGGGGGCCAGGGCTAGATGTCTTCTAGGACTGTGATGTCACCAACCATCAGATCCTATACAATAGATAGTGCCAAGAGTGGGTCCTGATGCAGCCCACTGGGTGCTTAAGACATAACAACACAGGTTTGTCAGCTACAACAGCAGTGTGAAGCTGGTACAAGACAACAGCAGTGACGGGAGCCATGCAGAGGTACCTTCTGCTCAATTATGCTGTAAACCTAAATCTACTCTATAAAATACAACCTTTTAATTAAAATAAAGACAAAAATTAAAATGATGTATCCTGTTCCCGTAAGATTGGCTATAATAACTTTTTTAGAGACAAAAAAAATAAATGTTATTTTTTGCAGAGATTATAAAATGGTACCATCACTGTAGAAGACAGTATCACTGTTACTCAAGAAATAAAAACAGGTTTGCCACTTGATTGATTCTACTCAGAAAACCAGAGAATGCAGAGATGCCCATGTTCACAGAAGCATTTTGCTGTAGCTAAAGTCAAGAAGCAACCCAAGTGTCCACACTGGGTCATACAATGTGATACCTCTCCCCATCCCACACATAGGATGCTGGTCATCTAAAGAAAGGAAAGAAACCATAACACATGATACAACACAGAATAAACTTGAGACCATTATGCTTATGGAGGTTTGAATAGGTCTGGCCCCCATAGACTCATGTATTTGAACGCTTGGCCCACAGGGAAGAGCATTATTAGGAGGAAGTGAGTCACTTTAGGGTTGGGCTTAGAGATCTCCTAGGCTCAACTACACTGAGTGTGGCACAAAGTCTCCTTCTGCTGGCTACAGACCAGGATGTAGAACTCTTAGCTCCTTCTCTAGCACCATGTCTGCCTGGATGCTGCCATGCTTCCCACCAAGACGACAATGGACTAATCCTCTGAAACTGTAAGCCAGCCCCAAATAAATGTTTTCCTTTATAAGAGTTGCTGTGGTCATGGTGTCCCTCCACAGCAATAAAACCCTGAGACAATGCTAACCCAAACAAGCCAGTCAGGAAGACATATATGTCATTATTTTATTTGCATGACATCCAGAATAGTCATTATGGGAGGCAGAAAGTAGAATGCTGGTTTCTAGAGAGTAAAGAGATGGGAGAGTATGGAGCTATGTGTAATATGTGCAGAGTTTTGGTTCTGCACCATGAAAAGTTACCAAACTGGACAGTGATGCTTGCAAAACCAGCGTGAGTGTTACTACTGCCCAGCTGTGCACAGCAAATTAGTTCAGAGGGCACATTCTGTTACAGGACTTCTACCATGTAAGATGTGGGAAAAGTTCCTTGGGGAGATAATTCTATATATTCTTTCTTAAGATAACTTTGGGAATCTAGAAAAGGTAAAGAGATAACAGAGGAAGACCGGGGATATTTAGTTACTAAAAGCATGTACAAATTTTCCAAAAAGAGAATAAACAAAATCTTGTCATTTCAATACTTATTGAGTTTCAGCTTTCCAAACACTCAGCCATAGTTGCCTGTGCAACTGTGTTTCAGCCCAATGGAATGAATCACTGCATGTCATTATGAACTGTACTTCAAAGTATAAAACTGCATTAACCAGCTTAGGGAGAAAAATTAAGTCATAGTTAAGAAAAATAAAAGTAGAAAACAATTGTTTAACTTCAGAATTCATAAAGGGAAGTAAAAATGTACAACAGTTAGGAACTGTGTCTAGCCCCCCAACTCAAATCAGGGGTGTTTGTCTGCTTTGATGTGACTTCATCATAATAACAGATTGAAGAGGAAACAGCACATAGATAGTCAAGGGAGAGAAAGAAAAGCTTTTCATGAAACTTATTGTTATTCATTTCTGTTGAAAAGTACTCAAAGCACAATGAAGGCACGTTAAAAAAGAAGCCACACAGAATAGCAGGCTAAAGCTGGTGTAATCCACACAACAAACAAAATAAAAACAATGGATTATACCACTCACAAACAAAGAGATCCCACCTCTCTAACAAAAGAGAAATTTGCACAAAGATTTGAGCATGACTTTGATCACCTCCCCCTGTAGGGAGCAGCCTTGCCAGGCCACAGAGGAAGACAATGCAGCCAGTCCTGATGAGACCTGGTAAGCTAGGGTCAGATGGAAGGGGAGGAGGACCTCCCCTATCTGAGGACATGGAGAAAGAAGGGCATGGGAGGGAATGAGGGAGGGATCTACAGCTGGGATATAAAACAAATAAACTGTAATTAATATAAAAAATATAAATAAAAGATTTGAACATGAAGGTCTCAGGAATGAAAACAGAGGGTAATTAAACACACCAAAGATGCACAGATTCACAGAAAAAAAGAGAACATTTAAATTATAACAAATTATACTATTTTATATACAAATATTATATTTTTAAAAAGTGTCATGAGTCACTATGCATTGCTCTTTTAAATATTATCACCATTTGAAAAATGATTTAGCAGTTATAAGGTTGAACATGTTAATAATTTAGCAGAGAGTGGTATTAGGTAAGGACTGCTGAAAAATGCCTATAAGCTTGACCCGGTCTTACTAGAAAGACTATACACCATTATTTGTTAATGAAGAAGCAGAAGTGGCAGCAAAAGTTTCAATATTCTTCAGCAATGAAGCAGAAATAAACTGTTTTATTCAGGTCATGGAGAATACACAGCAGTGGGCGTTTCTGAACTCCAGTAACATACAAATCTCAGAAACCTGAGAGAAAACTTCAGCCTTAAAAAAAGACCATTTGTACCATCCTGAAAAACCAAGTTTTTAGTTCCTAAGTATGTTGATTACTTCAAAATATCTACATAGCCAAACAGAAGGAAAGCCCCTCAAAGACAGCCCACTGAGGACAGCAGTCACCTCAGCGCGAGGTGAGAGTGTCCCACGGAATGCTAGGGCGGCAGACTCATACTCACTAATACCGTACATAACTCTATTCATAAGCTTCTGATAACATAAGAACATCCCTTAGTGTGAATTACAAGAAAAGGCAGTTATGGTCCAATGCAACAACATTAAGATCATGAGAGAGAGAAAACACTGATTTTACATGTAAAAGAAGGAACGACAGAGGGAAGACAGGTAGTTTCAAAGCACAGACATGCAACCAGCATCAACCATCTAGCCTCAGGGGTTTCCTCCTGCTGCTCCACCAACTCAGACTATTGTTCTGTGTGACAGTACTGCCTGCCTGCCCTCCACCTTGTCCTGTTCATCCTTACCTGAGCTAAGCCCCTCCCTCATGGCCTCCATCTTCTTCCCCTGGCTTTGTGCTCCCCACATGCCCTAGTCTCTCTTAGGTTTTTGTTCTTTCCAACATGCATTATAGTTCCAATTTTCCCATTTGACTAAGTCAGAAGAACGAATGCTGAGGGTCACGTGTCTCACATGCCAGTGAGTGGCCCATCCACTTTAACAGGTGGCTCCAAAGAAGGACAGTGCCCCAGTCCATGTTCACTACGCACAGGCACATAAGCTGGGCACAGGGCCCATCATAGAACGAGATACAAATGAAAACTTTCACAGTAGTTATTTACAACAAGGGCAACTGTGCCAATGATTGAACAACACTGATTCATTAAAGACTCGTGTTACAACTAGTTTAAGGCATGAACAAGTCAGATATCAATCAGGAGTTTATTAAGGTCAAACTAAGTAGAAAGCAAACAATGGAAAGCATTACCATGTGGATATAAATGATCTTCCGTAATTTACATGTATCAATGTATCCCACAACATACACTGCAAATAAGGACGCAATCTGAAATAAAAAGAATCATGTTAAAAATAAGTTATATACAATCACATATGTACACATTCGTAAAACAAGTAGCCATAAGAGTAAAGCAAGACTACATTATTTTTCAGATTATCTTTACAAAGGAATTGAGTGCTTTAGTTTTCCTTCCAGCTCCCAATGTATTATTGAATATAACTATTAACTGATCCTCCGCTTATACAGTTCTCCTAATGTGCAACTGTCAAGTATCTACTCTGTGGATTGTCCAAAACAGCGCTCATTTTAATATCAGCCTAACTCTACTGTCAACACATATAATTAAAAAGTCCTCTAGCCAATCAAACACTTGAAAATAGAATGATAATGAGCACTAAGACATAATTACAGAAGACACAGTAAACTAAAAAGTAACTGGCTGATGTATACTTATGCAAAAGCACATGAAGTCTTCCTGTTTATCACCTCCATTAGTATTATGCATAATGCAGATAAATGGGAACATGCTAGTTAGTCAAATTTATCAAGTTTCAAATTTGAAAGAATGCTACAAACAACTTTTTTTTCAATTGAAGAAAATTCTGTTATTTATGAGGAATTTTTTAATTTTCACAATTATCACAATCCTAAAATTACTAGATTTAGATTTAGGATAATGATGATCAATCCTCACTTAGAAAGACAAATGGGATGGATGTTGGATATAGGAGCAAACAAGTAACAGGACAGGAGCCTACCACAGAGGGCCTCTGAAAGACTCTACCTAGCAGTGTATCAAAGCAGATATTATGACTCATAACCAGCAGACACTGAGACTTATGGCCAACTGTTGGGCAGTGTGTATGGAATCTTACGTAAGTGGGAAATAGTAAGATCCGGAGGACAGGAACTCCACAAGGAGAGCAACAGAACCAGAAAGTTTGAACACAGGGGTCTTCCCAGAGATTCATACTCCAACCAAGTACCAGGTATGGAAATAATCTAGAACCCCTGCACAGATGTAGCCCATGGCAGTTTAGTGTCCAAGTGGGTTACATAGTAATAGGAAGAGGGACTGCCTCTGACCTAATCTGATTGGCCTGCTCTTTGATCACCTCCCCCTGAGGGGGGAACAGCCTTACCAGGCCACAGAAGATGACAATGTAGCCACTCCTGATGAGATCTGATAGACTAAGATCAGAAGGGAGGAGAGGAGGACCCTGATCAATGGATTTGTGGAGGGGCATGCATGAAAAAAGGGGAGGAAGGGTGGAACCAAGAGGGGAGGAGGAAGGGGCTTATGGGGGATACAAAGTGAATAAAGTGTAATTAATAAAAAAAAAAAGAATTAGAAAAAAAAAGACTCATAACCAAACCTTCGGCAGAGTGCAAGGATTCAAAAAAAAAAGGGGGTGGTGGTGGTTTAATACGACCTGGAGAGGACAGGAGTTCCACAAGGACCAAATATATCAGGGCACAGGGGTCTTTTATGAGACTGTTTCTCCAAACAAGGACCATGCATGGAGATAACCTAGAATCTCTCCTCAGATGTAGCCCTTGGTAGCTCAGTATCCAAGTGGGCATCCTAATAAGGGGAACAGGGACTGTTTCTAACATGAACTCAATGGCGGGCTCTTTGACCTCCCCCCACCCCCCCAGACCGCCAGGGAAGAGTAGCCCTGCTAGGCCACAGAGGACTTTGCAGCCAGTCCTGAAGACACCTGATAAACCAGTATCAGATGGAAGGGGAGGAGGTTCTCCCCTATCAGTGGAATTGGAAAGGGGCAGGGAGGAGATGAGGGTGAGAGGGTGAGATTGGGAAGGAAAGAGGGAGGGGGATACAACAGGGATACAAAGTTAATAAACTGTAAATAATAGTAAAAAAAATAAAAAAAATTAAATTAAATTAAATTAAAGAGGAATTCATTGATTAAATGATACTCTGGCTCATGTAGAGAAGGGTCATGTCAGACAGTGTCCCTCTACCCTTCACCCCCCCCTCCAAAAGAAGGGCATTCAAATTAAATTCTACACCTTTTCACACACAAGTATGGAAAAATTGTATGAGAGCTAAGTATTTGCATACAATCTATGACCTGACCATTAGGTTTTTATTAGTTTTTTTTTTTTAATTTTTAATTTTGGAAGCAAATGCTCCTACTAATAGGAGAAGCATGGTTCCTTTTCCTCAGCTGCCCATGGGGACAGCACTGCTCACGGTGACTAATGTGAGGTGGCGTGTGGGCAGGTGGGTGTTGTTCTGCAGGGTCCCCGGGAGAGCAGGGCTGACTGCTTCCTTCCCTATAGCCCTCGCCTCCCCACTTAATGCAGGCTATCCCACTACATGGAAGCAAGTAACAGCCCCCTTCTCACCCCTGGAGCAGAGCCACACACAGCACACTTACAGGGTGCAATCCTGGGATTCCAAGGGTAACTTAGCTCACAAAGGGAACTCAAATAGAATCAAACTAAAGAAGACAAAAAAGTCTCAAAGATCAGATCAAAAAAGATGTTTAAAAAAAACAAGCAAGCAAGCAAGCAAGCAAGCAAAACTCCAACCTTTTTGTTTTTTAAATAATAAAAAGGCAACTAACAAGGCTCAGTGGATGCAGCAACTACGCTCTCAGCACCCAGGAAGCTGAAGCGAGAGGATCGTCACTTTGAGGCTACCAATATTCTGCCTCAAAATAAAATAAAATAAAACAAATCAAAACAGTGAACCTTACTGGCATCTGGCTGAGCACTGCATATGATGCTGAGACTTGAACGCACTACCATCTGACGCTAACCCAACTAGTGAAGTGGGCACTTTCATTTCCTGTGTTTCAGAAAAGATAAATCTAGAATAAAGAAAAGTTAAGCTTTTGGTTTTTTTTTCCTTGTCTTCCTACTTTTTTTGTTATTTGTTTGTTTTGTATATGAAGGCAGTCTATAATTAAAACTAAAATACATATCTGCTTTTATTTTTGAGTATTTAAGAGAATTTCTCTGACAGCATTATATAAATGTAGCAAGCATAATTTCATTACTAGCAACTGAGAAAAAAAACCTGAGTCCACAAAAGCCTCTTCCCTCAGAGGGCTACTTTATTTTAAATCTAGAAGAGAGAAGTAGGAATACATGGAAAGATTATAAATTACAGACTACTAGGGGAGCCCCATCAAGCAATTTGCCTGTTCCTCCTTTTGTCCCATGCATATTTACTCTACATGTAAGAATCTAAGGCAGCCAGACAAAAATTCCACAATGGATTGGAGAGGAGTTCATGAAGTTCTCCCCTATTGGAGGATCTATTTGATAATGGGGGGGGTAATAAGTTTTTTTTAAGGATTCAGCGCCCTGAGATGCTATTCACTTTCCAACTGATGACTGCACACTCATGCACATACAGGAAACTAAATGTCCTCAGTGGGGTGGTGTGCATAGCATACAGGAATGGGGGAATGTGAGCACTGAAATACATGATTTGGAAGGAGAAAAGGGGAGGAATTGGAGGAGAGGGAACAGAGGAATGGATTTGATACAGATAAACAGAATGTACACATGAATACACATATTTATGGAACTAATCATAAAGAGAACACATTTCACTTACAAGACATACTTTGGGTTAACCACTAGTTCTCTTTTCAGCACACTAATGATTATATAATAACAAAGACAAGCATTCCTACTCACCTAAGTTCTGCTAGTAAGTAATAATACATTAATACATTAATAATTTTTACCTTAATGCATTAATAATACAATAATACATTAATACATGAGTATCACAAACATCCATACTCTGAATTTTCTTTATAAGAATGACCTAAAACATCTTAGAACTTAAGACTCATGAAACAGGAAGGGAGTCTGTTTCACGGATGATGACAGTAGGAAAATATACATGCAATATTAATAAAAAAATAAAAGAGCCATGATATGAAAGGTGGACATAGAAGGAGATATAGGGAAGAGTGGAGGAAATGGTATTAATAAGTACTCATATATAAAATTCTCAGAAAATTAAAATAAAAAATAAATCTTAGTTACAGTTTGATAAGAATGAGCTCACATAATCAGAAGCACCAAGCTCAAATACTTACATATAAAAATGTGCCCACCTTACCTGGGTAAGAAGCACAAACTGGGCAAACTGCCAAGGAAGCATGAAGAATACATTGGAAATGCAGAGTGCAACCAAACTCCCTCTGTAAATTTTTGTAGCCCTTGAAAAGACAAATATCAGTAGGTTTATCTACAAAACAGTCCAGCATAGCTCCAAACTGTTGCCAATTAGAATCGCAAACAAGATCTGGAATTCACATAAACTGCACACAAGATGAATCAAGGGTTAGAATTTCTAACAAGGGTTAGAAATTATACCTTCTGATTCTCAATTATAATAATTTTCTATAAAACGTAAATACCTATTATTACTGCAAAACCGCAAAGCCCTCCAAATTGAGGGAGGGAGACCAGGTGACTATAGTCATATATTTCTTTCACATTGCATTTGGTGAATTTACAATTAAACTTGTTAAAATACTGAGTCAACAGATTCATTAGTTGAAAAGTAAGAGAATGTCTAGGAGAAATGACAAAGGCGGTTTATCCTATGAGCTAAGCAGTGTGTAGACAAACGCTGCAGGGATGGAATGCTGGGTAAGAGTGGGTGGCCGGGCTCTGCCAGGAAGCAGCAGAAAGCCAGTCTTCTGCAACTGCAGCCTGGACAAGGGAAGTAGAGAGGCAAGGAAGGAGCCGCCATTAGGGTGTCATGTTGGGGCCAGCTAGTACTTTAGGAGGCTCTCAGGAGCAGCCTTTACGCCCATGTATGAGCCAGTGCCAAGCCCCTTAGCCCGCCACCATCTGCCTGCCACCACCCTCACAGTAGTAGAGTGTGCAGACCAGCACATTAAGGCGCGGAGCAGGCAGGAAGGGATGCCACAGGGGTGCCTTCCTCGACTCCTTCTCCAAGGAACTATCCTCCTTTTTCGCTCTAATACAACCCAAGTATTGTTCAACTGCAGACAACCTTAAAAATCAAGAAACTAGATGAAATCCAGCACTTTTGATGAAGAAGAAGAGGCAGGCACTATCTGGCTGCACCCTGTAAGACAGGGCTCCGTTCTGTGAAGCTTCAACTGCAGCCCTGGGCTTGCCTGTGCCCATGTATGTGCTGGACGGCAGTGAACCCTTACTTCTAACTTAGTAGGTCACAGTCACAGGGTTGGAATGCCACTCTGTAAACCAAAGCATTTGTCAACTACTTTGGAATATGAAGCTTGATTTTCATTTTATAGGCAAACACACTCAGAAGACAAGAACCAAAAGAAACCAAAGGAATTCCAGCTGGTGATGATCAATTCACCAGTATCTCAGACACAAAAACAAACATTACTAAGAAAAACCGAGAGAAAAAACAGACACTATAGCATCAAAGAAGGTGATTTCTCTAATACCTGAATGTTCAAAACCACTTAAAACTCTAAACTGTACAAACCAATTCACTAAAATAAAACCCATTGCTAACCTCATTGGTAAAGTATTCCTGCCCCTGAGGAGGCAGGAACAAAGGGTGGTGGGGAGTGGATGCCACAGAAGAACCCTGAGGAAACTCAGAAAGTGTGTGCATAAAAAGGTGGCCACAGGTACAGAGCAGCAGCGGCAGAATGTGTCTGACTCCTGGGGGATGTCACAGACAGGGCAGAGGGGAACTGAACGTGTAAGCGGAGGCAAGGGAGAGGACCCTGGTTATCCGGGTGCACCCAGTGTAATTACACGGTCCTTGGAAGTAGAAGAAAGGCAGCAGAGCAGTCTTCACTGCTGTTCTTCAAAATTCAGCAGAGCATTGAGTGGAGTTCTCAGACCAAGACAGCTCTGCGTATTTGCAGGCTTTGGTCCACAGGCCCCATTCTAGGTCGGTGCTCTGGATGGCGGCAATGCCTGGGAACACTCAGGATGTTTCCTTGGAGACAGAAGCTGCTCTTATGCTGTCAGTGGTATTTAAACCTAATTCACTTCTGTATTTCTAGCAGGAATTCTCCCAGCGTTTCTCTGGTCTGTATAGGTGGTTTCTTTCTGTACGATCTGATACTTAGACAATGGACAAGCAGGAGGACACAAAGCGCATGTGTCAGTGCTCCCATCTGGGACTCTCTGAGTTCTCTTCTAACGGACCGAGTCCTACAGGAGGGCATTCAGGGCAGCCAGCCTCTCCCTTTTTTTGGCAGCTGACATGGTAAAAGAAAGACAAGGGTATATAGAGAATAGACATAAATGTGAATTTACTCATCTTGAGCAGTTGCCATGGACACGGGAGAAAAACAGGACCAGAGGGCAGGCAAAGGAAAGGTGTTTGGTATGAAGTAGGTTTTAAAGTTACATTTTTAAAAAATACTGAAAATCATCTTTATTAATTCACTGTAACAAGATCACAATACTTTACTATGCCAATTTTTATTAAGAAAATAAGACTCTTAAAAAAAAAACTTACAAAGCTCTAGTTTATATTATTTAAGGGAAAATAAACCTCCAACAGGAGAACTAGTGAAAGTTACCTGAGAATATGAGTCACAAGCAACATCTGAAGCACAAGGAATGGATACGAGAAGCTTTCACGGAGAGGAGGCGTCCACATCACACGGGTACACTGAAAAACAAAAAGGCCACAGGATGCACTTCCTCCAGGTACTGACTGAGTACCGGGGAAGCGGTGCAATCAACAAACACCAAGTGTTTCCCATCTGCACTTCAAACGATGCACTGCAAGCAAGTTGCTGGGTTTCCTATAAACAGAAACACCGGGAGGTGGGAGGCTGGGAAAACAGCACACAAGCTCAAGAGACATGTAGGGTGCATGTGTGCCACACTGTTCTTACCCATCTGCCCATCAGTAAACCTCTGTTCTTGATTCTGTATCTTGCACACTGTGCCTAGTGCTGTGGTAAACTTTTTGGTAAAACTTTAATGTGCTTTGGAGACATGCCTGAGAGTAGAATGGCTACAGGTTGGATAAATATTATTTACAACAACTCATGACGTATTTCAGAGCAGGTCGAAGGGTGTGACTGTTGATGGCACACAGAGGTCCTCAGTGCTGGGAGAGACACAAGCACTTAGAGTTCAGATTGTGATCTCTAAAGAATATTTTCCCCAATAGGATACAAGATTCTGTGAAAACTGTTGGTTCTCTATCTCGGGACAAGGTGATACTGAGACATCTTTTTGTATCAGAAACAAAGTGACTGAAAGCCTGAAAGAATGCCACTCCAGTCTTTGTCAGAAGTGTCTCTCCGTACTGAGCAGCAGTGAATGGCATGTGGATGTACGGCTGCCCAAGGTGCTGCCCAAGTGGCAACTGACTGCTCAGCTCTGGACAGGACGGTTATCCACCTCTGCTAGGGCTCAGAAAACACCCTGGCAGACAGCATGGAAAAAAACTTAAGGGACACGAGCCAAGGGAAGGCTACAAAAAGTTGTCTCCTGTGCATGATGTAGCCACTGCGCTATGGCTGCCTGCACTGGGCCCAGACAAAACTGTGGCAGTTAACAGGTGATCATGACTCGGGGTTCATGGGGCCCTCCTCCTCTCAGCTGCACTAGTTCCTACCGAATGTCTTGGGGAAGGGCCACACTATCAAACTGCCTTATGCATATTCATGCTCACATCCACAGATCTGTGCTACTCTCAAGTCTGGCAGAAGTTTCCTATTGCCATGTATAATGGTTAACCCAGGCTCATAATAGTTCAAAGTGCTGAGAGCAAGAGACTATGAGTATTCAGTTGTTTATGAATCAACTTGTCCCCACCAAAGCCCTAGAATCATCATGCAACAGGCACATAAAGAATCTAAGAGTTGGATGAGGGGAGGAGGGCTGTGGACCAGTCTTTTGGACATGACTTAGCTACTGCACACATGAATTCACAACAGCCATGGCTACCTGCACAATCCGGCTAAGGATTCCAGCATGGATATGAGTAGGGCTACCACGGGACCACGCCTAGTGGAGGAACTACAGCCAGCTGATGGCAGCTGTGGGAGGGAGATTCACATTACTTTGGTGGAGGGTGCTCAGATGTCAATGCCCTAGTGGTTTGCCGCCCACCCATGTACTCGTCAACTGACCGGATTCAGTGTTCTAACAAAACTATAATTAGAAAGAAGGCTTAGAATTGGGAGGGAGAGGTGCTGGAGGTCCTGAGGGGAGCTGGGGGTCCAGCAGACATGACTAAGATACACTGTTCACAAAGAAGAAAGTTTCAAAGAAGAAAGTAGGAATCCATTTCTAGAAAGTCTCAAGAGTACCAAATCCATCAGTGATGAGGGAGATAGGAGTTATAAAATTCCCTTGGAGGGAGTTAGGAGTGTAGGCTGGACAGGGTCAGGGGAACACCTGCTGAGAGTTAAAGGTGTAACTTCTGTCTTGATCTAGAGCAGCAGTTCTCAACCTTGTGGGTCAAAACTCCGCAGGGGCTGCATATCAGATATCCTGCATACCAGATATTTACATTAAGATTCATAAGTAGTAGGATCACATTAAGTGGCAATGAAATGCTTTTATGGTTGGGGTCACCACAACATGAGGAACTGTCTTAAAGGGTTGTAGCATTAAGAAGGTCAACAACCACTGATCTTCAGAGTGGCAATGTACCTGGGTACTTATGTAAAATCTGCTCAGCTTGACAGTTACCATATGTGACATTACTATATGTAAATTATGTACCATTTAAAGTCAAGGCTACTATTGAATTTGTAGTGATTTTAACATTAAGAATTACAATGACACATTATAGAACACTACATATAAAAAGAACATATATAATAATAGTATATAATAATAGAAGAAAGAGGGAAATTTTGTCGTTATGGAACAGAAACTACTAAACATAGATAAAATAAGACAACCAGGAAATTGCTGTTTTCAAAGGCCAACAGAGTAAGTGATTCAGGCAACAATCATCAATGGATGTGAGCATTTAGTTAAATCCATCAAGGAAACAAGACATTCTATATCTCAAAGTATCAAAATACAAACCACTTACTAATATAAAAAGGAACAAGAGCATCTTTTCAACAAATAAATCTAACTTTTACCAGCTGAACCATGGGACTGCTTGAAGAAATCCAATAATGTGGCAAACTGGTCTCACAAGCCTCTCCATGTACTGCAATAAAAATGATATATCTCCTGCTATAGTCTTCAAAAACTGTCAAATCAGGACCCGTTGGTGAGGAAACAGAAAAGTTCAAATCATGAAGCCTTTATAGAATAGTAGGCCCAAATTTGGACAGAAAAATTGCTCTAGAAGAAGCATTCTAGATAAACTGATAACTAAAAACAATAGTTGGTCCTTAAATTCTGTATCCAAAACACAAGCAAAAAGGAACTGAGTGGAATAGCTAGTATATTATGTGCAGTATATTATATTATCACTGAATTTCCTAAGTATTAAAAAATTCAGTCGTTATGATGCAGCAGCTTTCAGGCAACATATACCAAGGTGTTTATAGCAAGATGCCATCAAGCCTGCATCTCATATCCAAATGGAGCAAAAAAGAAAAAAGAAACCTGGCTGCATAAGGTGTGTATGCAATAGTGAGACAGGGCAAACATGAAAAACGCTAAATAAAGAGATCAGCAGGTGAAAGCACTTGCTCAAATCTTGAGTTCATGACCTGAGCTCTATGTCCAGGACCTACATGGGGAAGGAGAAAACTAACTCCTGAAAACTGTCCTGACTTTCATATGTGGCATATGTGATATGATAAACAAACATACATAAACACACACACTCACATTCATTCACACACTCACACATATAACACAATATAACAAAAACTTTACAAGAAATTTAAATAAAAACTGGTAAATCAAAGTGAAGGTAAACATGATCATACTTATATAGGAAATATAAAAAGTTACACTCAGAGAACTGAAAACTAAACTGGTGCTTCCTAGCTTTGGGGGCAGGAAGGAGACATGGTCGGGGAGGGGGCGGGAGAAAATTTGGCTCAAAAGCACAAAGCTTCAGTCTAGAAGAGTGTCGGTGGTCTGCTGCACTACTGTATCCACAGGAAATAACACAGTATGTATTTCAAAATGTCTCTAAGAGTACATTTAATATCTTTAATTACAAATGTTGGCAATTATTTTTACTAAATCTACAGTGCATACACAGATAATATAATTTTTCTATTTAAAAATACACTGAAAGTTAATTAGTCTTCCTGGTTAGTAAGCATAAGCTACTAAATCTTTAGTGGTTCCATTTAATGCATACTGGGATATTATAACTTCCTACTATAAACTATATTATCAAGATTATCAAAATTGTTTTCAGTGGTCTAAGAATCTTTATAACCAACATAATCATGCCAATATATAACAAGTATCATGAGAATTTATGTTTTAATTTTAGTTTAATTAACAATTAAGAGACTCTATATCCTACTATAGAGATATCTGCTCATGCATGTTCGTTGCTGCCCTAGTCAAAATATCCAGGAAATGGAAGCAACTCAAATATCCCTCAACTGATGGATGGCTAATGAAAGTATGGCACATAGTCACAATGGAATCTATTAAGGTGTAGAGAAACTTAAATATGCAGGTAAGCAGACAGGTAAGCAGACAGAACTAGAAAATACTGTACAGAGGTCACCCGTGCAGACAGCATCTTCTCCTACTGTGGATCCTAGCTCCAATCTTTAGAAATCCAAGACTGCAAAGAAGCAAGGAGATATTAGCAGACAGGCGCTACAAAGAAAATATGGGAATACAGAGAGAAGGACAGATAACACTAAAGATGTTTGAAAAAGTCATACGGAAACATGTGATAAACTAACTTAATGTGTGTATACAAGAGAGAGTGAGAGTGAGTGATGAGTGAGAGAGAGAGAGAGAGAGAGAGAGAGAGAGAGAGAGAGAGAGTCACATTGTTGGTCAGAGGAATACAAAAGTCTCCCAAACCAATGTGGTCTATTCATTTCCATTGCCTTTGGTTATCTTCCAGAACTTCAGACCCTATTGCTGAAGACACCAATCACTTTAGACCTAAGATTGGGAGGAATTGTGATGCAACTGGACTGAAAGCCTCCTACCTGAGGACAGGCTCCACCGTATTAGAAGGCACTATATAAGCTGTCTAAGACAAGAAGCTGACAATAATCCTACCCAGCTGTAGAGCCACAGCAGTGACTGGACTGGGAAGATATCCACAAGGTGCAATAGCAGCACTTTTGCCTTGGGCATAAACAGCAGCATCTTATTAGATTCACCTTTCGATAGGAGGGACCTCTGCCTGGTAAGAGGTATCTAGCTAACTACCCATGCTGAGAGGTCACAGATCTGAACAGATAACCAACTACTTCCATTTACAATTTCTAACTATTCAAAAGCCCTATCCTTATACAAACAGGCAAGTGGAGCCCCCCTCCAACACTGCCTCTTTATACAAGATTTATATAGAGATCTACACCTGATCAAACTGCACAGCTGGGGTACCAGGCCCAACTGGCAGATCTTCAGTAGAACCCCTACACCTAAGACCCAAGAAAAATCGTGGAAGAGGGGACAGAAAGACTGGAGGAGCCAAAGGCTGTGCTTCTAAATAGTACCCCCTAGACATGACAGAAAAAATGCACCTAAGAAATCTCAGCAAGGGTTGCCTCAGATGAGGCAAGCATAGCGACATGCCCCTGTGGGCAGCGTAGATGGCAAATGGCCCCAACACTAGACGAAGCGCAACACCTGGCAAGTAGCTACCACAGGAGGAAGAGTCAGTTTTCGCCAGGGAGGATAAGCGCCCAGCTAGGGTGTTTAATTATAAATGGTACATATAAACAATGCTAAATGAACTCAGCATGCATGCATGCACTCACACACACACACACACACACACACACGCACGCATTTGTGTGTACACAAATGCATGTGCACACATGTATAGACCTTTAATAATAATTTAGACCTTTAATAATAATAATAATAATAATTAAAAATCATAAACTTGGGAGGGAACACAGGAGGATTTGAATGGGTAAGAAGGGATAGAATGATGCATATTAGATATGTTCTTTAAAATAATAAATAAATTTAAGAAACTAACGTGAATAATTATGTTGTGGGCAGTTTTAAAGGGTTAATTAGATATGACCCACCAGACAATATTTCCATCTACTTTCACTTGCTTTTCTAAAGTGAAAATTTGAAATTTCTGTTTATACACGAATATATTTATAAATGACAGTATGTTTTATATAAAACATTGACCGTGCATACTAATTTTTAAACATCTCTATGAAAAAAGCTAACCAATCCTATTTCATACACACAAGCACACAAGGAATTTCTAACAGTTAAAACTTGAAGCATGGCTGGAGAGAGATGGCTCAGCAATTAAGAGCAGCTGTAGGAGTTCAGTTCCTAGCACCACAGTAGACTACTCACAAATGTGACTCTAGCTCCAGGGAATCCATTCTCCTCTTGGGCTCTGCAGGAACCCACACATACCTACACACAGACACATACACACAAAGACAACGTACACACACTCTCACACTCACAAGGCTGAAGAGCATACAGTACTAGCTGTTTCTGCTTTGTTCTTTGAGGTGCTGAGGCCTGACCCCAGGGCCTCCAGATGCTAGGCCAGCACCCTTTCAACAGCGCTATCCTCCAGCCCTGCAATGGAGTCCTTTGGACGCTCCCCACCACCACCCAAACCCTTTCATGTATAAAGGTTTCTGATAAATCAAGTTGAGAAACACTGTGTTGTTGACATTTCCTTTAACTGGCTTGTGATGCGCACTGGGTAAGCTCACCTCTCCCTACATCCTCAAGTATTTCTTCCTTCGGTTTGCCGTTTTCCTTTTCTACTTGCTGAGACTTTGTTCCCCATTCCACAATCTGTCAGTGGTATTTATCCACTTTCAACCTGTGATAACCACCTTGCTGGGTGAATGTCAACTTGGACAGCTGTGTGATTCAGGTCTTCTCACTGTATCTGCTTACCATGGATGCCATTCTCCCTGTAAACCTGGACTCCTCTGACTATCTTTCAGTGTTCTCTTACAGCCTGAACATCTTTCAGTGTTCTCTTACAGCCTGAACTTCATCATCTTTCGTTTAAAAACATTTTCAGTAAATTCTCTGAGAACTGCATACAAACATATTTTAACATCTTCATTTCCTTCCCAGTTCCTCCCATAACAAGTTTCCCCCCTCCCCATCTTCCCACCTGAGTGTCATCCCCACCCCCCCCACCGTGTCAAATCCAGTCTGTGAAGTACAGACTGCAGAGTGAGGCCTGTGACCACGGTCTCTCCCTCTCCCAGCAGCTGTGGATTACTAGTAGCTCCTCTGCCAGGAGTGGGATTTCTTGCCGCCACCACCATCACCACCATCACCACCATCACCACCATCACCACCCCCGCTCAGATTTTGTCTGGCTGAAGCTTGCACATGTTGTCACAATCACTGTGAGTTCATATGTGCAGCTGCCCTGGAGTGACTGGAAAATACTATTTCCCTGATGTTATCCACAACCTCTGGCTCTTCCTGGAGGGTTCCTGAGCTATGCATTCCCCAGCCTCCATTCTTTTCAGTTAGCATGCAGCACATCAACCTATGGCACACACTTCCGGGCTTATGACAAGGAAACATTTGACAATCAGAACAAAGCTGTTGGCTACTATCATCTTAGCTTCCCAAAGTGATATAATAATAAAGAATTAAGTTCATCTGCATGTTTTTATCCTGGAACGCAGACCCTCAGTACTGTCACTCATGGTGGTGAAAAAGCTCCTATGTGCCATTTTCACATTTCAAATTTCAAGGTTTTTAATTTATTTTTAAAAGTTGTATTAATTCATTTGTGCTATACATTAATTTAGGTATACGGGGAGCAAACCCAGGACTTTGAGAATACTAGGCTAGCACTCTACCATCAAGCAATGCCCCTTGGCCTATGAACATTACAGTTCTTCTGTTAGGCAAAAAATTTATTTATAATATAATCTGTGGAAAAAAATTTACAATATGCCAAATACCATCTTAGATCCACAACTGAGACTACTAATTAATAAAAACAGAATTTAAAAGTAACTATCACAGGGCTGGAGAGATGACTCAATGGTTAAGAGCACTCAGGACTCTTCCTCAGGGCCTAAGTTCAATTCCCAGCACCCACATGGCAGACAGCAAATGTCTGATGCCATCTTCTGGTGTGCAAATGTTCATGCCGACAAAAGTACCCCTATATATATAAACAAATAAATCATTAAAAAAAAAAAGCAACTATCAAGCCAAAACATATGAACAATTCACTGCTGTGAGTAATTATTTCTTCTAAGAAAGTAAAGTGCTAGAGCAGCAGGAAGCTTCAGCAGGTAGAGGCTCCTGCTGCCAACCCTGACAGCCTTCATTTGGCCCTCGGAGCACAGAGTGACAGACATCTGAAAGCTGTCCAGTGACCCTCACATAAATGCCACGGCACACGCACCTCTAACAACCGACAGAATAAACAAATGCAAGTTTAAAAAGAAAGGCACTGATTAACAGCCAGTGGCAACTTCACTGAGCAATGTTCTCCCAAAGTTACGAGATGCACGAATAGGAAGGAGCAGAGGCGATGATTCCTGTCATACTAAAATCGGATACTTTAGAACAGGAAATACATTTATTTATGTTTGTTTGATTGTTAAGGTCTCATTGTGTAGCCCTGGTTGACCTAAAACCTGTAGACCAGGGTAGTTTCAAACTTGAGCACTAACATGAAAGCTGTGCGGCCAGCTAGAAAGGTTTTAAAAGATTAGAAGGAAATGGACTAAAGTTCTAATGGTCTGAAAGCAAATGACATATACAATTATAGTTAAGTTTTGGATTACTTCAATTCTTATCAATATTTACCAAAACTGTAGTGTATGCTCTAAGTTTTAATGTCACTATATAAAAATGTTACTTTTCTGCCCTAAACTAGTTAAAGAAAATATAACTGGTTATTTCCATAAAACTAAAATTATAATTTTAATTGCTTCATGTATCTTTTCTTAAAATATATATCAAACTAAGCATGTTTTAAATAAACTAAACAGCTGGAAAATGTCAAGAGGAAAAAACCAACAGCATAAAAAAAATCAACTAATGTGAATTATACTTTTAAAATTGAAGACTGTAAGAAACGATGTTCCTGCTACTCGGGCATCCTGGTTGTAAGAGAAACGTAAAGAGGGAAACCAATAACCCAGGACACTGGACCAGGATGGGTACAAAGGCCTTTTGTTCTCAACAACAGTGCCTTTCTCGCTGCGTCTGGATCTACATATTCAATAGCCCCATGCCCGGCATCCTATTCGCAACATACAGTGCTCCTTTCTTGCATTATTAAGCAGTTATTTCCATTGCAAACATCATTCTCATTGAATCAGCTTCAAAACATCCCACAATCCAGGCTATTACAATATGCAGAATCCAGAGTCAGGAAAAAGCCAAATCCTTCTCTCTGCTGGTCCAAATTCACACTCCAGCAATGCACTGTTGCTGCTGCACTCACAGGTGGAAGACTCTAGTCCAAGTCTTCTCTTCCTGCGTTTCTGTGATTCTAAACAGCGAGTGTACGTAAGGTGAGAAGCCGTTAGCAACTGGCTAATAGTTCACCTTTGACTCCAGTTTGCATATCATTACTCACTCTTAAAACCTGTACATGTTCAAAGATTGCAGACACTTGGGGCATGAAGATAAGAGATGCGGACATTTCACATATCTTTTTTTCTTCCTCATACAAATATTTCCATAAGAAGTCTAGACAGACATATTACTAAAAAATAATTTACAAGTATGATTAACTTAGAGGAAAGAATTTATTGAAAATTTGAACTTACCTGAAAATTGTTAGTAATAAGTACAACTACCAATCTGAGCCAGCAAGCACATGGCACTTTATGTTTTAAACCCTGTAATAGGCTCCTTATGCATGGATTCATTCGATTTATGCAAAAACCCTATGGGATGAGTAACGTCGGGATTTCGTTTACAAAGCAAGAGAATGCACAGACAGGCTAACATTTGCTCAGGTGTCACAGATAATAAGTGGGAAAGCTGGAATTTGAACCCAGGCAGCATGGATCCAGAGACTATGGACTTGACAATATCGCTGTCTTTGGACTGCCTTGGATATTTGCAAATGTATAGGTTTGGCAAATAGTCTGAATAGGATACTTAAACGTGCATTACTCTAACATAAGAGACCAGCTATAAAAACCAGACTCACTATTTTCTCAAATCACTAAGATTCCTGTCACTTTGGAGACCACCAGCATTTAAATTTTGGTTCAAAATAATAGAATTAAATGCTTAAGAAACACTATTCCAAATTAAACATAAAGAAATTAAGTTGAAGGAGCTTGTATTTCTGTAGTAGCCCTGACTACCTACCTCTCCATGATTAAAAAAGAAGCACAGCACTGTGACCAGGCCTCCCAGCCGGCTGCCACTGCAAAAGAGAAGAAGAAAAGGCAACTGCATGTCAGAAACGTAGACCAACCATAACTAGAAACTTAAAAACATGGTACCATGATAACCTTCCACCAACACAGATTGCTTTGGCCACAAAAGACCTCTCTTGTTTTTATTTACAAAATTGTTGATTTCTTCCAAACTATCACCATTCAAGATACATTTTTTAAACTCACTTACCAGCTCAGTGATGTGACCCAGGCCTGTGATTCCAGCACTTTAGATACAGGCAGGAGAATCAGAAATTCAAGGCCAGGCTTATCTACATTTGAGTTTGAGGACAGAGGATAAGATCCTGTCTCAGAAAAACAAAACCAACAACCTCATTTGCCACCACAGAATGTGCATACTCAGAGGGTGGAGGGTGAAAAGTGTAGGAAAAAAAAAAAAAAGAAATCATTTAAGGGAGTTAGTGTATCTGTTTCTTCCTCCAAACCATTCTCTCTAACCAAACAACTTCCAGTCTGAGTGTCATTTCATATTTGTCTTATTCTTTTCTAATTATGATTATTCTTAATCAATACTTGTTAACAAAGGCATCTTCTAAATCAATGTGAAATACTGTGGAGTCCAGAGTACTGCAGTTTCTTTATCTCTTTTAATGTGTGTGCAGGTTTTTTGTTTTTTTCACTCTCTTGCTATGTAACATGTTTACAATTGGGGAAGGAACACAATGGTGCTTCTCTCCCCTAGGACAGATCTGGGTGTGACTCATATTGGTAAGCACTGGGTCAGTTCCCATCAGAGCACAGACACAAAGCATGCCCTTCAGACAGGTCAACCTTGCCCACACTGCTGTCTTAACTTTTACTTCCCTCCCTATTTATATGCTGGACCACTGTACTGTTTCCGTGAAATGTACATTTTTCTTCCATGAACTGCCTGCAGTATGTATTCAACTATTATGACTTCCTGCTCCTCTCCTTAAAGACTGTGGTGATCAAATTGTTGGCTGTCGTGTGTCATATGTGTCACAAATTACTTTGATATAATTACAATGTATTCAGTTAGAACTTTCAAAATATGTGGCTAACTATGTCAATAATTTTATTTTTTCTCCACTGCATGCCTTGTCTATGAAGGTTTTTCCTATTTCAAAATTTTATAGACAGCCACCTAAAATTTCTTCTAGTACCATGCATTTCCACTTAGATCTTTCATCTGGAGAGCTCTAATCTATTCTCTTTGAAGTTACCATTTATGCTAAAATACCAAGCAAGTAAACTTCCCTTTCTTAGAGAAATGCAACCTAGCCTTTCTCAGACAGTAATTTCCTATAATTCAACCTCGCCTTTCTCATACAGTAATTTCCTATAGTACTTGAATCTTTTTTATTCTAGCCAACAGATTTAATTCTGTAATTCTTTTACTGTCCCATGGCACCATTTTTATCCTACAAGATTCTGGTTAGGTACAACCCAGGAAAGCTGCCCATCACCAGCCACTATTAGAGACTGTTTTGGTAATTCTCAGCAACTTGTTTTGCACAAAGTATGATCTAACAGTCCCCTTTTCAAAACAAATGTTGTACTTTGTCAAAATGGCACTGAATTTATGTACAATTTGTGATGGACTGTTCTGCCTACTCAATAACTAAATATGCCACTCCCCATTTATTCATCCCCATTTTTCATTACAGTACTTAAAAAAACACATGATCCAACAATATATCACTCAAGTGCTAGGGTTAATCCTTCTGTAAATACAGAGAATGTGGTGAAATCTGACCATGGTGGTTGTTTTCACGATTTCAAAATGTTGTATAATCAAGGAAAACATGCCAGAGATTTGAAGTAGGTGACCAAAATGCTGAATTTTATAAAATATACAGTAGTCTGTACAGAAAATGTGCTGTTTCCTATGTTTCCAGAGCAGTGAGCTCTGGAGACAACTCATTCTCTGAGTATAGTTGAAAAATAAGACAACAAAAAAAAAAACTTTAAGAACTTAATATAAAATTCCCTTTTTAAGACTTCCCTTGAGCAAAACAGAACCCAAACTAAACCTTTCTGACTTTCATTTTCTTAATGAAAGAGTAGAGGTAGATGAGACGTGTAAGAGCTGTAAAGCCTGACCAAGTCTGTCCCCTCACTAAGCCTGACCAAGTCTGTCCCGACTCCTTGGCTGCCACCAGCCCTGAGGCTCCTACATTGGGCAATATCAAAGGACATATCCCCTGCCACCAAACTGCACAGCACAGGTTCCAGCCTGGTGCCTTCTGTCTTCTGTGCTAACAACCCAGGGAGGCGGGTTTTCCTGACCCACTTTCACAACCTGCAAAGCTGGGATTCAGAGTAGAGCTAACTTGTCTATAAGAGAGAATCTGAGTTGCAATCACCATTTAATGATGTGACTTAAAAAAAAAATCAAAATTAGTGTCCCCAACACTGTTACCATTTTGATCCTAGAAACTGCCACAGATATGTTACCTTACTAACCAGAAAACATGTGGTAATCAGAATATTTAAAGTTGTTT
Source organism: Meriones unguiculatus (assembly GCF_030254825.1). NCBI lineage: Eukaryota > Metazoa > Chordata > Mammalia > Rodentia > Muridae > Meriones > Meriones unguiculatus. The sequence continues at coordinate 162,586,288 of NC_083349.1, forward strand.
AATTTTTTCCTCATTACAATTGATATTTCAGCATTGCTTAGTAATTAAGAAAAAAAATCACTTGAAATATCTATCACCAACTGTAAGAAATCATGAAAGCCACTATTGTGCAAATTTATAAAACATGCTAAGCTTGCTGAATATTTGCCACATATACTCATTGCTTTCACTCACGTTTTATGTGTGCGGTCTATGTGTATCTATGTCTGTGTGCACAGTATGTGTATGTGTACACATGTGTACATGTATGTATGTGATAGTCAGCGGTCGACACTGGGTGTTTTCTCCTGCGCCTCTGAACCTTTGTTGGAGGCAGGGTCTCTTGGTCTGCCTGGAGCTTATCACACTGGCTGGCCAGCAAGCCCCAGTTACCTGCCATCTCTGCCTCCCCAACCCTCGAGCTTACAGATGTGTGCTGTGACACTACTTGGCTTTTTACATGGCCATCAGGGATCTGAACTCAGTTCAGCATTCTTGTGCAAGCAAGCACTTTATCAGCTGAGGCATCTACCCAGATTCTTGATTTATCTGAGCCTCAATGATCTCAGACAGAAAATTAAAAGAGGGCATTAAAACTTAAAATAGCCATTAAAAAACTTCCCAGTTCTAAAATTTATAGTTCAAAAATCTTACTATTCAACTTGTAAAGACTGAAATCAATTATCAATTTTAATGGATTTTGCTCATTCTCCGATTAACAAATGTTAATTTGTTCTTCGTAGTGCTACGTAGAAAATGACAGAACACAAAATGTAATACCTGAAGACAAAAAAAGCACAGTAAGAGTTCTTAAACTATAGTAAATAACACTTGGAATGATTTTTCTTATGTAAATACTTAATAGGAAAGAGGAAAATGTGGAAGCAGAATGAAGAATTTGCAAGTTTGGGAATTAAGGCTCAGAAACCTCGCTGGCCTAGAGAAGAAGACACCAGAGAGGCCCAAGTTGAGAATCCTGTCCCTTCATTGATGCAACAATTTATTGTCCCTATTCAATAAAGAATTACAGGAGTAAGGCCAGCCTCTGAGAGGGCTAGGGGTAAGGGCTCTTGCCACTCAAGCATGCCAATCTGAGTTCATGGCCCTGAACGCACACAAAGGTAGAAATACACAAACAATTCAATGAGTTTCCTCCACACACCATGACACATGCCCATACATATATGTCATGCACACATATGTGGACAATGATTTAAAAAGAAGAAAGTAAAGGAAACAATAGCTAAGTAGAGTTTAAAAAAAAAGGCTCTCTGATTGGCCAAGTCCTCAGCCTAGTTAATGCCTTCAGCCGTGCGTGTAGGCATTTACATGAACCTCCCTCTCACCACGGTAGGAACCATACACTCAGTACCAACCATGCCTTGCCATGGCAGAGCCTCCCAGATGGACCCTGAGGATAAACAAAGTCACTTGTTTTGGAGCCTTGCTGTCAAACCGTCACTGTTGTCCTTAGTCACTTGCCCAGACACAGATGCCAATTTACTGTCACCAGCATGTCACAGCATGCCAATTCATGTCACCACTGTGCCCTCCACAACCTCCAACCAGGGACCTCCCACCTGCTCTGCCTCGGCAGCCTCTTCCCAGGGGCTTCCAAGTGCTGCAGCTGGAACCATCCTATCTCTTGTGCAGTTGCTTCTCTGAAAACTCCTGAGCTCTGCCTGTGAAATGTCTGTAGTCTCCACACTTACACACAGCATTCCCACACAGGAGGCTAACCTGCCATCCTTTTCCACCTAGAGGGCTATAGCCTCATGGCCTTCTCCCAGACCTGTTTCCTTTCCCTAAACAAATGAGCTGCCTCAGGCTGCCACCATCTACAAAGCACTTCATACGTGAACTGCAACAAGCTACCACGGCCCTCAAAACACTTCCCTACCACTCTATTTCTTTCAGTTCCAATGCAAACAGCAAAACACGACCAAATGTCTTGCCAGATCTGGCTCCTGCTCCACCTCCAGACCCCTTCCCTATTTTTCCCCTACCTGACGTCTGTGGTCCAGCTGCCATGTCTTTGTCAAGAGTCTAAGGTGAAACAACCTCATGGAATGCAGGGTACAGAAGAGTGTGGTGAGGGCAAAGTTGCCGTACTGTTCACTGGAATAGTCCCAGTGAACTGAGGCTTTGGTGTTTGGGGTGACAGTGATGCACAGAGGAAAGTGGAAGGACTTGTGGTGTTCTGACAGAAGTAGCCGGGTGCTGGGTCCACCTAGATAACAGCGCCAAGGGTTGTAGAAGGCCACAGGTACCTCCCAGGAGTCAGGCCTGGGCATTACTGTCAAAGAAGTCTCATTTGCTAAGCCAGTGAAGTCATATAAGGGAAGAAATTTGGAAAAAGATGTTAGTATTTTCTAACAACAACATTCCTCATTTTATGCATACCAAAGAGAAATACTTATCTTTAAATATTCATATACAACTGTTAAACCAAATGGGTTGGACGAAAGATGTAACAGTAGGCCAAGTTACTAGAACATTTAGAAAAGTATGCAACTGGCCAAGTTTCAGATGGTAGAATGCACAACTTATTTAAGACACATTTTACCAAGTCCTGCCAAGGTAAGCAGTAAATGCCTACTTTAAGATAAGGTAAGAATCAGAAAATATCACATAAAACTGTAGAAGCATGACAGGTATAAAATATATTCTCATGAGAAATTTAATTTTTCCTTAAAACAGGTAGGAACCAGTAAAGAACTAAGAAAGTCATAATAAAAAAAATGTATTTTATTTTACCACAGCGCCTCAAAAGAATAGAAGATCAGTACCTGGAACTGGATTGTGGGGAGATTGTAATGTCTATTCATTTCAGAAGTAAATGGGGACATGAGTAAAACCAAATGAGGAGATAAAATACAGATAAATCTTCTGGGCCCTTGGCCGTCTGTAACATATCTAGAAAAAAAAATCCTGTTTAAAAAGTTTCTCTGCTACTAAGAGAGCTGCTCTGACTTCCACTGACCAAGAAGGACGACAGGAGAACAGAAAATAAACACCCTGTGCACTGCTGCACTGCTGGTGGCCGGGGTCCACGTGCCAAAGAAACAGCATTCTGCTACCAACTCCATCTACACAAAACAAAGAAGCAGTGGAGGGCGGAGCAGACACGCGACAGAGAAAACATCACTTCAGAGGAGGAAAGCCTCAGGGACAGAGCAGAGTGGTCACAGGGACCCTGGCCAGCAGATATCAAGTGGATAGAAATGCATGGGGGGAAAAAGGCTGCTGGTTCTAAAGCTAGCTCAGTGCAAGACACAAGGTAAGAGAGGGTCAGGAGAGTCACCCTGCCTGAGCAGTGGGCAGCTGCACTATGCACTATCACTTCCACTGGACAAACACATCCCGGATGGAAGTACTTAAGAATGCATCCAATCCTCCTGGCCTCCTCCTCTCCATATGCAGATGCTGCTGGGGCCTCTACAGAGAGCTCTCCAGCCTCTTGAAACCTGCTAGTCTGAAAGTTCCACTCCCTTAAAAAAGAAAGACAGAGAGAGAGTGAGAGAAAAGGAAAGAAAAGAAAAGAAAAGAGAAGAGAAGAGAAGAGAAGAGAAGAGAAGAGAAGAGAAGGAAAGGAAAAGAAAAGAAAAGAAAAGAAAAGAAAAGAAAAGAAAAGAAAAGAAAAGAAAAGAAAAGATCTTCTCAGATTCTTAAAGATAAAACTGTAACCGCTGAACAGTTTGCTAGACCCTGGGGTCACAGTCAGCATGAAAAACAAACTATAATTCAAGGGGGTGGTAGACATAAGAAATAATGCGCGCATGCACACGCACACACATGTCAGAAGAAAATTGCGAATCCAGATTTTTTAAAAAGTTGAATTTTTACTAAGGAGCAGAAAGCATTACAGATAAAACGAGGGAGAAAAACAACCCTAAAAATTTAATTAAAAAAATTCTAATATCCAAACAATTTGGACTTTGAAAAGAAAAAAGGAAAAAGTAATGGGTAAGAAAGTCATTTTAGGCCTGAAGTTGGCACTTCCTGTAGCCAGGTGGGACTCAGTGGCAGGAGGAGAACACCAACCCACCCATAAAACCTTTGACTCAAACTCTGTCCTGCCTACGAGAAGTGAAGAAATAAAGATGGAGCAGAGGTTGAGGGAATGGCAAACCAACGACTGGCTCAACTTGAGACCCACCATATGGGAGACAGCCATCTCCTGACCCTATTAATGCCATTCTGCTATGCTTGCAGACAGGAGCCTAAAATAACTATCTTTTATGAGTCTTCATCCAGCAGTTGATGGAAACAGATACAGTTATGGAGGAGTTGGGGGGGCAGAGAGAGCAGGAGGGGTGAAGGACACCACAAAAGGACCTACAGAGTAAACTGGGTCCATGGGGTTCCACAGACACTCAACCACTAACCAAAGAGCAAGCAAGGACTGGACCTAGACCCCTATACATACGTAACAGAGGTGCAGCATGGTAATCACGTGGGTCTCCTCGCAATGGGAGTAGTGTCTATCTCTGACTCTGTTGCCTGCTTTGGATTCCTTTCCCCTAACTGGGCTGCCTTGTCTGGCCTCAGTGGAAGACAAGGTGCTTAGTCATGCTGTAGCTTCAGGTGCCAGGGTGGGTTGGTACCCCTTAAGGACCCCCTTTCTCTGAAAAGAAGTAGAAAAGGGAATGGGGGAAGTGGAGGGAATGGGTGGAAAGAGGGAGGGGACTGGTATCAGGCTGTAAAGTGATTAAACAGAACCATAACAATGTTTCAACATATATATGTTAAAACATATATTCTATTTATCACCCAACAAAAGTTAGTAAGGTTGTGTTAATTTGGGCTTAAAAACCATTAAAATATCCCTAAAACAGACTGAGGCAAACACAATGGTCATCTAAAATTCTGGAGTTGCGGGCTAGGTGACAAGACTGGAGAATGGACTCAGGGCAGGCACCTCACGCAAGCTCTTAAGTCACACAAGCACTGCACGCAGCATGCCACCTTTTCTTCCCGTAGTTAAAAAGTCAATGCAGTGACATCAAGAAAAAGAAACCAATAAGAAAACTACTCAATGATTATGAAAATCCACTGCACAACAGTACGAAAATGGAGCAAAATGAGATGGTCATAAATGGCAATATTAAAAGTTAACTTCTAGTTATAAGAAGAAATAGAAGAGTAGAAGTCTTTACATAGAACACTATAGTCCAGGGACTGTGGGGACCTTCAGAGATGAACTATGAGGAGACGGTGGTAGGGGAGAAAGCGAGAGGGGAACAGAAAGTCTGTATCCCTTTGAATGCCATCCATCTTTAAGTGCTTTGGTGAAACTTTATAAAAATAAAATAGCACTCCCCTTAAAAATAGAATAAACATTTCTTTTTCTTTCATTACTCTGAATGTTTAAGTAACAAATTAAATAAAGCTATAGGTGATTTAATTTACACATTTAAATGTATAAGCACATTTAAAATGTGATGACCCAAAGATACTTTGGAGCATATACTCTAAAGCCTGGTCTACATTCAGATCCCAACAATGCAACTGAATAGCTCTCAGGAGATTTAGAAAAATTACTTAATATTACCTAAACCGCAGTTTCACGTAAAAAGAAAAACAAAACTGCTTACCTGTCACACAGAGGCACCACAGGCCTAAGCGAGTTTACTAATCTAAAGAGCTGGGCCTGAAGCCTGTACATAGTGCAGTAAGACAGGTGTCTTCATTATGTAAACAGAATTCAGTGAAGATTAGACTATGTAAAGAGAATGGGACCCATGCAGAATGAACTCTACTGGAAAAACACTTCCTAAGGTGGTGCGTTCTAATAAAACTTACATGATAAAGGAAAATCCTTTCCCCTATGCCCTTTATATGGGGCAAGCATGAGCTATTCACTCTGCCCTTTAAAATCCAGGCCTGTTGAGCCAAAACAATTTACCTTGCAAGCTAAAATTTTGACTTGTAACAGTAATGGGAATATAATACAAAATGACTTCTTGGTTAAAAGTGCTTTCCAGTCAGTCCTCCTGCTGAGCAAACAGGGCCAAACCTGAGAGCAGAGAGCCTAACCCGGATACCCCTATCCCTTACGATGTGACCTGCTTGAGAGTGAGTGCGCCCTTGAATGTCTACAGAACCCCAGATCCAGGGTCCTTCTAAGATAGAAGCCAGGCACACTCAAGGATAGAACCCTCCCACACACTCAAGGGTTCAACATTCTCTATTACTCTGTCCCTCGAGACACACTTCCACGCACACTCACACACACACACACACACACACACACGCACACGTGCAAGTGAGCGAGTGAGCCTGCATTTGCCCTTCTGCACCCGCGTACTTTCCTCCCACAGGTACAGATAGTGCACCAACGCACACACAAGAGGCCACAGGACCTCTCTCAACTTCCTGAAGAACTCTCCAGACTCCAGAGAGAGACAGTACCAGTCTGAACTGCAGAATCCAGAAACAAACAGGGAAGGTTTCAGATAAGCCAATGGCCAGGGGCAGGCGAAAAAACACATCCAACATAAATCAGGACATCATGACTTCACCAGCAACCCCCAAAATTGATGGATAATCCAATTCATCAGAAGCACAGGAAAAAGTGCTTTCCAATTCTCATCTTCAGTTTTCAGGTGTGCAAATACTATTGTTTCCTCCCTAAACCTCTATATTCTAACGTGGCACTCAATCTTTTATTTATACTAGTCAGAACATTTCTGATACACTAATTCCAAAAAGAAAACAAATCTTTCTTGGAATAATGCTGCAATCTGTACATATCTTCCAGCAGTGAGTTTAAATGAATTTTATATGTGTGTATTTTCTCCAGACTGCCAGCTGCAAAACACACCTTAGAGCATCATTACAGATGAGATAATAATTACAAAACAAACCAATCTACTCTCACTGCACAATGACCTCAAACCATAGGACTGTAAAGCCATACTACACTGCCGAGAATAAGCATTTTGCCTGCTTGACATATATTTAGTATTAACCAATCAAAGTAACTTCATACCTTGGGCATGTAAGAAATTTACTAATCAAAGAACTTCATGCCTTGGACATGTATGAAATTTACCAACCAAAGAAATTCATACCTTGAGAGCATGTATGAATTTTACCAAAACAGAAACTATGCAGGACTGTCTTTAGAACTAGTCTCCTGGTACCATCAATCTACAGTGTAGAAATACCAATATCCCTACTGAACATAGTAACTAAGCATGAACTAACAATACAGCCTAATTAAGTAGTTAGAGGGGGATATAAAATACTAAAATACTGAGAATTCAGGAAAAGGGGTTACACTGTAAACAGGCTATGTTTGACACTCTATCTCATTTGTCTCCTTACATCAATTCTGGGGAGCCAGCCCCAATCACCAGCGGCTGTTTTCTATTTCCCTCCTACTTCCATTTCTGATGAAAAGCAATGATTATCTGGCCTCTGAAAACATAGATCTGCATTGTCATACTATTTTGAAAACAAACACACACCTCACAAAAATGTCATATAGTGAGCCTGCCCTGCAAATTTCTAATCTGCTAGATAAAAATCTAAATTTTACTTCTCTCTACCTAACATAATTCATATTGAAAAATGCCTATGACAAATTTTTTATCTTCCTCTTTATTCTTGACTCGTATTTTTAAAACGCTGCACCTTTATCTCAGTCAAAAAAATTAAAAAGGAATTAAAGTAACCTTCAAATTAGAAAACTGTAGACATGAAAATTCTCAAAGTACTTCACGGTAGCAACACTTAGAACCGTAACCAGTGGCCAAAGAGACAGCTTGCTTAACTGGTAACGCACTTAGAGCAGGAGAACCCGCACTTACAAAAAAAAAAAAAAAAAGTGGCTTATACTTTTGCAATGTCAGTGCTGAGTTGGCGCTTTCTATTCTATATTCTAAGGCCTTCAAATTGCGGAAAGAAATATACACATACACACACACAAAAAGGGCTTGTTTGTTCCAAGAGACTTCTAATCAGGTGGTGGCTCAAAGCTCAGTGCCCTTGGGACATGCAAACCCCCACTGCACAGAGAGAGACTGTAAGAGAGGAGAGTGGGTGTCAAGTGAAAAGGAGCACACAGCATGAACCTCGGAGACAAGGCTAACCACCTATCAAAATTCAAGGCTAATGTTGGAATAATGGACGGCCCCTTCACCATGTGCTAAAGTCCACTGTCAGAAAAGAGAATGGAATGTAGCTTCTAGAATGTCACTCTTCCACCTCTGCAGATCTATACAACTTAAAGGCTAATTCCCAGCTTGGCTTACCGACATCTGTGGTGAAAGGTAGCATGAGCTCTACTTTGTGGTTACACAACAGCAAAGACAGAGCTAGAAAACGAACATGCACTAGTAATGAAGGCTATGGGGATGAGGGGTATCGAGCTTGGGCAGCTTGGGCAGAAAGGGTCAAAGTCAGTGAAGCTGGCAGAGCTGAAACAAGCTGTAGGCTTTGACCCTGGGAGGAAAAGAGAGACCACTAACTACTTCAAGGAGTTCGGATGCTCTGAATCTAAGTCACTCTCTCACCACCACCTTAATTGGAGGCATATGTAAGACTGCAAATTCAAATAAAGAAAGCATTGTAAGCATAATCAGGCACACAGACACAAACATAACAAGCTTAAGATGTACCGACACCATTAAGGATGGTCTAGTCTAGCATCTGCTTCAAAATACCCTGTGTGTCATGTACGTGCATGTGCTTTCCTGGGGGCGTGTATGTGTGTGTGTGTGTATGTGTGTGTGTGTGTGTGTGTGTGTGTGTGTGTGTCTGCATTAGAAGACAGGGGACAAGATCTGGGGTAATTCTTTACGTACTGTCTGTAAATTTTGTTTGTTATTTGAGAAAGGGTCTCCCAGCTTGCCTGGAAATTGCTAACTCTGCTAGGCTGGCTGGACAAAGAGCCAGAGGGTCTACCTGTCTCAGCCTCGCTGGTGCTAGGATGTGACACTAGGCCAATCATCTACTTTTTTAATTCCTTCCTTCCTTCCTTCCTTCCTTCCTTCCTTCCTTCCTTCCTTCCTTCCTTTCCTTCCTCTCTCCTTCCCTCCCTCCTTCCTTCCTTCCTTCCTTCCTTCCTTCCTTCCTTTCCTTCCTCTCTCCTTCCTTCCTTCCTTCCTTCCTTCTTTCCTTCCTTCCTTCCTTTCCTTCCTCTCTCCTTCCTTCCTTCCTTCCTTCCTTCCTTCCTTTCCTTCCTCTCTCCTTCCCTCCCTCCTTCCTTCCTTCCTTCCTTCCTTCCTTCCTTCCTTCCTTCCTTCCTTCTTTTCTCTCTTTTTCTCTTCCTCTTCCTCTTCGTCCCTCACAGGCTCAGGTATTTGAGAACTTGGTCCCAGGTGGTGGTGATGTTTAGGGGGATCCTATAGCCTTGCTGGAGAAAGTAGAGGTGGGCTTTGAGAAATGAGAGCCTTCCCTCACTTCCAGTTTGCTCTCTCAGCTTCCTCTGTCTTCTGCCATGTCTACCACTTTTTTTTTTTTTTTTTTTTTGGTCATGCCTCCATGCCAGGAAAGACTCTTATCCCTCTAGAACTATAAGCCAAAATAAACTCTTTTTTCCATAGGCTATCTTTGGTCATGGCGTTTTGTCCCAGTAACTAATACATGTGGGTTCTGGTGAAAAACCAAGGTCTCCATGTTTGAAAAGCAAGTTTCCCCAGCTCCCAAAATACTTTTTCCATGACACACACACACACACACATACTTAAAAAAACCAAAAACTGGAGAGTAAACCTACAAAACTGATTTCAAAGCTCCTTAATAAGTGGTGCTCTGACAATCAATAAATGGGACCCCATGAAACTGAAAAGCTTCTGTAAAGCAAAGGACACTGTCATCAGAACAAAACAACAGCCTACAGATTGGGAAAGGATCTTCACCAATCCTTTATCTGACAGAGGGCTAATATCCAGAATATATAAAGAACTTAAGAAGTTAAACAGCAACAAATCAAGTAATCCAATTAAAAAATGGAGAACAGAGCTAAACAGAGAGTTCTCAATAGAGGAATATCGAATGGCAGAGAAACACTTAAAGAAATGCTCAACCTCATTAGCCATCAGGGAAATGCAAATCAAACGACACTAAGATTTTACCTTATACCCATCAGAATGGCTAAGATCAAAAACTCAAAAGGCAACACATGCTGGAGAGGTTATGGAGAAAGGGAAACCCTCCTCCACTGCTGGTGGGAATGGAAACTTGTACAACCATTCTGGAAAGCAATCTGACGCTTCCTCAAGATCCAGCCATACCACTCCTAGGCATATACCCAAAAGAGTCTCAAGTACACAATAAGGACATTTGCTCAACCATGTTTGTAGCAGCCTTATTTGTAATAGCCAGAAGCTGGAAACAGCCCAGATGCCCCTCAGTGGAGGGATGGATGCACAAATTGTGGTATATCTACACAATGGAATATTACTCAGCAATAAAAAACAAGGAAATCATGAAATTTGCAGGTAAATGGTGGGATCTGGAAAAGATCATCCTGAGTTAGCTATCCCAGAAGCAGAAAGATGCACACGGTATATACTCACTCATATAGACATATAATATAAGATAAACCTACTAAAATCTGTATACCTAAAGAAACTAATCAAGAGGGAGGACTCCTGCTAAAATGCTCAATTCCCATCCAGAAAGGCAAAGAGGATGGACATCCGAAGAAGGAGAGAAGAGGGAACAAGTCAGGAGCCTGACACAGAGGACCTCTGTAAGGCTCTGCCCTGCAGACTATCAAAGCACATGCTGAGACTTATGGGCAACCTTTGGGCAGAGTGCATGGAATCTTATGTAAGAATTGGGAAACAGTAAGATCTGGAGAGGACAGGAACTCCATAAGGAGAGCAACAGAACCAAAAAATCTGAGCACAGGGGTATTTCCTGAGACTGATATTCCAACCAAGGACTATGCATGGAGATAACCTAAGATCCCTGCACAGATGTAGCCTATGGCAGTTCAGTGAACAAGTGGGGTTCCATTGTAATAGGAACAGGGACTGTCTCTGACATGAACTGATTGGCCTGCTCTTTAATTACCTCCCCCTGAGGAGGAAGCAGCATTACCAGGCCACAGAAGAAGACAATGCAGCCACTCCTGATGAGACCTAATTGACTAGGATCAGAAGGAAGGAAAAGAAACCCTCCCCTATCAGTGGACTTGGGGAGGGGCATGCATGCAGAGGGTGGAGGAAGGGAGGGACTGGGAAGGGAGGAGGGAGGGAACCACAGGGGGATACAAAGTGAATAAAGTGTAATTAATTAAGAATTAAAATAAATAAATAATAAGTGGTGCTCTGTAGCATGATGTTGTGCTAGGTGTCTATTGTGTACTTCTGGGGACAGGTGCAGCTAGGGACCCTCTAAGATCATAGCTCAGCCTGAATCATGGCCCACTTCTTGTTAAAACTTCTAACTTACTCCATTCACTTTAGAAAAAGCTTAAAACAAGCCTTACACTAAGGCCATCATCCAGCCTACTCATGGCTGCAACTTTGCCTCCTCACCCCTGGAGAACATGACCCTGAGGTAAAACTGTCACCTTTCTGTCTGCTTCCACATCTTTTATGTCCCACTTGTGCCTCGCTCTGGGAGTTGTCTTCTGCTTATTTCCACCTACCCAAATCCTCTTATGTCTCAGGGTGACTACAGTGTCCCCTCCATCAGAACAAACTTCTTCTGCCTCAGGATTCTTGGCTTTTTCCCTTGCTTTCTTCCTCTGTGTTCCACTAACGTGCATAATGGCACCATCCTCACTTGCCACCCTGCCTGCTCGCACCCTGTCACGGGCCACAGTCCTAAGAAAGAGGCTGCCCAACGTGTATCTTAGGTGTTGGCTGAGCAACTGAGCATGCACTGCCCATATATGAAGAAAAGTATTTGTTTATCAGGAAAAGCTAGGGCTAAAGATTGAGTTATTTGTAATAGCCAGAAGCTGGAAACAGCCCAGATGCCCCTCAGCTGAAGAATGGATGCAGAAATTGTGGTACGACTATACAATGGAGTATTACTCAGCAATGAAAAATAAGGAAATCATGAAATTTGCAGGTAAGTGGTGGGACCTGGAAAGGATCATCCAGGTGATCATCATCCAGGTGAGTGATTTGTCCCAGAAGCAAAAAGACACACACAGTATATACTCACTCATATAGACATACAACATAGGACAAACCCACTAAAATCTGTGCATCTAAAGAAACTAAGCAAGAGAGAGGACCCTAACTAAAACGCTCAATCCCCATCCTGAAAGGCAAAGAGGATGGACATCAGAAGAAGAAGAAAACAGGAAATAACCTAGGAACCTGCCACAGAGGGCCTCTGAAAGCGTCTGTCATGCAGACTGTCAAAGCAGATGCTGAGCCTGATGGCCAACTGTCGGGCAGAGTGAATGGAATTTTATGTAAGAAGTGGGAAATAGTAAGAGCTGGAGAGGAAAGGAACTCGACAAGGAGAGCAACAGACGAGAAAATTTGAACACAGGGAACTTCCCAGAGACTCATACTCCAACCAAGGACTATTCATGGAGATAACCTAGAACCCTGACAATGCAGCCACTTCCGATGAGAACTCATGCCTTAGATGTACAAAAAGGAATTAATGCTCAACTAAAAGGAGGCTTGATGGTGTTCAATCAGAGGATTGACCTCGGGCAGGAGCAAATTGATACTCTATGGCAAATCACTCAACTTGGCTGTCAATGAAAGTATGCTGGACTTTGTGTCACTAGCATACAACATGAGAATTTTTCCTGTGCTGCAAATCTGTCTAAACAATTGTCTAGCTATATTTTAGGTAATTGGACTGGATACTACGATGGAGCAGCTGAGAGTGGCCATTGTCACAATAAATTCTACCAGAGTGGACGCAGGACTAGCCACAGGATTATCATCATGGATTGCTGCAGCCATGAATCATCTGAAGGAATGGGCGGGCATGGGAGTGTTAGCAGGCCTTCTGGTGTTGGTCTCCTTGGTTTGCCTGTGGTATATATGCAAGATTAGAGTCTCACAACAGTGTGATGCAGCCATGATCATTCAGGCCTATACAGCCATTGAAGCAGGACATTCTCCCCAAGCATGGTTGGATACCATAAAAAGCTAAAATGATACGCTCAGGATGCGAGGCTAAGCACTGCACTCAGGGTCAGCCGCTTTCGACCCAGAGAAGAGCATGTCTGATTGCATGGGAGTTGATGCCCCAGGTCCTGCCTCTGAGAAAAAGGTATCGGACGGGTCTGATGCTCTTTGGGTGGATGACACCTAAATGAACATCTGTACAAAGTCCCAATTTATTTCTAATATCAGAGATCAGACCTCTACTCTTGCCTGATGCGTCTAAAACAAAAAGGGGGAACTGTACAGAGCTGTGTAATGCCGCGCCTTAAAGATGGAGCTGGTTTCCACCTTCCACCTTCCTGATGGTGAGTGCTCTCTGTCACGAACAATTCCACATTTGGCTAAGGCTGAGGATCTGGCTTGCTTCCACGTATGTGGACCTATCTGCATTGCCCACGTGGCACGCTGGGGTTGGCTACCCAGAGGCTATTTAAGATGTGGGCTGGCTTTTCCCAGGGTCAGATGATTGTTCAAGGTTCCTGAATAAACTGCATTGAAAAAATAAAAAATTAAAAAAAAAGGTGCCATTAGAATGGGAAGCATGCCATATTCTGGGTCAGTCTAAATTTGCCTTAGTCCCATTCTGGCTGCTGTATCTAAATACCACGAGTAGGAAGTATATGCGTAATAGTGCTTATTTCTCATTGTTCAGGAGGCTGAAAGATGCTAGGTTAAGGTTCTGGGGATGCAGAGTCTGGTGAGGGCTGCTGCTGAGTTAGACCATGTTTTCCTCCCGTTTCAATGGAAGGTGTGCGAGTGGGCACACCTTCGTTAGTCCCTATCGCAAGGGCTGTTCTTTCATGGTCTGATTATATCGCAAAGACTTCACCTCCCCAAGACCATCACCAGGGGACATAGGCCTAAAATGAGTGTTCACAGTTACAACACCCCCCTCCGTGTCTGTAACTTTAGTGTAGGGGTTTGGGTTCAAGGTTCCTGAATAAACTGCATTGAGAAGAACAAAAAAAAAAAAAAAGATCAGAAAGAAGGAGAGGAGGACCTCCCCTATCAGTGGACTTGGGGAGAGGCATGCATGCATAAAGGGGGGAGGGTGGGACCGGGAGGGGAGGAGGGAGGAGCTTATGGGGGGATACAAAAGGAATAAAGTGTAATTAATAAAAGTTAAATAAAAAATTAAAAAAGCATCAAAAAAGAGTAGAATCATAATGGAATTAGTTATTATAAAAAAATAAAAAAAAAGAAAGTTATACAGGGCCAGTGCCTTCAATCAGATGAGAGCCTTCTATCTTCTTTCCAAGTATTATGCCTTTAGCCTTCAATAAAAAAGTTACATAACAAGCACGGTAATAAATCAATGTTTTCTCTAGTAAAGGGTGAGTGTGTCAACAATCAAAACAGAACTATCAAGTGGCCTAGTAGTAACACCATTTTTGCATTTATCTTACTTAAATCAAGTCTCCTAAATATGGTAGTGTGTCTGTGTTTTAAATATATATGCAACTATATCTCAAACTGACTTAGTTGCTTCTTCATTTGATAAACATTTATCAAGTAACTGCTGTGTACTTAAACGCTGAGCTAAAAACATAGGTCTTCAAGCAGTTAAACCGAAATGTGAAGAAAATCACAGGGCAGAGAGCGAACACAAGTTCGCTCCACTAACCCAAGTGGAAATTTGCACCCAGTTCTGCACTACAGACGGGCTGCAAGCAGCAGGAAGAAGCATCTGAGACATTTTCAAGGTCAGATAGCTCAAGTGGCTGAGAAGATGGTCCAGGCATCAAGTGCCTGATTTGCAAATATGAGGACCTGAGTTCAACCCACCAGAACCCAGGATAAAAGGTGAGTGATCCAAGCTTGTAATCTTAGCTCTCAGGAAAAGGGGATAGAGGGATTCCTGGGGCTTGCCAGTCAGCCAACACAGCCTACTTGGCGAGTTCCAAGCCAGCAAGAAACCTAGTCTCAAAATTTGGAAGTGCCTCAGCATTTAACATTGCTCTCTTACCTCCACACACATGCACATACACCCCTACATTCCTGTGCATCCTCATACATGCACACACACATACACATACACACACACATAGTTCAGACAAGCACACACACGCATATTGCAATACATCATCAAAATAAAAAGAAAAATGCAAACACAAAACCTTTAAACACTATCATTACTGAAGTTACAGGAACACTGCTTGACTGTGAAGCTAAGCAGATAGCAAACAGTTGTGCGGAATACACTATGCTTTAACAGGAGCAAAGCAACAGCCATTACTATCATTTGATAATAAATGGTGCTTCCATATTTTATGAAAATTATACATATTACATATGATCACATGCCTAGGAATCATTAGCATTTACTACATATGCCTACCATACCCTATTAAAGTTTCTGAAGCAGTGGTTCTCAACCCATGGGATGTGCCCCTTTTGGGGTCACATATCAGATATTTATATTATAATTCATAACAGTAGCAAAATTACACTTATGAAATAGCAATAAAATAATTTTATGGTTGGGGTCACCACAACATGACAAACTGTATTAAAGGGTCACAGCATTAGGAAGGAACCAATACTCTAAAATTATCTACAATGTGATTGCCATAACAATAGTGAAATCAGACCAATAAGAAATCTTATTCTAACCACAAATAGATATTTTAGAAACATTATTAAAACTGAACAATAAGTTATCAATAATTATTAACTAATTACTTTTTATATTTTATAAATACATACTAAAATATTCTTACCTTAAATATGTGCCATATATGAAGAATAATGCCATCATTAGTCCATTTAACATAAAAATTACAGCAACATAAAAGCAAGCAGGATCTCCCAATCCTTTAAAAATAAACAAAACATATGTTCTAGCCACAAATTATGTTATGAGTCTAGCAATTTACATTAAACTGTGCTTAGTGTGAAACGGTTGCCAGATAAATGGTTTCCTTGGTTCCCATATGAAAACAGGACATGAATACAGAATAGTGTGGAGAATAGTATTATTCAGATATGCTGTTCTAAGCTGTCTAAGGAGGTCTGGGGTGTTGGGTGGGGCTGCAGCAGAGTAAGGCAGAGGCAGCACCACTGCCTCCAGGAAGAGGGCAGCAGCAGGCATGGTGATAGTTGGAGTGAAGCTACTTTGGAAAGAGTACAACTACAAGGTACTTTGTGGTGTACCTAGCTATAAGAAAGCTCAAAGTCCATGGAAAGGTGACATGTAGACATCCTGGGGAGACCTGAACTAGAGGAGCCGAAGGACCAAAATATGACTAAAACAGCTCTGGTTAGTCCACTTTCCCCAGCCATGTATGTGACTACCTGGTGACCATGGAAGCAAACCAGCCTGCCCAAATGTGCAAGTGGCAGAAACCAAGAGCATAATAAAATGGTTATTACTTATACCATTTGGGATGGAGTAAGTCTACTTAGTCCAACAGGTAAGTGGACAACATGGAAAAAAGCTTACCCTCACAGCTTTCAATTGAACTGAGTCCTTCTCCTCTGGTAACTGTCCAGCATATCTTGGTTTGAATACCAATCAAATCCATTATTTTGGTATAAATCCGGTACCAACTGGCTAAGATCACCTTTTCAAAGAAAATTCAGATGTCATAAGAAATATTTTTCAAGCCAGGCAATGGTGGCACACTCCTTTAATCCCAGCACTAGAGAGGCAGAGGCAGGTGGATCTCTGACAGCTTGAGGCCAGCCTGGTCTACAGAGAGAGTCCAGGACAGCCAGGGGTATAGAGAGAAACCCTGTCCTAAAATTTTTTATAAAAGAAAAAAATATAGTTTTCATTAATAGAATATGTTTTAGAGATTTTAATGTTTTTTTCTATGTGTCACCTGTTTGGCTCCCTCTACGTCCAGTTAAAGGAGGGTCAGCCTCTTCCACAGACCCTTCAGTAGTCAAGTCTGACTGGTGATGCACAAGTGAGAAGAAAGAAAATAAATCTGCAAAATTTACATTTTTCAAAAATATAAAATTCCATCAAGGAACATAAAAGACCTAAACAAATATATATATATATGTATACATGTTTGTAATCAAATATATATATACATTTAATATAAATTCATTTATCAAATTAGTTTGTAAAGCTAAAACAATCCTAGCCAATTTCTCATTATTCTAGGAAAGTAATAAATAAATAAATAAAAGGAGAATGTCCTAATGAATATAAAGGTCTATCACTGAGAGTAACTGAAATAGTATGTTGCTGGCAGAAGCACACCCACATGGACTGATGCCCTATGTGAAGGCAATGGGCAGCAGCTGGTCCACCTTCCAGACAGAGGCACTCCCAGCCCCAGCCGCTGCCCAGATAGATGGTTGGTAGCTGACAGCTGTCAACTCTGCAGATCTGCTCTAGGCTGAAGAAAGTAATGTACTCAAGGTCACACAGGAAAAACTGCATCCTAGAACAGGCTAATCAATACAAGTGATACATAGTTCAGGGGCCTTTGCCAGAGGAAGGATAGCTGTGCAAAGCTACCCCAGCCCAGTGAACCCATGAATGAGATTCACTAGGGTTTTTGAAGAAACTCCATCATAGCTCAACTCCTTTTTATACCTCCTTCTGTCTCCATCCAACCTCCCTCAGGTATAAACCCAAGGGCACTGATACACTTGCTACAAATAAATTTCTACCTCAGAGTTTACTTTCAGGACCTCCAATGAGGTGAGTCATTGATATGTACACTAATTATGCACATAGAAAAGAAAGCTACTTCAAATCAGTGCAGAGGAAACAGGCCTGTCATCAGTGTAAGTTACAAAGACCAGTGTGACAAAAATAGTATTCTACAAATGCATCAATGCAAACTCCAAATAAGTTAAAAGTATAAATATATAACTATAAAGAATAAATATTTTACATGCATGGTTAAAAGTCATAAATTAATATAAGCATAAAATGTTGCATAGAAAAAATATGCATTCATAGCAAAAATATTTTATTAATGTCATAATGATAAAATCTTATGTATAAAAAAATGAGTCTTTAAAGAAACTCAATAGAAACATATATACAAGAGGGCAAAAATAGGAATTTTTCAAAATAAAAATTGATATTTATATAACACTGAAATGTATACATATACATGAATTGAATAAAATACATACAGTACTTGCAATTTTCTTATCTATTAAAAATAGCAAGGATGCAAATCAGCATTTCCCAAACTGCTGTTGGCAGGGATTCAGTCGGTATAACCTATGTGGAAGGCTTTTGGCAATATGCCCCCAAATCATTACAATACATATTCTGCTAAACTGAAGGTCTATATTCACAAATTTATAGTTTTTTTTTAAAAAAAAATGAATAAATGTTTTGCTGGTAAATTCTGTCAATTAAACACAAACATAGAATTATCTTGGAAGAGGGAATCTTAATTGAGAAAACATTTCCAAAGGTTGACCTGTAAGCCAAGTGTGGGCATTTTCCTGATTAGTTATGGATGTGAGGGCCCAGCCCATGTGAGCAGTGCCCCTTGTGGCCAGGTAATGGGAAGCAAGCCAGTTAGCAGCACCCTTCCACGGTCTCTTCTTCAGTTCCTGCCTCCAGTTTCCGGCCTTGAATCCCTACTTTGGTTTTCCATTACATAAGCCACATAAACTCTTTCTTCCCCAAGTTCCCTTTGATTGTAAGTGTTTTGTCAAAGCACTAAAACCTAACTAAAGGCAGATGTGTATAATAAAGATTTAGATTCATGGATGTTTGCTACCACTTTGCTTAGAACGTTCACAAGTTTGAAAAGTTAAATTGTCCATAGAAAATGAGCTAAAGGCCACAATAGTACATCATGCATCCAGCCATTAAAAATGACATGATGACATCCATGGCTACACAGAGAAACCCTGTCTTGGAAAAAAAAAAATACACAATGAAGGGGAAGTCGTAGAGAGGGTGGATACAAATACCACAACCAAAAGACAAAACACACACACACACACATAAAAAAAATATTGCATAGTTTTAATCCCATTTTTGTAGTCTACTTGCATATAGTAACAGAAAATATTCAAGAATATTTAAAAATATTCAATATTTGTGAGAAAACACTGAACTGTGGAGGGCATTTGTACTGTTTACTCAATAATCAACCCTAGAGAGGGAAGGATGTTACCCTAGACAGGGAGGATGTTACCCTAGACAGGGAGGATGCAACCCTAGAGAGGGAAGGATTATATCCTACAAAGAAAAGGATTGTTATCTGACAAATGACATGTGACAGTCATGGTCATTTCTTGCTAGGAACTCAACAAATGTAGAGAGCTCCCTCGCTTTCTAATAATGCAACCACAATTACAGTTCCCAGAGATTTAAAATTTCCCCCAATAAACTCCTTCCCATGGCACTTATTTTTTATTAAAAAATGAAATAAAATTTAGTATGGTCAATCAGAACTTAAGAGTTAGGATCACATTTAATTTTTAAAAAGCATTTTTTTTTCTACGAAAAAAAATCCCAACTGATAATAATAACTTACCTCAGGGTAAAGATTAAACCTTTTTAATGTGTTAATAACAAGGGGATATTCAGTCAGCTTGTCATTCATTATCATCCATACTCCATTTAAAAATGAGGGTGCTTCCACAATAGTCTTGAAGTAAGAATAATAAAGCCCCTAAAAAAAGGATACGCTCCAGTTACAATAAAAAGTACATAGTTATTCAACTTCTTAGATTACAAATATTTAAAATACACTGGTTTTGAAAAACTAAGCACTCAAGCAGGTAATAGCTACAATTAATTTCACAGGTTTCTGATCACTTATAAACTCTTAGGTTGTAAAAAAGTACAGAATTTCATCTTAATTGAAATAATTAAATGGAAAAATAGCTTCAAAAATAGTTTCAGAATTTAAATATGTATACATGTAATTCAGTGCATGCAATGTATGAAGTCTATTCAATACTCAAACTGACATCAATCTTTTCTCCTCCAAATTTACATTCAAAAACACAAATGTGATTTTTAAAAGACTGCAGATTATACACATTCCTGTCAAACAATAATTTTACAGATCATTTTCTCCCATAGCAACTTGGTATAGAGTGAACCCTGGGGACTGCGAACAGTTGTATTTTGAGGGAAATAGGAATGTTTAGAGGGACATGCTACTTTCTAAAGGTTTGTAACAACCTTTAGAAATGGCATGAGATACACAATGAGGCAGGGCTGAAGATGTGGCTTACGTGGCTCAGTGCTCCCAGCACACAGGACACTCTGAGCTGTAACCCCAGCACTTGAAAAGTGAAGGCAGGTGGGACAAGAAGTCAAGGTCATCCTGACTACAAAGTCAGTCTGAGGCAGTTAACCAATTAATTAATTAATTAATTAATCACAAAATCCCCTCAGAGTTCATGAAGCTCAGGCAAAGTCCGAGAGGCAGTGTAAAGGACACAGAGGGATAGAGGGCAAATGCCACCTTCTCTGCAGTTTCACTGGAGTGGACAGCCTGCCAGGCCCTGAACATAGGAAGGTAACTTTCTTATTACCCAGAATGTGCCAGAGAGAGGAAGCTTGATTCTGCCTGGAGTTAGGTCTCACGTAATCCTTTCTAAAATTATATTTCCTACTGTATTAAGTTGACAAGGTCTCTAAACCTTTCTTGTCGGCCAGCGCTGGTGAATATGGTCTCATTGGGAAGAGGGTTCTTAATGATATAATCAAGTTCAAGTAAGGACAGAGCAGATTATGGTGACTCTAAATTGAACACAACATTAAGACACGGAAAGACAGATGGAAAAACATGAAGAACAAAACGATATGAAGAGGACAGAAGCAGAGACTGAAGAGTGATGCAGCAACAAGCCAAGGAAACACAGACAGTCAGCAAACCCAAGCTGGCCTCAGGAGAAGTTTGCCTTGCTGACTGGCTCCCTTCTAGACTCTGAGCTGTCAAAAAGCAGATTCCCATTGTTTTCATTCAACGGAAGACCCTGTTACTGAAGTTTCCCCAGGCTCCTCAAGCTACTTACTGTAACTACCCTGCTCTGTGAGTGTCATTTTAGAAACATATTAACATTTATTTAATCACAAAACACACAACTTTCAATATTTAAGTAACAAAAATAAAGAAAAAAGGTTAATTATTTATCAAATTGGAAGAGAATAGCAAGTAATCCTACCAGGCATTCTAAGTGGAGCACAGCATAGCATTGAGACAGGCTATGAGGAAACCCTGAATTTTGTTTAATAATTATATTTCTAGTAATGAATTTGACATTTTCATTCTATTAAATAAATAATTTGGAATTAATACTCTCAGAGTAAAGCAAATTTAATATCAATGAAAATAGATCATATTCTAATTTTATTTTTAAAAATCTTAATATAAATTCCTGACTTCCTGCTTTTTGTTTAAAAAACAAAAAGGTTGCTAATTCTGCTCACTAAACATCCAAGGCTCAGTAGCCCATGCAGTAGCAAAGGAGCTCCAGCAGCACAGAGGCCTGCTCTCTACATGCCATCTGCAACTGAAAAGAACTAAGGCTCCTTGGAAAGCTGGCTGCCCGAAGGCCTCTGTAGGAGCTGTCATGCAGCACCCCAAATTAAGAAGGCCCTGGACACCAAGGAAACACTAGTGAGGTCACACTGAGGGTCAGCACAGCCAACAACAAGACAATGGCCAGCTCCAAACACCAAAGGTTACACAATATGGGCCAATGAGTCTGCTGATTCTGACTAGAAGATGTGAGAGGATTAATTTATTTTTATGAAAAAAAATGTAAATAAAAGAACTGATCATCTTGCTGACTTTTCACTAAGAAGTAAGCCTCAGAGAAAAACTGAAGCCACAATGCAGGAAAATTCTTTACAGAGTTACAAGTCAGCATTTTAAGAAAAATAATGACAAGTGTGTATTCCAACAAGATGAGTGAACTACCTGAATGGCTGGGCATTAAGAAGGACTCAGCCGGACCATTCCTTAAGCTGCTCCCCAGAATGATCATCTGGGAAGGCAACAGGTGTGTACTTAAATGCTACAATAAAAGTGTGAAGCACCAGCTGGGAATTTTTCCTACCTGAAAAGGAGTCATATTTTCCGTTAGTTTTCAGAAGACAAAGGAAATGGGAATCAAGTGAAAATGTGAGTTACAATGGACATTTTTATGTAACATATGTATGTATACTATATGTATGTTGAGGCATTGGTAGAGAGATGGATAGACAGACAGAGACAGATGATAGATAGATGAATAGAAGATAGATGATAGACAGAAGATAGATGGGTGATAGGTAGATAGATAATGATAGACAGATAGACCAGACAGATAGATAGATGATAGACAGGTGGCTCCTCAATAGATAAATGGTAGAAAAACAAACAGAAAGAGGGACTTAGAGATCAAAGACTCAGCAATACAGCAGCTAAACACAAGTACAGACAGTTTGCATCTTCAGTTTGCATTATCAACTGCTGTCAAGTACCAATCAGCTCGTTCAAACACTGGTTTTAATTTGATGGTGCTAAGAAATCGCTAAAAGTCCTTTGTGGATCTTAGCAGGCACTAGTGCAAGAGTCTAGTGTCCTTTACAGAGATGGACAGGGGGTGTGGAAGGCTGGATGCTGTCTGTTGTTGAAGCTACAAGATGAGCTGGGGCTGTCATGAAATATAGTGTGGCAGAGGCACCTTCAATGAGCCCTTCCAAGGTGTGCCCCTGGGGACAGCACCACACAATTATTGGGAAAGAGAGAGGAGTGAGGGCATGGGAAGGGATAGAGGCAAGCAAGCAGACTTGTAGACAGGCAGACAAATGGAGTAGAGCCATGAGGACAGACAGGGGCAGAGAGAGAAGGGAGAGAATGCCAAGAGAGCTATGGAGTGGCTGGTGGTCCTTTTGTACTCAGCACACACCTGTTGTACCTGGCAGGGTGTGTCCTAAACAATTGCCAGGTCCCTGAGGGCAGGCCAGCAGAACGCCTGTATACTAACATCTACTCCTTTTACTTGGAAATGTGTTGGTAAAACCTTTCATGTCAAAGAGCTTTGAAATATTTTCAGTTCCAAAGTACTACAATGAAATGCTATACACACAAAAAACTAACCATTTCAGTGCGGAAAGCCATTTCCCTTTCCAGTGTGGAGAGGTGAGAAAAATGCCGATCATTTTCAAAGAGGTGCGTTATGTGACTCCTGGAAACATTAAAACAACAAAGCAACAGGGCTGAAGATTATTCCAAAAGCAAAGAGGGCAGTCCTACAGATTGTTGACAGTTTGCAATAAAACTGAAAAACAATTGTATCTATATTTGTTTTCTACCAGGTTTCAACAATTCTCTCCATAAGAAAACACATTCCAATTAGATTTTAACATTAAAATAAACCATAACAATATTTTAAGTGATGTACTATAAAACCATAGATCACACTGAATGTGCCATGGGTACTATTCAGAAACTGTCTGGTTCACAAAATGCAGACATTTCTTCACCCAAAAGATTAAAAACATCAATCTAATGCTCAACATGCACACCATATTAATGTTAAGCAAATTAGAGTATCAAATATAGCCTCTTTAATAATGGATAACTTTATATAAAAGTTTTATTATTCTGATCCTGACTTATCAATGAAACTAATCTTTCAGAGGATTGTTGTATAAATAAGATACATTCATCCTTAAGATACAGAAGCTAGTCTTTTAAATACATGGGATATAGCGTTTGTAAGTTATAAACATTTGCATAATATATATCATTGAAGAAAAACAATCTTACCAGTGCAATAGGGCTGCAAAGGAAGCTGAAAGAAAAAGAAATTTATATTATTATTTTAGCATAAAAAAAGATTTTCTCCTTACAGATAAGCACTTCAATGAAATCCAGCACATTCAGAGCCAAATGGCTGCAGTCCACACAAACACTCCCAAGATACACTTCTAAAGCCTGAGCTGTGGAAAACTTGAACCAGGCTTAGCATGTTAGCATTGAGGAGAAACTACTGACCCTTCAAAAAAAGTACTGAGGCTAAGCCTACACAACACCAACAGACCAGCTCAGGCTCTAGCTACAGTTTTTATTCACTCACTCACTCAGTCTGCAAAATACATGAGGTCCTATTATTGCCAGACATTGTACAAGAACTATTAGATGGAAACCACTACAAAAAGACCTCATAGCAACAGAATCAATAGATAAAGATTCCTTAGAACAAAAAACCACAATGACTAGTAGAGCCAGCATTACAATTGAGATACACAAAGTACCACTACCTTTTTTTTTTTTTAACTACCTCAGTGCCTGGATTTGTTTTATGGGAAGTCCCACTATTATTTATAGATATAGTAATATAAAATGGAAGGAGAAAATAAGAGGCAGAGAAAGAAAGACTCAGAGCAAGGCTAACAATAACACAGAGCACATCACAGATCAGTTCACTTTCTGCCCAAGTACAAAGATCACTGCAAACTGCAGATTTTAGACTTTGTCTCCATAAACATAGTATACACACACAGTTATTCCAATCACTTTTCAATTACCCTTGAGAAAAATTCTATCAGCTAGTACAAAGGGAGGAGCTCTTATCCTCAAAGCTTGGGACAAGAAGTGTTTCAAATTTTAATCTTTTTTATTTTGAAATATCTGCTTGTATATAATAAAATAGTTGGAGACAGCACCAGTGTCTGGACAAATCCACTTATGTCTCTGAAATACTGTTACAGTCAGAAGGTGCTTTTACATGGTACTTTCAGGATGAAGGTCAGGGGTAATAGTTTCCACCTGTGCCCAATGTTAACACTCAAAGTGCTTCAGACTTTGGATTGCAGATTCGAAATATTCACCCTATTCCTATTTTAAATTTTTTCTAATGTCCATGAAATAATTTATATGCAAATGTACAATACTGGTAATGTATAAATATATGAAAACTAATCTGTGATACATTTGTTTAGCTCATTTTCTTTCAATTTATTAATTATAGTATTTTCAGCTTATCATTTAAAATTTTCCATTTCAGACAGTATTATTAGCAAATGCTAATTTTTCTGTTTTATAATTTTACCATTAGCATCTTCTACTTGGCCAACATAACATTCTAGAATATCTGGTAAAAACAGACATGCTAGGCTTGATTTCTTACTTGAACAAGTTTCATCATCTATTCTGTAGTGAAAATGAGGATTTACTTTGTGTTCTCAAAAGTATCATACTCTCTTGGGAAAAGGATGGAAGATGCCAGATGTTTTTAGTTCCTTTAATCAGCTTCCTTAGCACCAGTGTGGACAATAGGAAATCCTGGCATTACTGGCACATGAATGGCACTTTTTCAATCTCTTCCTTTCAAGTTAGTGATAACACCCAAACATTACACACCTACCCAGCACTTTGGATGAGCTTTACCTACAGGAAATCAATAAATCTACACAGCTTCCCTGCTGGGGTAGGCGTAAGTGCTCAGTTACGAAGAACTGGGGCACACTGCGGGTGAGTAACTTGCTGAATGATACACCATGGATTGGGCAAATGGAAAAGCTAATGATCGAGGCTGAAGACTTCTGAGCTAAGATCCACAAACTGTACGGCCTCTGTAGAAGAGGACAGAAGGGAAGACAGTGCCAAATTCTCAGTCACCTTGGCCATAAATAATTCTTAATCCCAGCCCCTTTTTATTTTAAATAGAGAAGAAAAAATTGCTGCAATGCATCCCTCAATACAGCAAATATACTTTTTAGACACTATTAATTATTAGATGGGGAGAAGGCTCAGAGCAGAGAATATTTGCCACAAAAGTGTGATGATCAACCCAGCACCACATGAAAAGCTGGGTGTGGTAGTCAGCAGCATTTGTAAGCCCAGCACTGGAGAAACAGAAAAGGGAGGATTTCCAGGGCTCATGGGCCAGCCAGCTTAGTCTAATTTTCAAGCCCCAGCCCATTGAAAGACTCTTGTCTCCATATAACAAAATGGACAGCTCTTGAAAAATAACACCCATGCTTCTTCTGGCATCCACAGGTGCAAGCTCATAGACACAGGCACACAGAGACACACAGCTGAGACACAGACTCACACACATATACAGGCAGGCTTGAGCGCACACACACACAAAATGTATAAAAGTGTATAAAAAAGAATGTATAATGTGTAAAAAGAACTCTTATATTAAAATCTGGAGATAAATTTATTTAAAATGTGTATATTGTGTCACTTGAAGTTACAGTATGGCTTTGTGTACAGTTATAGTACTGCTTTGTGAACATGTGATTTAGGAATAAAGACAAAGTGACAGAAACTTCTAAAAGCATTTCTGTAATTTTCTTGGCATCAAAAAAGAATATTCTAAAAAAAAAGAATATTCTAACTTATTTTCTCTAAATTTGTATCCGTTAATTATTAACCCTTTTATACTTGATGTGTGTGTTGGTGGAAAAGGTCTAACAAAATAGATAACCCATTTCTCTCCACTTAAACAGATATGTTCTTTTTGTGTTCTCAGTTTTTCTTATTTAAAAAACAAATCTGCTGATTAAAAACAACAACTGAAAGAAGGTTAAGGAAAGGTGATTGCATAGGATCTCACTCCTTACCATCATGGTTTTGAAAGCCCTCTCAGTTGGGCTGGAAGCATTGTATGGCCCAGGCCAAAGCTCAGTCAGAGCTGGGCTTTTACCTTAACTCTTGACGGTTAAGTACTTTGTAGCAGGTTCTATGTTACAATTTTCTATGTATCAATTTTCAATCCTGCAGGATTTGAGGTGAAACATTATAAATAAAACTCGAAGTCTCTTCTTGCAGCTAGATTCTAGCTAAACAAGATAGAGCCTCACTGTCCTGTAGACCAGAGTTTAGAAACAAAGTTCCTAGTATTCATTAGCCTGAGGATACAGCTGGGGTGCAAATGACTTAGAAGCTACTGTGTCTAACTAAGAGTGATGGGAGGATATACACGAAACCCTAACCCTGTCTTGGTAGTAAAGAAGCTAAATTGAACCTTCTGTTAGACACCCACCTCTACGTAAATCTTTTCTCCTTTACTCCCTGCAAGTTAGACAGATCGTTGAAGCCAAGTCTCAGGATTTCCTGCCACATCGGTGAGCAGAGTAGCCCTGAGTTTTCTCAGCTTACTGGGCCAGCCGCAGGGTGGGAAGCATGCAAGTGGATCTTCTGCCCTACTGGAGCGCTTGACAACCACATTTCTCCTGCCCAAACCATATTTCACCTGCCCAATGCTGACTCCACATTCCAACCACAGCCCAAGAATCCAAGGACAGCTGGGAAGGAGTCAGGTATGTGCCAGGTATAAGGTGACGTTTAGGGGGTTCCAGAGACCCTCCCTTGAACATTAAGAGTCCATTGTATTGCTCTTGGTTACACTGCTGATGGTGAGACCCAAGCACTAAAGACATACTGAGTCACACAAAGGACATGGATTGAGCTGGTACTGACCAAAAAGCTTCATCCTACTACTCAGCTCTCACAGTGCTGGAAGGTTCTATGCTTGGTACATAATCAGCAGTTTTATCCAGCTCTGAACCCTGTAAGCAAGCTACAATAATTACTGCCCTGTCAAGACATGCCACTGATGAAATAGTGGCACAAATATTATAAGAGTAATCAATCAGTTTCTGGTTGAATTTAAAGCCTAAGCCACAAGACAGAAGTCACACCTGGTATGATTAACTGAGCCAAGAACCTATGGTTAGTCAGGTCACAGGCCTTTGAGGAAAACCTACTACTATTATCCCGCTAAATGAACATGGTAATAAAATGCCTCTTAAGTTACCTTATACCCATACATTACTTTGCTGCTCAACCCTCACCAGGGAAGCTTCTTGTTCTGGTAGATGGTGACTGATACCTGGACCCACAACTGCTCAACGTGCAGACAGAGAATAAGAGACTGTGGAGTGCTCAGCTCTAAATGGGACATCTCTAATGCATCCCCTTCCTCCAAAGCTCAGCAATCACTGCCAAAGAGAATTCAGAAAGACTGGAGAGCCAGCGGAAGCAGATCTCTGAAGCAAAACAGTATTTGCCAGGCATGGCAAAGCCTTGAACACACAGATTCAGGGGCTATCCAAGATATTCACAAGATCCAGACAGCCAAAATTCCAGCATGCTGGGTGAGTGGCCCTACCCCTAGTTGCGGAAATACTAGCAAAGGTTTCCTGCTGTGGGAGAGAGACTGGATTTTCTTCAGGGCTGTGTCCTCTGGGCGGCTTTCCATCCTCCTTAGGCTATCCTGCATCCATGCATACTCACACTGGCCCCACTAAGTGAAGAAAGTGGGGTTTAAACTAAGCAGATAAAGTTGAGAGGAAAAGTTGGGATGGGGGTGGACAAGGAAGGAATGGGAGATGGATTTGATCAAAACATATATGTATGTATGAAATTTTCAAACAATAAAGTCATGAAAATTATGTGTATCATCAATTGTGAAATACCTAAATCAAAAATATGTTTAAAAAAATAAAAAAGGGTCCAAGACTATTTCTTTAGGTCCTGATGGGTCCCCAGTGGCAAGGTAGGTGTCAAAGCAGGTAGGGAAGGGAATCAACTGGACAACCCCTGGGTCAGGAGAGAAAGCAAACAGCCAAGCCTTCCTTCTTAATGGCACGGCCCAGTCCTGTTCACCTTCTTCCTGCACCCGGACATCTGCCCACCACTCAGTCCCTCAGCAGAACAGCAGACACCGTGGGCCTTCCTGACCCTATCTCTAGGGAATAGCTGAGAGGCAAGGGATTAAGTATCTGCATTTGAAGATCCTCCAGCAGAGTCAATGCTGAAGTTGGGGACCCAGTTCCCTCTCCTTCTGCAAGGCACGAGGGCAGAAGCAAGGAAGCACATGTGGACCTCTCTTTTTGCCCCTGCGTGGTAACCTGCAGGAGCCCCAAGGCTGCAATCAGCCAGTGATCCAACTACAAACAAATTTCCTATGAAGTTGCTTTTTTCCCTTTACACATGTATTTTATAAGTAGTTTCCCTTAAAAAACACAAATTTCTGGGTGTGGTACTGCATGTCTGTTATCCCAGCATTGGGGAGTTCATATGTTCCAGGCTACAGAGAAAGTGTCTGTCTCAAAATCCAGCAATAATAATAAATATTATTATTATTATTATTCTCTATATACTTTCAATTTCCACAACTAGCCTGCATTTATCCTCACTCTACAATTGAAAAGCTGGGCTTTAGAGGTATTTCCCCCAGAGGCACCTGGGTCTCCTTCCAAATGGCAGAGTTCCCTCCTTACCATTTGTGGACATTAGGTGAGTGTATCTAATAACTATATGCATATGAAGAAGTGTATTCTAAACACAAAATTAATGTAAAACATCAACACAGCCTATCCTGAACTCAAGTTAATTTTTATGAAAGCATGCTCACACATTCTGGTCTCCTTAAACCTCAAAATGGTGAAATTGATATTACAAGATTAAAGGCACTTCAACACCCATCTAGACAAGGCTTCTAAATCAACCGGGGACATGTTCTTTATTCATCCATTCTAATACCAGCCACTTCTTACTGTTTAAGCTCAAGATCCACTCTTGAGCTTTTACTTCTCTGTAGATGCTGAAATCATCTTTAAATGGCCTCCCCATTCTACATCAACAAGCATCCTGAAGGATGAAGCCAGTCTGAATGTGTGGCTCTAATTACCTCGCTCACTCCTTAAAAATCTATGACTTCCACACATGGCTCCCAGGATGGGCCCCGTACTCCTGACTATTCCTAGTCATTCCCCACCACAGACCTTTCATTCTCCCAGTACTGAGCAGGCACCTCCTAAAACATTAGGTGCTCAAGTGACTGTGCTTTGCAGCCATCCTCCAAAGTCAAACCTGTGTGTGCATGTGTTGTGTGTGTGTCAGCAAGTGTGTGTGCAGTGTGTGTACGTGTGAGAGAGAGAGACAGAGAGACGTTGTCTCTATAGTACCTAGAAAACAAAACCCAGCTTCTGGGTCCTAAGTTAACAAATAAAAACACTCTTCTTAGGACCCAGTTTAAGGAAAGTCATCCTGAGGCCCACAATGTGCCAGAGCCAACAAACGTCTAAAAGTTCTCTAGACGTGCAACACACATCCAAGAAACCAAGAACACCACTCCAGAAATAATCATCAACTAGTTCGTCCTTGAGGATAACATTTTCAAAGGGTAAGATTTCGGTTCCCGGAACGAATGAACACATTAAGCACTCAAGCAGACATAAAGATCAGTGACCTTCTTAAATCAGTTTATTAAAGGAGAATCCTGGAAAGAGAAGTCAAGGCATGAATACAACTTGGTGTGTGAATGAAAAATGAGGGCTCGACTGCTCGCAGGTATAGCTGAGGAGAAGGTTTTGTTGTAGATACGAGGGACAAAATAGCCAGAAGCATCTGGAAGAGTCCAAACTGAACTGGGCCAGGAGAATAGACCTAGACCAAGCCATGAGAAGAGGAGGGAGAGTGAGAGAGGAAGAGTGAGGAACCAAAGGAGCAACTGAGGAACCTGGAGTCAAGAGGACAGGTACCCAAAATAGCTGGGGAATATAAAAACCAGAGAAGCTGGGGAAAAGGGCTGGAGAGGCTTAGGGCAGGGGCCAGGATATGCCAGCCAGGAGGACTCTGTCTTGTGATTCTGGGGTCCAGCATCTGCTTTGATATGTTAACAGATACCTCAGTTAGCCATTTGTCCTGGGTTTCTTTGAGGCCTAACAGTGTGGATTTAGTAGACATCCAGAAGACAAATACACTAAAGCTAGATATGGACTTGGATTCAACATGACAAAAGAATCTTCATCACCAGTACTGATGGTAGAAGTCAAATAGATGACGGCAATGCACTGACACTTACTGAAGTCTCACTTGCTCCGTGTGCAGTGGGTCACACTCGCTGTACCGTGTGAACATCAGGAGTATAACAGTCAGAGCTTCTCAACCAATGGCCAAAGGTAGAAGAGCTAAAGTCCCTTCGGACAGCCACTTCCTGATGAGCTGTCTTGCTTTGTAGGGACTGTGCTTTTACTCCACTATACAGTATGGTACTCTCACTTTCTGATTGCATCATGATGTAAAAAATGCCTAGGAAGGACTGAGCTAGTTAACATAGAAAACAAGTGAGTGTTCGAGAAAGCAGCATAAGTGACAATAGTACAAACCCTGGTACTGCATTTAAATCCCCAATAGAACTGAATAAAATTAGAGGTACTAGTTTTACTAACTAGCCTAAAGTCTGAAATTCTAGGAATTTCTAATTTATAAATTTTTTTAATGTTCTTTTTCTTGCCTCTGTGATTAAAAGCCATGAGGAGCAACCAGAGGAAGGATGCACTTATGTGTGTTCATGATTTGAGGTGATGTCCTTCACAGCAGGAAGGCACTGACAGTAACAGTGGGCACCTGAGCAGCTAATTCCAGGACTCACAGTCTAGAGGTAGAGATGCCCTCTGGAATGTGGCTGCTGCAGGTGCTATGAACCTCAAGGTCCACCCCTTAGTGACCCATTTTCCTCTAGCTAGACCAACCTCCTAAGGGATCTACACAAACACAACCACCAATAGGAAAAGTAGTATTTCAACACATAAGTTCATGGGAGACATTTAACATTCAACAATAGCAAGTGACTCTGACAGATTGATCAAAGTTGTTTATCACAGAATGACTACAGCATAGGCTGGGTACTCTTTACAAGATTTACACTGAGAACTAAAGGGTTCCATAGTACTCTAGTATCCTGAAGGCCAGCAGTGATTTATTACCTGGGAGCTAGGTGGGAATGCAGAATCTCAGGCCATAGCCTTACCTCCCAGCCAAGAGTCAGCATCTCAAGGAGCCTGAGGTAGACAGAGACAGCTCACTGACATTCCCTGGCAGCCTTCCACATGACTAGGTGGCCTTGGAGCACAGCCATGGGAGGAGCGCTCAACAGGTAAAGGGGCTCGAAGCCATACATTAGTAATAAACCCTCAAATGGTTCATACAGTCCATACTTTGAGAAGTGGTACAGTTAAGGTGGCAAGTCCAGGAAGAAGAACAAGGTGACAATTCATTCAGGGACAATGAAGAGACCTGGAAGATGGTGTCAAAAGGGGATTAGGAAAAAGAAAATGTAAATTCAAAAGGTAACGCTGAGTAAGAAACTTAAAACTTGGTGGCTACAAATGAAAATTAAGAAAGGGAAAGAGTTAAAATTCAAACTCCCTTCTTGTAAGAAGGCCCTTTCTAAGAAACACTTTGCAGGTTTTATAAGACATCACTGAGTTAGTCTCTGAGTGGCATTTGCAGAGTACAAATGGAGGAGGGGTCATCTCAGCTCTAGGGATTTATGTAGGACCCAAAGCTTTAGCACTAGCACAGCCTTCATCCGATGCCACTGCAACAGTGATTTTCTGCCTATTTTCCATTTCACTTTTAATCTTCCTGTTCCACAAACATCAAAGCCTTGATAGGTTTGATCCCTTTCACTTGTTCCTTCCTTGGGACTGGGGGAAATGTTCTATTCTTAATAGGAAAAGAAAGCATAAGCTCAATTTACTAATACAGACATTAAGTCTCAAAATGAGAAGCAAAGCTGCTTTTAAAATTCACAGCCTTGATTTAAAGAAACCACTTCTATTAAGATATAAAAATCACTGTGGTATATGGGATGATGATCAACTTTGGTTAATTCGAGTCTCCTAATACATTTGGCATTGAGCAAAACAGTATTTGACAACAGCTAAAAAAAAAAAAACCAAAACAACAAAAAAATAAAAACCTAAGAAACCTGAAGCCTGGCAAAGTGGTGCATGTCTGTAATCCCAACACTTAGGAAGACAGAGGCAGGCAGATCTCTGTGAGTTCACGACCAGCCTGATCTACAAAGTGAGTCCAGGACAGCCAGGGCTGTTATACAGAGAACCTTGTCTCAAACAAAACAAAACAAAACAAAAAAACCAAAACCTGGGGCTGGAGAGATGGCTCAGTGGTTAAGAGCACTGTCTGCTCTTCCAGAGGTCCTGAATTCAATTCCCAGCAACCACATGGTGGCTCAAAACCATCTACACTAGGGTCTGATGCCCTCTTCTGGCAGGCAGGTGTACATGCAGAAAGAGTGCTCATATACATAAAATAAACAAAATCTTAAAGAAAAAAAACCTTGAAAACTCCTAGTTATAATAATAATATCTAATGTCTGCTCATTAATATTAAACAAAAGTGATCTAGGAGTCTATTTAAAGAACCTGTGGCTTTTGTTTCCCCAGGAGGCCCAAGGTCTCATGCAGCAAAGATATAATAAACCGTGGGAGAGATCAGGTGTCCCTGACTCCAAGTTCAGACATGAAAATGTTGAGCACATTAGACAAAAGAGTGAAATGACACACAAAGAAATGTCTTAGAAATCACAACAGTGCCAAAGACAAAACGATGTGTTCTAAACTGAATATACGCAGATAACAAAGCACAGAAAGTATGTGCTGCCATCCCAGACAGCACGACGGGCATTCTAAACAGAAAAAACACACAAAGTCAGCTTGCATATGGTTTCAATATGAATTGATGTACAAATTCTAGAGTAGGCAATGCATGATTACACAAGACATGTTTTAAAAGCAGTGAATTCTGTCTTCCTTTAAAAATCTTAGCCTTACACAAATATTTCTGAATCAAACAAAAATCCGCATTGATAATTTCCATTAAGTTAACTTCTTCATGGGCAACACACAATGTATTTTACTGTTTTAAGGACAAATAAAGTACACAACCAAAATAGTAAGCTTCTGAGCATTCAGAGGGAAACTGCAAAACCTGATAAATCCAGTAGGTAAGGTGTAGAATACACGTCTCTCAGTATAGAACAAGATACAAAGAAAAATACAGATATGTACACACACACACACACACACACACACCTAAATATATAAATACAA
The DNA here is from genome assembly GCF_030254825.1 of Meriones unguiculatus. Lineage (NCBI taxonomy): Eukaryota > Metazoa > Chordata > Mammalia > Rodentia > Muridae > Meriones > Meriones unguiculatus. The sequence goes on from NC_083349.1 coordinate 162,620,194, forward strand.
GGGAGAAAAACAACCAATAGTCTATTCAACTATGATGCCTCTGAACTAAAACAATGACCATCATGGAACAATATCCAAAGTGCAATGGTGGCACACATATCTTGGTCGTAAACAACAGCTAAATGGACCTAAGGCCCACTCAACCTCATCTTTATCAATCACAACAATCTCCCAAATTGAACATTCACCTAGGCTGCAAACTCTGAAAGTGACTGGCCAACTTACACAGACACTGTGTTCTAAGATCCACTGGAAGCTGCAGTTAATGAGGATTTAAACCACCTTCTCCTTATCAGAGTGTGAGGCAAACCAAATTCTGCCAATGCTTTGGGTGACAGTTATGTCAACAGTCACCTCTACATTAGGTTACAATTATAAAACAGGAACCAAATATTCCTCTTGTGATGGCTACAGTACTAGAGGGCACACCTAACAATCAGCAAAATCAGAAGTATGTCAAACATGGGGAAAGACAAGAAACTAATAAGATGGACAACTTAACTGCTCATTAAGAGCCCTAGAGAAAGAAGGGATATTAGGTCTCAAACCTGAAACAAAAGGCTAACTGAAATGCCTATTCACATATCAAAGTAGACTGGCCCAGGTTCTCCCAGCATCCCTCAGTCCCTACTTGTTACAGGGTCCTCCTGACTGGTATACCCAGCTTCCTAACCTCTCCAGCTCAGGTGCTGGGCTGCACTTCCTCCAGCTGGTCCCCTCTATGTACCGCAGCAATTTGGGTTAGGGTACAACCTAACCTAAAGGTTAAGTGCCTCTACTTAACCTTTCTCTTTTACCTTTCAGCCTCTTGCCCTCTTAACCACCGCTCCTGGCTCCCCTCTCTTTGCTCTCCCCTCCACTCTGCTGGTCATATCCACTCTGGACTCTCCCAGTTACCTCTGCCTCTGTCTCTGCTCTCCCTTGTGTCTATAACAAAAACCTCAACCCCTTAGAAACAGCCATGTCCTCCTTTTATTTCTTTTCTCTTTCAACCATGAGAAAATAAAGTATCATTCTACAACTATTGTAGACTGACGCATTCTCAGAATTAATTCTACTTTTAATATATGCTTATTAAATGACTCTTGATTGGATTATAAAAGATCACCAACAGAGAACTGATTTCTTCATGGGATTAAAGATATGGCTCTAGAAACGAATTAAATTGACTAGTTTTGATTGCTAGTAAGCACTGGAATGAAGAAAACCAACTAACCGTTTCCTAGAAATGGTCCAATGGTAAATTACAGCCAATTGCAAAAGATGAGCCCAAAGCATAAGTTTAGAAACAAGTACATAAATAACAAAGCTTTGTAGTCTATGAAATGCAAATGTCATTAACTAAACTTACAAGCGACATTAATATACCTTTGCATTCATTAAGAGATATTACACAGTACAGTAGGATAAGGACTTAGATGACCAAACTTTAGTATACATTACCTTTAGCATATTTAAGTGATTATAAACATGCTTAAGAGTTAACCATAAGTCTATTCTAGAAAGGGGATAAAAAACCCCACATTTCCAGTTTTTTTCCTCTGGCTTTGATGGGATTCCTGTAATTAGCACAAGCACACCCTCACAGCTGCTTGCTTAGCTGAGTCCAAGTTCCTGCCTGCAAATCAGCACAGGAGATGGCCAGGGTTCCCTGAGCTTCACACTGGAGCTTCTCTCTCCCTGCAGACCAGCCTCTAGCCTGCTTTCTTCGCATTCTTCATCCTGGTATCTCTATGTATAATTCCTCTTTTCCTTACCTCTTCTGAAGAAAGAAACAAGGAAGAAGTAGGGGCCATGCACAAACTTCGAGGTTTCTTACAACTGGCCAGAGGATTCATGTATCCTCTTGCGGAATGCTCACTAGATGAAACACTGCATAGCAACTAAGAACAAGATTCAGAAGACATGGGGCTTGGGTTCAAATCCTGACCTTAATAACTCCAGAGTGACCTTGTATAAGTTATGTTACTAAGCACCTAAATACTTCAGAGTTCTTTTATAGTAATTATGATAATCACAATGCCATGGTCAGGCCCACGTCTACTGAGAAATGAGTTTGTCTGCAGCACTGGGAACAAAGCAGGGTATAGGAAGATACTCCACACCACACCCCCACCTCCCAGTCCTGGTGTAAGATGCTATTTGTGGGGTATGAAGTCAATCACTCTGATTCTGAATACTACCCATCTGCTGGAAACGCACCATTTTCTATTCCACTTGGAGCTTTTGTCTTTCCACCACCTTACTTTTCAAAAGTGGAGATCCCATAAACACCTGAGGAGTTGTGCCTGAGATGCAGTCCTTGCTCTTCTCCATCACACCTGTCCTGTTCTGCATCCTTACGGTCTTCACTGTCTGTCCTAGAAAATAACTCTTCCCCTCCCTCACACCACCAATCCATTCCCAAGTTCTACCTGTTTCACCTCCAAAATCCATCTGAAATCTGTCCTCTTCTTACCCTCTCCACAGCCATGCCCTTTATTCATGCCAACAGCTCCTGTAGGCCCTGGAAGAGCCACACTTCGGGGATGAGGGCAGAGGTCGGGCACGGGGGTCAGGGGGAGGCAGGGTTCCTGCTCTAGCTTTGCATTACTTGACCTATTTTTGTAGAACAGATTCTCAAAATTAAAATGTAAACATGGCCCTGTCTTGCTCAACATTCCTCAGGGGCTTTCCACTGCCACAGGAATAAACCCAGCTCCAGGTCCATATCTGGTCCACAGGCCACCTCTCCTCCTTAACAGTGTTGAGGCCTGTCCCTTTCTTCCCAGGTGCTCTTGCCTAACATCAAGAATGCATCCTCTCATCCTCTACACAGTTCACACCAGCTCAGCCTTGAGACAGGTCCTATTGCTTCTCCACCCTACAGCTAAGGTCAAGAACAAGGCCCTTTCCTATGGCCTTTCATGGCTTTATTAAAGTCTATATTCCCTGGTTTTAGGATTTCATTTGTTCACTTTGCTTCACTTTCCCCAACACAGAAGCTCTTCCTATCCTCCAATGCACAAAGTATAACTAACTACGCACTTATTCTTCTTACTTTGCACTTATTTTTCTTACTTCCAGTAGCTAAGTTCCAAAAGAGTAGGCAGCAGTTTTCTTGTCCTTTTCCCAGGATACACTTGGCACAGTAAGCATTCAATGGGAAATATAAAGGAAGCAGATATACTATTTTACTCTAATCGAAGCATTTACTATCCTCATCTTAAAGATAAGGCAATGACAGGAAACACTGGGGAAGAGTGGAAACAGCTTCAGCATGTCAAAACAGGCTTCCTTTGCAGGTCAGCTCTGAAATACCAGGTGGCGTCCACCACACCACACCAAACCAGCCCATTCCAGTTCCCAGGACCCAGATTCAACACTCTACCTCCGCAGGCTTCCTCCCTGTCCCTGGCTAGTCACAGGCTCTCATGAGCCATGACTCTGGAAAGTAGTAGTTTCAGAGTGTTAATTGCCTCCCCAGGTACACTGGCCGGTACTTGAGAAGCATTCTGGTTGCCACCACTGGGGCAGTGCAACTTCGTTCTGGCAGGTAGAACCCTGGGATCCCCTGCAAGGCTCAGGAGAGTCCCTCAGAACACAGGATAGTTCTACACAAAACACGAGGAAACCCAAGTGGGGTGCAGTTGCCACAGAAATCAGGCTGGAAGTACGGAAGAGTGACACAACCTTCTGTCTTAGTTACTGCTCTATTTCTGTGAAGAGACCAGGACCACAATAATTCTTATAAAGCACTTAATTGGGGTAGGCTTATAGTTCAGTGGTGTAGTCCACTATCAGCAAGACAGGAAACATGGCGACACACTGGCAGCCAAGGTGATAGAGAAGGAGTTGAGAGTTCAACATCTAGATACACAAGTGGCAGGAAAAGACACTAGGCCAGGCTTTAGCTTTTGAAATCCCAAACCCCACACAAACCCAGGGACACATTTCCTCACAAGGCCACACTTACTTCAACAAGGTCACTCCTAATAGTACCCCCTCTCAAGTAGGGCCACTCCTAATAACCCATGCATTTCCATTTAAACATGAGACTATCGGGGGCTGCTCTTAGTCAAACCACCACAGTTCCCTTTTTAACAGTTTTAAAAATGGCATCTTACATTACGGTCCTGTACCACTAATGTGTACATTTCTTATTTTCACCCTGAATCAGAGCCCTCTCCAACTACCAGAACTTCTCTTCCTTCTTTTAATAAAGAGCGGGACATAGGTGGGTATAAGTGGACATAGGTGTGTAGCTATATCAAGCAAGTGGCAACTGGGAGCCCCAGTTTTGAGGAAACAATAAAGATTACAGAAAACTGTAGCAATTTAATAGTTTGTGTGCCCATATGAAGAAAGTGGGTAGAGCAGAGTAGAAGGCTCAGTGGGTAAAGGTGCCCAACACGCAGCCGAACAACCTGAGTTCTAGCCCAGGTACCTACACAATAGGAAAGAACTGATACCTACAAGTTATCACACACAAGCACTGTGGCACATGTACATACACACACAAATAAACACAGAGAGAGAATGAAAAATAAATAAATAAAAGGAGAGGTAGACTGTAGACTGCTGTAGAAAATTCTATTTCCTAGTGATGGCAGTCTGCTTCTACAAATCTTCATAGTGCAGCACTTAGCACGTAGGACAGCTGGAGACAATCCCCAGCACCAAAAGCAAATGAGCACTTAAAGTCCACCACTGTGATTCCCCACTGCCATATTCCCACTCCCGGTTATATAATTCAGGGGTCTGATGTGTGGCTCATTTAGGTCTTCAGCAATCTCCAATGTACAGCTCAGGCCCAAAACTGCTAGTCTAATCCAGATCTCATAACTAAAAGTCAGGTGGTAGTGGCGTACAACTTGAATCCCAGCACTAGGGAGGCAGAGACAGGTCAAGCTCTGTGTTGAAGCAAGCCTGGTTTAAAGAGTGCCAAGACACCCAAAGCTACAAACCAAAACCAAAAACAAACAAACAAACAAAAGGAAAAAGAAAAAGGGAGGAAAAGAAAGGAAAGGGGAAAAAGGGAAAGGAAAGAAAATAAAAAAGAAACAAAGAAACCAAATTCTTGGCTCAGAAACCAAAGAAGTTTGAAGTAGGCATGGAAAGAAAGGCAGCAGACAGTAAGGAAACCATAGTTTCATTTCATTTCTCTTGCTATAATAAAATAGCCTGACAAAAAGCAACACAGGGAAGGGAAAAGTTCACTTGGCTTAAAATCTCAAGTTATAGCTGATTACGAGAGAGAAGTTAATTCAAGAACATAAGGCATCGAGTTCACAGTCTAGAGCAAAGAGAAAATCCAAACATCTCTGCTTGCTTGTTTTCACCAAGCTTCCTCCTCTCTTACACTGTCCAGGGAATGGAAGGGTACAGCCAACAAACTGGCTGGGTCTTCTTTCATTAATCAACACTCAAGACAATCTCCTACTGGCCAACTTGCTCTAGATAATTCCTAAGACTCTCTCCCAAGGTAATTCTAAAGCAGCATTAAATTGACAGCTAAAATTAAGTAGCACAAGGCAAAAAAAAAAAAAAAAAAAAAAAAAAGAACTTATTGAAACGCAATATGAACTGGAACTTGGCTGGTTATTGTTCATTCTCCACTTTTCTTTGCCTTGACCCAATCCCAGGAGGCAGGCTCTACAGGTTGTTTTAGTAGCCTGCAAGAGCACTCAAGCAGGAGACTGGAGTGTGGGAAGGCTGTCACTCCTCCTGGGTGGCCCTGCTCCTGGAGCACAGCTGAGCACACCTCCAGACAAAGCCTTGCTTCTTCTCCAGCAGTTGTGTTCCCACTGCTCATGGTACCTCACTACTGATGCCTGTCTTAAGGGCAGAGGACCAGAGCTGATCATTCAGCAGAACCTTCTCTCCAGGTGCTAAGGGGCCTTACAGCAGATGGTCAAGCAAGAGGACAAAGACTGTGATGTTCCTCCAAACTCCACCTATTTGGTGACCACCTTTGTCAGGGTACACCTAAAAATATGCTCTACCACATTCACTGGACTTCCACTTACCGTGTCAGAAAGAGCAAAGCAAGAGAAATGCTAACCTGATACAATAAACCAAATTGTATTCCTGCAAGGTCATTATAAAATCCAAACAGTGTAAGAGAACCCAAAGAAAATGCACCACAAAATATGAAAAGAGCAGTATCTAAAATCAATTACTGTCTCTTCCTGAAATAAAAAAAATATATCACCCCTTACTTTACTACAGTTGCTGTTTACACTAGCTACTCACGAGAGCTGGAGATCTGTCTGTTCTGTCATGGGATCCCAAGTCAGAATTATGCATTTGCTTTTACACCAGGTTCTGATGTTGTTAAATGCTTTAGATACAGATCATCCATGCAATCTTTAGTTTTGCTCCTCAGGACATCCCCGGGAAAGTAGGGCATGGGTTAACTACACATAACGGAGAAGGAAAAGCCCTCAAAGTGAGGTTTCAACGAAAACCAAGCACTCTGCACCAGCTCGGAATGCCTTCAACCTCATCCTCTGTACCACGCTGCCTCCCCAAGGTGAATTTAACCTGTACAACTTGACAGGATCAAGCTACCTACTAGAAGGGAGAATTGATGAAAAAAAAAATGAATTCTCCTAATCTTGGCCCAATTATATAAAAAAAGAAATTATCCTAGTAACAATGCCAGCCTTCTTGAACTCACAAACACATAGCCAGGGCTGGCTTTCACTGACTACATGGCCGCAGTAAAAGCTATCCCCAGAGGAAGGCTGATTTTGCTGTATAACCAATCTACACCCCAAACTACAGGCTCGAAGCACCCCAAACTCTTAGAGGTCATTGAGCAACGGTGAAAAGATAGCAAGAAAATATCACCAGTAACTACATAACTCAACAGGCAAAGCTCACTGTTAAAAAAAAATTTTTTTTACAGGGTCTTTCTGATGGATTTGGAAAAATTAGGCCTGTTAATCCAAACTTCTAAAAACTTGCGTTACCTGACAGATAGGAAAACGAGCCCATAAGGCAGCCCACACGTAAATGCCTCAACTTATTTCTTTTAGGCACACAGTTACAACCCATCCATTTGGTGCATGGAAGGAAGAGAGATGCCAGCAGGGAAGGTTAAAGCTTGAGCATCCGAAACACAAGACAGCCTGCAAAGTGACAGAACCACGAAGTGCCACCGCAGTGTTTGCGGCCAAGAAGAAGAAAAGCACGCTAAATTTTAATTATAAGTTTGGCAACTTTCTAAGACAAGAACCTGAGCTCCAGGAATCGCTCCCATCACCGAGCAAACCATCCCCCGAGTAGCGGCCAAGCCAGGGCAAAGAGTGGACGGTCGCTGCAGGGAGAAGCCGATCTCCTCCGCGAGGACCAGCCCACCCGCAGCCAGCTGAGCAGCATCTCGGGGCCATGTTTCTAAAAGCCCGGGCGGACAGCAGGGCGGAGGGTGCGCGGAGCGAAACCCCGGAAGGAGCGGGAAGGAGCGGGGAGGAGGCAGGAGCGTCCCGGGAAAAGTCGGAGAGGGCTGCTAACTGGCTCACCTAGCAGCAGCGTGCTCCAGGTCCGGCCGCGCCCGCGCCGCAGGCCCAACGCCCAGCGTAGCCCGGCCACCAAGCGGCCCGCGAGGCCGTCCCGGGCGGGCGCGGCGGCGGTCTCCGCGCGGGGCCCCTTTCTGCCCGCCGCGCCCCTGCGCCCCGGCGACGGCGGCGCGCGCTCCGGCCCCGGCTCCCCAGCGCCCACCTCGGATGTCCCACTCAGCGGCGGCGACGCGCGGGCCGGCCGGGGCGGCCTGGGAGCCGCTTCCCGGTGCTTGCTCCGCGCTTGCAGGACCATCTTGGCATAGTCGCGCCCGCTAGCTGCGCGCGCCCGGACGGCGGCCGCGATCCGCGGACTGGCGGTCGCTCACTCTGGCCGGCGAGGGCGGGCCGGGAGGCGGGGACAGCGCGGGCCGGGCGGCCGCTGCCTACTGCGGGGCGGCCGGGAGGCGGCGCCGGACTCGCGCGCCTCCGCCGTTGCCGCTCTCGGGTTGCCACGGCGACAGCGGAACGCCGCGGGGCGGAGGCGGGGACAACCTGCGAGCGGCGCGGCCCCGCCCCTCCGGGACGCGCGCCCAGGCGCGCTCCAGTTGGCAAGCGCGCACGCGCGGGCTGCAAGCGGGGCGGGACCGACGGCCGGGGGAGCGGCGTGGACGACCTCCCGGAAGCGGTCGTGCGCCTTCGGGAACTGGGGGTCGCGATCGGAGGCGGCGTGGAGCCGTGTCGCGCTGGGCGGGAACGGGGTGGCCACCGAAGGGCGCAGCGTGTGTGCTCCGGGGCTCTGTACGTGAAACTAACAGGGTAAAGCGTGGACTGGCCGCCCCAAACAGCCTCTGATTCACTGACGAGAAGCGGGGACTGGATTGAGTATCCCAATAGAGGGTCCGGTAGTTTTGTAGCAGGATTGTAAACGGAAAGCCCAGGTAGGAACCCAAACTTAAGTCATAAATGAAAAGGGCCTGTCCGCAAAGGTTATCCACGTGTTACTTTTACCTGCTGTATCCTGTCTTCCTTATTACAAAGTATGGACACTGCTAAAAGAAGCGAGACTTCACTTGAAAACGACTCTTCTCATAGCAGGTGTGTAGTCAAGCTCAGGGAAAGTTTAAAACAACAAACAAACCAAAAAGCACATTCCAAGTTAACCTTCCTCGCCTCCACCTCAGGGCTCTTTGCAGAAAGCCTTAACAGAACTGCAGCAGAGACTTATTTCTTGATTCCTGTCCAAATGAGCTTGTCCCAAGAAGTCGATTTTGGAAAGCAAGGCACATCGTTTGCTTTTCTCTTCTGTAATTAGGGGTTTCAGAAGGCTGAGTCTTTTCTTGCTCACGACTTTATTAATATGAGCATTTATTAATTCAGGGAAAAAAGATTTAAGTTTCTTGAGTTTGAGTATTAAGTTATGTATTGAAAACAAGGAACAGCTGTTAAAGACACTTCTGTAAAACAAGTGATTGACAGTGCCGTGCAGAGGCTTGAATTGTGAAACAAAGTATTAGGTCAATCTAGTGTTATTTCTGGGGGTGATGCTGAATTTATCACCCAGCAGATCAAAAGAAACTTAACTCGGTGTCTTCCAAAGGCAGTAACATTAATTTCATCACTAGCGTACTTACTAGTTAGAAAACACATGAAGCCACAGTACCCGATGGCTGGTCTCTCAGATTTGGAGGGTCAAGGACTGTTCCCCAGTTATTCCAATGGAGTGTCACTGGTTCGATCAGCCACACTCCAGGGCAGGCCTCACGCCCAGGAGTAGCTGGCCAACACAAGTCGAAATCTATGGTGATGTTTTGGTGGAGTTTCTGATTTGTATTGTTTTGATGTTTTTGTTGTACTGATGTTTTGCTTGTTCTAATTTTCGTTTCTGTTGCTTTGTTGATTTGTTTGTTTGTTTTTTAAAAGGAAGGAGTTGAGTGGGTAGGGAGGTTCTGGGAGAAATTAAGGAGGGAAAAACATGATCAAAATAATATTGTGTAAAATGAAATTAAAGAGTATGTAGAAAGAGTTCCCTTATGCTTCCTGAGAATACTGGGTTCTGTGAGGTAACTTGGGGGAAAGAAAAAAAAAGCAACTGCTTCCCTTTAATTTTTACCATTCTGTCAGATGATTTTCTTGTTGAAGAAATGAATGCACAGTCAAACAGCTACTCATAACATAGTGCCCCCAGCACTTGTACCTACTCCATGTGGTTTGGGTTTCTGGAAGAAACCAGATTTCACTCATACATCTTCAACTGTAGCTTGGGCTCAGAACTTGGCTGAAACTTGACTTGACAGAGGACCATGCAGGGCTGTGGCAGACCCCATGAGTAGATCTTAGTTCCTCTTCCGTGATGAGCAACTCTGCAGAAAACCTCCAACAAGGGAAGTGTGAGCCACTGGGTGTTTTTTGCTTGATTTTGTGTTTTCAATTTTGTTTGGGGGGTTGGGTGTTTTGTTGTGTTTCATTTTGTTTACCTGATATTTTGGCAGGCATTGTGACACATACCTGTAATTTGAAGTGAGGTGAAGCAAAAGGATCTCACATTTGAGAACAGCCTGTGCTACATAGCAATACCCTAAATAGTAATAATAATAATAATAATAATAATAATAATAATAATCTTTCTAGAAACAGCTTGAAATTCCTGCTCTGATTCCTGGCATGACTCTTCTATCTATAACCTTCATTTTTTGAGTCTCAGTTTCCTCATTCCAGGGATAAGGAGAATAAAAATAAATACCTTGCAGGTTTACAAAAGTTAAAGAAAAAATAGGTAGAATTGCTAACAATCATATCTACTGAGGCTCTTGCTCTATGGCTGCTCAAAGGGACTTGGGTAAAGCAATTGCTCTAAGTGTTGAGAGCGCTGGGTAATGACAAGGAAGCAGGGACTTTGTTGCCCTCCCAGAGACTTAGGCTGACCAACACAGGAGCAGAGGCAGGAAATCAAGGGTCACCCTAGATTTTAATGATCCTCTACTCCTTGGGTGTCAGGCTTCTTGCATCTGAGCTGGAGCCCTCACCAAGTGGTTCCCCACTTCCCACAGGTGTTTTACAAGATAATGTCCATTTCTTGAATCATTAAGCCTAGGGAAAATAGTAGGCCACTCCTGATGTCCTGCTTCCCAAAGAGAGGGTATTTCACCCTGGGAAGGCAGTAGGGCTGAACATGAAGTCTTTAGAGAATATGCCAGACAACTTGGTTTAATCTTTATAAAATGCAGAAAAGCCAGAATATACCTCTGTATCCTTAAGCCAGTATTTGCCTCATGATGGTATACATTAAAAAAAAAAAAAAGCTGACAAACTAAAAGCTACATTTTATTAATAAAGAAAATGTGCAGGATCACATGACTCAATACAAATTTACAATGAATTAAAAGTAAGTATTAGTGTTGCAGTCCTTCATGATGTGTTCTTACTCTGCTCTAATGATATACTAGAAAGATCATTCCTACTGTGACATTATAGAAATACTAGCCTGAGACAGAGTCTGAGGCCAGGAACCAGAAAGAAGTACTATTCAAGAAAAAAATCCACTCTGAGCAAAAAGTCAATCAATCTCTTTCTCAATATAAAACTGTAAGTTGCCAGTTGAAATAAAAGCCTTGTGTTGAAAATATTGCATGTAACTTTAGGGATAGTGGTAGGGGATATAAAAACAAAGTAAACATAATAAAGATTAAGTATAAAATCCTAAAGCTAGGTAAGTAATGCAGAAAAGTAAACTTTTAGTAATATTTAAGTATAGGTACCAGGGAAACATCAAATGGGCGATGATGGAAGAAGCAGGAACAAGGGAAGGCTGTTCTGGGAACTGGTCTCCTCTGTTTCATCACTGAAGGTCCCATTTGGATCTTCCAAATGCCTTCCCACCACCTTTTTTCTTCCTACTCATAGGTAACAGACAAATGTGGAATCTCGGGTGTTTATTTTTATTCTCTTGAGCTAGATCATTTGATCTCTATTTTAAAGAAGTACCTAAAGTTAGTTCCAGATTCTAGTTTCCTGGCTCAACAGCTGCTTCTACCAAGACAGGAACCAGTGAAGTTTCGCTTCAGTGAAACCTGAATAGGATAAAAGGTCTCTCTGTGCAGCAGCAGGCTTTCAGCAAAGCTCCAACATTAACCTGTCATTGTATTTGTTTTAAAGTGTTCTCTAAAGTGGGAAGAAAATGTAAATCACTACCTTATTTCTTTTTATACTTTTTATCTTGTGTCTCTCTTGTATCTGACCTTGTAATTTAAACTAGTCATGCTCCTGTGAGTGTTCTCCAAAGAGTTCATTACTAGGTTCAGTTATAGTGTGTAGTCAGTCATTCTGTTGCAGAGGGGCATGTCCGTTAAACTAAAGTACAATTCTAATTATTGATGGCTTACTAGGTCCCAAGTGCCTTAGCATATATTAGAGACATTAAAAATTCATAAGTTAAATCCCTATCCTGGAAGAGCCTAAGGTTTAATTGGTGAAGCAAAATAAGCTAGAACAAAATATGCTCACATAACAAAGTGTATTATTTAGGGCTAAGGGCTAAATTCAAAAGCTGTGATGGCTGGTATGATGGGAGAGTTTTCAGAGAGAAGTGAAATTTAGCCTAAGCATACTTTGTGTGAATAGAAAGGAATGTGGAAGAATCAAAATAACCAGGCATAAGCATATTTCTGAAGCCCCTTGTTCTGTATTTGGCAGATAGCATGTTTTAATATGACCATCTGAAATCCTGTTTGGAATGAAGGACTGAATGGGCTGTGAAATGTTCAGTATGTGCTGCTCACGGTGCGGCTTCGGTGAATCACACAGCATCCAGCATGCTGAGGTTCATCCGTACTGACGGTGGTCCTGGGGTTAACGGGAGACAAGAATCCACCTGGAGACTCTCTGGACCAGAATTTCCTAGCACCTAGCACGTCTCTCCTAACTCCTGCCAATATCCCAAGCCTTCCTCCCACTTGCCTCCAGTCCCAGAAGAAGGCTAGGACTCAATCTCACAAAATATATGGTTAGTCTCCTGTCACCACACCGGTCTCTGTCAGGTTGTGTCTTTGCCTCTCCCAGGGTCACAAAGTCAAGTCTTCATTCCCCAGCTGGTGGTGCTATTGAAAGTAGGGGCATGACTGAGGGGGATAGTGGCACATATCTCCTGCCCCTTCTGCTTCCTGGCTTTCATGAGATGAGCCTCTTTGCTCCATCATGTGCTTCCTGGTGTTCATCCTTGCCTCAGGCACAGAACATTCCAACCAAATGACCATACACAGACCCTTCTGAAAGTGTGAGTCAAAATTAAACTTTCTTTTTTATAAGCTCGGAAAACGAAAAAACCCCAATAAAGATACAGACAAAGAAAACTGATTAGGCTTTAGAGGAAGAATGAGTGTTGACAATGGCACTAACAGTCAAATCTGTGGTACGCTCATTGAGCTTGCCTGTGTTCCGCCTGTGCCCCGGGACTTTGTAAAATGCCTAGTGTAAAGGTGATGGACTAATTTACATGGTGGAGGAAATTTTAAGGCACCACACCATGCAGGCACTGGCATGGATATTGCTGGCTATGTGTAGCCAGATTTACACTAAAAATCATGATCGAAAAGTGTCTGAAAAACTCAGAATCTGAACAAAATGAGTGCTGGTTAGCTTGTGGTTACTAGAAATATTATCACCATTAAAAAAAAAAAGGAAGAAGAAGTACTCTCCACTGAGAGATGGAAAACATGTTGTGAAGTTATCTCATGGATCAGCAAGTTCCACTCTCCCAGGCTTAACGCGAACATGGATAAACCTTCACCCTAAGAAGGACACTGGTTCTCAAGCACATTCAAAAATCTGGGCACATGGAAGCTGAATATGAGTTGTGGGGCCATGGACGCTTTGATACAGATTTATTAAAAACCAGGGAAGCCTGGAAGCATGTGGCAGAGTCAGGACTCCTCCAGGCAGCCTGGAGGAACATAAGCCATGAACCTGAGTGAAGGCACCGCTACAACAGAGAGCCAGGGGTAACAGAAGTGTCAGAAATGCAGGCCACGGCAACAGGAAGACGTCTTGACGTATAAAGCTCTTGCTGTGCAAATGTGGAAAACCTGAGTTTGAATCCCAGTATGGCCAGCAACCCGTGTTGAGGGATGGAAATAGGAGGATTACTAGCACGTGTTGGCCATAACAACATAAGCCTAAGCCCCTCTCCCCAAAAAAAAGTGAACTTAAGATTGAGTGAGAGACCCTGCCTCGAGTTAATATAGGAGAAACTGAGAATAATAAATTGATGTCATTAAGAATTTTTTATTTTTTATATTAATTACAGTTTATTCACATTGTAACCCACCTGTAGTCCCCTTTCTCCTCCCCTCCCAATTCCACCCTGGCTCCCTCATCTCCTCCCATGCCCCTCTCCAAGTCCACTGATAGGGGAGGTCCTCCTCCCCTTCCATCTGACCCTAGCTTATCCAGTCTTATCAGAACTGGCTGCATTGTCCTCCTCTGTGGCCTGGTAAAGCTGCTCCCCCATCTGAGGGAGGTGGTCAAAGAGTTAGCCACTTAGTTCATGTCAGAGACAATTCCTGTTCCTCCTACCAGGGAACCTACTTGGATACTGAGCTGTCATGGTCTACATCTGAGCAGGGGTTCTAGGTTATATCCATGAATGGTCCTTTGCTGGAGTATCAGTCTCAGAAAAGACCTCTCTGCCCAGATATTTTGATTCTGTTGCTATCTTTGTAGAGCTCCTGTCCTCTTCTCTGCACTCTGCCCAAAGTTTGGCTATGAATCTCAGTATCTGCTTTAATACAATGCTGCTGCGTACTCTTTTGGAGGCCCTCTGTGGTAGGCTCCTGTCTTGTTCCCTGTTTTCTCCTTCCTATGTCCATCCCGTTTGCCTTTCTGAGTTAGGACTGATCATCTTACCCAGGGTCTTCCTTCTAGCTCACCTTCTTTAGGTGTACAGATTTTTGTAGGTGTATCCTATATTATAGTATCCACTTATACATGAGTATATACCATGTGTCTTTCCGCTCCTAGGATACCTCACTCAGGATGATTTTTTCTAGATCACACCATTTGCCTGCAAATTTTATTATTTCCTTGTTTTTAATTGCTGAGTAGTGTTTCACTGTGTAAAAGTACCACAATTTCTGTATCCATTCCTCCGTTGATGGACATCTGGGTTGTTTCCAACTTCTGGCTATTACAAATAATGCTGCTACGAACATGGTTGAGCAAATGCCCTTGTTGTGTACTTGAGCATTTTTTGGATATATGCCTAGGTGTGGAATAGCTGGATCTTGAGGAAGCGCTATTCCTAATTGTCTGAGAAAGCGCCAGATTGATTTCCAAAGTGGTTGTACAAGTTTACATTCCCACCAGCAATGGAGGAGGGTTCCCCTTTCTCCACATCCTCTCCAGCATGTATTGTCACTTGAGTTTTTTTATCTTAGCCATTCTGATGAAGAATTCATTGCAAACACTTAGGAAACCAAGTTACTCGTGTAGAATTTAACTAAAGAGGCACTCCCCTGTTCTTTTCTCAGGCAGAGTGTAGTTCTGTCAGGCAGACAGAACAGCCCTGGCTAACAGCTGCCTGTTGAAAGCAACCCTGGTCTCTCTTGAGGTAACTATGGCAATGTTTTACATTATAAACCTGCCCCATTAGTCCAAATAACAAAACCTTGGACTCTGTCTCTTTGAAACAAGTTAATTCCTCAAGATGTAACTTGGGACTGTGAAAATATATAAGCTGATGAGAATTTCTGGTCTGCTCTGGTTCCCTTTTGTGCATTAGCCAGAACCATGTCCAAAGGGAACAAAGGGAAGGTGCATAGAAAAGGGTACTTGGTATCTGCCTCTGGCCTCTTTATAAACATGAGCACACCTGAAAACACACACACACACACACACACACACACACACACACACACACACACAACCCATGGACTGTCTGCAAAGGAAAGCTGCAGGCAACAGAGTCAGCCTAAGATGGAAGCCATAGGGTGCAACCAGTAAGATGTTGAGTTATTCAGTCAGTTTCTTTGGTCTGGATGCTAGACATGGCAGTACAGAATTTAATGCTTCCCAACTGGGGTTTGGTCCTGTGCTATTGGCTTTCTTTTCCTCCAGTTTGGAATAGGAATGTCTACCCAGTACCACAATATGCTGGAAGTATGTAACTTATGAAAAAAAAAAAAAACAAAAAACTAGAGTTGTTCACAGTGAGGAGTTTGCCTGAGATCTCAAAGGTGACTTTCGACTGGATTTTGAAAGATGCTGGAAACTTTGAGGCTTTGGTGACTCTTGGAGAAGAGCTGAATGCATTCATATTATGAGATGGACCTCCAGCTTTCAGAGCCAGGTATGCAATGTTATAACTTGGATTTTAAATGCCCTGGTAGAGTTCATGTGTTAAAGGCATAAATAATCTATGCTAGGGACACTATTGGGAAGAAGTAAACTCTTCAGGATGTGGAGGCTGGTTATAAAAAATAAATAATGGGGATCAAAAATAGGTCAAAAATATCTCCAAATAACCTTTGAGGGGGACAGTGGGACCATACCCCTTTCTCTGTTTCCTGACAGCCACAAGGTGGGCTGCTTCCTTTCCCTGTGTGCTTTTACGAGGATGCTCTCCTTCACCTCACTTTAAGCAGCTGAACCAAATGCCCGCAGCTGAAACAATGAGTAAAGTCAACTTTTCTTCTTTCAGGTAATCTTGGGTATTTTGTTGCAGCAATAGAAAGTGCTCCAGGAGGAGCACCTGGAGGCTTCACGAAGGCGTCCCTGTGTTCCCTTCACTCAGTCTAGCATCAGTCTCCCCGAGATCTCCAGTCTGTCCCCAACACACTCAGGTCCTTGTCCATGACCTTCTCCTGGAACCTTCTATGATGGGCTCACACATCCCATCCCTCTACTTTCCCAGAGCTCCTTCCTGCCTCCTGCAAAGCCCCTCTGAACCCTTTACCTGTAGTACTTGTCCTTCAGGATGGCCCTTCTGATCTCCACTCATCACTCACTATAGCAAACCCTATCCTCTGTCGTCACAGTTCCTGAAAAAAAAAAAAAAAAAAAAGGCTTCTCAATTCTTTCCATTTCCTTTTCCAGGGACCAGCATCCCTCATCCATCTCATCTACCCAGTTTTATGCTCTCATCATTTACCTTTTCTACACCCCAGTCTGCCTTTGTCTTTATGTTCTATTATACAAATTCCTCAATCTAGTGCCTCCTATCATCTCTTATTCGACATCAATGGCATGTCTACCACTACAACTCTGACAGAAGCCTGCCTCATTTTCCTGTCTGGTTCCATCTCATCCACATGCCACTGTACAGCTCTGAGATCTGCTGCTAAGGACTGTTAGAGAAATGCCACAACTTAGAAGGTAGGAATCTTTACAGATTCTCAGTTCTACCACCAACTAGAGCCTAATAGCTATCTTTACGTTATTTTGACCCCATTCTTCGTTGAAGATGTGGAAAATGTCCATTAATGTCTTATTCCTGCATGTCACCAACACTCTCATTCCTAGAAGAGAGCCTCTTCTCCTACTTCACGGAGCCACTGGACACTTCTAGAGGGAGCTGTCATATCTTTCCAGAGAGTCACCCTTGGTCTCCTCCCTTTGACAAAAGAAGGGAAGGCTCCTCTACATATCCAACCTCTCTTCTAGTTGATGGCCTACAGCATCTTGGTGTCACACTCTATCAACTACATGCTTGGTTCACTCTTGATTCTTCTTGGTGATTTCAACAGTCACAGCCATGGTCAAATGTCTCCTATCTTAAGTTGCACCTCCCTTCAAACCAGTATTTCAAGGCTACCATCCTCTTCTCCCTTCATCCCTAGATACTCTGAACAGAGTACTTGTATATGCTTTCTCTGTGTCCTTATTTTTCTCCCAAGCTCACAGAACACTGGCATTTGCTTTTAGTGTTCTATATCCCTTCTCCTGCCAAGGCGATAATAATCTCCACACTATCAACCTCACAGGGACACAAGTCTCCATCTGCCCTGAAACTAATCACTCACTTCCTGTGGTCCTCTCCTTCAAGGCAACTGATCACTCACTTCCTGTGGTCCTCTCCTCCAAGGCATCTGATCACTCACTTCCTGTAATCCCTCCGAACCACTCCATCAGGTTTTGTGATCTTTGTTTATTTTTCGTTTCTCTTTCTGTTCTCCTTTGAAAGAACATCTTGTTTACAAATGATAATATTCTCCAGAATCTGAAAACTTCATTTTTTTTTTTTTATTTCCCCCAGTCACCCTTCTGACTTTATGTTACATACCTGTGCTGGAAGTGAAGTTGGCTGCAGAGGACAGCTGTTTTGCATTATGGCAGCCAGGTGATGGGAGACAGGAGAACCACTTAGGCCCATAGGATCATGATAAAACACACTCTGGATATCTGTTTCCCTCTCAATTAATCTCTCTGTAAGCAACCTTACAATACACTTGGAGGTGTGCCTCAGTTTCATGGGGGATTCTAAGTCTACTCAACTTGGTAGTTAAGATGAACATAAATCTATAACTCTTTCCTCAGTACCCCTCCCTGACATTCAGATCCACATACATTACTGCCCACTCAATTCTTGTACAGAATTTCCCCTGGCACTTCAAATGCCCAAATCTCACCATGTGTTTTCTCTAGTGTTCTTATCCCAGCAAATAAGCATTCCTCCCAAATCCAGAAAGTCGTTCTTTCCTCTTGTAATTCCTCAGCCTTAATCAGTCTCTAGTTCTGGACTTTCAGATCATTGGCACCTGTCATTTCCTTCCTTCTATAATCCATCAAAGCCACCAAAGGCTCCTAGTTGGTCCCTGTATCTTCTCTGACTGCCCACCAGCCTTCTGCATCATGATTCCCAGCAAACAAGTTACTTCTTGGCACGAAGTACAGATTTGTTTTATCATGTCTTTCCATTGTAATGTACTCTCTTACCACAGGCTGAGAGCAACACAGCTAGCCAATCAAGGAACACAGCCACCCAAACAATAAGCCAAAATGAACCTTTTCTCTTGATAAGTTGATCATCTCAGGCATTCATTATAATAAAGGCATTCTCAGTAATATCAGTACATATTTGCTGTGTAAGCAAATCAGGTCTTGTTTCACAGAATTCTGATAGTACACCCTCACAAAGCATTCACTATTCATTTCAAAATAATCATTATTTTTAAATAATCTTGCAAATACATTTTAAAACTAATGTGTTTAGGGATTTAGTTATTTTACTTACTAAACAAGTATTCAGTTCACCTGAGCTTGTATTGGGAATCTTGTTTTTCCGTCAGTGAATGAAACATCAAAGGGCAGCAGGTGCCCCACCTCCGGATGATGGAATGTACACACTGCTCAATGAGGGAGCACTTCGCTTTGCCTGACAAAGAAGCTCCTTGTTGCCACTGCTCCCATTTTGTAGCAGACAATAAGTAAGAGAAGAATAGTGCGGATGACAGCTAGTCTTTTCAGAAGAGAGTTCACTGGCATCCATTCTACCCACTGATTTTAGCCCCTGGTCTGCGGCCATTGTGCATTGAGTAATCAATACTACTTCAGAAGAGGCAAAGTGCAAAGCATAGTGGAATCATGTGTTACTGGCCTTGACCTTGCTTGGGGAGCAGTGGACACCACAGTAAGTTTTCAGCGGCCTTGGAAGGAATGCTTTGTGTGAACTCTAAGCAGTCTTGAGAGGGATGGAGACCCTGTTGCCACTGTTGTGAATTTAGATGAGCATGCGGACAGAGGAAAGCAGTTTGTTCTTACAGTACAGGCAACAAATAAAGCAGTTTCCACTAAGCATATGGCCCCAGATTCCAGCCTTGTTCTTATAAGTGCACATCCTATGGGCTTCCACTCAGACCTGAGGTTGCACGGAGTGGGGGTGACAGTGGGTAACTGGGGATGAACACAGTAATTTAGTGATACTTACAGGCCAGTACCCATTCTGACTCTGAACTTTACTCAGTTCTCAATTGATTAAAGCGTGAAAGCCAGAGAAAATCAAGTTGAGCCTCTGGATTCCCTTGCTCAGATGGCACAGTGGTTCTCCCTGGTGGTGAGCCAGTATTTTGTCTTGCTTGGTGGAGCAGAGTTTACTCACAGCTGCAGCTACAACAGTTTTGTGAGCAAGCTGACACACAAGCTGACCTGTGGTTCCCTCAGCAGCTTGTTGTAGCCCTGAAACTCACACGGAACTAAGTCTGTTCTCCTTTCCTCTCTCTCATGATGAAATGAACACAACCAGGAGACAAGGAAGTCACCAAGTGGGCACATATACTCATTTTAGTTTTAGCTTCGAAGTTTAATCAGTAGCATCATTTTCTCTGTGGGAGTCAGATGTGCATGGAGAGACTCAAGTGTCCAACACAAGATGAGACCACCCTTAGGGAGCAGCCCAGACAGTCAGTAAAGAGCCATGCATTCCTGTGAAGCCCACTCCCGCTGCAGAGGATAGGCGGGGAGGTGATGAGAGCACCACACTAAACTGAGTGAGAGAGAAAGTCTGAAAGTCAGTTTGCCTATTGAACGCCATAGGTATCTGACTATATTCATTTCACTGACTATGTCTGCCAGTTGTGTGTATTCTCAAAGCCCCTGACTATACGAGCTTGTTGAGAGGAAGATTACAGGAAAAGTAAGGAGGACAGAGGACCCTGACAAACAGCTCAGGCAGAGGCAACAAGGTGGATGGAGTGGAGGAAGGGAACAAGTTAGCAGAGGAGCAGTTCACTGGAAACTGGAGCAGAGGTTACACTGCTGTTTGGAGCCTCTCACACTGATGGTGTAGTGCCCCAAAAAAGCCTCTCTGGAGCCCTTGACAAGCCACCTGCTGAGCCCAGACTCCATCCTCACCAGCTTGATCTAGCTACAGAAGATCCACCTTCACCTACTTTGGATAGCGTTCTTCCACATGACAGTGTCATGCTAAACACCATGCATCTGCTGTAAATAATGATGATGGTGATTATGAATTATTTTTATTCACAATAATATGAATTTATCATTATTAATCACATCAAAATGAGAGCCGAGAAACTCTTCAGGTGTTTTGGATAAAAACTCCTTTAATCAAATCCCATTTTTTCCCAGAGTCAGGAGCCCAGAACATTCCAGGAGGCAGCCAAGAAGAGATGTGATGGACTTTCAGTATCACAAAAACAAAAGCATCCCAGGCTTTGACAGCCCACCTCTTTATGGACACTGTTACTCAATATAATAAAGGTGCATTTGTTCTTGATGCCCAAAGACAGACAGCCTGATCAGACAGCAGGGCAAATGGAAAGTCTCACTGTTCCAAACACTAACACTCAGAAGCTAGCCTTTTCCAGGCACAGGTGCTCTTCTGGTCCTTCATAAACACGAGCATGTGTAAATCACAGCATTCTACAAGGCGCATGCTGTCATTCCCAGCACTGTGGAGAAAGAACACAGAGGAGATTAGAAGTTACACCGCAGCTCAAGAGTAGACTCCAACAGGTCTCTGTAGCTATGCCCTTATACTGCACTTGCTGTTGAGTTGGTAGTTTTCATAAAAGGCAGGTTCCGTGTTTTGTGGCTTCCCTCAAAAACTCAAAATTGCTTCTTTGCAAATATGGCCATCATTACAATCATAGGCTTTCATAAGTGAGTTTAGAGCAACAGAGTGTGGCATTTTACGGGGATTAACTTGACTCCCCTTTAATTTATATATTTATAAATAAGCCCCTGGCAAACTGACATTGTATTGTTAGTAATAAATGGCTTTTTCCATTGCTGACAGCCCATTGCAACACCCCAGTGTGTTGTGACACCACCATGGCTAAGAACCCACTGGCTTGGAAAATAAACCTGAACGGAGAGATATTTATATAACCGAGTTGGGAAGGTAGTTGGAAGGCGCACAGAACAAGACGTCAGCAGTGCGTGTCAGTCTCCTGGCTTAGAGCCTTCCTGGAAACAGACCAAGAAATAAAAAATAAAAAAGAAGCTGATGATAAAGTCAAGGCTTGTGCTGTGGAAGTGAGATCGGGGACTGAGGATGGGGGTTGCTGGGATGCCCGCAGAGATAAGTTTGCGGAATCTCTGGGGGCCCCAAGCTTCAGGATAGGCCCAGACTTCAATTCCTCTTGACTGAGGATGTCCTCTGAAAACTCACATGACTCTCCATGAAGGAAGAAATCAGGCCTTCTCCAAGAACACATGTAGGCACGTGCTGGGGCATTTAGTCCTCTGATTCGGTGGTACCCTGAGGGGAGAACGCATATACTTCTTGCATTTCTATCCAACTCAAAGACTCTGAAAAGCTTTGATAAGAATGAAACTGAGATGGATTTCAATTCCCCCTGGAAAGGGTGAACTTCTCCTTGCCTTCAACTTTCTTCCATAAATCTGCCCCCAAATTACATTCTTTTTCATTTCAAATGAAGAGCTGGGTGGAGCACACATGTTTCTCCGGTCTGCAAATGCTAAGCGATACACTGCCTGTTTTCAACCCATGTGAGCATTATTTAGGTATTTAGATATAAACCAAAGAATCCACATGTCGTCTGAGTGTAAATGCTAAGGCTTCAACTTTCGGCGTATTCCTGTACATCCTCTCTCCTCCTGTCCATTCTTACATAGACTACATTGGAGGATATTTCATATGGGAGAAGTTTGTTGAGAAGTTTGTTTTCGAACATCAATATGTCTCCTTTGGGTAGATTTCAAAGGATCAGAAAAAGCTTAAAAGATACAACTTCAGCCAGGGTACTAATTAGCTCAAGATTCTCAAGGCCTTGTTAGCTGGAAAATGTGATGATAAAAATAAATAAATAGACAGATTTAAAAAAAAACCCACAAACGTTGATTTGGAATTTCAGGGCTTACTAGGGGCTGGGCAGTGGAGTTGATGTTGAGCATGAATATGAACAAAGCCTGGTCCTGCCCTCAAGTCTAGCACAGCAGCGAACTGTGTAAGACAGCCCCCATACAAGCCCTAAGTCTGTGACTGATGGACAGCACTGTTGTGATCATTTGGTCTGGGCAAGCATGGAGATCCAACTCAGAACAGGAGAGTGGTGGGGCAGGCAGAGGAGGTGTGTCAGCACACAGTGAGACGAGAGGGAGAAAAGGGGAGAAGGAACCCTAAAGAGTATCTGCATCAGAAAATGCCACTTGCCACTAGGGTTTGGTTCCAGGCCCTTCTCAAAACCCAGCCACACCCCAAAACTCCAGTACTTGAACACCCCACATTTTTATGAGCAGGTGAGCTCATACTGTTGCTGTCTTTTTACTGATTCTAAACCAAGAGTTAATGAAATTAGCTGCATGACAATTGAAGTGAGTATAGAAGCAATGCTTGGCTTACACAAGTACAGTTGTTCCTGATAAATAGGCCAGGGGCAACTTACTACCACTCTTAACTACCCTCACCAAAGACGCAGCCAAGCAGTGCCTTCTAGCCACCAAGATTTGGCAACAGGTCTAAGCACTTTGTTTTGATCATGGGTAAAGTCAGAGAAAAGCAAAACTACTAACTGGCAATATTTCTGTCTCATTCAAAATGACTTGTCACTTTAAATGGGGAAGTGATATCTGTACAATTTGGAGGGTCATATGATCACAAATAAGCTGTGAACGAGAAATCTGGTCCTCAGGCTGGACGCGGTAAGGTGTAATGCCGCCTGTGAGTTACTCCTCCTCCGTCTGTTTGGCAGTATGCCAGTGTTCACTAGGTGAGCCCATCTGCCTCAGCCCTCCACAGAGCTTGATCGATCACAAGTTATCATTTGCACTTAACACAGATGAAACTTAGGCCCACTGAACTTTCCAAGCAACCTATCTACTGTTTGATTCTGGGAGTTTATAGTTCCTCTCCTGGATTCTAAGCAGCATTTCTTCCTGTCCCCAGAAAAGCATGCTGAAAGTAACACAGTGACCAGCCTCCTGGTCCAAGAGTGGCTAATCACAAAAGAAACTGACATTTTTACCTGAAACAAGTGCTTTGGATCCAGTTGGTCGTTATGCTAGAAGGTCCGCTGGGAGGGACCCCACTGTGGGAGGGAGAGGTGCTGGAGACTCAGTGGACCAGCCCCAGATGTGTACTTTTTCAGCCCATGCTCTGAGCATTACAAAAGGAAATGTTCCCAAAAGAATCCTAGCCCTAGACACTGTCATCAGCAAAGGACCAAACCCTCCTGGCTGTGTGCGCCCAGCTCCCAAAGCAGCGGAAGATAAAAAGTGCTTGCTGTTTAAACTCAGGTTCATCTTGCATGCTGCAGGCTGCAAGAAAGTGACTTCCAGGAACAATCAGGGATTTTCCAGCTGCTGGGCTAGAATCAATTCCTCCACTCACTGCAGAATTAACCAGATGACTTCCGAGTTTTGCAAAGCTTGGAAGGTATTTCACAAGCCATCTGCCAACCCAGCTCTCCTCCTTCTATTGGCATCCAGAGGCAGTTCCTTCTCACCAGGATCATGCAGAATTGGATGCACCCCATGGCTGCTGGTCTCCAGGAACAGACTCCAGGGCTTTCTGGCTTTTCCTGGAATCTTGCTGTGTGCAGGTGGCTCTGGCTTCTTTGAGAGGTGGCACCGAGCCTGCTGCCTGCCCTGATTTTCTTGCCAGCTCTTCTCTCATAACTTGGTAGTCTGTTCAGACTTGAGCAGACAGTTCAGCAAAGGTGGCTGGGAATCACCCCACCTGCCAATAGTGGTGCTTGCTTCTGATAAATTGCACCCTGTCCCTGGACTCACATTTGGCTTAATCTACAGAGAAAATATGTGTCCTGGGTGCATGCTGATGGTCTACCTTCTTTCCTAAGGTAACCATCCCCTGTTAAGATTCTAAATTGTCATCTGCCTCCTCAGCTTTTTCTAAGGCTGTGCTCCAGGGGACAGGTACACAGATTCCCGTTAAATGGCTCCCCCTAGTGTACAGCAGAGCAGCAGAGTGGCCTTGTGCTCAATGCCCATTAAAAGTTCTTCATTCAGAGATACATGCAATATATTTCCGTTTAGCTTCGACATAGCGCATGAGTTAAGTCAATAAGCATGTGATATTTAAGTCTTTAAAATGTTACTTTTATACGGTTTTTCCTTCCGTGAACTCTATGACAACTTAAAAATGATTACTGACAACTTTCTATTTGTTTTCTAGTTTTATTTTTATTCAAGATAGTCTCGTACAGTACAAAAAAAAAAGAAAAAGAAGAGGGGGGAGAAAAGAAAATGAAAGGGGGGAGTAGTAGGAAGGTGATAAGAAGAGGAAAAGGAGAGGAGAAAGAAGAAAAGGAAGAGGAGAAGGAGAGGAGAAAGGGTGGGAATAGAGAAAGCTTCCCAGATATTCTTCCCAGGTTGTTATTTTGCTTATGGTATAAAACAAATTCAGTCTCAGCTAATTAGGTAATATGCAGTCTTGAAGCTAACAGAGATGTGTGCTGAGCACATTTTGCTAAATCTTCTTTCACAAGACATAAGTTTACTTGTTTTTCATAAGCATTTCACAAAGGAGGACTGCCATTTTAGGATGCTTAAGACTCTCTGCAAAGTCCTATGGCAAAAGAAAAATGTTTCAAAAATCTTGTTTGATTTTGCTTAGCTCCTCTCCCTGATTTTATTTACATAAGAGAGTCTCGGAGCTCCTGCAGTGCTGTGGGGAAATCCTCTGTGGGAGGAAATGACTAGGTGCAGGGTGAGTCCACTGTCTCCCTGTCCTGTCAAAAGCACATAGTGGAGAACCCAAGTGGAAAGCCATGGTCCTACAAATCACTTGGTAAGGAAAATACCTTACTAACATTCTCCTTAAAGAACAACTAGTTTCTCTAAGGGGCCTAGGTAGCTTGAGGACATGGGATACCTTATGGCGTGAGTGGCCATCCCTGGAGTGTCATAATGGAGAATTAGGTCTGAATAAGCACTGGATCAACCCTGGCTCATTTATCCTGAATGCCACCATGATCAAGTGAGGACCATACCCTCAGCAGAACTCTTAGTCCCAAGAGCAATATATTAGGCTAGTCAGTTTTTTGCCACCTTAACAGAAAATAGAAACATCTGTGAAGAGGGAATTTCAATCAAGGAATTACCTCCATCAGATTGGTTGGTTCATGGGCATGTCTGTAGGGACATTTTCTCTTTCTTTCTTTCTTTCTTTCTTTCTTTCTTTCTTTCTTTCTTTCTTTCTTTCTCTGCTTTTTAATTTGTTTTGTTTTTGTTGTTGTTGTTGAGACAGGGTTTCTCTGTGTAGTCTTGATGACATTTTCTTTATTAAAGATAGATGTGGGTGGGGCCACCTGGGCAGCTAAAAGAAAACAAGCCGAGCAAGCCATGGCGAGCAAGTTAGTAAGCAGGGTTTTCTGTGGTCTCTACTTCAGTTCCTGCCTCCAAGTTCCTGTCTTGAGCTCCTGCCCTGGGTTCCATAGATGATGGAGCTGGAACTGTAAGCTAAAATAAACCCTGCCTTCCTCGAGTTGCTGTTGGTTTGGATGTT
Source organism: Meriones unguiculatus (assembly GCF_030254825.1). Taxonomy (NCBI): domain Eukaryota; kingdom Metazoa; phylum Chordata; class Mammalia; order Rodentia; family Muridae; genus Meriones; species Meriones unguiculatus. The sequence continues at coordinate 162,646,114 of NC_083349.1, forward strand.
TATCACAACAACAAAAAGCAACCTAGGACAAATACGAAAGTGTTCTGGGAAACCCTCACTCTTCTATTGTGTACTTATTGATGCCATGATTTCCTGTATAGGCTACTCTAATGTCATCACCCATCACGACTTTATTCAGAATCTGCTCTAGGCCCACTGAAGTGCCAGAGACAGAGTGAGGCTAAGCAAAGGAAGCACAAGAGATGACCCTATAAAGAATTGGAAGATACCCAAGGAGATAAATTTACAAAGGAAAATTAGAAACTAGCTACAAGTATGTGCCATAACCACATACCTTTCACTCTCAGCTCAGCCAGCTCACCCAGCCACACAGCTCACGTGCCACACTCCAAACACGCCCAGTATTCTGGCACTTGTCATTTTCATAGACCAAAAAATCTTTCTAGGCCTTTCCAATGCTTCCCCCAACCCCTTTTCTCTTTCTTTTTCTTCTTCTTTTTCCTTCAGTCATAGCTCTCCTTCTAAGACACCACCTCAGAAGGGGGTCTGTGTCTCAAATAATCCCTTCTCTCTGTCTTTTTACCTCACTTGGTTTTGCCTTTGTAGACCTTATGACTACATCCTGAGCCCCTCTCTGCGTGTCCTTGTCTATTGTGCTTTGACTACACCTGCTGGACTCCATGGGGGCAGGGATTGTGGGCGTTTCACTTGCTGCAATGTGGAATGGTACCCGTTACAACACAATTGCTATTTCATGACAACTCATGCTGCGTTAATATGTATCCTATTACATATTAAATAGGATAATGGTAAAAAACAACACGGTTTCCAGTTTGCACACTTGTATATGGCTGTTAGTTGCAGAGTCACACAGACGAGTCTGAATTTACAAGAATCTTTGCGGTGTGTGTTTGTGGGTGTGTGCATGCTTTGTTGCCGTCTGTGAATCATCATGGTACAGAGAAAGAACTCAGACCTTGTAGCCAGAAGACTCTTGATGCTTAGGTGCTTGTAATTATATGGCAGCAAATGTTTCTGTCTTTTCTGAATCTGGGTTTCATCACCTGTGATGTGGCAATGAATGTACTTTATTTCAAAGTTTTGTTATGAACCAGAAGTTGGCTTTAAAAACCCTTACTAATGAAAACTATTATAAAGAAAAACTGGGCTTTAGTGTGCATGTATCCTCTCCCTCCGCTTCTTCTTTTTCATCTTCTTCTTGATAAAGGATCTCACTCTGTATTCTTATGCTGGTCTATAACTCACTGTGTAGCCCAGGCTAGCCTAAAACTCAAAATTATCCAGTGCCAGTCTTTTACCTACAATTACTTGCATCAGCTTACTGAATTTAAAAATTTTAATTTGACTAGAGGTGCTAGGGTTGGTTGGTACCTCTTGGGGTACCTCCCTTTTCTGAGAAGGAGAGGTGGGAATGGGGTGAGGAAGCATGAGGCTGGGACTGGAAGAAGGAGAAGGGGGCTGGAATCTGGCTGAATTTTGTTTTAATTTATTAAGACTAATTTAAGATTTTTAACTTATGTATAATGATATTCATTCATTTTGTGTACAACTTTTACAAATACACCCCACCAAGTAGAGCACTTCCCAAATGTTCTATTTACAGTAATAACTGTCCTATTTATGATAATTCTTGTGCTCTGAACTCCTGTCATCCACTAACTTGATCTTTCTTCCTATAATTTCGCCTTTTCCAAGATTTCATGTTAATGGATTCACTGTATACAGTTTTTGTGCCTCACTTTTTAAACTCAGGGTAGCCGGCTTGATGTATGCTGCACGTATCAACAATCTTTGTTCTTTGACTGAGTAGTTTTACTCATTGTTCAACCGTTCAACTAGTTAAAGTGTACCTCAATTGTTTCCAGCTTGAGTGGATTACAGTTGAGCTGCTGCATTGCATTTGCAGAGCGGTTCTGTGTCAATAGAAGTTTTCATTTATTTAGGATGAATGCCTGAATATGAGATTATTGAGTCATATAGAAGCTTGTCTGGTCGATCTTACAGTGTACTGCTGAGTGCTTTGCCCACAAACCAAGGTGGCTCTGAGTTTTAACTAGCGTTTTATAGTGTTATATTTTTATCTAAAGTTTAGGCTTCAAAATTTCGATTATGAATGCATTAGATTTGATTTGTATTGCCTTAATGACTAAGGAGGTTAACTGTCTTTTCATGTGCTTGTTATCTGCACATTCATATACATACATATGTTGTGCATGTATATATACACACACACACATATTTGGTGGTTGAAGAAGAAGCTGTTTTATGACATTCTTTAGAATCCTTTTGTTTCCATTTTGTTAGATTATGAGTACTTTATATATTTTGACTGCAAGTCTTTTGACATCTGTGTATTCCAAAAATGTTTTTGTAGTAGTCTGGCTTCTCTTTGCCTTCTTGTGACATTATTTTTTTTTTCTGAGAAAAATTCTCAATTCTGGTTAATTCCAGTTTATGAATTTCTCACTTTTGTATCAGGTTAGAGGTCATCTATAAGGATGCTTATGCTAACCTCATATTTCTTCATATGTTTGCTTCTAAAATATAATAGCTTTAGACTATGATTCATCTTGAAGTTGTTGAAATCCTCCTTTCTCCATTAAGTTTCATTGACTCTGTAGATTAGTATAGGGGAAACTGACATCTTACCACTATTCTGTGAATATAATATATTTATCTATATTTTTTTAGGTTTTCTTTGGGATTGATGATGGTGATAGGGTCTTATAAAATCCCAGCTGGCCTCAAACTCATGATATTGTAAAGGATGGCCTTGAACATTTCTAATCCTCCTGACTCTACCCTACCCTGTCCTCTTCTAAATCCTGGAACTACAAATATGTGTCATTATAGTCCAGCTGAGTCTTTTAACATCAACACTTACAATTGTTATTATCTATATCATATGACTGTATTTATTGTTAATAGGTTATTTGGTGATACTATTTTAAGTAGCATGCCTGTAAAATTGTAATGTTATGTTTCTTTTTGGTAGTATGTAGAAATAAAAATAATTTTGTTTATGATGTTTCAGTCAACTGTAGTTTTTTTAGCACCAGAACTTTTCTTTGGATTTTGTGGTATTTTCTATGTAATCACATTGGCCAAGAACAGAGTTTGAGGCTCCGGAGAAATGGCTCAGCGCTTAGGAGCACTTGCCACTTTTCCAGAGGACTTGAGCTTGGTTGCCAACACTCACATCAAATGGCTCACACATGCCTGTGACTCCAGTTCTAGGGAATCTGACATCTTGTCCTGACCTCTGCAGGCATGTGCACACATATGCACACTTGAGGCACACCACACACACAGACATACAGGCACATAGAAATAATGCTTTTAAATAGGCTTTGTTTATTCTTTTCCCATCTTCTTTTCTTTTTCTTGTCTTACCACACTCGCTAGAGCTTTCAGTACAATACGAATGGGAGGAATAAATAACTTTGCCATGTCTCGCAATTTTAAAAAATCAAGTGTTCAGCCTTTTTACATTAAATATCAATTATTAACCACTTCTCTATCAATTAATAAATTTCTCCCTATTAACATTAAAATTCCTCACAATTTTAAAATCATAAATAAATGCTAAAATTTTAAGGTTGTTTTCAGATTCTATTGCTATTCAGATTCTCCTATCAGTGGATTAGGAGAGGGACACAGCAGTGGGGGAGAAGGAGGAAGGGTGGGATGGGGAGGAAATGAGAGAAGGGCCTACAACTGGGATACAAAGTGAATAAATTGCAAAAAATAAAAAAAAATAAATATTAACCCAGATGCAGTAGAGCACACCTGTAATTTCCATCACTCAGGGAGGCAGAGGCAGTCAGATCTCTGTGAGTTTGATACCAGCCTGGTCTAAAAAGTGAGTCCAGGACAGCCAAGGCTACACAGAGAAACCCTAGCTCAAAAGAACAATAAAAAATTAAATATTATATATAGACAAAATTTTCTCCCATAGCCTATTAGTATGATGTAATATGTTAAATGATTAATGCTGAATGAGTTATAAATTCTTCCCTAAAATAAATAATTTATTCATGGTGAATTATCCTCTTAAATATTTTGTTTCTGTGCTTTTTATCTGTGTTCATGAAAATATTGGCATGAACTATAGTTTGGATCGTGAATATCTTTGAAAGGCCATTTACATTTACAATATCATTTACATTTATTTTGTAAATGTTTGCTCTATAGCCTGTGGTCCTATTGGGAGAGAGTGGAACCTTTAGGAAGTAGGGTCTGTGAAAAGAAGTTAGTTCATTACAGGAGTGATCTTGAAAGGGATTTAGAAATCTGTCTCTCTGTCTCTTTGTCTCTCCTTATCTCTCCCTCTCTCCATCTTTCTGTTTTTCTCTGTCTCTGTTTCTTTCTGCCTCTCTCTGTGTCTCTCTCTGTCTCTGTTTCTCTGTTTCTGTCTCTGTCTCTATCCTCTGCTTTTCAGTTGCCATGAGGTAAATGAGTTTCTTGTATTACCTGCTCTTGCCATATTGTACCCTATATACTGCCACAGGTCCAAAGCCACAGACCTAAATGACCATGGGCTGAAATCTCTGAAACTCTTAGCCCAAATAAATGTTTTCTCCCTTTACTTTACAAGAACTAACATTTCATTATAGCGACAGTAAGCTAGCACAGTGTAGTTTATTAGTAGTATAAATACATGCTCGTGAAATTGGTGGAAAGTATTTCCATTTCTAGTTTCTAAGAAAAGTTTGCAGAATTATTTGTAACAAATGCCTAAGATAATCAGCTGAATAAAGGGACAATGGGATCTTCTCCTTCTTTCTCATTCTATATTTTTTCTTATTGGTGCCATGCAGTAAGCTGCTTCTGAAACATGCTCCCATGTTTGCTAGCATGACCCACACACAATGGAGCCAACACAGCCTGACCCGTCCAAACCAAGAAGGCAAAATAAACCTTTCCTCCTTGTAAGTTATCACAAGTACCTTGTTGCTGCATTAATAAAAGAAGTGACTCCTTCCTCTTTCTGGCACAAAGCAGGACAATGATAATACTTATTTTTAATGTTTTTCTTGGTTTCATATTGACCATCAGATTCCTGGTGTAAGAAACATTTTCATTTGATAAAAATCACATGACTCATCTCTGAGAACCATGGCATAACCATAGTCCTTCCCTGTGTAAGAGATGCCAACCCACCCTTTAGTTACTTAAGCAACATAGAGTTGGCAAGAGTTCTCAGACTGAGTCTGTTCTTCATAGGCAGTTGAAGGAAAGTTGAAGTCTTTTGTAGTCCTAACCCACCATGAAGGTAAAATGGAGAATCAGGTCCTTCTGTGATAGTGTTGCTGTCAGTTCCATAGTTGAATGGAAGCTAGTCCAAGCTTCCCCTTTCCCTTTACATTAAAGCATCCTTTGAGAATGGGACTTTCTCTTGGTCTCTGAATTGACCATCAGTTACATGGCTGGGTGGTGTCTCAGTGATGTCATTTTCATCTCTCTGTGGAGTAATAGCCTTTAAAACGGTCTTTAGTTTCCAAAACAGCATTTCCATTCAGGTAGTGTGCGAGTGCAGACAAGGGACAGGGAGATTCATCTTATATTCTAAGGCTCTTACTTGGGGAATGTTATAAAACATATCTAAAGGTGTTCAGTCACATCTCAATAGTCATTCACCTGTGGGTTCTCTAGGAAATGCCCCCATACTGATACTGCACTCACAGTATGCCCAAGAATAGTTAGTTGATGGCCCCAGGGCCTCACATGTACCCGAATTATGACAAAAGTGCTTCATACAGGAATGAGCCTTCCTTCAGATGATCTGAAATCCCACTAAGTGGGCACCAGTAACCACCTGGATGTACAACACTTTCCTCAAAGGTATCCACAGGACTTCTAAGGATTAGTAGATCCTAAATCCAGAATTCCCAAACTCGAGTGTAGAAAACTTCACTTCCTCATCCTTCCCAGTGATTTGTTGCGTCTGAGCTCAAGGTATATTTCCTTGTTCCTTCTCCATGGCTTGGTTAATAGCTTTCTCGCTAGCTTCCCTTTCCCTCTCCAAGCCAGGGAGCCCTGGCCATTAGCTTCTTACTCCAGGCGCCTGGCCTACACCAAGCCTGCGAAGGCTGGGATAAGACCTGTGTGATCTGCAAGGACAACGGCCTTTGAAATAAATAATTCTTTAGGTGTGTTTTGGAGCCTCAAACTTAAAGTTCCTGTTCCGTGTTTCATTCAAGGAGTACCTTGGCTTTTCTTTTAGTCAGTAGTCTTTGTCCTCCATGTTCCCCTCCACCTGGCTGCAAACATAAAATGAGAAGTCCTGGGTCCCTTACTTTCTAGATGTCCCCTTAGATAAAAGGCTTCCATTTAGGGCACTTTGAATTTTGATTGCATTGGTAGATCAGGCAAAGTAAAATTGAATTGTGAGAGAGTCACTTAGAGAGAACATCAACATCAAAATCAACCTGATTTTTTTCATTTATAAAACAACTTTACTAAGGTGGTCTTAAGATTAAATTAGACGATGGGCCTAACTCACTGCAGGTATATAAATGGTGACTCTATAATTATTTTTCACAGCATCTGTCCTTGATGACTGCTGGCTGATTCCAAATACTCTTCAGATTTACTTTATTTGATCACACATTCTCAAGTCTTGACTGAAAGTCAGCCCTTGACCCAGGTCTCATTTAGACCAGCTCTATACTTTCAGCTGGATCATAGGCTTTTTCAATGATGTTCTCTGGTTTGTGTCTGCTTTCTTTGTTTTTCATTATCAGCGTTCCCTAATTGCTCATATGAAAAGGTAAGGTTTGCAACATAAATTCCAAAAGAACAGCTTTACTCAAAGACAAATTACCGTGTCTTGGGTTAGTCTATAAGTGACTGAATTTTGGGAGCTATGCACATTGCCTTCCAAAAAAAGAAAAATCTAGAGCAAGTGGTTTTAACACTCAAGAGATAGACTGTTCCAGGATAGGCTGTTCCATGATCATCTATTTCATCAGTGATTTTTATGTCTGAACAGACAGCCATAACAGTAAAACTGCAGCAGATGGTTTTCTATGTGTAGTTAAGGATAGTGTACTTGTTCCCTTTGTGTGTTATCTGGTTCTAATCTCCTCTATGGCTATAGCTGTAAGGCCTTCAGTATCATTGCCACATAAGACATCAGCTGAGAACTACATACAATGTGTCTCAGTGACAACACTCTTTATCTGGGCTCAAGAATTGTGACTGTACAATGCACTGCTCAGTCATCAAAAACTTCTTTACTTCAAAGGTATAAACATAGTAAAGAGATGATATTAGGCATACATCATAGAAAAGTAAGTGCACAAATTTCATAAACTATTATCTTGAGAAAAAGTGTGCATAGTGAACTACTGGCATCCTTTCCCAACACAGAAGAGAGGATGGACTGTTTTTTTGTTTTGCTTATTTAATTTTATTTTTAAATAATTTATTCATTTTACATCTCTATTGTGGCCCCTAACCTCAACTCCTAACGGTCCCACCCTCCTTCCATCTTCTCCCTATCCACCTTTCCTAGTCCTCAGAAAAAGGGAGCCCTCCTCCCATAACATCTCACCCCAGACTATCAAGTCTCATCAGGACTGCCATGCTCCTCCTTCTCTGTGGCCTGGAAAGTCCCCCCACTCCCTAACAGGGTAAAGTGATCAAAGAGCTGTCAATAGCATCCATGTCAGAAAGAGTCCCTGCTCCCCATACTAGGAAACCCACATGGAGACTGAGCTGCACATTGGCTACATCTGAGCAGGGGATTTAGGTCCTTTCCATCCATGGTCCTTGGTTGGTGCATCAGTCTCTGCAGGTCCCCCTGGGCCCAGATTTATTGGCTATGGAGTGCCTATCCCCTCTTGGTCCTTCTGTTTTCCAACTCTTTCCTACAAGACTTTGTGCTCTGCCCAAAGTTTGGCTGTGAGTCTTAGCATCTGCTTCAATTCCCTGCTGCGTGGAGTCTTTCAAGGGATATCTATGGTAAGCTCTTATAACCTGTTCCCTCTCTTCAACTGCTTCCAGTGTCTATTCTATTTGCCCATCTGAATGAGAATTAAGCATCCTTCCTAGGGTCCTTCTTGTTATTTAGCTTTTTTTAGGACTGTGGATTTTAGTATAGTTATCTGTTTTATATTGCTAATATCCACTTACATGTGAGTATATATTATGCCTGTCTTTCTGCTTCTGAGTTACTCATTCAGGAAGATCTTTTCTAGTTCCATCTATTTGCCTGAAAATTTTATGACTTCCTTGTTTTTAATTGCTGAGTAGTATTCCACTATGTAAATGCACCACAATTTCTGTATCTTTGACTGAAGTACATCTATGCTGTTTCCATATTCTGGCTATTATGAATAAAGCTGCTGTGAACATAGCTGAGTAAATGTCCTTGTTGTATGGTGTAGCGTCTTTTAAGTGTATGACAGGAGTGGTGTAGCTCCACCTTGAGGTAGCATTATTTCCAACTGTCTGAAAATGCACCAGATTAATTCCCAACTTTTATTAGTAAATTTGGTGTGTCTGGTTTCATGTTGAAGTCTTTGATCCAGTTGGACTTCAGTTTAGTGTGGGGTGATAAATATGGATCTATTTGCATTTTTCTCCATATAGATACCCAGTTAGACCAGCACTATTTGTCGAAGATGCCATCTTTTGTATGGTTTTGGCTCCGTCCATAGGTGTGTGGGTTTATTTCTGGGTCTTCAATTTGATTCCATTGATTCACCAGTCTGTTTCTATGCCTGTACCATGCAGTATTGATTGCTGTTGCTCTATAGTACAGCTTGATATCAGGCATCCTTGATAACCTCCAGAAGATCTTATATTATACAGGATTGTTTTAGCTATTCTGGGTTTGTTTTTTTTTTTTTTTTTTTTTTTTTCATATTAAGTTGCGAATTAATTTTTCCAGGTCTGTAAAGAATTGTGTTGGTATTTTGATGGGGGCTGCCTTGAATTTGTAGATTAAATCTATAGATTGCTTTTGGTTAGATAGCCATTTTTACTATGTTAATCCTACCAATCCATGAGTGTGGGAGATCTTTCAATCTTCTGATATTTTCTTCAATTTCTTTCTTCAGAGACTTGAAGTTTTTATTTTCATACACTTGCTGGTTATGGTTACACCAAGATCCTTTATGTTTTTTTGTGGCTATTTTGAAGGGTGTTATTTCATAATTTCTTCTCAGCCTGTTTGTCTTTTGTATACAGGAGGGTTACTGACTTTTTTTTAATAGTTAATTTTGTATCCAGCCATTTTGCTGAAGTTGTTTATCAGCTGCAAAAGTTCTCTGGTAGAATTTTTGGGGTCACTCATGTATACTATCATATCATCTGCGAATAGTGATACTTTGACTTCTTTCTTTTCAATTTGTATCCCCTTGATCTCCTTTAGTTGTCTTATTTCTCTTGCTCTGGCTAGGACTTCCACTACTATATTGAAGAGGTACAGAGACAGTGAACAGCCCTGTCTTGATCCCAATTTCAGTGATTTCCACTGAATCAATTCGATTTAAGTTTCACTCCATTTAGTTTGATATTAGCTATAAGCTTGCTGTATATTGCCTTTACTATGTTTAGGTATGTGCCTTGTATCCCTGATATCTCCAAGACTTTAAACATGAACAAGTGTTGGATTTTGTCAAATACTTTTTTTTTTTTGGTGTCTAAGGAGATTATCATATGTCTTTTTTTCCCTTTCAGCTTGTTTATACTTATGGATTTCCATATATTGAAGCACCCCCTGCATGCCTGGGATGAAGCCAGATTGTTGATGGTGGATGATATCTTTGATGTGTTCTTGGATTCGGTTTGCAAGTATTTTACTGAGTAGTTTTACATCAATGTTCACATGAGAGATATATCTGAAATTTTTCTTTGTTGAGTCTTTATGTGGTGTAGGTATCAAGATGACTGTGGCCTCATAGAATGAGTTTGGTAATGTTCTTTCATTTTTATTTTGTGGAATATAGTTTGAAGTGTATTTGGTATTGGCTCTTCTTTGAAAGTCTGGTAGAATTCTGCACTGGACTCATCTGGCCCTGGGCTTTCTGTGATTGGGAGACTTTTCATGACTGCTTCTATTTCCTTCAGGGATAAAGAACTATGTAATTTGTTTGTCTGAACATGATTCAGCTTAGGTAAGTGGAATTGATCCAGAAAATTGTCCATTTCATTTAGATTTTCAAATTTTGTGGCATATAGGCTTTTGAAGTAAGATCTAATGATTGTTTAGATTTCCTCAGTGTCTGTTGTTATGTCCCCCTTTTCGTTTCTGATTTTGTTGATTTGGATAGTGCCTTTCTGCCTTTTAGTCAGTTTGGCTAAGGATTTGTCTACCTTGTTGAGTTTCTCAAAGAACCAGCTCTTGGTTTCATTGATTCTTCAAATCATTCTCTTTGTTTCTAATTTATTGATTTCAGCTCTGACTTTAATTATTTCTAGCCATCTACTCCTCTTGGATATGTCTCCTTCTTTCTTTACTAGGGCTTTCAGGTGTGCCTTTAACTTGCATTATGAGATGTCTCCAATATCTTTATGAAGGCATGTAATACTATGAACTTTCCTCTTAGCACTGCTTTCATTGTGTTTCATAAGTCTAAGTGTGTTGTGCCTTCACTTTCATTGAATTTTAGGAAGTCCTTAATTTCTTTCTTTATTCACTCCCTGACCCAGTTGTCATTGAGTAGGGAGTCGTTCAGTTTCTATGTGTGTGTAGGCTTTTTCTTATTTCTACTTTTGCTGAGGTCTAGCTTTATTCCATTGTGGTCTAGTAGGGTGCAAGGGATTATTTCAATCTTCTTGTATCTTTTGAGGCTTGCTTTCTGACCTACTATATGATGAATTTTGGAGAAGGTTCCATGAGTTGCTGAGAAGGAAGTATATTCTTTTGTGTTTGGGTGAAAAATTCTGTAGGTGTCTGTTAGGTCTCTTTGATTCATAACATCTGTTTGTGTCATTATTTCTTGGTTTAGCTTCTGTTTCATTGACCTGTCCTTTGATGAGAGTGGAGTGTTGAAGTCTCCCACTATTGATGTGTGTGGGTAGTTGTGTGGTTTGAGCTTTATTTATATTTCTTTTGCAAATTTGTGTGCCCTTGTATTGGGACATGGATGTTCAGAATTGAGATTCCATCTTGGTGGAATTTTTCTTTGGTGAGTACGAAGTGTCTTTCCTCATCTCTTTTGTTTAATTTGGTTAAAAGTCTATTTTATTAGCTATTAGAATGGCTACTCCAACAGCTTCTTGAGTCTTTTTGCTTGAAAATTTTTTTCAAGTCCTTCACTTTCAGGTAATGTCTGTATTTGTGGCTGAGGTGTGTTTCTTGTACGCAGCAGAATGTTGGGTCCTGATTATGTATCCATTCTGTTAGTCTGTGTATTTATATTGGAGAGTTGAGTCCATTGATGTTTAGAGAGTGATTAATGACCAGTGACTGTTAGTTCCTTTTATTTTAGTGTTGGTTGTGGTGGTGTGTTTGTGTACTTGTCTATTTTTAGTTTTGCTGTAGTGAAGTTATTTATTTCCTTTGTTTTCCTGGGTGTAGAGTTGTTGGGCTGGATTTTTCCTTCTAGTATCTTCTGTAGGGCTGTATTTGTGGATAGGTACTATTTAAATTTGTTTTTGTCATGGAATATCTTCTTTTCTCCATTTATAATAATTGAGAGTTTTACTGGTTATAGTAATCTGGGTGGACATCTGTGTTCTCTTAGTGTCTGCATGATTTATGTTCAGGCTTTTCTGGCTTTCATAGTCTCTGTTAAGAAGCCACATGTGATTCTAATAGGTTTGCCATTATATATTACTTGACGTTTTTCTCTTGCAACTTTTAATATTTTTTTCTTTATTTTGTACATTTGGTGCTCTGCATATTATATGCCTGGAGGCTTTTTTCTGGTCAAATCTATTAGGTGTTCTGTAGGTCTCTTGTATGCTATAGGCAGCTCTTTCTTTAAATTGGGGAAAATTTCTTCAATGATTTTATTGATAACATTTTCTGGGCCTTTGAGACAAGAACCTTCTTTTTCCTCTATCTCTATCATTCTATCATTTTGTATTTTCATAGTATCCATGATTTCCTGGATGTTTTGTGTCAGGAATTTTTAGATTTAACATTTTCTTCGTTGGATGCATCAGTTTCTTCCATTGTATCTTTTACACCTGAGATTCTCTCCTTCATCTCTTGTATTCTGATCTAGATGCTTACCTCTGTAGTTCCTGTTTTCTTTTCTAAGTTCTCTCTTTCCAGGAATGGCTCAGCTTGTGCTTTCTTTATTCTTTCCATTTCCATCTTCAGATCTTGAACCATTTTATTGATTTCTTTCACCTGATTGTTGGCACTTTCCTTTGTTTTGTTGAATGATTTATTCATTTCCTCTCTACAGGCCTCTCTAATGACCTCAATCATTTGACTGTGTCTTCCTGTATTTCTTTATGGATTTTATTTGGTTCCTCTGTTATTATCTTCATAAGCATAGATGTAAGGACATTTTCTTGTGTTTCAGTTGTGTTAGAGCACCTGGAGCTGCTTGCCTTGGGATAACTGGGTTCTGGAGGTGCCATATTGCTTTAGCTTTTGTTGATTAGTTTTTTATGCTGGTCTTTAGTTGTCTGATTGTCTCTGGCATTGGCAGGTATTTTCTGATGCCTGCAGGATTCCTTGGGGGCTGGGATTCAGGAAAAGCCCTGGGCAGGAAGCTGGATGTTCCTACAGGAGCCCTCTTAGATTGGTGCATGTGGTATCCAAGTGTTGGGTGGTTCTCAGGGAATTAATGTAGCTCTTCTTAGGTGTATGATCCTGTAGACTCCTCAGGAGCCAAGGGACTTTCATCTCCCCAGGTGAAGTCCTAGAGACAGCTGACCTACCACTGGCTTTCTTGCTCTGAGGTTAATGAGTTGCAACTCTCAGACATTGTGCTCAGACACTGTGTTTGCTGGGCATAGCCATCTTGGAGAACCAGCAAGCCCAGAGGTTTGGTCAGTCTCCCTAGGGAGATGAGTTGAGCTTTGGAGCAGCATCTGGGGCTGTTCCTGTGGCTCCCATGTGTCAGGAGGCCTGATGTTGGAGATGAGTGACCCATGATCCAGAAGGTATTCACTGGCTGGTAAGCACAGCATGCAGGCATGTGGCTAGATGCTGGAGAATGAGCACTTGTGGGAACCCAGGAGCTTTTTCAGAGAGTGTCCTGGGTTCATACCTACTTGTTTCACTCACTGTAGGGTCTCCTCTGGACTGGGAGACCCAGGTTTTGGTGTTTGGGGGCACACAGTTTAGTCTGAGATGGAGAGCACAGAGTGCAGGCTTGTGTAGGTACTGGGGATCATGCATCTGCTGGAGAAGATGGGCTGTTTTAGTGTTTGTTGCTCATCCCTGTTTCTCCTGTGTGCCTCCTGCCATTCATGCTCTTTGTAGTTCTAAGCTCCATGTCATTAAATCATGTCAGGAATGTATTTAGTTACAGAAGAATAACCAAATTAATTTCTAAAAAGGATTTCTGTAGTGTGTGTTGACAGAAGGCTTTTCTTCTTCTCCTTCTAGCACATGTCGAACAGGCATTATAGTTTGTATCATATTCTTCCACGATATTCATATTTGAATCTCTGACCTTCAGCAAATGAAATGTTTAGAGGTAAGGTCTCTGGAGTGATAATTAAAGTTAAGTGAGTTTATTGTGAGAAGGCCAATCCAATAAGACATGTTGTGTATAAAAACCTGCTTAGGACACAGTCCAAGGAAAACCCACATGAAGACACATGTAGAAAACAGCCACTGACTTCCTGATCTCTTCCTCTATCCTCCAGAATTCTCCAGCATATGTTTGGTGTGGTAGCTCTAGTAAATGAAATATAATAGGCTTTCCGAGTCATGACCTCTCTGTTTTATTTCAGTGAGCAAACATCTGGCCAGTTGTATTTGTCATCTTTCTCTCCCTGGAATTTGTCTCTAGAGGAAAACATTGCAGCACAAGATTCCAGTGGCCGCCCACGTCTTTTCTGGTTACCTCTAGTGATAAGATAGCATCTACATCGTTACCGTGAAATAGAGAGAGCTAAGGGCCTAATGTGTGCAGCATAGCTTTAGTTAGTTGTTTTTCTTTAATTTGATTTTCAAACCCCTTCCTGAAATAATAATAATAACAATAATAATGCCAGTAGTCACAAGCTTCTCTGAGCCACAGGCATTCGGAGATCTTCTGGAGTTGCCAGTGCTCTGTTACCTATAAGTAAGCAACTGCAGATGAGATGCTCAGCGTGGAAGACCTGGAGGAAACAACCCTCAGTGCGGTAGTGTAAGATGCACAGTTGACATTTCCTTTGCATTTTAAACCCGTTGATCTCGTTTCTGCTCGGTTCTGGTTCTTCATGGAAACTGCACTGTTGGGAAGAGGGTGTCTATTACTATATAGAAATTCATTCTGTAACCAAGTAACTGTGAGAAAATGGCTATTGGGTCAGGTTTTCAGCTTAAAAATTGTTTCCCATTAGACCATGTTTGTGAATGCATGCCAAGTCCTAGGGAGAGGGTGGAAAATGCATAGCACTTTAAAACGCTGCTGAGCACAGCTGAGGAAAGTGGGGACCTAAGGGGGAAACAGAAATTCCATTCCAGATTATTTTTTTTCTTTCTGATGTGGGGAACAAAGCAGTTAACTTTGTAAAAAGTCTTCATGTACTCTTGTGATATATTTGCACTTCCTTCTAAGGCTTGATGTTATCATAGTTTCATAGACTCAAGAAAATTGGAGCCCTGTGTGGTCATGCATGCCTGAAATCCCCTCAGTTGGGAGTTGGAGAAGAGAGAATCTGGAGTTTAAGGTCATCCTAAGTTCTGTGAGACCCTGTCTCAAAAACAAACAAACAAACAAACAAACAATTGAATAACAACAATAAAATAATAATAGTAAAGATCTTTAAAAATAAAAATTAAAAGCTCACATTTCCAGCATGTACAACTTGAGGAATGTATTGAATTAATTAAAAAACGCTCACATTTTTATATTATTTTATTTTTATTTTTATTAATTACACTTTATTCACTTTGTATCCCCTCATAAGCCCGTCCCTCCTCCCCTCCCAATTCCACCCTCCCACCTGCTTCTTCACGCATGCCCCTCCCCAAGTCCACTGGTAGGGGAGGTCCTCATCTCCTTCCTTCTGATCTTAGTCTATCAGATCTCATCAGGAGTGGCTGCATTGTCATCTTCTGTGGCCTGGTAAGGCTGCCCCCCCTCAGGGGGAGGTGATCAAAGAGCAGGCTAATCAGATTATGTCAGAGGCAGTCCCTCTTCCCATTACTATGGAACCCACTTGGACACTAAACTGCCATCTGTGCAGGGGTTCTAGGTTATTAAGAAGAGAAAAATATTGACAGATTTCTTTCTGAGCATTATAATATATATGTATATAATATATATAACATATGTTTATATGTATCTAGAAAAGCTTAATATATTGGATATATGTATATATGAATTTATATATATTTAAGTTTTGTGTGTGTGTTTGTTCTGTTTTCTAATAAACATGGGTGGTCTCATGGCAAGAGTCTCTTTACCTTTCTGTGACCCAGAGAAATGGCCTGGCTTCAGCTTAGGAAGGTTGCTTGGGCAAAATAAATATGCATAAAGTCTGTATGTGTGTCAGGAAACACATGCATGAGAGTGTTTTACAAAGAATATTAAATCACACACGCATGAATCTATAATTATAAATCATCTAAAATAAGAAAATTACACTGCATAAAATATTCTGAAATTGAATTTTAAGTCTCCCTCTCTCTTTTCTGGAGAGTAATGTGGAAGAAAAGCAATGTACAGTGAAAGTCACCACATGTTTGGCAGAGGCTGTGCTCAGCATAGTGGCAGAGGTGGGAAAAGTGGACAGGATGGGACTAAATCCTCAACCTGAATCTTGTAATTAGGCTTCCTGCTGTCACCGAGCATGTTGTGAGGTTGGGCTTGCATCCAGCCTGGGGCAGGCCAGACAACCACAATCAGCAGCCACCACCCCTCCCCTTTGGCTGTACACCCCAACCTTGCCATAGTGTCGGTCCATGAACCTTGGCCTGTATTGGCCTGTCTTCCGACTCTTTGCAAAGGTCAAATAAGCCAGAAAACTGGGACTTTCCCAGAGTATTTACAAACTCTGTGCAGTGAACAGAGTCAGGCATCCTTCTTTAGTCTACACCCAGCTCAGCCCAGACAGCAGGTAAAGGTGTACACAGAGCACCAGCTGCCTGTGGTATCTGGATTCATCTCTGGTCCAGAACAGTTGTCTCCTCCTCATTTCTTTGTCTTCTGCAGGCAGAAGGCAAAGCAATGAGGACTTGGGGTGATAGCGTTTTCTGCCCGATAACTGTGGGTAAGCAAAGACTAGTCAATATGAATGTATTTTAAAACTTAAAGCTGTGTGATACCATCGTTCTAGAGCCACCTGCTAGTTTACAAGGTCAGGCATCCACACAAAAATTTATGTGGTGTCCATTTCTTGGTTAGATCATGGCTTTAAAAAAAAATAGATATATAAGCAAGCCATTATTGGAGGGGTGACATGGCAGCAAAGCTCCTCCAGGAGTCCTAAGGTTAAATACGTATGATTATTGGTAAAAACTCCACAGGGAATAGAGACTTCTTGAGTGACAGATGGAAGTCCACCCATCAGCAGCTTCTCCACTCAGCTCTTTACACATCCAGTTCCAGGACTCAATAACATCATCACCAACAAACAGTTCATTGGACTCAATAACACCCACATATAACACTCAATAACTACTAACAGCGCACCGGGCGCTTACCTTGTCCTCTCTGCCTGACATATATTACCTAAGCTTTTTCAAAACACCTTTAACATTTCAGCTTTGCTGATGATGAAGTTTTCAAATGTTAAATGGCCTAGTTAGAGCAGGAATTCAGATCCAGTCTCAACCCATACAAATATTAAGGCTTGGTCAGCAGTGTCCCCAGTCCAGTACAAGACGTCAGAATAGAGAAAGTTTTGTTCTGTTTTGATGATAGTTCTACCATACAGTAGGAATCACAAACAGTTAAAAAAAATCCCCAAAAGGTCACCAACCATGCTGTCTTTGAAACGATCCTGCATTTTAAGTACTTATTTTCCACATTGTTTTTCCCATGAAACATTATTGGTTACTTACTACTGAGACATGACTTCCTGGATGGGAAAACAGAAATAAATGACACATATTGTGTACATAAGCAATTCATAGCTCAGTAAGACACTCGCAAAGGCAACTAGATTTATTATTATTATTATTATTAATTAGGGAAAGCCATGCACAAGTCTGAAGAGATAGTTCTACAGTCAGGAGCCCTTGCTCTTGCAGATGACCCAGGTTCCATTCCCAACACACACATGGTGGTTCAGGACTATCCAGAACTCCAGTTCCAGGGGATCCAGCAACTTCATCTGACCTCTCTAGGCAGCAAGCATGCACGTGGCATTAACATGTACATGAAGGCAAAACACTCACACATAGGATAAAACAAAAATGCTATTTTTTTAAAGTCTAATTTTGTTTTTGTTGTTTTTTTTTTTAAAGTCACACAAGCGGAAGTGAGCAAGACACCCAGAAGCCTACCGCAAATGCAGCGCTGCTTCAATGAGGAGCAAGTGTGGTGGAGATATGGGTGAGAAAGAGAAGCAGAACAGTTTATTCACTATGAAGAGAAATGGCACTGGAGACAAGAGGGTGGTGAGGAACAGCCGGATGTGAGTAGCCTGCCCTGCAGCCTGAAGCCATGATGATTTCCTGGTCCTTGCTTCCACGGAAGGCCATGCTTGGGTCCATGACCCTGCAGGAGCAGGGGTCTGTGTTGATGTCTGTGGCCCAAGTTACCACTAAAGGCCATGAGAGTACGTCTCTGGTCTAGGCTGCCATCTGGGGCCATGTTGATGTCTGCGAGCTCAGCAGAGCTGGCCCTGACCCTCACCTGATATAGCACTCGGGAGATCTGGCACTGCTCCTTGTAGGCTGTAGCACCCTGGAGAGTGTGCCCCTGTACCTCACTAGTAGAGTTGGCCCTGGTGGCATGGGTGCAAAGTGAGATGGCCCTGATGGAAGAAGCGTGGGAGAGCCTGTCCAGTTCTTTGCCGGCTGCGGCAAGCAGGACATCTGCCCCTGCTCCTCCACTGGTCAAAGGGGAAGAGATGACCAACTTAGCTCTCACCCAGGTCCAGGGCTTTGACTTGGCCCACCCCAACAGACACCCCATCTATGAACTGCTTAGAGGCCGGTCCTGCAGATCCAAAGCAGCAAGATCTCCATGACGTAGGACAACACCAGGCTATCTGAGAGGAGGCGAAGTGAGGATCCAGAATTGTTAGTGTAAGCCTGAAACCAGACCAATGACTCATTGCAACAAACATTCCCAAGTAAAACTGGGCAAAAGGATGCATTGTGTGACACACTGCAGCTTCCACAACAAGAATGGTGTTATTATTGTTATTTTCTTTGTTTTCTTCTCAGGGGTGGGCAGGGTGCAAGGGCAGAGGGAGGATATGGAGGGACAGACAGATGACTGGGATTGGGGTGCATGGTGTGAAATTCATACAGAATCAAGAAAAAATTTTAAAAGCCACACAAAGTGGTGGATATTATTATAAGTTTTCATATATACTTTGTTCTTATTGATCCTATTTCATCGCTTTACCTGTCCCATCTCCCTCTTGCTAGCCCCTCTCCCACTCAATCACCTCCCTTTTTCTGCATTGAAGGTCTCAGGTGTTCTGTTTTCCAACTTCCCTGCCACTCCTACTCATCATCCACTTTTTAATTTTATGACCTGCTCTGTCCCACACATACGTTAAACTCATAGACTAATTAAAATTTAGGCTCTGCAAACAAGAGAAGCAGCCTGCTTGTCTGAACCTGGATCATCCCAAGTTAACATAATAATTTCCAGTTTCATCAATTTTCCTGCAAACTTCATGATTTCACTTTCCCACACAGCTGCACAAGATCCAGTAGTAAAACAAACTGCATTTTTCTTTGTTGATCTATTTCTAGGAAGGTTTAGTTTCTCAGCCATAGAAATGAGGCAGCAGAAGACACCGGCATGGGAGCTCTCTAGGACAGGGCTTCCGGACCACATACCCAGGAGTATACAGCCACGCACATGGCAGTTCTGCTTTGTTTGCTGCTTTGTAGTAACGCTGATTTTCTACGTGGCTACAACAGTTTAAATTTTTACAGGTAGTAGCCGGAAGATTGAGCAAGGAAACCATGGAAAGGAGCAGGTGAGGGCTAGAAGAGCCAGGGGCGCTCCTAGCCACTGCAGTCACATAGAGGGACAAAGCATACCCGTGGTTTTGAGTTCCATTAAAATGTGTAGAAAGGCTGTTCTGGTATTTTTCTTAAATCCGTGACAAATGTTATAAGACTCAGAGCCAGAAGATGGCACTAATGAGATATAAAGGACTATTTTGTGCATTACAAATTATATTGAACTATCGTTTCTACTTAGTTTTAAAGAAATGAAGCTAGTTTCATTATGTGGTAAATCATTTGACTAAATATAGAAAATAAACGTCAGCTATCATTTGGATCGTGGTTTCTCTGTTTTCTCGCGGTATGTAAAGAGAGTGCAGCCAGCGTTTATTCACTGTATCCAGGGTTAGGTTAATTTTAATGCCAGCATTTAACTTTCCATAGAAGTGCACACTATGTTGTGTGCTATGCCTCAGGTATTTAATGGTTCAGCCTCTGCTCTTCTCAGGGACTTCCTTCACTTAGGACGGGCATTTCTTTTTTTTTTTTTTTTTTTCAATGCAGTTTATTCAGGAACCTTGAACAATCATCTGACCCTGGGGAAAGCCAGCCCACAGCTTAAATACCTCTGGGTAGCCAACCCGAGCGTGCCACGTGGGCAATGCAGATAGGTCCACATACATGGAAGCAAGCCAGATCCTCAGCCTTAGCCAAATGTGGAATTGTTCCTGACAGAGAGCACTCACCATCGGGAAGGTGGAAGGCAGAAACCAGCTCCATCTTTAAGGCATAGCATTCTGCAGCTCTCTACAGTTCCCCCTTTTTGTTTTAGACGCATCAGGCAAGAGTAGAGGTCTGATCTCTGATATTAGAAATAAATTGGGACTTTGTACCAATGTTCATTTAGGTGTCATCCACCCAAAGAGCATCAGACCCGTCCGATACCTTTTTCTCAGAGGCGGGACCTGGGGCATCAACCCTCATGCAATCAGACATGCTCTTCTCTGGGTCGAAAGCGGCTGACCCTGAGTGTAGTGCTTAGCCTCGCATCCTGAGTGTAACCTTTTAGCTTTTTATGGTATCCAACCATGCTTGGGGAGACTGACCTGCTTCAATGGCTGTAAAGGCCTGAATGGTCATGGCTGCATTACGCTGTTGTGAGACTCTAATCTTGCATATATACCACAGGCAAACCAAGGAGACCAACACCAGAAGGCCTGCTAACGCTCTCATGCCTGCCCATTCCTTCAGATGATTCATGGCTGCAGCAATCCATGGTGATAATCCTGTGGCTAGTCCTGCGTCCACTCTGGTAGAATTTACCATGACAATGGCCACTCTCAGCTGCTCCATCGTAGTATCGAATTCTCCAGTCCAATTACCTAAAATATAGCTCGACAATTGTTTAGACAGATTTGCAGCACAGGGAAAATTCTCATGTTGTATGCTAGTGACACAAAGTCCAGCATACTTTCATTGACAGCCAGGTTGAGCGATTTGCCATAGGGTATCAATTTGCTCCTGCACGAGGTCAATCCTCTGATTGAACACCATCAAGCCTCCTTTTGGTTGAGCCTTAATTCCTTTTTGTACAACTAAGGCATGAGCTACAGGACGGGCATTTCTTAAGTGTAAGGCATCTCCTCTTGACAAGGCTACTGTTCCGCAGGAAGGTTTCCCTCAGGCAAGGCAATGCACCAGCAAGGGTGTAAAATGCATAACTGCCAGAGTGGCATCATAGCTGAGCACTCAGAGAAAGTCATGGAAAACTAGGGTAGGTAAAAAGGCCAACATAGGAAGGGGTGACAGCTGTTAAGACAGAAGATGAGAATAGGTTGAATGGGCTTCAGAATGAGAAGAAAAATATGTGCATGTGCATACCCACAAACACACACACACACACACACACACACACACACACGCACCACATTTTCCTTATCTGTCCTTATGTTGATGATCACCAAAGTTTTTCCATGACAGCCATTTTGAACAGTGATGCAATAAACATTTGATGTGCAAGCATCCCTGCGACATGCTGATTTAAATATCTTTATTAAATACCCAGGAGGGAAACAGTTGGGTCACACATCAGTTTTAGCCTTCAGAGGACCCTCCAAAGTGATGGTTACAGTGGCTGCACAAGGTCACATTTCATCAGGAGTGTTTGAGGTTCTTCGTGGCCCACACTCTTCCCAGTGTTTTCTGGCTAGGGTGGGGTGGACTCTCGGTGTAATGTGAATTTGCATCTCCCTGGGGGCTAGTAATAAACAAGCTTCTATATCTATATTGTGGCTATATCTTGAAGAATTTTTCCTATTTCCTCCATTAATTTCAGAGTTTCCACTGTTACATTATGGTCTTCCATCCATCTAGAACTGACTCTTTGGAAGGTGTGAGACAAAAATCTAATTTCATTCTTCTACATGTAAATATCCAGTTTCCCCAGCATCATTTGTTGATGAGACTATCTTTCTCCATGGCATTTAAATTTTTTTAAGATTATAATATAATTTTACCTTTCCTCTTCTGTGTTTACCTCCCACCCCCTTCCTAAAGAGTCCCTTCCTCTCCATTTCCCTTACCAGATCGTTTGTAACTCTCTCTTTTGCTTCCCAAACCCCTACTCTTGCAGTAGTCTTGTTTTACTTTCCTGGTTTTTGTAGTTACTGCAGATGGTGAACTCACATCTGAAGACGTACAGCTAGGATGAAAAAGGACACACAGAGCTTGTCTTTCTAGCTGTAGGTACCTCACTCAACATAATGCTTTACAGTTTCATTTGTTTCCCTGTATGATTTCATCTTTCTTTACAGCTGAATAGCATTCCGCAGTATATATGTACCACACTTTAATTATCCATCTCTCTCTCGGAGGACATTTGGGTTGTTTCCATTTCCTAGCTTCAGGGAATAGAGTCGAAATGTACATGGCTGTTCTGAACAAGTATCCGTGAAGTAGGCTATTGAGTACTTTGAGCATATAGGTATATTTTTGGCTTTATGAGAATTCTCCAAATTGATTTCTCAGTGGCTACACCAGTTTGCAATACCACTAACACTGAATGAGGGTTCCCTGCATCCCCTCCAGGATTTTTGTCAGTTGTTTTATATATATATATATATATATATATATATATATATATATATATAAAACAGGATATATATATATATATCCTGTTCTGAGGTAAGATGAAATATTAAAGTTTTTATTTTTATTCCTCCAATTACTAGGGGGTGATGAACTTTTTGTGGAGATATTCCTTAGCCATATTTTTCTTCGTTTGAGAATTCTCTATTTAGGTCCCAGGCTCATTTTTCTAAAGAGTCATTTGTACTTTTGACTTTGAGTTCTTTGTATATCCTGACTACTAATCGTGTCAGATGTATAGCAAAAATTGCTCTCACATTTTGTACAGAATATTTTTGTTTTATGAACTCCTGTTGTCAATTTTTGGCCTTAATTACTGGGTAAATGGAGTCCTGTTCAAAAAATTATTTCCTACACCTGTATCATGTAGGGTTTTTCTGTTTTTTTGTTTTTTGTTTTCTAGTGGTTTCAGTGTTTGGGGGGTTCCAGACTTAAGTGTTTGATTCATTTGGAGTTAATTTTGTGTAAGATGATATGGGTCTGATTTCATTCTTCTGTATGTGGGCATCCAGTTTTCCCATCCCCATTTGTTGAATGTGCTTCCTTCCCTGCAGCATGTTTTGGTGTCTTTCCAAAATTATATGTAGGTTTAGTTTCGTGTGCCCAGGTGTGGTTCTCCAATTATTCCTCTTGTTTTTGTGCCAGTACCATATTGTTTGTATTATTATAGGTCATCTTAAAATTTGGAATCATAACTACTACAGCATTTTTCTGCTCAGAATTATTTTGAGTGTCTGGGGTCTGTTGTAGTTCCATATGAATTTTAGGATAGTTTTTTTTTTTTTTTTCTGTGATGACTAGATAGGAATTTTGATTGTGGTTGCACTGAATCTGTAAATGGCTTTTGATAGAATAATCATTTTCCCAATATTAAATCTGCCTATTCGTGAATATGAGATTTTTTTTCCTGTTTTCTAGTACCTTTATCTATTTCTTCTAAGGCTTAAGTTTTCATTGTAAAGGGTCTCCACTTTCTTGTTTATATTTATTACTAGATATTTTGTTTTCTTTGCAACAATTGTGAATGAGAATGTATCTGTGATGGCCTTCTTTGTGTGTTTGTTGGTGGTGTATAGAAAAGCTATTGATTTGTGAAAGTTGACTCTGTATCCTGCCACATTTCTGAAGATACCTTTTCTGGAAGTTTTCTGAAAGAATTTTGGGTATCTTTAATGGATAATATCACATGATCAGCAAATAGGGATAATTTCTCTTACTCTTTTCCTGTTTGTATCCCTTTGGTTTCCTTCTCTTTCCTCATTGCTACAGGTAGTATTTTGAGCACAGTTTTGAGAAAGAGTGGGGATTGTGGTAGTCCCTGATTCATTCTTGGCTTCGGTGGTATTGCTTTAAGCTTTGCTCCATCTAGGATGATGTTGGCAAGCAATGCACTTCTCATATATAACTTCTGTTATATTGAGGTATGTTCCCTTTAGCCTTACAGTCTTAAGAACTTTTATTATGAAGACATGCTAGATTTTGTCAAAGGCCTTTTCTGAATCTTGTTTCTTTAAGTCTATTTATATAGTTAATTATACTTACTGACTTGCATATGTTAACCATCCAGTATTTCAGGGATAAAGCCAACCTGATTAGAGTGATCTTTTTGATGTATGTCTGCATTTTGTTTGCAAGTATTTTATTAACTAATTTTGAGTCAATGTTCATTAGTAATATTGAATTATAGTTTTTCTTTTTTGTTGTATCCTTACTTCATTTGGGAATTAGAGTGATACTGGGCTTCATAGAAGTTTTAGGGTGTTCTTTATGTATTTATTCATTTATTTTTAATAGTTTAAGGATGATTGCCTGTCGATCGTCCCTGAAATTCTGGTAGGATTCTGTTGTGAGTCCATCTGGTCCTGAACTTTTTTCTTTTTAAGCTGGAAGGTTTTTAATACTATTTTTATCTTCCCCTTTGTTGTGGGTATATTTAGATTGTTGCCTTCTCAATTTAATTTTGGTGGTTTAGGTGAATCTGAAAATTCATCCATTTCTTTTAGTTTTAATACCTTACTGGAATAAAAGTTGTTAAACTCTGATGATATTCTGAAATCTTTTGGTGGTTGTAATTTTTTTCTGATTCATTTCTTATTCTGTTAATTGGAACCCTCTCTTTATTTCTTTTCGTTAGTTGGGCCAAGGGTCTGACAATCTTATCATCTTAAAGAATAAGCTATTTAACTCATTGATGCTTTGTAGTGTATTGTATGATTTCTACTTAATTACTATTCTTGCTGATGATTTGGTTTAGATTTTGTTTGTTCTTGTTTTTCCAAATTTTGAGTTATATCATTAAGTCATTTAGTTGTGCCTTTTCTAAAATAAAATGTGCACACTTAGCACTATAAATTTCTCTCATATGACTGCTCTCAGTATATCCAAGCAGTTTTTGTTTCATTTTGTGTTTCAAAATTCATTTAGCTCCAGTAAATTTTTATTTCATTTATTTCTTCTTTGACCCATTCAACATTCAATCATGACTTGTTTAATCTCCAAGAGTTTCTGTATTTGCTGACAATTTTAGATTTGATTGCATCGTACTCAGAATATAAGAGTTGTTTCAGTGTCTTTGAATTTGTAATGATTTTTTTTTATCCCCAAATGTGCTCTATTTTAGGGAAGCTTCTATGTGCTGCTGAGTGCACAGAATGTGTATTAAAATGTGTATTCTTTGGTGTTTGGGTGGTATTTTCTGTAGGTAATCTATTTCTGTAGGTCCATTTGATGTAAGGCATTAACTCATTTTGATGTTTCTCTGTTTGTTTTTGTTCAGATGGCCTGTCTATTGGAGAAAGTGGGATATGGAAATCACCTGCTATTAATGGGTTGATGTTACTTTATGTCTTTAAATACAGTAGTATATTTTTAAATGAAATTTCATACAACAAAGTTTAGTGTATATATTTTTAGGAAAGTAATGTCTTTTGGGGTACCTGGTCCTTGATTGGAATTAATTTTAGTATGATATCTATTTTGTTAGCTATTTGAATAATGGCACTTTTCTTCCTGCTCTCAATTGATTAGAGCACTTTTGTCTGTTCTTTTACTTTAAGGTGGTGTCTATCTTTAAAACTAAGATGTGTTTCTTGGAGACAACAGATATTGTTTCTTGATCCAGTGATTCAATGCCTTTTGATTGGAGAATTGAAGCCATTGATATTTAAAGTTATTGTTGATATGTTCGTGTAAACTGTAGTCATTGCAGTGTTGATTTCTGGCATTGTTTTTGTTTTGTTGTTGTTTGTTTTTTTGTGGTTATTGTGGCATTTTGTGCTTTAATTATTATAGCTTAATAATTCTTTTCAAATCTCTTGTCTATGATCATTCCTCTCTTCAGTATTGAATATTGCTTCCTGTACTTTCTTTAGGTTTGGTTTGTTCTATATTAAATTTTTTTAGGTTGTTTATATCATGGTAAGTTTTTCTTTGTCCTTTAATTCTGGTAGATAGTTTTTGCTGGATAGTCTAAGCTGGCTGTCATTGGCTCTTAGGACTTAAAATACATTTTTTCCATCCTCTTTTGGCCTTCAAATTTTCCATTAAAAATCAGTTGTCATTCTGGTGGTTTTTTTTTTCTTCGTATGTGACTTTTTTGGTTTTGTTTTGTTTTTTTGTTATTTTTGTCTTTTATTGAATCTTTTAATAAACTTTGCTATGTATACTTAGTGTTTTAACTATGATTTGTTATGGGCATCTTTCAAGTCTGATCTATTTGTTGTCCATGTTCTTCTTGTATGTGAATGTGTGTGTGTTTCCTAGTTTGGGAAAGTTTTCTCCTCTGATCTTGTTAAACATCTGATTTTTGCCATTGGCTTAGTGTTCTCCCTAATATATCCCTTTGACTTGAAGGCTTGATCTTTGCATGGTATCCCACATTTCCTGTATGTTCCTTCCCTGTGTTTTAATTTTTTTCATATCCCTTCTTTATCTGACCACATCCTCTCCTTTATCTTCAAGTCCTGATATTCCATTTTCCTCTTGATAATGGAAAAAATCATTCTCCTTTAATTATGGCAGTTTTGGTAGGTATGATAGTCTGGCCCGGCAGTGTTCCCATTCAGCACTTGCAATATATCATTTCAATCTCTCTTGGCTTTAAAGGTTTCTGTAGAGAAATCAGTTATTTTTCAAAAGAGTCTCTGTTCAAATATGACTTGGTGACTTGATATTTCTTTCTTGCAGTTTCAATACACTTTGTTCTGTATTTTTAAGAATAATATGACATGGGATATTTTTTCTGATCTTGTCTGTTTAGTGTTCTAAATGCCTTCTGTACATGAATATACATTTCTTTTCCTTGATTTAGAAAATTTTATTTTATTTTTATATTAATTACAGTTTATTTACTTTGTATCCCAGCTCTAGCTCCCTCTTTCTTCCCTCCCAATCCCACCCTCCCTCCACTCACGTCCTCCTTGCCCCTCTCTAAGTCCACTTATAGGGGAGGTCCTCCTCCCCTTCCATCTGACCCTAGCTTATCAGGTCTCACCAGGAATGGCTGCAATGTCCTCCTCTGTGGCCTAGCTAGGCTGCTCCTCCCACGGGGGTTGGGGAGGTCAAAGAGCTAGCCATAGAGTTAATACCAGAGACAGTCCTTGTTCTACTTACTAGGAAAGCCACTGGGATACTGAGCTGCCATGGGGCTATGCCCGAGCAGAGGTTCTAGGTTATATCCATGCATGGTCCCTGGTTGGAGAATCAGTCTCAGACAAGCTTCTGTGCCCAGATATATTTGGTTCTTGCTAAACAGAGAACTCTCTGTAGAGGACTGTAGAATGGCAGAAAAACACTTAAAGAAATGTTCAAAATCCTTAGTCATCAGGGAGATGCAAATTAAAATGACCCTGAGATTTCACCTCACACCCATCAGAATGGTTAAGATCAAAAACTCAAGTGACATCACATGCTGGAGAGGTTGTGGAGAAAGGGGAACTCTCCTTCATTGCTGGTGGGAATGTAAACTTGTACAACCACTTTGGAAATCAATCTGGCACATTCTCAGAAAATTAGGAATAGTGCTTCCTCAGATCCAGCTATACCACTCTTAGGCAAATATCTAAAATATGCTCAAGTACACAACAGGGGCATTTGCTCAACTATGTTTGTAGCAGCTTTATTCATAATAGCCAGAATTTGGAAACAACCCAGATGTCCCTCAACGGAGGAATTAATACAGAAATTGTGGTACGTTTACACAATTGAATATTACTCAGCAATTAAAAACAAGGAAATCGTGAAATTTGCGGGCAAATGGTGGGACCTAGAAAACATCATCCCAAGTGAGGTATCCCAGAAGCAGAAAGACACACATTGTATATACTCACTTATAAGTGGACACTAGACCTATAAGATAAGATAGCATAAACATACTAAAATCTGTACATCTAAAGAAGCTAAACAAGAAGGAAGACCCAGGGTAAGATGATCAATCCTTACTTAGAAAGACAAATAGGATGGACATTGGAAGTAGGAGAAAACAAGAAGCAAGATAGGAGCCTACCATAGAGGGCCTCTGAAAGACTCTACATAGCAGTGTATCAAAGCATATGCTGAGACTCATAACCAAACTTTGGGCAGAGTGCAGGAAAATTTTATTTTATAATTTTATCATTTTCTATGATTTTAGGATGAAGTTCTTCTTCTATGCCCATGATTCATAGATTTAATCTTTAAAAGTGTCCCATGGGTCCTGAATATTCTGTTTTCACTTTCTTATTTTTTTCATTGTCTGAATGTTTAAATTCCTCTGCCATGTCTTTAAATCCTGATATTTTGCTGTCCCTTGTTCTGCTCTATTATTGATGCTTTCTATGGACATTTTAATATTGAATCTTCAAATATTCCAGTTCAGTGTGTCTTTATTGAATTTTATTAATATCCTATATTGACTTCTTTGTTTCATTTCGATATTTCCATTCTCCCAAAATTCACTTAGACATCTGTATCCCCTTGGATTTCTGTGGATATAGCTGTTCTTTAGAACTATTTGTCTGAGTGGGATTAGTAATTTTTAGAGGAGTTATGTTTCTATAATTTCATGTTTCTTGTGGTTTTTGTTTTGTTTTGTATTGGAGCATGTGCATCTTGGTTTAGGTAATTAGCTCATTATTTTAAATAACCTTTATTCTTTCAGTGGAAGTGTTTGTATATTTAAGATAGATTACATTTTAACAAGATTGATGTGCCATTTTCCTCTTCTAGATTGGTGCCGGTGGTACTAGGCTTAATTTCCAGTATTCCATTGTAAATAAAATGTTGTCTGTAATATCAAGTAATAGGTATATTCTGAAAATACAGTAATAATCAAATTAAAAACAATTTACTTCTTTTATTTTTATTTATTTTCCTTTTTATATTAATTGCAGTTTATTTGCTTTGTATCCCGGCTAACAAATTACTTCTTAAATGTTAATACTTGTAGGAAGTAAAGGAATACTGATAGTATTATGTACACTGATATATTAGTTACTGTGGGGGTCCGTAGAAAGGAAAAAATCAGAATGAGACTAGTACTTACTACTGGGTTGACAGATTAAAAAATAGAAGATGCAAACATAGACATATTGGTGAGAGTAGGGTCTGCAAGAGAGAGGAAGTAATTTGGACCAAAGGTGGAATGAAAACAGAGAAGGGAAGAGGTTCAGTCAGGTAACCACAGGATCCCAAGACATGGACACCTGCAAACCAAGACCGCCTGTGTGCTATATGGAAACCTGTCCAAATGGGAATGGAAATGGGAAGAATGCAGAGAAAAGAAAAAGAGGAGGGAGGGAGGAAGGGTGGGAGGGAGGGAAAGAGAAAGACAGTCCAAGAGAGCATAAGAAGTGTGCCTGCAGGATAGAGCTGGCCTGCTAACTTAGCATTGTGCATCACGTAAAAGAGGAATAGATACGAAGGGGAGACATCTGGATGGAGTTTGAATGTTGTTCCTTTTGCTTGTTAGTTTCTCTCTCTGGTGCATTGATAGGACCTTCAGGCATCTTGAGGAGTGTTGACTTTGATTTTTTAACAAATCTACTTTATTTAGTGTTATTAACCACTTCTACCTCCCTTCCTATCCCCAACACCAGGTAGGAGAGAAAGAAGATTAGGGAGGACAGGGGACGGAAGTCTGGCTGCTACTTCCTGCTGCGTAGGGTCATAAGAATCTTTTCCGGGCAATATCCGTATCAGTCGTCCAGAAATCCAGAAGTCAGATGACCAGCAAATCAGCCAACAGCAAATGCAGGAGCAGGATGAACCAGCAGCAAGCAGTCCTCCTCCAAACAGTCATGCCTTCTTCCCCTGGGCTGATATATTTATTCCCCTCAAAGTCCTCGGAATTCAACTCATTGCACCTGGCAATGACCACGCTCTGCATGAGACACTTAACAGGTGTGGACAAACTAAAACCCTCAACTTGGAATTTTAACATAAACATGTTTACATATCATAAACCAAAACATCCACAACAAGGGGCACAAAGTACCCAGCTCCATTACCACGATGTACCAATGAAATAGAGTGCTGCTCTGGAGAAGAGGATGCTTTTCTAGATATAGTGAACGGTTAGGAATGGTTTTGCAATCCTTCTTTTGGTGATATTTACCCTAGAATCTAAATAATATGCTTCCCCTTGAGCATCACATCTTTGTTCCAGGTAATGAATCAAGAAATTACAACTTTTAACGTTGCTACATAAGGTGAGTCTCTGCTCAGGCCACTGCAACAACCAAGGAAGACACTGAAGACAGGGCCATGGTGATTCTGGGAGGCCAACACAATCTAGGATTATATGAAGAGCCTTTCTTTCATTGAAAAATGAGTCATCAATGCGTATATTATGACATCTAGAAGAAGACAAGAATTTCATTCCAAACTTAGATGACTCACCAAATGGAGAAAGCTGCAGAAGTTGAGAAAGCTGTGTTTGAGATGAAAACAGCTTTACCCTGGGTAAGTGAAGACCTTTTGAGACAGGGACTGGGATGTATAGCTGAAGAAGAGGTGAGAGATAAGAACAGTGATGAACTACATCTGTGCATGGGTTCTAGGCTATCTCCATGCATGGTACTTGGTTGGAGTATGAGTCTCAGGAAAGACCCCTGTGCTCAAATTTTTTGGTTCTGTTGCTCTCCTTGTGGAGCTCCTGTCCCCTCCAGATCTTACTATTTATTGCACAGATGTAGCCCATGACAGTTCAGTGTCCAAGGGGGTTCCATAGTAATGGGAACAGGGACTGCCTCTGACATGAACTGATTGGCCTGCTCTTTGATCACTTCCCCCTGAGGGGGAGCAGCCTTACCAGTCCACAGAGGAAGACAATGCAGCCACTCCTGATGAGATCTGATAAACTAGGATCAGAAGGAAGGAGAGGAAGACCTCCCCTATCAGTAGACTTGGGGAGGGGCATGTGTGGAGAAGGAGGAGAGAAGGTGGGATTGTGAGGGGTTTATGAGGGGATACAAAGTGAATAAAGTGTAATTAATAAAAATAAAAAAAGAACAGTGACGAAGAAACTCAAGAAAATGCAAAATGGTTTTAAAGAGGCCTTTACAAATGCAAAAGGTTTTTTATGTAATCACAAAATTTCTCCCTTTTTTTTTTCCATCTTAAACATTTCCCATGTCCCCCTTAGTCTCTTAAATTCATAGCCTCTCTTCATTATTCTGACACACAGACACTCAAAGAGGCACACACTACATGCTGAACTGGATTTGAGTTGCCTGTATGTACATGATTTCAGGACCTACCATTTGGTATTAGATAACCAATCTGGGGGTCCCACCTTTGGGAAAGACTAGTTCTCCCTCTCTCAGGAATTGCCTGTACTTCTTTGTCTACAGTTGGTGCCCAAACAGATTTCCCCTTCCAAGTTTGCCTGTCTGTTGGTGCTGACCTTTTTCAGGCAGTTGCATTATTGTGGTATCATAGGTGTAGATTCACTGACATTGTATGAGACATAGTTTCCTAGTAGAATTCCCAGTCCCTCGGGAATGTTTGTAATGTGTTATGACCTTACAAGAAAAATCTCTGAAGAAAACAAGCCAATCAAACCTCCCCAGACATATTTCTGATAAAAGGGGCAAGTCTAGCAAAGCCTGTGGAAGATCCTCGGGAGGGATCCAGAGGAAAGCTGCACTGTAGTGGAAGGCGACAGCGGCACAATGAGTGTTGTTCCCTAACACTTTCTAGGACGAATCTATGTTTGCCTCCTAATTTTTAACCAAAACCTTTTTAAAAACATAATAAAAAATGTAGAAAAAATGTAACACTTCTATGTAGTTGTACAATTTTATGTCTTGGTGTGTTACAAAACCCAGAAAGTTTTAAACTATAGTAAAAAGAGGCAACAAGCCAAAACCTGTACAATTATCTAGGAGAGCCTTCCCATGTCTCTCAAACTCTGTCTCTAATATATTTATATTATAATATATTATAATATAATATATAACATATTATATATTATATTTATATTTCTTATACAAATGAGGTAAAATAATAGCCCAGCTTTATTGGAACCAGAATGACTCATTTTTGGATATGAGCAGGAAAAGGATGAAACATATGTGTCATTTGTTGTGGCCACACATCACTCCAGAGGCTGGAGGATGAAGGACAGTTGTGTGACGCTCACTGCCGCCATGATTTGAGACCAGTGTGCAAACCAGGGCTGTAGGGAGTCAAAAAGAAATTTTCTCTGCACAGGAAGAGAATCTGCCCATCATCCATCTCATTGTGTTCACATGCAGTCTCCAAACTTCAAAACAGTTTGTGCTAAAACATGCAGAAAAGGAACAAACAGCTTGATTTGTTTAAATTTTAATTTAAACCTGGAAAACAAGCCCAACATTTCTATTTGTTTACACCAAGTTTATGTAGTGCTGTGTAGAGCTCTGAGATGGACTTACCTTACTCTGTAGGTCTCTATTACTGCAGTGATTGCTTAGTGGGCCAGGGGATGGGATTTGAAAGAAGCAATACCATCATATACCTGCTAGCACTTTTACACTCTTCGATGCTCGCTGCAATTAGGTAGACTCAGACTGAAGAAACAAACCTCCACAGGATAACGTGAGCAACCTTCGCGCAGGACCTACCACAAAATTGGCACCGATGCTTTTTGAGTGGGTGGTGGATGCTAGACCAAGTGAGAAAGAATCAGGATTTGGGCTTAGCTTATGTTACTTCTCATCCCCCCACTTTGTCTACCACGATACATTGCCTCTCAGTGGGACCATGCAAATGTTTTTAATCGCTAAAGAAGATCTCTCCCAGCATAAATTCAACTAATTCACCCAGCAACCTGTGATTTCAGGACTCTTAGCTTCAAAATATATGGTTCATAAAGAATGAAAAAAGAAGAAACATGGAAAGTCTTTAATGACCTTTAAAATGATTTAATAAGCATTTTACATGAAAATAACAAAATTCATAGGAAAACATTGTGTGTACGGAGCATTTTCTTGGTTAACACAACATGTATCATTTTGTTGAATTCTGATAATTACTTTAAAATATCCCTGTGGTGATACCGTCTAAAACACGTTACTTTAATGAGTGTTATATCTTTTTCCTTCTTTGCTCCACACAGCAAAAGAAATTACTTGAAAATGTTGAAATCAACACAATACAGCCTTCTTTCTTAGCTATTTTGTGTTCAGCATATAGTTGTGTTCCAACTATAAAGGTTGGAAAATATTTTATATATAATTGCTTACCTACCGTAAGTAAACTAATCTATGAAATTGACTCATCTTTTATGGCTGGCCAAAAAATATAAGAAAGATATAAGTATAAAAACTCCAAGATGCTTAACTCGGAGGGGATGCATATTCAAACATCTAGCATTTTTAATGTTTAGCATGAAAAAAAGAGAGACAATTACTCTTTTCATGGACCCACTTTATCGTCAAGGTAATTACCAATTTTCAAAGCATTTTTGGACAGATAGCTTTTATCAGGAGATAAATTTTATAAGATAATACCATCTTCATCATAAACCAAAAGTGAATGAGGCCTCCAGCACCATGAGGCTCCTCAGAGTCTGAACTCTTCTGCGTGGCTCAGAGGGTCGGGGCTGATTCCCGGGTACTAGGGAAACCTGAAGTAACTCACCTAGCTGGGTTTAAAAGGAATTACTTATCCTTCGTTTCTAAAATTATGTTGTTATTTTGCATACTTCTTTCCTCAAGACTCTAAAATGAGCATTTGTTGATGAGGTATGAGATGACTTAATCATTTATGAGGTAAGCTTGACAGGCTGCCATTCAATGTAAAAAAAATGCAGCAATTTGTCATTAGCAACCGAAAACTTTAAATAATTTTATCTTTTTTTAAAGTGTCTCTTATCAAAGCCTGTGATTTGTACTGTTGCAAATAAGGCTGGGAGTGTTCTTTTTTGACATACATCTTTGCACTACAGAATGATGGGTATCCTTGCTGTCAGTTAATCTTCAGTACTCTGTACATACTATTCTGAAATACTGTGGTGAAGTAAGGCCTGGCATCCTTGAGCAGGAGACTACAGAGCGGAGGATTAGCTGCATTGGAAGGGTCTTCCACATCCCAGATTTCAAGCATACTACAACCAGGTCTGAAAAGTAAAGGGCATAGATAAATACTCATATTAAATAAATTAGCATATTCAAATTAAGAAATCACTCCTAATTTCCAGAGGCTAATTAACTACTTAAAATTTGAAACCATAACACCAGAAGCCATTAAGTTCAATAACTAGAACAAAATGAAGTGAAGCATGATACATTCCTAGGCCCAGTCAACATGTGCTGACAATAAACGTAAAATATGGTTAGAAATCTGTATTTGAAAATGTTTACTTCTAAAATAAAACATAACTGTTCTTGCCAATCACTGTTCTCATCCAATATAAGACTAGTCTGTAGTTGGATGAGATAAATTAAAGGAGAGCTAATTAATTAAAACCCTTTTGAGATTCATATTAAAACAACAACAACAACAACAAAACATGAAGTACCCTGATTCGGTAGACAAACACGGACCCAAGGCAGAGACAGGAGGTTCTTAGGCTAAGTTGTTTTCTTTAGCTCCTCTTTCTTGGGGGGTGGCTATAAGAGTAAGCTAGGTGGTGTAACATGTCTTCCTGGGGAATACCCTACATTGGGGATAAGTCAGGCAAAAATGACATCAAATTTTTAATGTATATTTTGAAGTATAACATGTAAAATCCTGACTTTCTTGTGTAACGTTTAACTATATGTAAGGACCGTCACAACAGTACAGAGATGCCCCTATTGCCTAGAATGTTCTCTAGGCTCCTCTTGTAGTCAGTATTCTTCCCCAACATGGCCCAGGCACCCATGGATCCCCTTCTACACTATAGCATTTAGAATTTCATGCAGATACATCGTCTAAGCTTTTCATTTCTGGCTTCCTTATCTTAGAATACTGTGGTTTTGATATCTTAGATATTGGTTGTCATGGTGAACTTACCTGTCAAGTTACTACAGCCTAGAAACACTTGAAAAGACAGCCTCAACTGAGGAACTGAGGAACTGAGGAACTGAGGAACTGAGGAATAGATCAATGTGGCCCGTGGGGGATTGTCTTAATTGTTAATTGATGTAAGAGGGACCAGCCCACTGTGAGTAGCATCAATCTCATGGCAGGTGGTATGAAATTCTATAAGAAATTTAGCTGAGGGGCTGGACAGATGACTCAGTAGCTAAGAGCACAAGCTGCTCTTGCAGGGAACCCATGTTCAGGTGGCTCACAACTGCCTGTAACTCCAGTTGCAGGTAATACAATGCCCCTTTCTAACCCCCAAGGACATAGGCATACATGTGGCACACACACATGCAGAAATAAGGTCTCTCTCTCTCTCTCTCTCTCTCTCACACACACACACACACACACACACAAATCTTTAAAATATATAAATACAAATCTAGCTGAGCATAAGCCTGAGAGCCAATCAGCAAGCAACATGCTCTGTGATTCTGCCACACTTCTTTGGTGGTGAAGTGAGTTCCTTGGTCTAAGGCTCTGTATGTCATTACAAGCAGGGCTGGCTTCAGGTCTGTGAATCCTGCCTTGACTTTCCTCATGACCAACTGTGACCTGGAATTATAAGCCACCCTTTCTTTCTTTCCACAGTTTGTTTATTGTCTGGATATTTAATTCCAAGAGCTGAAATGAGAACACTGTTTCTTCTAAGTCCTGTTGCATATTCCATCCCTAATTCCATCTTCAGCTCGTATTTTTTGGCACAGAAAAACTGCATTTGTTTGTTGATTCTCAAATTGCTGACAATTTTTTGGTACTCGCAGTCTTGATAACAGTGACTAACATTAATATGAGAACTCATTAGAACTAATTTTAGGCAGACACCAAACAGTGGAACTCTAGGGCGCAGTGCTAAGTGTGATATATAACTTGATAAGCAACTTCAAAATTATCTTCCAAAGTGACTTATATTTTTTCTGTTTCTACAAACAATGCATATGAGTTCAAATTGTTCTTTATTTGCACGAGCATATGGCATTACTAGTCTTCATAATGTTAGTCATATTAGTATTGTTATGGTTCACTCAAAATATCTTCTTTGGTACAACATCTTACCAAATTTGCCAAATTTTGTATCATTTTTTTAGATCCAAGTTACATGAAGTTTTTTAGATCCCATCAGATGCTCTAGACTTAATCATATATAATTAGTCAATACTTATTCAATATATGGCACAGAAGGCTACGATCTGATACCTTTTTAATCTACAGCTTATTCATGATCTTTGCAATTTCATCTTCTGTTCTATCAATTCCTCTCAAACATTACTTCTTCTTGTTACTGAGATTTGTGTGCATTTTCTGGTATTCTTGCCTTCTTTCTATTTTTATCTGGATTATTTTCCTAAATATAATTATTATCCATGTTGTATGTATCCAGAGTTTATTCTTTCCTATTGATTGAGTGATATTACATTTTCTAAATAGTCTAATGTGTTTAGTAATTAATTCACCTGTTAATAGATATTTGAATTATTTCTAGGTTGAGACTACTTTTAAAAAGCTGATATGAATAATTGAAAGCAATTTTAAGTACAGATGAATGCTTTATTTTTTCTTTGTGTGTGTGTGTGTGTGTGTGTGTGTGTGTGTGTGTGTGCCATGTGTGTTTTTGTGCCTGTGGAGGCCTGACGATGATAGTATATCTCCTGGAACTTGGGTTACAGGTGACTGTGAGCTGCTTGACCTGGGTGCTGGGAACTGAACTCAGGTCTTCTGCAAGGGCCGAACATGCTCTTTAACTGCTGAGATTTCTCTTTGGCCATAATGAATTCCTTCTTTAACCTTAAGCAAATATGTACTTAGGTGTCAGGTGTCTTAGTGGTTGTAAGACATTTTATTCACACAGCTGATATATGGCAGTAGTGTATGCCTTCACACCAAGTCAGCAACACTTGGCATAGTCAGCTTCTCTTTCAACTCTACCACTGTGGGTTTAATGCACATTTCATAAATGGATGGTAACATAAAGCATCTTTCCATATGATTCTTTACCATTCATGCATTTCCTGTTGAAGCGTCCAAGGTTTTTGTCCATTTTAGTTGAGTTATTTTCTTATTGCATTTAAAAGTTCTTTTGATACCTAGATAAAGTCCTTTAGTAATCACAGGAGTTGAAAATATTTTCTCTCAACTCTGACTTATCTTCTGTTATTTCTGTTTATACAGGGTTTGTTATTGTTAAGGGGATTATAGTACTAATGCACTCTCATGTCATGCTTATCATATATGGTTTAAGGAATCTAGCATAAGGTCCCAGTTATTTTCTTCTATTTTTCTAGAACTTTTCTATTCTTGGATTTGCAGTTAAGTTTATGATTTGTTCGAACTGCAGGCATTTATGCCACCACACCACTTCCCAAGAGTTTTACTGTAAGTGGGTACTTAATTTTATCAAATGCTTTTCCTGTATTTGTTGACATAATCTGAGTTTTTTTTTATTTTACTGATATTTTGAGTTTAAGCCATTACATTCATGAGATAAACCCATTGTTTTTTTTTAAGATTTATTATTTAAGATTATTTATTATGTTTTACACATAATGCAGTGTTCTGCCTGCATATCCACCTGCACACCAGAAGAGGGAACCGATGGTTGTGAGCCACCATGTGGGTGCTGGGAATTGAACTCAGGTCCTCTAGATGCTCTAGAAGCACAGCTGCTGAGCCATCTCTCCAGCCCACCCATTGTTCCTTAACAATACAGGTGAGATCAATTTACTGTTACTAGTTGAGGTGAGCAGCTCATGCAGACTGCTGTGGTGACTTCTATGCCGTCTTATATAAAGCCACACACTTCCTCCTGAATGTTGCTGTGATGTGCCCCACAGACTGTAGTGTGCTGTGTTCATTTTTATTCAGTTCAAACATTTTACAATTTCCCTTGTGATTTTATTCTTGACTTTTAATTTGCATGATACAAGTTGCAATATTTAGACATTTTCCTAATAGCTTTCTTGTTATTAATTTCTAATTTAATTCCATGTTGTCAAGAACTATACTTACAATTGTTTTAAATATACACATAGATCACACACACATATATTCAGATATATATATATATATATATATATATATATATATATATATATATAGACTTGTATTTTATTCTGTCTCTGTTGCACTACATCTCAAAGAGTGTGTGTATATTAGTTTTAGAAGAGTATCAGAGTTCTGTGTACATTTCAATTGTTTGTTATTTTTTGTTTGATGTTGTATATCCTTGGAGATTTTAACACAGCTTCTGTGTCACTTGATAAGTGTTACAATGTCTAATTATTATAATACTGGTCTGTTTCTACTGCTGAACTGTCAGCCTTGGTAATACTGTGTTCTGTTTTATGGTCCTGAACATTCATTGTCACAATCATTCCCTCTGCCTGCTATTGTTGAACTATTCAGTAGTATGCCATTTTTCCTTTGGCATTGTTTTAATTCTATTTTATTTCATGAGAACTACCTGCCTTCTTTAACGTTAAGTAAAAAGTTTCAGTGACAGTACTCTGTTATCTACCGCCTCATTTTAAACTTTGTTTTTACATTTTAGTGGGTTTTTAAAAACAGATTGTATAGAAATGTTACACATATCTTTTTTTTTAATTTTATTTTTTTTTATCAGTTACATTTTATTAACTCTGTATCCCAGCCATGTCCCGATCCCTCATTCCCTCCCAGTCCCTCCCTCCCTCCCTCCCTCCCTCATCTCCACCATGCCCCTTTCCAAGTCCACTGATAGGGGGGACCTCCTCCCCATTCATCTGATCCTGTTTTATCAGGTATCTTCAGGACTGGCTGCAAAGCCCTCCTCTGTGGCCTAACAGGACTGCTCCTCCCTTCGGGGGTGGGGAGACCAAAGAGCCAGTCATTGAGTTCCTGTTAGAAA
Source organism: Meriones unguiculatus (assembly GCF_030254825.1). NCBI lineage: Eukaryota > Metazoa > Chordata > Mammalia > Rodentia > Muridae > Meriones > Meriones unguiculatus. Next base: position 162,684,867 of record NC_083349.1, read on the forward strand.
TAGTCCCTGTTCCCCTCACTTTGGGAAACCAATTGGTTACTGAGCTACCACAGGCTACATCTGAGTGGAGGTTCTAGGTTATATCCATACATGGTCCTTGGTTGAATGTCAGTCTCAGAAAAGACCCTGTGCCCAGATATATTTGGTCCTTGTGGAGCTCCTATCCTTTCCCCATCAGATTAACTCCCCTTCTTTCTTATGATTCCCTGTACTCTGCCAAAGGGTTGGTCAAGAGTCTTTGCTTTGAAAACACTGCTAGTTAGAGTCTTTCAGATGCGCTCGGTAGACTCCTGTCATACGTTCAATGCACATCCCATCTGTCTTTCTAAATGAAGATTGATCATCTTACCCCATGTCCGTTCAATTGATTATCTTTTTTAGGTGTATAGATTTCATTATGTTTATCATATCTTATAGGTCTATATAAGTGAGTATATCCCATGTTTGTCTTTCTCCTTCTGGGATATTTCACTCAGAATGATCTTTTCTAGATCCCACCATTTGCCTGCAAATTTCATGATTTCCTCCTTTTTGATTGCTGAGTAGTATTCCATTGTATAAAAATACCACAATTTCTGTACCCATTCCACTGTTGATGGACATCTGGGTTGTTTCCAGGTTCTGGCTATTACAAATAGAGCTGCTATAAACATGGTTGAGCAAGTGTCCTTTTTGTGTACTTGAACAAACTTTGGGTATATACCTAGCAGTGGTATAGCTGGGTCTGGAGGAATGGGGCAGTACAACTGAATTCTTTCCAGTAAATAAATATTTATATTACCATTTATTTTTTGTGCTACTATTGTCATGTGTAGTACTCAAACTCAAAAAACATGTAAATATTTTCTTTTATTTAGCAGAATTTTAAAAGATTCTCGTAAATGAACAACACAGGGATTAACGTGTGCACACTCTGAGGCTCACTGCTGTTATCTGCATAAGAGCTCTCACTGGGAGTCATTTCTTGACAACTTAGAGAACTCTAGGGCTTCTCACTGGGAAGCCACTCAGACTCTTCATCCACCCGAACACGTCAGCTGAACCTCATGTACAGGATGAGTGTCACTGAACATAGAACCCTCGACTTTTTTATTCACTGCCTTACTCATTCCAGCATCAGAGAGTTAGGGAAGTCAGATGTCTGTCGTGGTGTGCTTCCTTCTTCTCTTCAGGTCAGCTCTCCACCCTACCTTTCTGTTCGCTGCAGTGTGCCTTGCTCTGGTTCTCTCTGGAAGAGCTCTCAGTTGGTGGCTTTCTCAAGCCTCACAGACGTAGGCATTTCTTCAGTTATTTTCCATTACTCTTCTTCTCATTCTTTCTGGTGCTTTAACTGAGGGCTCATGCTCTGTCCCAGCTGTTCCCCTCATGGTTAATTACTTAATTATGCTGCTCAGATCTTTGTGATTTTTCCTTAAAAAACAATTTAGATAAGTCCTGTTCGGAGTGGTTGCTTTTTCTTGATCTACTTCAAATTCAGATTGTTTTTCTTGTATCAAAAGTTAACTTTTAAATGCCTCACTTGAACTTGAGAGTTCACCTCTAGAGTGTCCAGATGAGGATATTGAGATTCTGTATCTTTCCACTGACTGGCGGTGGGTTCTCCATTACTTCGTATCCCATTTTGTTGTTGCTAGAACAGAAGTCAGGGCCTTGTACATACCAGGCAAGTGCTAAACCCTGGGACTGTATCCCTAGCCTTGTTTATTATTAATCCTTTGAGTAATGAATACGTACTCTCTACATCAGTGGTTCTCAACCTTCCTAATGATGCACCCGTTCAGTACAGTTTCTCATGCTGTGGTGGCCTCCAAGCATAGCATTATTTTTGTTGCTATTTCATAACTGTAATTTTGCTATAGTTATAAACTGTAATGTAGATATTTGATATGGGGGATAGCTGATACGGAGGAGGTAAGTGACCTCCATGGAAGGGTTGTTTGACACCCACAGTGGTCATAACCCACAGATTGATTCAGCTCTAAATGCTGAATCAAATACCTGGATACTTTAGTTTCTGCTAAATGTCTGTTTTCAGAGTTTTGGTCCTATTTTTCCAGGGTGCATGACTGATAAAGTTTGTGAAAATAGGGCACTACAGATAATGCATTCTAATGACACTGTCATCTGTTTAGATCTCTTAACGTTGTTGTTATAGACACTTTACTTGCCTAGATCTGTTTATATTTCTGCCCAGAAATCTAAACAATATCTCAAAGAAATCCACTGAACGCATTATTTTTTTAATTTTGGAAATGCAAATCTCAAAAAATGTTTTTACTTATTATGCCATCTCCAGTTAAAAGAAAAATCTAAGCCTTATATATCCAATATAGCTGAGTTACAGTAGCAGATATACTTCACTTATGCTTCAGACATAAAAATAATTTGAAAAATTATGGAATTTATTTGTAGTAGAGATTTTAACCTGTCTTAAGCTTACATGATGGATGCCTGTACCCAAACAACATCTTGCTTCCTTAATCTTTACTTAGTTTTTGTTTTTTTTTTTTCTTTTCTCCACTCATTTATTTATTTATTTATTTTAAGTTTTTTGTTTGTTTGTTTGTTTGTTTTTTTTTTTTCAATGCAGTTTATTCAGGAACCTTGAACAATCCTCGGACCCTGGGAAATTTAGCCAATGTAGCTCATGCCTTAGTTGTACATAAAGGAATTAATGCTCAACTAAAAGGAAGCTTATGGTGGTCAATCAGAGGATTGACCTCTTGCAGGAGCAAATTGATACCCTATGGCAAATCGCTCAACCTGGCTGTCAATGAAAGTATGCTGGACTTTGTGTCACTAGCATACAACATGAGAATTTTTCCTGTGCTGCAAATCTGTCTAAACAATTGTCGAGCTATATTTTAGGTAATTGGACTGGAGAATTAGTTTTTGTTTTTATGTACCAGTGAAAAGTAAATTTAAAAGGTCATATAAAAATTAAGATATTAAAATCTAATTTTAATAGCTAGTATGAGAAAATAGTATAATTTAACTTCTCTAGTTGAACTTATTTCCCATATGCAATGGTAACATTTTAATGGATAGATCTAAAATACAAAGCCTTAGAGAATCAGGACGTCTGCAGAGCAGCACATAATAAAGAAGCATTTGTTGATTCACGTTATATTGTATTAAACATAATACTATTGATACTCACTTCGTTCTCACAACACACCATGCCTCTTCTAGAACATAATAATTCACATGTAATTCCAATAATTTATCTCTCACTTCTGCTGCAGATTTTCGGCTATATGCAGAATAAACTATTTTTGTTCGAGCCCTTTAAATTTAAACAATAATTACAGATTTTAAAATAAATAATAATAAATTTAAGAAAATTTCCTAGCAAATTGATATCCTGACTCTCAGTGGGTAGAAAATGGATATGACCACAAATATAAATAGATGGTTTTCATGCATCTCTTTATATTTTCAATGTGCTGAATCTTAAAGCAGTTTGAAACTTGTTTTATCTGAGTTTATTTAGAGCTGTACTTGGTGTCAGGATGCTAATTCAGGCTGTAAACTTTACTTCATATAATCCACAAGAGAACCAGACAGAAATTTTTGAATAAATTAAAATTATTTCTTCTAACTGCATGTGAAAAGTAAAGAGAAAAATATTTCTTTTACAAATTACAAAAGATTTCTTTTACAAAAAGATCAAAATAATTTTTCATACCTGCTGTACTGGGGTAAAGACCTGAATTCAGGTCCCCTACACCCAAAGCCAGTAACATCAGCTCCCATCTGTGACCCAAGAACAGGCAGAATGGGAGACAGGCAGATCCCAGAAACTCACTCATCAGCCTAGCTGAACTCTATCTACATTAAGTGACTTTTCTTCAACATCGAGCTCTGGCTCCCAGACATGCACACACAGACACAGGTAAACCAAAGTTTTAGTCATCAGAGGAACACAGAATTTTCACAATCAGGTAGAAAGTCCCCTAATTCTTAAAAACATTTTATAGCACTTGATTTTTGACAGAGAAGCCCAATTTATTTATTAATTTTAACCCTTTTGTGGGGAAATAAACCAGCCATTTGACAAGGTCTTTCTTTGACTATAGAGTTCAGCTGGGCTGGCCAGTGAGTGTCTGGGAGCTGTCTGTCTCCAGTCGTGCCTGCTCTAGGGTCACAGATGTGAGCCACTGTTGTTGGTTTTGCGTGCACAGGACCTAAATTCAGATCTTCATCCCAGTGTGGCAGGCTCCGCTGATTAAAGCATCTCTCCAGCTCTACAATACTACTTTGCTCATGCTTGATTCAGATTTGAGTTTCTATCGAATCTATTTCAGAAGAAATTGGGATCTTTAGTCATTGTTATCATTTTTGTTTGTTTGAGACAAGGTTTTACTCTGTAGTTTAGGTTGGCCTAGAACTCACTGTGTAGGCAAGGCCAGACTTGAACTCACAGCAGTCCTCATGTTTTGGTTTCCTAAGTGCTGAAATTATAGTTGTGCCTTCCATACACAGCTTCATTATACATCTTTGTAACTTCCAGAAATGCATATAATGATGCTTATGTGAATATATATTCATGTTTATGTGCATATGAACAAGCATATGTGTGTGTAAACAAACACATTTTTCTTCTTCTAAGAGACAGTGGCAAGCAGCAGAAATTCTACCCAGTGACGGCAGGAGACTGCTCACCTCAAGTCTGCATCCTCATAGTGTGGGTGGTTCACAATTGGATGCAGTGTCGACAGCTTGATGCTTGCCATTGTAGGCATGGCACCTGCAAAGACAGCATCTGGGAAACAAGGTAAGATTTTTTTAATTTTTATTTTATTGATATTAATTACAGTTTATTCACTTTGTATCCCAGCTGTAGCTCCCTCTCCTACCCCCTCCCAATCCCCCCTCCTTCCCTCTTCTTCTCCTATGCCCTTCTCCCAATCCAGTAATAGGGGCAGTCCTCCTCCCCTTCCATCTGACCCTAGCCTATCAGGTCTCATCAGGACTGGCTGCATTGTCTTCCTCTGTGGCCTGGTAAGCATGCTCCACCCCCCTCACAGGGAGGTGATCAAAGAGCCAGCCCCTGAGTTTATGCCAGAGACAGTCCCCTTCCCCTAACTAAGGTACCCAACTTGGACACCAAACTGCCATGGGCTACATCTGTACATGAGTTCTAGGTTATCTCCATGAATGGTCCTTGGTTGAAATATCAGTCTCACAAAAGACCCCTTGCCCATATTTTTTGGTTCTGTTTTTCTCCTTATGAAGCTCCTATCTCCTCCAGGTCTTTATATTTCCTCCTTCTTTCATAAGATTCCCTGCACTCTGCCCAAAGTTTGGCTATGAGTCTCAGCATATATTTTGACAGAAAATCATGAATTTGGCAGGCAAATAGTGGGATCTAGAATAGATCATCTTGAGTGTGGTATCCCAGAAGCAAAAAGACACACACAGTATATACTCACTTGTAAGTGGATATTAGACATGTAATATAGGATAATGATACTAAAATCTGTAAACCTAAGGAAGCTAATCACAAAGGAGAACGCTGCGTAAGATGCTCAATCTTCATTCAGAAAGGCAAACGGGATAGACATTGGAAGAGGGAGAAAACAGGGAACAGGACAGGAGCCTATCAGAGAAGGCCTTTGAAAGACTCTACCCAGCAGGGTATCAAAACATTTATTAATAAAACATTTCAAAGAAAATAAAAAGTTCAGTGTGCCCTCACATAATGGCTCCTAGTATAAATATTTTATTCTTTGTCTTCTGTTATATTTAAGCTTTGCTTCACTGGTGCTAGAAGCTATGCATAATACTTCAAATATTTTTTTTTACATTTAGGTATTTATTTGGAGTGTGTATGTGTTTGTGTTTGTGTGCTGTGCCTGTATGAACACACCCATGTGCTTTGTGGAGCACATGTAAAGCTAGAAAACAACTGTTGCAAATTTATTTTATGCTATCCTATGAAGCCTAGGACTTTAAATCAAGTCCTCAGGATTGGTAGCAAGTGGCTTTACCTACTGCGCTATCTCACTCACTTCATGCACATTTTTAATATCCAGTGACTTGGTTTGTAGGACAACTCATTGAATTTTGTGGTCTTCTTGCTGTGTAGATAAATATGTTCAGAAATATAGCAAAGTTAAGTAACCTGACAAGGCTATGCAGTTGAAATATTTCCAAATTCACCCTAACTACTTTGCCAAAGCTTCCTGGTACTCTATAAAGACTAGTACTACAGGCAGGAAACTAGAAACTAGACTGTCTTACTATGAACCATGTAAAAGGCTGATGTCATAATATATTTTTCAAATGATTTTTATGATTTATAATCATGTGGATTTGTTAGAAGAAAATGTTGTCCTTCAGTATTTCAACTTTGTGGACTGAGACAAAGCTCAGTGGCTAAGAGCACCTACTTCTCTGCAGAGGACTCTGGATTAGTTCCTAACACTCACGTGGATGCTCGGAACTCGGAACATCTCTAGTTCCAGGGTATTAGATATCTAGTCTGACCTAGGCAGGCTCCTGAATGCATGTGATGCACATACATACAGGCACATACACAAAGAAAATAAAGGTTTTTGGAATTTTAGTGGTTAAGTTGGTTAGTTGCCATTTACATCTTTATTGTTTCTCCAGCTCTTCAAATCATTCATTACCTGCTGGAATACATTTTTGGAACTATAAATTTGGCCATAGTTAATAGTACATCAAAGTCAATTATATGGCTTCAGCCTTCTCTTTTAAGTCAAAGACCAAAAGCTTAACTGTTGACATTTTAATATAATGTTTGTATAATTGTTAAGATCATTTTTATTCATAAGAATTGGCCACAAACATATGCCATTTTATTTAGTTCTACTGAAATAACTATTTTTTTTTCAAAATTTAATTAAGTACTCTAAATACGACTTCACAAAAACATGTCAATAAATACTAAGGACATAGAACAGTGCAGAGTGTCAATTTCATTCTTTAGTGATGGAGTGGCATCCTGGAACTTCCAGCATCCTAAGAGAGTAGCATGGCTAGATCTGATAAAAGATCACAACTCAATATTGACGTATAATTTCTACTGAATGTGTATTACTCTAAGACCACTGTAAAGTAAAACAATTGAAAGGCAAACTACTGTAAGTCAGGATTGGGCACACACTCAAACACTTGCTTCTCACATACATACATACGGAAAGACATTCACACACAAATGCATATATATACACACATAAATGCATATATGTGTGTATATATTTATACACACACACACACATATATATATATACACACATATAAACATGCAGATGGAATGCTTAGTTCTGTGTGACAAACACATAAATGTACTTTATTGTTATATATGTATGACAGCTCACCTGGCCTGGTGTTGTATCTGATCCAGTGTATGAGCTCTTCCTGAGGCAAGTTAGTAAACTCTCCCATAATGCTCCACTGGTTATGGAGGTTTGCCCAACCTTGTATTGACATCATTGTCAGAATACCGAAGACAACATTCTCAAAATGAACTCTGCAAAAAAGCCAGCCAAAGAGCTGAAATACAAAAACCATTTATTTATATTTCTTATATGAAGAGTACTATCGGATCAAAAGTACATTCTCACCTTCCCACTGAATCGAAACCCTTGATCTCAGTACAGAAACACACGGAATGCTCATCTGCTGCTTGCAAACAGCCCACATGCTGGAGTTACTAGACCTGGTTATAAATAAATTTTCTGTGTTTTTGAAAGAACTGGGTATCTTTCCAGGACAGGACTGACTTGCAGCCAGACACTAGGATTAGTGAACTACAACTTCAAATATGCTAAGTATCTAACTATGCTAAACATGCTAAGATGTTAAATATCTTTTAACATTTGGCTGGTTTTTATGAGGACTTGAATAACCAGAGGAAACCCCACTAGCATTGACTCGTATGTTCCTCTCAGGAAAATTGCTGCTAAATTGTCAAAACTGAACAAGGCGATTCTGGATGTACTGAATGTCTGTCCAGTTTATGAAACTAGCTAGCTAGTTATATATCTATTAACTATAGTAAGGAATACCAGAATGGAGTGGTTTTTGTTGTTGTTGTTGTTGTTTGTTTGTTTGTTTAGGTATTCTCTTATCCAAGCAGAACCACTCTGGATCTCCTCAGCACTGGAAATGTGATGCTAAGGAGGTGAGGGGAGGGGCGACACGTGGTCCTGAGACACCTGCAGGGACTTAAATGCTAAAGGGCTGTTTTTCAGACAAGATGATAACGGCGGGGGAGGAATGCCCAAGTGCTCACTGCAGAAACATCACCCAGAGTCTATCGGCATTTTTCCTAGCAATTTTCCTGCTAACGGTGAATCATCAGCTAACATTTAACGTCTTCGAACAGAGTTCCCCTAAAGCACTGCATGCTTTCATATTTGGGCTACACAGCAAGGCTACAGCACCTCCGAGGCGGTCGCTTTACTTGTCACAGTAACACTCAGGTGGCTTACCCGTCGGGAGCAGATCAAGGAAGCCATAATACACATGTGGGGTGTCAAAAACAGCTTCAACCGCATGATTAAAATGGCAAGAGCTGTGAATGCCAGCAACTGCAAGGTGTGAAAGATCAACTGCAAAACACAAAACAGTGACCTTTGCACTTTATACATTTTTAAATTAACAGATAAAAAAATAAAATGTCTTAAATCTTCTCAGACAGGAAGACAGAGCTCTCCCAGCAAACATTAAACCTGTTAATGCATGCATCTGTCCATTCCACTAAGATTTAATAATATAATCCTCTATGCCTGGAATTAGACTGAGTAATTCAGCTAGAAGCCCAAGTAATTTTGTTCCCCTCAGGCTCACACCTGAGCACATTTGGTTAGAAAGTCACTGTGCACAGATGAGCTGCACTAGGTTAGACAGGGACAAGAGCAACGGCCTAGAAGATGGAGGCGGAGAAAGAGTCGGGCAGCACAGAGGCTGTGAAAGGCCCCAGTGGAGACACTGTCATAAGGTCAACACAGTTAGCCTCACTGAAAACGTGACATCTGGGAGAGGATCTGAACACAACAGGGAGGAAGGAAGGGAAACAAAATGCAAAAACTTCATATATAAATGTGTGTTTCGGGTAAAAAAAGTCATCTCAGCAATAAACCATACTGCTTTCCAAGTGTAATTGTCTAAGCATTTGTACTAATCCATACTCTGCCCTAGCTTAGCAAAGCTGAGAGTCCTACAGGGAAAAGATTTCAAATAAAATCTTCCTAATTGAGATATTATGAAACAAACTTTCATTGGTACACCCAAAAGTAAATGACAGCTAAGTATTTATATATCTGAATTCACTGATATTAAACTAAATTACAGATATGTAGTATTTTCATTTATCAAAAGGCAATTAGTCAGCTTGTATTTTAGAATAAAATGAGAAAAAAACCTGAAATATTAAAATGATCAATTTCTGTAATTGTGAACTACCAAGATCCCAGAGAACAGCCAATTACTTTGACTTACACTTTACTGAGGGAATAGTCAAAACACACTGGAGGATATTTTAACCCTCTGAATAGAAAATTTGATGACAAATATAAAAGAACAAATAAAAGACATATGGCCATCAAAACATATTATTTAAAGATTCTCTAATGGAATGAAGGGGGTTTTAGGATACATACTTGTGTATGCATGAAATAATAGTCTGTATACTAAATAAATAAATAAAATAAAAAGCGATGTATCTCTACCATATGGTATAGGAGGTGTGAGAAGGATGCTATAGAAACACAACAGAAATAGGTTACTTCTGGCATTTTTTTTTCTGAATTTTCTGAGTTCGCTTCCAAATTCTTATTAGCATTCAATTGTGAGCTTGGACTGAAAAAGAAGGATTAGCCTAAATGATTACCACCGCCCCAAAGTCAAGCTACAGGAAGGTTACAACTTCATGAATTATCCTTCAAGTAGATTTAACACACAAGTCTACCAAGAATGAAAGCTTTTACCTCACCGTTTTCAAGGAGCTGTTTTCTGGAAGAAAATAAAAATGATCTATTTACTGAATGTCCATCACAATATTGTTACATAAGAACAAAATCATTTATGTTCTTCTTGGATTTTAAATTCTTGATTCTTCCTAAACTGTGAAGTATAAAATTTAAAACTCTATATACACCAATAAGATTACAGAGTTTCAAAGGCGTAATTCACCTTCATTCTACATATGGTATATGAAACAGCTGATTATTTTATTAAGTTAAAATATGTTTTATTAATCCCTAGAGACTGTGCCTCTGGAATGACATACTTCTGTTTAAAAATGTAAGCTCTCTACTATAAGTAAAGTGATTTCAATGACTATATTTGACATTTGACTTGTTTTAACTTTTTGCAGTTATAAACTACATGAATATTTTATACATAACTTGGTAAATATCTCTAAGGCATATAAATATTTTACTTCTTGAAATCAATTCCAATTTACTGAATACCTACAGTAAATTATAGTGTTCTAAATACTACAAAGTTAACATACTATGAATAGTATATAAATAATTTTTATGTTCAAGGATTTTATAGTAATCTGATACATGAATAAAAATGCCTATATCATTTTTCTGCAGAAAAGACCGTGCTTTACAAATGGCTTTACAGAAAGGAGCATTCTAGGAGAGAGAAGTTAGATTGTGATTAGAAGAAATCCACAAGTGCAGATTTTAAAAAGTGGCCATAGAAGGTCTATAAGAAGGTAGGAATCAGAGTTTCTCTGATTCCCCTGTATGGGTTTCCCCCCCTATGCAGCCAGGGAATGAAGGCATCCCTGCATCCTGACCTCTTCCAATCACAAAAGAATCCTGCATGGAGTACAGGACCTGACAGCTATGGAATTATTTTATATTCACCAGGGACCACCCAACTGGTGTGCATAAACCTAGTAGCCAATTTATTATATGAACAAACAAAATACAAGTAACATGAAAAGGAATTACAGAGAGACCTCCTTAGAAACACTAATTCAGTAAATGTAAGCCAGTGTTAAAGGCAGCTGTTAACATTTTTCCTCAGAAACCTTTGAGAGGGTATCCCTTCTACATAATTAAATGATCTACAATGGAAAGAAACTTTTCAAAATTCTGGAATAAACATGTTTATCCAATGTAGAAATCATAAACTCAAGTTGAAAATTAGAATTTACACAGCTGATGTTTGGAAAGTTGGGAAATTCAGACACAGAATTGGCTAAGAACACAAGGGTTGGGGAGAGACAATGTGATTAAAACAGTACTAGGCCTTCCAGAAAGGCCAGCTCGTACAGAAGAATGCAAAAGAATAAGACAGCATCCGTTTTCTGAGTTGGAGAAGTATGAGGATTTTCAGCCTCAAAGAGCCAATGAGCTGCCAACAGTCACTGCACATTTACATACAAACAAAGCTTACATAGTAAATTTATTGAAAGAAAAGCTATATAGTTTTTACTATAATATTCAATAATAGAAAAGAACCAGAATGTATGAATTATTAAATAAAAACTGGGAGTAGTGGAAAATGCCTTTAATCACAGCATTTCTGAGACTAAAACAGGAAGATATCTGTGAGTTCCAGGCCAGCCAGGGCTACATAGTGAGACTGTGTCAAAAAACAAAACAAAAACAAAAACAAAAAACAGAAACAAAATAAAATGATGACTAAAACTCATCAATAAACAATTTATCAACCATGTGAAAAGACAAACTACATTTTTCACATTAAAAAAACCACCCAGTCTGGGCCTGGTGATGCTTCCTTTAATCCCAGTTATTGGAAGGCAGAAGGGAGTAGATCTCTTATGAGTTTGAACCTTGTCTGGTCTACATAGTGAGTTCCAGGTGAGCCAGGACTACACAATGAGACCCGATTTCAAAAACCATAAACAAAAAAGAAAACATTTAGAAATTATGCCGTTTCTAAGTTCTTTCTTATTGTTTCTTGTATTTAATTCTTCCTCTTGGAATCATAGAATACATGTCATGTCCATTGGAACATGTATTCTATGACTCCAAGAGGGAGAATTAAATACAAGAAATAATAAAGAGCAAATAAATCAGGAAATATGAAAAATAAAATGTCTAGTGACTTAATTAAAATGGTTTGAGACTTCTTCAATCAGAATAGATTCTGGAACTTTCAAAAAATAAAGTTTTCATAGCCAGGTGTGGTGGTGTATGCCTTTAATCCCAGCACTCAGGGAGGCAGAAGCAGAGGGATGGCTATGAGTTCCAGGTCAGCCTGGTCTACAAAGCAATTCCAGGACAGCCAATGGCTACACAAAGAAACCCTGTCTTGAAAGAAAAAAAAAAAAAAAAAGCAAACCCTTCAGATCCTCTTAGCATCACATGGGAGATGAGCTTGTGTGAGTAAGATGACCTGGAATACTTGGGGTGTGAATCAAGCAGATTCCCACAGCCAAAGCACTGGCATTGTTCTCAGCTGCAGTGTACTCTAGCTCTGTGGCTGCCAGGTTTGGGTATGGAGATTATCTACCCAGCATCAGTGAATAATGGTACCTTCTGTGGGATGGTGTTAAGTGCTATGGAACCTGTGGGAGGTAGAGGGTGGTGGGAGTGCTTTGGTTTGGATATGAAATATCAACTATGGGCTCATGGTGTTGGATCACTTAGTCTTCAATGGGAGGAACAATTATAGGAGGGGTGTGGATTCACTGGGAGAAGTGGGGGTGGACTGGGAAAGTTCCTAACCCCTCTCTTCCTCCTGTCTGTCCTATCCTCTTTGACTGTAGTGCAATGTGACCACCTGTCTCCCTTATCTGCTGCCTGAACTCAAATGTAAGCTGAAATAAAACATACTCCTTTAATTTGATTTCAGCCATGTTTGTTTTGTCACAGCAATGAGAAAAGTAGAATGGAGAATTGCTACAAAAACAAAATAAAAAAGAACAAAACAACAACAACAACAAAATGGCACTCCTTGATGTGACAAGCCTAATCATGTGATTCTTAGGCCTTTGCAACTAGACAGGAGAAATGTGGAGGACATAGGAATTTCACAGTAGAAAAGCAATTGAATGCTACAGACAGAACTTAATCAGCCAACACTGATGGAAATTTGGGAAAAGAGGAAAACTGAAAGAAATACCAACACTAGCCTGGCTCATTAAGTTCCAGAAAGGAACAAAGACTTTGCTGAGAACAAGAACGGAGGCTGCTCATATTTTGGCCTAGAATCTGATTGCTTTTGTCCACATCCTGAGACTTTGAGGGATTTATTTCCAAGACAAACATGGTAGGAGTAAGGAACCAATTCTTTTAAGTTGTCCTTAACCTCCACAATCATATCATGGTACACACAAACCCACACACGCACACACACAGCTGCCCATGCAACACAATATACAATAAATAAATAATATACAGTAAATATAATAAAAATTTAAAAATTCATTTGATAGGGGACCATACTGAGAGTGTATCTAAGTGTATCTAAATGGGGTATGATTAAGAACAACCACCTCAGGAAGTTTTTTCCTCAGGTTCAACTCAGAGACCCCACCAGAACTATGGTACTGGGGGAAGGCTAGACTCTGAGCTGCAATAGGACTTCTTAGGTTCGTTCACCTGGTATTGATTTTACAGGAATGGAAGATTCAAGAGTAAAGACATATGAAGACTATACCAAGGTTCCTGAAATCTGCTGAAGCCGGGGAATGAGTGGAAGGATTAAAGACTCCTCAAGAATGTCCTGGGAGATCAATGCGTTAGAATGCGAAGGTAAACCTAAATTGCAATGGACACCATGGAATGTCAGAGATGCTAGCATCAAAAGAAATCTGCTGAGGAAATTTGCAGGCATGAATTGGAGTTGGGACAAGAGAAAGCATATGTGTTGTATAAAAAGCAGAGCTTTAGAGCTACTCGTAATCTTTGGGACCCAAAGGGTTCCGTAACGAGCACCACCTGCCACACACAGAGAACTTCAGGGCTTGATATTTCTGTCCAGCTTTGGCTAAGTCTTCGTTACGACCCCACTCCTCAGCTTTTAATGGGGCTTTTTATTCTGTGACAGTTTTTATTGGACACATGTAAAGAAGTTGGCTAAGTCTAGACAACATTCTCCACTTGCATTTTCAGATATTGTTTGGACTACTAAAATCTACAAAGAGACTTGTAGTTGGATAAACTTTGAACTATGAAACTCCATGAGCTCTGGAAGGTAAGCAGGGGTAGGATATTCTTGTTTGAATGTGAAATGTCTCCCATAAGCTCATGTGTTTTAAATACCATTCTATTGCCGCTGGTGATATTTTGGAAGAGTGTAGAACCTTTAGACTTTGAAGCCTCACTAGAGGAAATAAATTAATAGTGGTGAGTTTGGGGGTTTTCCAGGGATGGTCCAACTTCCTGTCTGTAGTTTCCTGATTTCAGATGCAGTGCTTGTTCTGCTGCCAAGCTCTCTCTGCTTCTACACACAGTATTCCCTCAAACTATAAGCCAAAATAAAGCGTTTCTGCCTTACATTGCTTCTGTAAGATATTTTTTGTTTGTCTTGGGTTGTGTTTTGTTTTATCACAACAGGAAGAAAAGTAATCAACAGAGAGAGGTATCAGGTCATTGTAGGCATACACTAGTTCTCATGGGACTCCTGGTGATCCTCAAGAGTTGCTTTTTTTGCATGCAAATCTCATGATTTCCTTCTTTTTAATAGCTGAGTAGCAGGCAAATGGATGGAACTAGAAAATATCCTGGGTGAGGTAACCAGAAACAGAAAGACACACAGGTAATAAACTCACTTATAAGCAGATATTAGCCATACACTATAGGATAACCATACTATAATCTACAAACCTAAAGAAAAGCTAAACAACAAGGGGGACCTTAGGGAAGAAGCTTAAATTTCATTTAGAATGGCAAACAGGATAAATACTGGAAGTGGTGGAAGAGAGGGAACAGGATGGGAGCCTACTATAGAGGATCCTCTGAAAGGTTCCACCTAAAAGGGTATCAAAGTAGATGCTGAGACTTACAGCCAAACTTTGAGCAGAGCACGGGTAGTCTTATGGGGGGATAGAAGGACATGAAGAGGACAGGAACCCCACAAGGAGACCAACAAAGCTAAAACATCTGCACAGGGGGTCCTGAACAGACTGATGCACTAACCAAGGACCATTCCTGGAGAGGACCTAGAACGCCTGCTCAGATGTAGCCCATAGGCATCTCAGTCTCCATGTAGGCTCCTGAGTAAGGGGAGCAAGGGCTGCCTCTGTTATGAACTCAGTTGTATGCTCTTTGAACACTTGTCTCTGGTGATGTGGCCTTGCCAGGCCACAGAGGAAAAGGATCCAGGCAGTCCTGATGAGCCTTGATAAGCTAGAAGCAGATGACAGAGAATTCCCTCTTTCAGTGGACTAGGGGTAGGGGGAGGGGAAAAGAGGGAGGAAGGGTGGGATTGGCAGGAGTTGAGGGAGGGGGCTACAATTAGAATATAAAATGAATAAACTATAAAAAATAAATATTGAGGAGGGGCAAGATGGCGGCGCCGGGAGGACTCTCATTCTGAGCAGCAGCACAGCAGGATCAGCACAGTGAACAGCAATCAGAACTCTCGGCCATAAAACACAGTCATTGTGTTTCCCAGGTGAGAGGATACCCCACGGTGGGGGATTCAATCAGCTTTTAACTCACCCGGCTAAACCGCGGAAGAGATCCCGGTTCCTCCAGATCTGCCGGCCGCCAGCCCCAGCCCCAGCCCCAGCCCAGAGCCACAAGCCAGTGTCTCTGGTCACGGTCCCAGACTGAACCTTGGGCACCACACTATCAGAGACTGGAATTTTCAGTCGAGAGATAACCCCAGGGTACAGGAAACGATTGGGACCGGCCTTAGGTCACCCAGACATCCCCTGGAAAAGACTGGGGCGGGTTCCACGGGCACCCCAGGAGCCAGCCCGGAGCCAGAGCCGGGGACCCAGGTTCCGGCACAGAGCCCTGCCTGCCTGCACGCCTGATTCGCCGCCGGAGATAGAAAGGCGGGTCTGATCTCAGAGCACTCAGCTCACCCCCAACCTGAAAAGGTCCCCGGAAAATTACCCAGCTTAGGGAGCCACTCAGGTTCCCAAAAGCCGCAAAGGCAGACACAGGCAGTTTCTGCGCACCAGACAGCTGGCAGAGACTGAGCCGCCATCACACAGCTGTGCTCCAGGCACAGGCAAATTTCTGTGGCCAGCCAGCTGGCGGACACTGAGCAGTGTGCACCAGGGCAAAAAAAGACACTAGGAGTCCGTGTCTCCAGAGAATCCACGGGGAAGGAAGGAAATTGTACTGATCTAAATCACCCAATCCTTCCCTAGAAAAAGTCTAGCAGTCTAGTGGGGCCGAGGCACCAGCACTCAGCTGTGCTCCAGACACAAGCACAAACAGTTGAGGCGCGCCTGATGTCCAACTGGGTCACAGCAGCTGATCATTAAATTTGCAACAAGAAACCCAGAAACAGGGCAGCTGCCCTCAAGACTTCCCTGGGTGAGAGGAGAACCCTCTCGACTAACAAAGACCACAGTTACCACTCAGGTCTATATCCCTGAGGTGAGCAACTCCTGAAAAAACACCAGCCATTCAGGGACTATACCCAAAAAGCTGAGAAGACATCCTTCAGGAAAAACCAGCTTTCTGCAAAGGGGATTCTCTCCACCACAGGATCCCCAGGAACCACCAGAAAATAACCCCAAACTCCTAAGATAACACAATGAGTAGAGGCCAGCGTAAAAGCTCAAGCAACAAAAGACAGAGCAATGTGGCATCTCCAGAACCCAGTTACCCAGGGGCAAGTAGCCCTGGACACCCCACCATAACTGAAATCCAAGAAGATGACCTAACAAGTATGCTCATGAAGATGATAACAGAGGAAACAAATAAGATTCGTAAAGACATAGAGGAAGATAAACTCAAACAGAATATTGCCATCCGTAAAGAAATAGAGGAAGCTGCAGCCAAACAGTTTATGGCCTTTAGAAAGGAAATGCTTAAAACACTGAATGAAATGATAGAAACAGAGTTGAAGGAACTAAAAGAAAAACAGGAAAGTACAATCAGACAGGTGAAGGAAGTAAACAAAACAACTCAAGACCTGAAGATAGAATTGGAAAAATTAAAGAAAACACAAATGGAAGAAATAATGGAAAGGAAGAATCTAGGGAAGAAAACAGGAACTACAGAGGTAAGCATAACCAACAGACTAAAAGAGATGGAAGAAAGAATCTCAGGTGTAGAAGATACAATGGAAGAAATCGATGTATCTGTCAAAGAAAATGTTAAATCCGAAAAATTCCTGACACAGACCGTCCAAGAAATGCAAGACAATATGAAAACACAAAACCTAAGAATAATAGGTATAGAGGAAAAAGAAGACTCCCTTCTCCAAGGCCCAGAAAATATTTTCAACAAAATCATTGAAGAAAATTTCCCCAAGCTAAAGGAGAGGCCAATTAGAATACATGAGGCCTACAGAACACCCAACAAATTTGACCAGAAAAGAAAATCCTCCCGCCACATAATAATCAAAACAGTAAGTATACAGAACAAAGAAAAAATATTAAAAGCTGCAAGGGAAAAAGGCCAAGTAACATATAATGGCAAACCCATTAGAATCACACCTGACTTTTCAACAGAGACTATGAAAGCCAGAAGGGCCTGGACGGATATCATGCAGACCCTAAGAGAACACAGATGTCAGCCCAGGCTACTATACCCAGCAAAACTCTCAGTCCTCATAGATGGAGAAAACAAGATATTCAATGACAAAAACAAATTTCAACAATACCTACAAACAAATCCAGCATTACAGAAGACACTGGAAGGGAAAATACAACCCAAGAAAGCTAGCTACATTCAAGAAAACACAGGAAATAAATAACCTCACTTCAGTAAAACAAAAAGCAACCAAGCACACAACCTGATGACCACAGCCAACATCAAAATCAATAGATCTAACAGCCACTGGTCATTAATCTCTCTCAACATCAATGGACTCAACTCTCCAATAAAAAGACACAGATTAACAGAATGGATACGTAAACAAAACCCAGCAATCTGTTGCATACAAGAAACACACCTAAGACACAAAGATAGACATTACCTGAGGGTAAAGGGTTGGAAGACGACTTTCCAAGCAAACGGACCCAAGAAGCAAGCAGGAGTAGCCATTCTAATATCTGATAAAATAGACTTTCAACCAAAATTAATCAAAAGAGATGGGGAAGGACACTTCATACTCATCAAGGGAAAATTCCACCAGGAAGACATCACAATCCTGAACATCTATGCCCCAAATACAAGGGCACCCACATTTGTGAAAGAAACATTGATAAAATTTAAAGCACATATAGATCCACACACATTAATAGTGGGAGACTTCAACACCCCACTCTCAACAAAGGACAGGTCAACCAAACAGAAATTAAACAAAGAAACAATGTCTCTGACAGAGGTCATGAATCAAATGGACCTAACAGACATTTACAGAACTTTACACCCAAACACAAAAGAATTTACCTTCTTCTCAGCACCTCATGGAACCTTTTCCAAAATAGACCACATAGTGGGTCACAAAGCAAGCCTCAACAGATACAAGAAGATTGAAATAATCCCATGTATCTTGTCTGACCACATTGGAATAAAGCTGGACCTCAACAATAACAGAAATAACAAAAAGCCTACACACACATGGAAACTGAACAACTTGTTACTAAATGACAGCTGGGTCAGGGAAGAAATAAAGAAAGAAATTAAAGTCTTTCTAGAAATCAATGAAAATGAAGACACAACATACCCGAACTTGTGGGACACAATGAAAGCAGTGCTAAGAGGAAAGTTCATAGCACTAAGTGCCTTCAAGAAGAAATTCGAGACAGCTCATTCAAGCACCCTAATGGCTCACTTAAAAACCCTAGAAAAAGAAGAAGCAGACACACCAAGAAGGAGTAGACGGCTGGAAATAATCAAACTCAGGGCTGAAATCAATCAATTGGAAACAAATAAAACAATTCAAAGAATCAATGAAACCAAGAGCTGGTTCTTTGAGAAAATCAACAAGATCGACAAACCCTTAGCCAGGCTAACTAAAAGGCAGAGAGACACCACCCAAATCAACAAGATCAGAAATGAAAAGGGGGATATAACTACAGACACTGAGGAAATCCAAACAATCATTAGGACTTACTTCAAAAGTCTATATGCCACAAAATTTGAAAATCTAAATGAAATGGACAATTTTCTTGATCGATTTGACTTACCAAAGCTGAACCAGGACCAGGTAAATCAACTAAATAGACCTATATCCCCCAAAGAAATAGAAGCGGTCATCAAAAGTCTCCCATCCAAAAAAAGCCCAGGACCAGATGGCTTCAGCGCAGAATTCTACCAGACGTTCAAAGAAGAGCTAACACCAATTCTCTTCAAACTATTCCACAAAATAGAAACAGAAGGAATATTACCAAATTCATTCTATGAAGCCACAGCCACCTTGGTACCTAAACCTCACAAAGACTCAACAAAGAAAGAGAATTTCCGGCCAATCTCCCTTATGAACATTGATGCAAAAATACTTAATAAAATACTTGCAAACCGAATCCAAGAACACATCAAAGATATTATCCACTATGACCAAGTAGGCTTCATCCCAGGTATGCAGGGGTGGTTCAATATACGGAAATCCATCAATGTGATCCACCATATTAACAAACTGAAAGAAAAAAACCACATGATAATCTCCCTAGATGCTGAAAAAGCCTTTGACAAAATCCAACATCCATTCATGTTCAAAGTATTGGAGAGATCAGGGATACAAGGCACATATCTAAACATAGTAAAGGTGATATACAGCAAGCCTATAGCCAACATCAAACTGAATGGAGAGAAACATAAAGCAATCCCACTGAAATCAGGGACAAGACAAGGCTGCCCACTCTCTCCATATCTCTTCAACATAGTGCTGGAAGTCCTTGCTAGAGCAATAAGACAGTTGAAGGAGATTAAGGGGATACAAATTGGAAAGGAAGAAGTCAAATTATCACTATTTGCAGATGATATGATAGTATACGTGAGTGACCCCAAAAACTCTACCAGGGAACTCCTACAGCTGATAAACACCTTCAGCAAAGTGGCAGGATACAAAATTAACTCAAAAAAAATCAGTAGCCCTCCTGTATACAATAGACAAAAGGGCTGAGAAAGAAATTAAGGAAACAACACCCTTCACAATAGCCACAAATGTCATAAGGTACCTCGGAGTAACCCTAACCAAGGAAGTCAAAGACTTGTATGAAAAAAATTTCAAATCTCTGAAGAAAGAATTAGAAGAAGATATGAGAAGATGGAAAGATCTCCCATGCTCATGGCTTGGTAGGATTAACATAGTAAAAATGGCCATCTTACCAAAAGCAATCTACAGATTCAATGCAATGCCCATCAAATTACCAACACAATTCTTTACAGACCTGGAAAGGAAAATTCTCAACTTCATATGGAATAACAAGAAACCCAGAATTGCTAAAACAATCCTCTACAATAAAAGATCTTCTGGAGGTATCTCCATCCCTGATCTTAAGTTGTACTATAGAGCAACAGTTTTAAAAACTGCATAGTACTGGCATAGAAACAGAATGGTGGATCAATGGAACCGAACAGAGGACCCAGAAATAAACCCACACACTTATGGACACCTGATCTTTGACAAAGACGCCAAAACCATACAATGGAAAAAAGATAGTATCTTCAACAAATGGTGCTGGTCTAACTGGATGTCTACATGTAGAAAAATGAAAATAGATCCATACTTGTCACCCTGCACAAAACTGAAGTCCAAGTGGATCAAAGGCCTCAACATAAAACCAGACACATTAAATCGGCTTGAAAAAAAAGTGGGAAATACCCTAGAACTCATTGGTACAGGGGGAAACTTCCTGAACAGAACACCAACAGCACAGGCTCTAAGAGCAACAACCAATAAATGGGACCTCATGAAACTGAAAAGCTTCTGTAAAGCAAAGGACACCGTCATCAAAACAAAGCGACCACCTACAGATTGGGAAAGAATCTTCACCAACCCTTTATCTGACAGAGGACTCATATCCAGTATATATAAAGAACTAAAGAAGCTGAAAAGCAGCAAACCAAGTAATCCACTTAAAAAATGGGGAACAGAGCTAAACAGAGAATTCTCTGTAGAGGAATACCGAATGGCAGAGAAGCACTTAAAGAAATGCTCAACCTCATTAGCCATTAGGGAAATGCAAATCAAAACAACCCTGAGATTTCACCTTACACCCATGAGAATGGCCAAGATCAAAAACTCAAGTGACAACACATGCTGGAGAGGTTGTGGAGAAAGGGGAGCCCTTCTCCACTGCTGGTGGGAATGTAAACTTGTACAACCACTCTGGAAATCAATCTGGCGCTTTCTCAGACAACTAGGAATAGCGCTTCCTCAAGATCCAGCCATACCACTACTGGGCACATATCCAAAAGAGGCTCAAGTACACAAAAATGGCATTTGCTCAACCATGTTTGTAGCAGCTTTATTTGTAATAGCCAGAAGCTGGAAACAACCCAGATGCCCCTCAACTGAAGAATGGATGCAGAAATTGTGGTACATCTACACAATGGAATATTACTCAGCAATGAAAAATAAGGAAATCATGAAATTTGCAGGTAAATGGTGGGATCTGGAAAGGATCATCCTGAGTGAGTTGTCTCAGAAGCAAAAAGACACACATGGTATATACTCACTCATATAGACATACAACATAGGACAAACCCACTAAAACCTGTGTATCTAAAGAAACTAAGCAAGAGAGAGGACCCTAACTAAAACGTCCAATCCCCATCCAGAAAGGCAAAGAGGATGGACATCAGAAGAAGAAGAAAACAGGAAACAACCTAGGAACCTACCACAGAGGGCCTCTGAAAGCCTCTGCCCTTCAGACTATCAAAGCAGATGCTGAGCCTGATGGGCAACTGTTGGGCAGGTGAATGGAATTTTAGGTAAGAACTGGAAATAGTAAGAGCTGGAGAGGACAGGGTCTCCACAAGGAGAGCAACAGAACAAGAAAATTTGAACATAGGGAACTTCCCAGAGACTCATACTTCAACCAAGGACTATTCATGGAGATAACCTAGAACCCCTGCACAGATGTAGCCCAGGGCAGTTCAGAGTCCAATTGGGTTACATAGTAATGTGAAGAGGGACTGCCTCTGACATAATCTGATTGGCCTGCTCTTTGATCACCTCCCTCTGGGGGGGGGGGGGAGCAGCCTTACCAGGCCACAGTAGAGGACAATACAGCCACTTTTGATGTGAACTGACAGACTAAGATCAGAAAGGAGAGGAGAACCTCCCCTATTAGTGGACTTGGGGAGTGGCATGCAAGCAGAGGGAGGAGGGAGGGTGGGATTGGGAGGAGCGGAGGGAGGGTCTTATGGGGGGATGCAGAATGAATAAAGTGTAATTGATGAAAAATTTAAGAAAAAAGGGAAAAAAATAATTTAAGAACCTTAAATGACTTTCAAAATTGGAGGAAAACATGGAGTTAGTCAATTGGCATGGAGCACGTCTCACCCCTGGGGGCAAAGGTCTCCTGAACCTACTCAGACCTCGGACACCACCACTACTAGTTCTAGAACTGACGCAGGATGTTCCAACGAGGGGGTTAAGGCTTCTCATAATATTTCCTATAAGCCCACACCTGTTTGTCTATATCCCCCATTTTTACTCATTATTAGCCAGATAGAGCCAAGTAATTGTGGTAATGATACTTGCTTTTTTGCCCAATGCTGGAATGCTAGTAAATTTAGGTATGCCCTGGTTACTCGCTTGCCTCACTGGGTGCCTGTGCCCATTGATGCCCCTCACGCTATGACTCTCTTCAGACAGAAAAGGGATCTTGGAACTACAGCCACCATTGTTACTACCATCTCATTGATGGCTGTTGGAGCTCCCACGAGGGCATTAGCCATGAGTCATACTGGACAGACTGCTCAGACCCTGAATGATCATTTAGCCAATGTAGCTCATGCCTTAGTTGTACATAAAGGAATTAATGCTCAACTAAAAGGAAGCTTGATGGTGTTCAATCAGAGGATTGACCTCTTGCAGGAGCAAATTGATACCCTATGGCAAATCGCTCAACCTGGCTGTCAATGAAAGTATGCTGGACTTTGTGTCACTAGCATACAACATGAGAATTTTTCCTGTGCTGCAAATCTGTCTAAACAATTGTCGAGCTATATTTTAGGTAATTGGACTGAGAATTCGATACTACGATGGAGCAGCTGAGAGTGGCCATTGTCACAGTAAATTCTACCAGAGTGGATGCAGGACTAGCCACAGGATTATCAACATGGATTGCTGCAGCCATGAATCATCTGAAGGAATGGGCGGGCATGTGAATGTTAGCAGGCCTTCTGGTGTTGGTCTCCTTGCTTTGCCTGTGGTATATATGCAAGATTAGAGTCTCACAACAGTGTGATGCAGCCATGATCATTCAGGCCTTTACAGCCATTGAAGCAGGACATTCTCTCCAAGCATGGTTGGATACCATAAAAAGCTAAAATGATACGCTCAGGATGTGAGGCTAAGCACTGCACTCAGGGTCAGCCGCTTTGGACCCAGAGAAGAGCATGTCTGATTGCATGAGGTTTGATGCCCCAGGTCCCGCCTCTGAGAAAAAGGTATCGGACGGGTCTGATGCTCTTTGGGTGGATGACACCTAAATGAACATCTGTACAAAGTCCCAATTTATTTCTAATATCAGAGATCAGACCTCTACTCTTGCCTGATGCGTCTAAAACAAAAAGGGGGAACTGTAGAGAGCTGCGGAATGCTATGCCTTAAAGATGGAGCTGGTTTCCGCCTTCCACCTTCCCGATGGTGAGGGCTCTCTGTCATGAACAACTCCACATTTGGCTAAGGCCGAGGATCTGGCTTGCTTCCATGTATGTGGACCTATCTGCATTGCCCCCGTGGCACGCCTGGGTTGGCTACCCAGAGGCTATTTAAGCTGGGGGCTGGCTTTCCCTGGGGTCCGAGGATTGTTCAATGTTCCTGAATAAACTGCATTGAAGAAAAAAAAAAAAAACTGTCAGGAAATAACAAAATGTAAAAAATAAATAAATAAATATTTTTAAAAAGAGTTGATTTTTTATGAAAGCCTTAGATTGGCCACTCCTATTTTCCTTCTCTCTACTGCCTGTTCAATTCTCTCTATATCAATATTTAACAATTTACAAACAAACAATGTACAATACAAAATTAGAAAAATAAAATAAATAACAAATACTAAAACATAAAAATAAAACATCTAATAGAAATTAAAACAAGAAAACTAAAAGTTAATTTCTAAAAGATAAAAATCAACCTTTAACTAGACTAAGAAAATAGAAGGTTAAATATATTTATAATGAAAAAATGAAAATGCAAAGCAGAAAGACACACATGATATATATTCACTTATAAGTGGAGATAAGAAATATAATATAGGATAATCATACTAAAATCTGTTCACCTAGAGAAGCTAAGCAAGGAGGACAACTCTGGGAAAGATGCTCAATCCTCACTCAGGAAGGCAAACGTGATGGACATCAGAAGAGGGAGAAATCAAGGAACAGGACAGGAGCCTACCACAGAGGGACTCTGAAAACCTCTACCCTGCAGGGTATCAAAGCAGAGGCTAAGACTCTTAGCCAAACTTTGGGCAGAGTGTAGGGAATCTTACAAAAGAAGGGAGAGATAAGAAGATCTGGAGTGGACAGGAGTTCCACAAGGAGAGAGAGAAAAAAATCTGGGCACAGGGGTTCTTTCTAAGACTGATACTCCAATCAAAGACCATTCATGGAGATAACCTAGAACCCCTGCACAGATGTAGCCCATGGCAGCTCAGTGCCCAAATAGGTTCCCTACTAATGGGAACAGGGACTGTCTCTGACATGAACTTATTGGCCTGCTCTTTGATCACCTTCCCCTGAGGGGAGAGCAGCCTTACCAGGCCAGAGGAAGACAATGCAGCCACTTCTGATGAGGCCTGATAGACTAGGATCAGAAGGAAGGGGAGGAGGACCTCCCCCATCCTTGGACTTGGGGAGGGACATACTGGAGAAGGGGGAGGGAGGGTGAGATTGGGAGGAGAAGAGGGAGGGGGCTACAGGGGGATACAAAGTGAATAAACTCTAATTAATAAAACAATAAATAATTTTTAAAGAAAATCCAAAAGAGGCTCAAGTACACAAAAAGGACATTTGCTCAACCATGTTTGTAGCAGCTTTATTTGTAATAACCAGAAGCTGGAAACAACCCAGATGCCCCTCAACTGAAGAATGGATGCAGAAATTGTGGTACATCTACACAATGGAATATTACTCAGCAATGAAAAATAAGGAAATCATGAAATTTGCAGGTAAATGGTGGGATCTGGAAAGGATCATCCTTAGTGAGTTGTCCCAGAAGCAAAAAGACACACATGGTATATACTCACTCATATAGACATACAACATAGGACAAACCCACTAAAACCTGTGCATCTAAAGAAACTAAGCAAGAGAGAGAGGACCCTAACTAAAATGTCCAATCCCCATCCGGAAAGGCAAAGAGGATGGACATCAGAAGAAGAAGAAAACAGGAAACAACCTAGGAACCTACCACAGAGGGCCTCTGAAAGCCTCTGTCCTTCAGACTATCAAAGCAGATGCTGAGCCTGATGGGCAACTGTTGGGCAGAGTGAATGGAATTTTAGGTAAGAACTGGGAAATAGTAAGAGCTGGAGAGGACAGGGTCTCCACAAGGAGAGCAACAGAACAAGAAAATTTGAACACAGGGAACTTCCCAGAGACTCATACTCCAACCAAGGACTATTCATGGAGATAACCCAGAACCCCTGCACAGATGTAGCCCAGGGCAGTTCAGAGTCCAATTGGGTTACATAGTAATGTGAAGAGGGACTGCCTCTGACATAATCTGATTGGCCTGCTCTTTGATCACCTCCCTCTGGGGGGGATCAGCCTTACCAGGCCATAGTAGAGGACAATGCAGCTACTTTTGATGTGAACTGACAGACTAAGATCAGAAAGGAGTGGAGAACCTCCCCTATTAGTGGACTTGGGGAGTGGCATGCAAGCAGAGGGAGGAAGGAGGGTAGGATTGGGAGGGGAGGAGGGAGGGGCTTATGGGGGGAATGAATAAAGTGTAATTGATGGAAAAAAATAAAAAATATATAAAAAAATAAAAAAAATATTAAAAAAAAGAAAATTACATTTTAAAGAAAATTAAATTTAAAAGGAAAAAAAAGAAAAAAAACAATGCATTTTTGAATAAAGAGGAATAAGCAATTCTATCTATGAAACCACAATGAACGAACATAGCTAAATCAGTCTCGTGCAGACACTACACTTCCCAATTTCAGCACATATTACAAAACCACAGTGGTCAACCACCATGGCTCAAAGTATATCACCGAAGAGGAGATGAAAAGCACGTAGGAGCTGGCAAATGGTGAGGAGTGCTGTGGAACACTGTTCTATATGTGATGTGGCTGTTACACACATGAACTCAAAGGAGGTCTAATTACCTGCACAAGTTTGAAAAGAAGCCATACAAAAATTTCTATCTGTGGGAGGGGCATCCCTAGGCAAGGAACTACTCAAAGTTGATGGCAGCTGGAGAAAAGAGAGTCACTTTTCTTTGGTGGTAATGGCGATGGGCAGGTTGCATTTGGCCTGGTTATCTCATACCCAAGAGTAGGGCAATAGCACATTAATTACAAAATGGGTCAGGAATTTGAAAACCCACAGTCCAAGACAGCCTGGGGATGAAGTAGGCTATCTCCACTCCCATTCTGTCCTTCAATTCCAATTCCCAGTCTTTTCTCAAGCCTTGTAGTAAAATACCTCCTGGGGCCTCCTCTTGCTCTTTGTTCTCATTCTCAGAGGACTCCAAAGGTCTCCTTTGGCCTTCTCTCCTGTCACCCCGTCAACATCCAAGGCAACCTAAAAAACTTCCTGGCAATAGGCTGGCCATACTAAACTGCAAATCAGGTAGTTGAACTTACTCTTCTTGTTGTTCTTCATTTCCAATCTCCCACTCTCATCTCCAGCCCTGTAGCAGACAGCCTGAAAGAGGCCTATCTTTCTGCCTTCTTCTATTCCCTGGGGACTCTGCAGATATTCTTGGCAGACCCATCCAATTCCCATTCTGGCCCATCCTCATTCTATTGTGTCAGCTCCCAATACCTAGAAACTCATTCTAACTAGAACCCTCAGTGGCCAAACCTTGAAGGAACTCAGAAGCACACCCTGCTAGGTAACTCACAGCCACCACTCTCTTCGAAAATTTAGAAAGGGCAACAGATACAAAGAAATAGAACACTCACCCAACAAAGACAAGACCAGATGTCAACATTTAGAAATACAATCCTACCCAGCCCAGATACCTAGCTACCTGTACAGAAACACGTTCAGTAACAGCCAGGACAATATATCCTAAACAGAATCCAACAGTCCTACTAGAGTAGGCCCCAGAAGTGCAACATAGCTGAAGCACAAAATAAGGACTTCACAATAGCTACTATGATGATGATCCAGGACTTTTTTAAAAGATATGAATAAATCCAATAATGAAAACACATACACATAGTGATATAAAATGAAGAAAACAGTTCAATACATGAAATCCATAAAGAAACAAGCAGATATGAAACCACTAAACACTACCAAAACTGAAAATAAGAAATTTAGTAAGTAAAACAAAAAACTCAGATGTAAGCCACACCAAAAAATACAAGAGAAGACAGAATATCAAGCATTGAAGACTAGAGAATAAATGTATACCTTGATTTAAAAAAATGTTAAATCTAAAACAACCCAGGCACAAACACTTCCACAAATTCTGGAACACTATCAAAGACCAAATTTAAGAATAATAGGAATAGTAGAAGAAG
Source organism: Meriones unguiculatus (assembly GCF_030254825.1). Taxonomy (NCBI): domain Eukaryota; kingdom Metazoa; phylum Chordata; class Mammalia; order Rodentia; family Muridae; genus Meriones; species Meriones unguiculatus. The sequence goes on from NC_083349.1 coordinate 162,712,789, forward strand.
AAGAAAGCCAAGTCAGAGTCACAGAATGTATTTCACTACAAAATTATAGAAGAAAATTCCCTTAATCCAAAGAAGGAGGCACCTATCAAGGTACAAAAAACATACAAAACAACAAAAAGACTAGGCCGGAAAAGAAATTCCCCAAAGTACATAGTAATCAAAGCACTAAATGTACAGAACAAAGAAAGAATATTAAAAGCTTCAAGGGAAAAAGACCTATTCACATATAAAGGTAGACCTATTCAAACAACACATGACTTTTCACTATACACTCTGAAAGCCAGAATTTCCTGGACAGATGTTTCACAAATTCTAAGAGACCACAGATGCTATCCCAGACGACTGTACCAAGCAGAACTATCAATCATATTTAGAGAAAGAAAACATTTCATGACAATATAAAATTTAAACAGTATCTGTCTTCAAATCCAGTTCTATAGAACGAGCTAGAAGGAAACTTCTACTTGAAGAGATAAACCACACCCAAAGAAACATAAAAATAAATAATCTCATTACCACAAATCAAAAGTGTGTGTGTGTGGGGGGGGGGGTGAATCTCACACGATAACAACAAAATATCAGGGACGAACAAGCATGACTCATTGAAAACTCTTAACGTCAATAGTCTCAAGAAAAAGACACGGACTAAAATACTGAATTTGAAAACAGTATCTATCTTCTGTTTCATTCAAGAAACATACCTTAACATAAAGGATAGCCATCACTTCAGAGTAAAAGCATGGAAAAAGATATTCAAAGCAAATGAACCTCAGAAGGAAGCTGGTACAGCCATTTTAATGTCTGATAAAATAGATTTTAATCCAACAAGATAGGGAAGGATACTACATACTCACCAATAAAATATCTACCAAGAGACTATTGCAACTCTAAATATCTATGCATCAAACACAAGGACACCCGGAATCATAAAAGAAGTACAACTACATCATAAATCACATATAAAACCTCACACAGTGATAGTGATTTCAGTACCCTGTTCTGTCAATAGACATGTCATCCAGATGAATAGTAGACAGAAAATGATAAAGATAACTGATATCATGAACAAAATGTACCTAGAAGATAGTTATAAAACAGTCTACCCAAACAGAAATATAATATTTTTTTCTTCCCAGAACCTCACGGAACTTTCTTCAAAACTCACCACATACTTGAAATAACTTTCAATCTAAGTCCCACAGATTGAAGTTGGATATGAACAGAAACAGCAGAAAGCTTACAAATTCATGGAAACTTAACTCACCACTGAATGAAAAATGGGTCAAGACAGATATTAAGAAATTAAAAACTTTTCAGAGTTGAATGAAAATAAAAATACATGATATCTAAACTTATGGGGCACAAGGAGTCAAGTTCACTAAGTGCCTACAAAAAAAATGGAGAGAGCTCACATTAGTAACAAAACAGCATACCTCTGTAGGCATAAGCTTATTGTGAAATTCAAATGCTGAATTCTGTACCCTCCATATCTGATTACAGTCCTTGTTCTGAGAATCTCCTGTCTCCGTGTTGTGTAAACACTGTCCCTAATTGTCCCGATATACCGATAACACAGCTTACAGTCAATCATTGAGCAGGGGGGAGAACAGGGCTGGACTTCCTGCCAGCCAGGAGAGGAGAAATTAGAGGAAGAATGAAGGATTGAGCCAGGGAAGAGGTCCAAGAGACATGGAGAGAAGGAGCTGCAGCAGGAAGCTACAAAGTGCAAGTATCTCTGGGATATATGCTGGAAGGAAACTATATTAACTTAGAGGGTTAAGAATTGAGTAATAACTGCTCAGTTCTTGTGTTGTGAAGCTTGTTTAAATAACATAATAGAAGCTTGATTATTTGTATGATATCTGGGTTAAGAGAGAAACTGAGAAACAACCACATTTTATAAAAAAAAAAAATATAGCTGTAACATACCTGAAAGCTCTAGAACAAAAAGAAGAAATAGCCAAAAAATAATGAAACCTGGGGCTCCAATATATAAAATAGAAACAATAACAAAAAATACAAAGAATCAATAAAAAAGACTGGTTGTTTATTTGAGAAAATAAATAAGATGAACAAACCAACCCTTAGCCAAATTAACTAAAAGATAGATAAAGATGATCCAAATTAACAAAATTAGATATGAAAAGGTGGTTTGTCTGTCAATAGACAGCTTGGAAATCCAAAGAATCATAAGGATGTATTTTAAAAACCTATACTCCAAAAAGTTGCAAAAATGTAAATAAAAATGGATAATATTCTTCATATACACCAACTACCAAAATTAAATCAAGATCAGATAAAAAAAATTTAAAAAGACCTATAACCCCTAGTTAAATAGAAGCAGGGGAGACAGATCCAGATAACTTCAGCATAGAATTCTACCAGACTTTCAAATAAGAATTAATGCCAGTACTCATCAATTTATTCCACAAAAATCAAAACAGAAGGAACATTGCCCACTTCATTTTATGAGGTCACATTTACCCTGATATCAAAACTGAATGAAAACCCAGCAAAGAAATAAAATTACAGACCAATTTCCCTTATGAACATGGATGCAATAAAATACTTGCAAAATGAATCTAAGAATACATCAAAAAATTCATCTGCCATGATCACAGTAGGCTTCATCTGAGAGATGCAAAGATGTCTCAATACATGTAAACTGATAAATGTCATCCACCATATAAACATACTGAAGGACATAAACCATATGATCCTCTCATTAATGTAGAAAAGGCCTTTGGCAAATATCTAACACCCCTTCATGATAAAAGTTCCAGAGTAGGCATACAAGGTACACAAATCAATATAATAAATGTTATTTACAGAAAGCCCACATTAGACTAAATGAGGACAAACTCAAACCATTTCTATTAAAATCAGGAATAAGACAAGGTTGTTAACTTTCTTCAGACTTATTCAAAATAATACTGAAGTTTTAGTCAGATCGATAAGACAACAGAAGGAAATCAAGGGGATACAAACATGAAAGGAAGAAGCCAAAGTATATTATTGCATACATAACGACCCTAAAAATTCCACCAGGAAAATCTTACAGCTAATAATTGTTTTCAACAAGGTAGCAGGAGGCAAAAATAACACACAATACGCAGTAGCATTCCTATATACAAATGACAAACTGAGAAAGAGCTAAAGGAAACAACATTGTTCACAATGCCATATATATATATATGTATGTATATGTGTATATACATATATATATATCTTGGCGTAACTCTAGACAAGGAAGTGTGAGGTGTGTATAATAAAAAAAAACTTTAATACATTGAAGAAAGAAACAGAAGATATCAGAAGGTGAAAAGATCTAGCTCATGGATCAGTAGAATCAATATAGTAAAAATGACCATCTTATAAAAAGCAATCTACAGATTCACTGCAATCCCCACTGAAATTCCAACACAATTCTTCAAAGAACATTGAAGAATAATTTAAAAGTTGTATGAAAACACAAAAAGCCTAGGATAGCTAAAACAATCCTGAACAATAAAAGGTCTTCTGGAGGCATTACCATTTCCTATTTCAAGTTATACTACAAAGCTACAGTAATAATAATAATAATAAGATAGGATGGTATTAGCATGAAAACAGACACAACGATCAATGGAATTATATTAAATACTGAAAAATAAATCTCTACACCAATGGGCACCTGATTTTTTTTTTAAGCAAAGAAACCAGAAATACACATAGGAAAAAAAGAAAACATCTTCAACAAATAGTGTTGGTCAAATTAGATGGCTGCATATGGAAGATATTTATATCTATATATTTATATCTTCTATAAATATGTATTTATCACCTGGCACAAAACACAACTCCAAATGGATCAAAGACCTCAAAATAAAACCAGATACTCAACTTCATAGAAGAGAAAGTGGGGAAAAGATTTAAACACATTGGCACAGGAGAAGACTTTCTGAACGAAACACCAATAGCACAGACACTAAAGATCTGAAACAGAAGTTTCTGCATGGCAAAGGGTACCATAATTTAGACAAAGCAGCAGGATATGAAATTGGAGGATATTTTTGTCAACTATACATCTGATAGAGGGCTAATCTCTGAAATATACAAAGAATAAAAAATACTGTACATTATGAAAACAAATAACCCAATTACAAATGAGATGCAGAAATAGAGAAATCTCGAAAAGATAAAACAGAAAGACTGAGATTGCCTTTAAGAATAATTTCATTATCCTTAATCACCAGGGAAACGCAAATCAAATTTCTTTAAAATTTCATCTGACTATAATCAGAATCTCCAAGATCAATAAACCAAATGACAGCTTATGCTGGCGAGGATATAAAGTAAGAGGAACACGCGTCCATTGCTGGTGGGACTGAAAACTTGTACAGCCACTATGAAGATCAGTGTCATGGTTCCTCAGGAAGATTGGAATTGACCGAAGTCAAGATCCAACTCTACTGTACCATTCTTGGGCATACACTATAAAGACACTTGCTCAGCTGTGTTCATTGCTAGTTTTTTCATAATAGCCAGAAATTGGAAACAGCCTACATATACATCAATGAACGAATGGATAAGAAAAAATATGGTACATTTACACCATGGAATATTACTCAGCCGTTAAAAAATAAAATCATGAACTTTGACGGTAAATGGATAAAACAGAAAACAAAACAAAACAAAACAAAACAAAAAAATAAATAAATAAAGCTCATCCCAAGTGAGGGAACCCAGACCCAAAAAGGTAAATCTGGTGTGTGTTTGTGTGTGTGTGTGTGTGTGTGTGTGTGTATTAACTGTTCAGCCAACAAGCAGGCTGCAATATACCTAACCACAGATGTTAGGTACAGAGCAACAGATGGGGCAGGATGTCTCCATAGGAAAGGTAAATAGAAAAGATAGCAATGGATGGACAGGAGTTGGTAGGGAGGACTAGGATGAAAGGATTGAGCAGAGAGAGGAGGAAAAAGAGCGTAAGGAAGGGAGTACAGTAGAAATGTCTTGAAATACATACATATATGAAAGAAAGGTCCGGGGAATCACAAAATAAGGAAGAGAAAGCCATCTAGATGTGTCTAAATAGCTTTCATCATCAAATAAAACCTTCAGTACCAGGAATGAGTTACATCTAATTGAATTGTTGGCCAAAGGGGTCCAACAGAATGCCTACACAATTCAGGCTATTACCAATGCTATTGGTTGTTCTCCACAAACTGACAGAAAGGCCCTATTTCTGAAGATAACACTTACACTACCCACTGAACATGGAGAGGTCAAGCTGGTGCCTAGAATCTTTATCCCTCCTGACTGGAAGGTACCGTGCAGGGTGCCAAGAGGGAAAAATAAATACCGACCCAGCTGCAAACCTTTAATCTTCCATGGTGACCTGCCTGCAAGAGTGGCACAAAGCTTGCAGGAGTAATGTTCCAGTATCTGGTTGACCTTAAGGCCCACCCCATGAAACAGAGCCCCTGTGCAACACTAACGGGTGGCCAAGAGGTTACATAGCCCAGAGACCTAGGGTAAAACCAAATACTAAATGCTAAAAGAATGTGGCCATAAAATGAACCCTAGTGACATTCATAGATCAGTGCCTTCCTCAGCTATCATCAGAGAAGCTCCCTCAGGCAGAAAATGTGAACAACTCATAAGTGGACAAGGTACAAAGAGGGAGAGACTTTGAAGCCCTCAGCTCTAAAAGGGATGTCTCCATCAAACTCCTCCACTCGGGCTCCAGCAAAAGAGGAGGTAGAAAGAATGTAAGAGACAGAGGGGATGGAAAACATCAAGGAATCGAGGTTTTCTAGACACAACAGGACTTGGACTTCAGACTTTCACGTTGTGCTAAAATTCTTAAAAATATGTTTTCTACTATGAGATGGCCATGAGCCAATGAGAGCAAGAGATAAACAGTTATGTCCTAAAACTGATTTGTGTGTTGGGCAGGGGAGGGTCAGTCATGTTGATAAGGAGTAGAGTTGTGATGATTCAGATTGCCATCTTGACAGTATTTAAAATCACCACAGAAATAAACAAATCTTTGGAATGTCTGTGAGAGATTATTGGATTAGGTTAACTGAAGTGGGAAAACCACTTTGTGGAGAGCACTGTTTCATGACTGGAGCCCTGGACAAATTAGAGGGAGAAAGCAAGAGAGCAAGCCTTCTTGCTCTGCTTTCTGAGTGTATATGCAGTGTTCCAGCCACTGCCCACTCTTGTGGCCACAACGGAATATGTCCCCTGGAAGATTAAGACAAAATAAACCATTTCTTCCTCATGGTATTTTGTCAGAGTATTTTGTCATAGCAAGGAGACAAGTAACACAATGATCTCTGGGCAGAACAGAAAAACATCTGCAGAAAGTTCTTTTTTGATATACATAATAGTTCTTATCAACAAATGAACATAGAAAGCAGAAAATGTTTTATATAGTTTTAACTATACAGAAGTTTCAAGAATCACGTGTAGTATTCATGCCATATAGTTTGAAGCAGTAAAGATTTATTGTCTAAGAATAAATAAATAAATAGACCTTAGAGAAAACACAAATCTTTATTTTAGTTACTTAATTAGTGAGAAAGACTTCTTTTTCTGAATTATTTTCTTTCACCCATTTGTCTTCTAAAGCCTTTCTTTTTCCACATTTCATAACTTTGCAAGTATCTGGGAGCAGTTTTCATATCTCTATTAGTTATATTTCATACAGTGAAATGTTCCACATCCCTTCATGCATTTCGTATGAAAGAAATTATCAAGGACACTTTTTTAGAGTGTCAAGGCACACTTCTCCAGCTTCCAGCTGACCCAAAGAAAACAGAGTGCCTTTATTGGCACCTTGTTTTGGCAATGATTTTGATAATACACTCAAGGTCTTGTATTAGCTTCTCTGGCAACCATACAAATCTGGTAATCAAAAGTACAAGCACAGAGAATAGAAGGCTGGAGAGGACACTCGGCACTATCAGCACAATTCTTCTGTAAATATAAACTGTCCAAAACATGAAAGGCATTAAGTAAAATTAAATTATGTAACTACCAGTACAACACGTAGCTTGAAATACCATTTCTTCAGAAGGTAGTTTCTCAACTATTGTCTCCTAAGGCTTATAGCAATTTATTTGTAACATGAGTTACATTGTAGTTCTCTAGCCTCAGTCCATAACTTGATTCTAGCAATTTTAGTGACACCATAAAAAAATAACAAATATTTTCAAGAATAAATTTGGTTAAAATTTTAATAAATATTCAGAAATTAATTATTTATTTTCTGAAAGTTAAAAATAATTATGGCTCAAATAAAACAGGTTATTTCGGTTTAAAAGTTTTAAACTCTATGATATATAAAATTTTAGGAGAGAGATGGCTCAGAGGTGTTAAGAGCACTGGCTGTTCTTCCAGAGGTCTTGAGTTCAAGTCCCAGCAACCATATGGTGGCTTACAACCATCTATAATGAGATCTGGTGCCCTTCACTGGCATGCAGGGACACACGCAGGCAAAACACTGGATACATAATAAAGAAATCTTTTTTAAAAAAATAAGTTCTGAGCTATTTCACAAATATAAATATCGCTAAAGTAATTTTGAATATATATATACATATATACAAGAAATCCTTAAGAGTAACATTTTTGACAAAAAATAATTTAAATTTTGTTTTATCTCTTTGTTGATCCTAATGTTTAAGTAAATGAATAGTCATTGAAGAATTGTAATATTTTAGTGTTATTTAATAGTGAACACTGTATGAGTTTTGAAGCAACTTTGAAATACTTACCTCAGATAAGTGTTTGTACATAAGACACACATGATATCACCAACAGTCTGTGAACAGAATCAGCCAATGAGACTTCTCTATAACATGCTGTGACATACTGAAACTCTGGCTTGCTGACATAGACCATCCCACATCACACAGAAGGCTCTTTCACTTTGCCTTGTTTGCTCATTCATTTTTGTTTCTTTGACTATAAATGTCTCCCTAGCCTAGGTTGGACTGGAAATAATGATCATAATGCCTCACCCTCCATGCACTGAGATTACAGGTCTGTATCGTCAAAATGAACTTAGTTAATGTTATATTAAAACCTCTGCAGTAGTCGCTCCAGGTTTTTAGTTGTAAATTTAAGATTGTAACTTTCTGGTATATTCAATAAAGTGAAGTGAAAAGCTTTCATAATGTGAAAAGCTACTTACTAGTGCTGAAACTGTCTATTTTTCCCAGACGGGGGTGGGGGATGGGAAAAAGGCAACCTCCTCAGAAACTATTTAGAGGTGTAGCCTCTGATTCACTTTCCTCTTTGGGTTCTCCCTCTCCCTCCTCTTCCCTTCTCATCTGTATTCCTGTTTTACTCAAAGCTATAGATAATTCTTAAGCAAGTTATTGATATATGTTTTCTTCACTACTCTTCAACCCAAGATAGCTGCTATGATAGCAGATAATGGAGAGGGAAGAAGAAAAAGAAAAGGAAAAAGGAAATGTGCAAAAGAAGCTGGCCCAGAAAGGCTTTACTACAACCAAAATAATCAATGAATACTTAAAAAGGCATACTTCATAGAATAACAGTTTATAACCCAGATAAGCATGTTAATATATAGCTTAATAGTTAATTGGGGCTTTACTTGAAAATGAAATATAAGTTTAGAAATGTTAATTTCACATATTAATTCAGGAACATAATTCATAGAAAATTATCTCAAATTCAAGGAAAAAATTAATGATATTAATTTAATATGTATCAAGCAATAGAAATGAAATTTTAGTCACATGTTCAAATAGACAAGTTGAGGTTATCACAAAATCAATTTTCAGAATATAATATTTTTAATATTTATACTTTTTCAATAGAGTCATATTACATATGCCATCCTTATTCTGTGTGTTTACTTTATATAAGTGAAAACCTAAATGAACATCAGTTATATCTATGAAGGAAAAAAAAAGTCATATAGGACCAAGAAAGACTGAAGAGTTAACGAGGAAGCAGGAGGGAGTAGAGCATTTATGTGTGCATAGACATGTGTTTATGTACACATTTACTAGTTCAGTTTAGTCTGTGAAGTGTTTGAATTCTAAAAAGAATATTTGTGAGTATCTGTGTTTAATTCAAAAAAAAAGAGTAGATGTAGTTATCCTTTACTACAGTGATGGCTCTCCACTCCACAGTTACTCATTGCGTACTCCCTAAGCTTAAACTGAGCCTGGCAAGAATGCATAGTTTACATTGATGGAGTACAAGCAGGAAAGGTAAAATATCTCAGCTTTGAGCTTGGGTGAATTAGGGCACAGGAGAACAATAGCCTTGTTTTCATCTAGCCCATTCCCCCTCCTCAACTCTGTCCTAACTGCCCAGAGGGAGGAGCCAGGCCAGGTGTAAAGGACAGAAGTGCAGAACTGGAATGTGGTGCCTTCTTTATTTATGGACTAGTCATACTCTAAGCTGAAACTCAGAAACAGGAAATAGGGCATAGGAACTACGTGGAGAAGACATGAATTTCAGTATAGTCAACTCTTTACAACTGGACCACAACTGGAATTGTGGGTGAGGAACCATATTATATCCATTTGCTGAGTAGTATAAAATAAATATATATTGACTTAAGGTATTACTAACAATATAAACAAAGATGGCTCAAAACTTCTAAAAGTACCTTGAGGATTTCTGTCACTAAAGTCTTAAGTCATGAAAATATGCTTGAATGTTTAAAGATTGTTTTTCATCAAGATATGTTCTTCTGTTATAAAAATAGTATATATGTAGGGGGAGATTTTTTCTTTTTTTTTTTTTTTTCTTTTTTTTTTTTCTTTTTTTAGTGGCTGTGCAAATTTCTCCTGTGCATAGCTACTCAAAATAGATGAAGACTTCTTTGTGTTTTACACTTGTCACTCTACTTTTCACTCATGGCACACACCATGTTTTTACTGTCCAGCTACTTGCACAGCATTTCACACCCCACTCCAGGGACTGCCCAAGAGTTGCCATGTTTTGCTTCTCTGTCATTCCCCAAATCAATGTAATTAATTCTTCGTATATAGTCAGTGATTGGAAAAAAAACACCTTTGAAGGAATGGGAAAAATATCTTTAATAATGTGATTACAAAGAACAGTAGCAGATAAGGACATAAATAAATTGATTTAGCTAGATAAAATAACGCTTCCTGGAAGGAAGGAAGGAAGGAAGGAAGGAAGGAAGGAAGGAAGGAAGGAAGGAAGGAAAGAAGGAAGGAATTTGAGCAACTAGCATTAATCTACAACAGTTCTTATCTTGAGGCCACAGAAAGTTATAAATCTTTACATACCTTTTTAAAGATAAAATAAGTAATCACCATAACAAGTGGAAGCAATAATGTTTTTGTGTATCTCAGTGGAGTCTGAAATATAGCAAATAATTCAAAATGGTTAATTACAAAATTTTACATTGAAGCAGTAAATATGTCAAACTACGTTTCAAACAATATTATTTGCTAAAAATTAAATTTCCTTGTCTTTATAAAAATACACCTTTATCAATTTCCACGATCTAATGCAAGAATGAAATCATTAAAGTGGTTATTAAAGCATCCAACGAAGACAGCAGACTAGAGACCTAGTAAAGGGTTGGGTTTTAGAAATAGGAGGCTCTACACCAAAGGCAGGGAGAAACTTCAGAAATTCAGAAAGGTGTAAAAGAGCAATTGAGAAGGTGGTGGTTTAAATAAGAATCCTTCCTGCTTCCCCCACCCCCACTCATATACTTGAAAGCTTAGTCAACAGTGGGTGCTACTATTTAAAGAATTAGGACGTGTAGATTTATTGGAGAAAGTGTGTTACTTGGATGGGCTTTGAGGTTTCAGAAGTCCAAGCTGGGCCCAGTGTCAATCTCTCTCTTCCTGCTGCCTGCAGATTCAGATGTAGGACTCTCAGCTACATCTCCAGCACAATGTCTTCCTATGCACTGCCATGCTTTTCACCATGTTGGCAATGAACTAAATCCCTGAAACTTTAAGCCAGCCCAAATTAAATGCTTTCTTATATAAGAGTTGCCATGGTCATGGTGTCTCTTCACAGCAATAGAACACTGACTAACATAACCCTGCATCTACCTGGCAGGGGGAGGGAAAGAAAAAGTGTCATCCAAAATGAAAGTCAGATGCCTGCCAGCTGAAAGGCCCCTCTCCCTGGACTTGGTTCCCAAAGACACACTCCACCACCCACCCACACCCATCCGACTCCACCTCACTGCCTGTCCCACAGCAGCAGGTCCCCTGCCCTCAATTCCAGCAGACTCCTGCTGGTCAGGGGCAAGCAACACCAGTTTGAAGAACAGATAACCTACCTGCTAGTTGAACAGCCCCACTCCCTACACTCAGTTCCCAAAGACACATTCCACCAACCAACCTCACCCTACCACCCCATAGCCTGGTCCCTGGCTACAGCTCCAGAAGACTTGAGCTGTTCTTGTGAATGTCACACCAGTCTGAAGAACAGACACACACTGATGAACCAAAGGCCAAACTGGCCCCCAGAAATCTAGCCACCAACCTGACCATATTGAATCAGAGGTCATGTGATCCACCAGAAATCTAGGCCACAAAGACCAAAAAAAGAGGAAACAGAAACCAAGGAACAAAATACCCATTCAACAAAGACAAACTCAGAAATCACAACCTAGACCTATAACCATCCATAAGACGGATGCCTAAATACCAGTGTAAGAACAAAATCAAGAATAGTCAGGGCAATATGCCACTACCAGAGCCCAGCTATCATATGACAGCAAGGTCTGACTATTTCAATGTAGTTGAAGCAAAACAAACAAGAACAAAAAACTTACAACCAACTTTATGAAGATGATAGAGGACCTTAAAGAAGAAACAAAATAGTCTCTTGAAGAAATCAAGATGGCTCAACAGTTAAGAGCACTGTCTGTTCTTCCTAGAGGTCCTTATTTCAATTCCCAGCAACCACATAGTGGCTCACAACAATCTATACTGGGATCTGATGCCCTCTTCTGGAATGCAGGTGTACATGCAGATAAAGCACTTGCTCTCCTGTGAAAGAAAAGAAAGAAAGAAAGAAAGAAAGAAAGAAAGAAAGGAAGGAAGGAAGGAAGGAAGGAAGGAAGGAAGGAAGGAAGGAAGGAAGGAAGGAAGGAAGGAAGGAAGGAAGGAAGGAAGGAAAAGAAAATACACAAACAAAAAATTGGAGGAAATCAATAAATCTCTTTAAAAATGCAAAAAAAATGCAAAAAAAAAAAAAAAAAACCAAGTGAAGGCAACATAAACTGAGGAAATGCTAAAGAAGGAAAATTAAGGCAAGCAAACACGAACAACAGACACTAGAATCACCAAGAGAACACAGAGATAGAAGAAAAAATCTTGGGTATTAAAAATATTTTAGAATAAGTAGATACATCAGTCAAAGAAAAGGTTAAATCTAAAAAATTCCTTATACACACACACAAAAAAAATACTGATACAAAACATCAAGGAAATCTGGAATACTATGGAAAAGCCAAACCTAAGAACAGTAAGAACAGAAGAAGGATAAGAATCCCCGCTCAAAAAATTATATATATATTTAATAAATTCATAAAAGAAAAATTTCCTAACCTAAAAAAAGACAGGCCTATAAAGGTATAAAAAGCTGACAGAACCCTAAATAGATTGGACCAGGAAAGATTGGACCATCACATAATAATCAAAACACTAAACATACAAAACAAAGAAAAATATAAAAGCTGCAAAGTAGATGCTAAGTAACATGTAAAGGCAGAGTATAAGAGTTATACCCTACTTCTCAATGGAGACTCTACAGGCCTGGACAGATATCTTGCAGACTCTTAAGAGACCACAGATGTCAGCCCAGACTAATATAACCAATAACATGTTTAATCACCATAGATGAAGAAAAAAAGACATTCTATGACAAAGTCAAATTTAAATATTATGTATCCACAAACCCAGCCCCTTGAAAAGTACTAGAAAAACCAAAACACAAACATATACAAAAAAACCTCTAACCTAAGGAGTTTAACTTACACCCATGAAAATAGGCAATAAATCTCACACCAGCAATACCTAAAGAAGGACACACACACACACACACACACACACAAACCACCATAATCACCACCACCACCACCACCAAAATAACAGGGATTAACAATCATTTGTCATTAATATCTCTCAATATCAATGGACTCAATTCCCTAATAAAAAAGATATACACTAACAAAATGGATGTGAAAAACAGGATGCAAACTTCTGTTGCATACAAGAAACACATCTCAACATCAAATATAAACATGACCTCAGAGTACAGGGTTGGAGAAAGGTATTCCAAGCAAATGGACACAAGAAGCAAGCTGGTGTAGTTATTCCAATATCTAACAAAATAGGTTTCAAACCAAAATTAATCAAGAGATGGAGAAGGACATACTCATTGAAGGTAAAATCTACCTAGATGATGTTTCATTTCTGAACATCTATGCCCTAAATGGAAGGGCATCCAGTAAAAGAAACATTACTAGAAACATTAACTAAAGCTTAAATCACATATCAAACCATTAATAATGGAAGACTTCAGTACTTACTCTCACCAATGGCTAAGTCATCCAGATAAAAACTAAACCAAAAAATAATGGAGTAAGAGACATTATGTAACAAATGAACCTAACATTTATCGACAGAACATTTCACCCAAACACAAAAGAATATACCTTCTTCTCCGCACCTTACAAAACATTCTCCAAAATTGACCACATACTTAGTCACAAAGCAAGTCTCAACAGATACAAGAACTAACTCCCTGTATCCTATCAGACCACCATGGAATAAAGTTGGATATCAACAACAAAAACAACAGAAAGCCTAGAAATTCATGGCAAATGAACAACACCCCCACACACAAAGAACTTTAAGATCAAGGAAGAAATGAAGAAATTAAAGACTTCCTACAATTCAGTGAAAATGAATGCACAACATACCCAAACTTATGAGACACAATGAAAGCCATGCTAAAAGAAAAGTCAATAGCAATAAGTGCTTCCATAATGAAATTGGAGAGATCTCATACAGCAACTTAATAGCACACCTGAAAGTTTTAGAACATAAAGAAGCAAACACACCCCAACAAGAATAAACAGCAGGAAATAATCAAACTCAAATAGAAACATAGAGATCAATACAAAGAATCAAGGAAACAAAGAGTTGGTTCTTTGAGAAAATCAACAATATAGACAAACCCTTATCCAAACTAACTAAAAGACAGAGAGAATACCCAAAATCAGAAACAAAAAGAGGGCCATAACAACAGAAACCAAGGAAATCTAAAAATCATTAATTTGTACTCCACAAATTGTAAAATTGAAAAGAAATGAACAATTTTCTCGACAGCTACCACCTACCAAAGTTAAATCAAGATCAGATAAACAATTTAAACCTATAAACCCCAAGGAAATAGAAGCAGTCATTAAAAGACTCCCAACCAGGCCTCCTCTTTTCTGAAGAGAAATGGAGGTGTAGTTGGAGAGATATGGGGGGGGTGGCTAGGAGAGAGGGGAAACTGTGGTTGGGGTGTAAAATTAATTAATTAGTTTAAAAAGTCTCCCAACAAAACAAAGCCCATGGTCAGAGGATTTTAGTGGATAATTTTATGAGAATTTCAGAGAACTAAAACCAATACTCCTCAAACTTTTCTACAAAATACAAACAAAAAGCAGAGATTGAAGGAATATGCAACCAATGCTTAGCCTACTGAATGAAACCCACTGCATGGGAGAGAGCCAAACCCTGATTCTATTGATGATGTTCTACTATGTTTGCAGACAGAAGCCCAGCATGTGTGTCCTCTGAGAGGGTCTGATCAAAACAGAAACTGAGACTCACAGTCAAATAATAGACAGAACATATGGAGCCTTATAGAAGAGCAGGGGGAAGGATAAAGGAATCCAGAGGGGACAGGAGCTCCACAGAAAGACCAACAGTCCTAACTAACCTGGGCCCAGAGGGGCTTGCAGAGACTGAAGCAATAACCAAGGACCATGCATGCACTAGACCCAGGGTCTCTGCACATATATACACAATGGGCAGCTTAGCCTCCGTGTGGGTTCAGAAAGGAGATTGGGCTGCCTCTGACATGGTCTCTGTTGCAAGCTTTTTAATCACTCCTCCCTGGTGGGGTTGCCTTGACAGGACACTGTGAAAGACAAAGTACACAGTCCTGATGCCACTGGATGTGCTGGGATGGGTTTGTGGTGGCGCACCCCTCTATTCTGAGGGGCAGCAGAGGGGAGATAGGGGAATTAGGGAGTGAAAGAGAGGAGGAACTGAGAGGAAAGGAGGAAGGGGGCTAACTGAGATGTAAAGAGAACAACAACAAAACTCTTTGACAAAATCCAACACCCTTCCTGATAAAATTCTTAGGGAGATCAGGGATACAAGGAACATGCCTAAACACAATAAAGAGAATATACAGAAAATCTAGAGCCAACATTATCATAAAATGAAGAAAAACTCAAAGCATTTCTGTTAAAATCGGTAACAAGACAAGGCTATCCTCTCTCTATGTGTATTTATTTAATACAGTACTTGAATTTCTTGCTAGAGCAGTAAGAAAACCAGAGGAGATCAAGTGGATACAAATTGGAAAGAAAGAAGTCAATGCATTGCTATTTGAAGATGATAAGATATTAAACATAAGGCACACCAAAAATTCTACCAGGGAACTACCAGAGCTGATAAACACCTTCAGCAAAGTGGCTAAATATAACTTAAAAAAAAAAGCAGTAACCTTCCTATATACAAATGATGAACAGGCTGAGAAAGAAACTGAATAATACAATTTTAAAATGGGGTGCAGATCTAAACAGATACTTCTCAACAGAGGAATCTCGAATGACCAAGAACACTTGGAGCAAGGGTAACACTCCTCCACTACTGGTAGGAGTGCTAACTTACACAGCCACTTTGGAAGCCAATATGGTGGTTTCTCAGAAAATTGGAATTTTATCTACCTCAAGACTCAGCTATACCACTCTTGGGCATATACCCAAAGAATAATCCATTTTATCATAAGAACACTTGTTCAAAGATATTCCTTGCTGATGTTCCTAGTTTATTCATAATAGCCAGGAATTGGAAACAACCTAGATGTCCCTCAACTAAAGAATGAATAAAGAAAACGTAGCACATTTACACAATGGAGTATTACTTAGCTCTTAAAGAAAATGACAACATGAAATTTACAGGCTATTGGGAGGAACTAGAAAAACCATCCTGGGTGAGGTAATCTAGACCTAAAAATATAAACAAATATAAACATGGTATGTACATACTTATAAGTGGATATTAGCTGTATTGTAAGTGACAATCATGTTACAGCCCACAGACCCAGAGAGACCCCTCCTTAACAAGGAGGGCTTAAGGGAGAATACAAGATCTGTCTGGGAAGGGGAAATACAATAGATTTCGCATGTAGCCTTCAGGAGTGTAGGGGAGAAGAAAGTATTGAAATTGGGGAGCATTTAGGGGTGAGGTGGAAAGCTAATGTGATGGAAGTTCCATGGAACCCACATGAGTAACCCTAGCAAAGATTCCTATTCATGGGGAGACATTGAGTCTGAACATGCCATCTTCTGTAACTAGATAAGTCCTCAAGCGGAAGGATTGGGATACAAACCCAGCCACAAAACCGTTGACCTACAATTGGTCCTGCCTGCAGAGTGTTCTGGGAACAGAGTTTAGCAGAATCCTCTGCTAAGAGAGCAGAGAGATTACATCCAGAAACTGATAGGGGCAGACACAGAGTATCACAGCCAAACATTTGGGAGTCCTGTGGAGGAAAAGGAGAAATGATTGGAAGAACAGAGGGGTGAGGGACATACCATGAGAAGAAGGCCACAGAATCAACTGACCAGGACTCATGAAGATTTGCAGATATCAGGGAGCCTATAGGGTTCTGACCTAGGTCCTCTGCATATATGTTATGTCTGAGTATCTTGGTGTTCTTGTGGGAATCCTAACAGTGGGAGTGGAGGCTGTCTCTGACTCTTTTGCCTACTTGAAGGACCCTTTTCTATCTATTGGGTTGTGTTGACCTGCCTTGATAAGATGTATGTGCCTCTTCTCGTTATGCCATGTTCGGCTGCTGTCCCTGGGAAGCCTGCAACTTTCTGAGAGGAGACAGAGGAGGGATGGATCTCAGGAAAGGATGAAAAAAAGGGAGGGAGGGGAACTGAGGTTGGGATGTACTATGTGAGAGAAGAGAAGAGAGAAAGGAGAGTGGGGAAGAAAGGAGAAAGAAAGAAAGAAAGAAGGAAGGAAGGAAGGAAGGAAGGAAGGAAGGAAGGAAGGAAGGAAAAAAGAAAGAAGGAAAGAAAGAAAAGAAAAGAAGAAAAGCCAGCTGTCTATAGACTACTAATGGTCCTACCCTTCATACAAGCTCCCAGACTTCACATGACCCAAATGTTAGTGCCAAAGCTTTGAAATTGCTAGAGGTTGAAATGCAGATAAACTCTTCAGACATAGGCATAGGCAAGCACTCTCTTAAAAGGATTCTAGTAGCAAAGAAAAAACTTTCAAGAACTAATAGATGGGGTTGTGTAGAGTTTAAAAGCTTCTGCATAACAAAGGAAACAATTGCCAGATCAGGCAGCAGTATAATATCTAGATTATGTGAAGAAATTCAAAATATAAACATCAAATTATCCTACCAATAAATGATCTGATGAACTGAATAGATATTTCCCCAAAAGAAGAAGTGGAAATGTCAATAGATATTTGAAAAGTGTGTGTGTGTGTGGGGGGGAGGGTGTTCCAAATTCATAGTCTTAGTCATCTCACTCCAGTCATAATGACTATTACCAAGAAAACAATTAGAAATGCTGGCAAGGGTGTGGAGAAATAAACCCTTAAACATATTGGTGGAATGTAAATCAGAGCAGCCACTATAGAAACTAAGACGGATGTTCCTCAAATTGTTAAAAATGAAACCGTCAAAAGCCCAGTCACCACATCTGTGTACATACCCAAAAGACTCTGGGCTAAGCTATCACAGAGATACAAGTACACCCATGCCTATTTTTCCCTATTCACAATAGCCAGGAACAGGACTAGGTTTCCATCAACAAGTGAGTGGATAAAAATAGTTATGCACATACAAAGGGGAATTTTACTCAGTAGTAAAGAAAAATGAAATCATGATATTTGCAAAAACAATGGATGAAGTGGAGAATCATTTCTTTCATAAAATAAAGGTGTATGTTTTTCTTTGTGTTCATTATTCAACAAGAATTGGGACTATGATAGGGGAGGAACATATTTTGTAGGGGAAAGGGAAGAATTAATGGAATACATGTGGCATGAAAGTGGAGGAGCTTAGAATTTTCTAGAGGAAGGGGCCAGTAACAGTGAGCCAGGGACCATGGAGTAGAGCAGTGGGGGAGAATAAGAAAAAAAATTTTAGGACCTATATGCATACAAATTAAAATAATTAATCAATTATTTTTATCTTAGTTTAAATATTAACTAAAATTAATTAGCAAAAAATTAGCCATAAAACTATAAACCTAGATTTGGTCATGTCTACATTTTCCTGTCTCTAAGGTGATAGTTTTCTACATATGAATAACACTAGGTTTTACATGTGTGTTTATAAGTCCAGGTCTGCAGTCTTTTTTTTTTTTTCTCTACTGAAAAATTCTATTTTCATTTCTGCTGCTTGAGCTAAGAAGGAAGTTCACCAAAGTAACTGTAGAGAAAGGAGAGAGTTCAGAAGTGTCACAGGACAGACAGTTCTTGGCTCCAGCTCTCATCTGAACTCACTTGCCATGTTACTAATTATATTGACCTATTTTAAATTTTTTAAAAAAAGTATTTTTTTTCTTCTCTAAAGTCCTACTATGAACTCTCTAATATATAGTTCATTGTCAATAACCATCTCTGAATAATGGATAAAATAATAATAAAATTTTGTTAGGTTAACTTAGAATTCATAGGCATTAGGTAAGGACAGATCCAGAGACAACATTTTTATAGCCTAAGAAGAAAATTTAAGCCTCATTGAGGAAGAACACTGCACTGAGGGTTCCAGGAGTCTTCAGGGTCAATGTGCCTAGTTTTTTCAACCACAAATGAAAGAATTATGTTACATGGTTACTGTCCTCTTAGTCCATGATCCTACAGCAAGGAAATGATTTAAAGTCCATTAGCAGGCTGGAGAGATGGCTCAGAGGTTAAGAGTACTATCCGCTCTTTCAGAGGTCATAAGTTCAATTTCCAGCAACCACATGGTGGCTCACAACCATCTCTAATGAGATCTGGTGCCCTCTTCTGGCATGCAGGTCTACATACAGACAGAACATTGTGTACATAATAAGTAAATAATTCTTTTTTTTTTTTTTTAAGTCCATTAGCTTTAGCCTTTTGAAAAGGTGAATGGCATGCCACTCTAGAACTTAAACCAGGATACAAGGATATATTTGTTCACTAAGATCCACTAATAGTTTGTCTTTCTAGTCAGTAACTTGTTACAAGTTTTAATAATATTTAGGGTAATAAGGCAATATGAGTGACTTTCTTTAAAAGAAAAAGAAAAAGGAATTTGAATTTTCCTAACTGGTCTCTCAGTGGCCTAGATTACGGGAAGTAACTTGTTTGTAGTAGGAGTGATTCCTGCAATCAACCACGTTATTTCAGATAACATATTGAACCATCATCTATAGTTCTTTAGGTGCAGGCCACAAGGCATCGATTTTATAGGTAAAAACTGTGATAAATACCATATGGTTAGCAGACTCTACAGGAAAATACAGTAAGTTGCATGTTTCCAAGTACAAATTTTGTTTTGAATTTCAAACTAAACCAAAAACTAGCATATAACACAATCATTGTATGTGTGCAGAGAATGAAAAATCGAGAAACAGCATACCGCTTGTTCCATGAAGTCAAATTCAGGAGCACAGGTGTATATTAAGGTATCAAAATCTGTGTACCTTAAGATTCTGGCCGCTATAAGGTCACTCAGGCGAATCTGGAAGAAAATACAGCAAAATAAATGAAAATTACAAAAATGCTATAGCCAGCAATAGAGAAACGACATCGCCCAAATGTACTAATCATCTACAGAACAGATGACTGCAATCCATTGACATGTCTTGGAATCAAAGATTAAATGCAGAATTGGGTGCATTAAGGGATGACTTATCAAGACATAGAAATAGCAAGAATGCTGGTTAACTTTTGTCCAGTTTTGACATAAACTAGAACCTTTTGGGAAGAAAGAACCACAGTTAAGGAATTGGCTCCATCAGATAGTTCTGTGGGCATGTTTACGGCTCATTTTAAAAATCAATTATAGCTTTGGAAAGATCCAACTTCCTGTGGGTAGTGAGGACAGCAGGAAATTGGTTTGTATAAGAAGACAATGCAGCCAGTCCTGATGAGACCTGATAGGCTAAGGTCTGATAGGGAAGGGGAGAAGAACTTCTTTTACCAGTGGACTTGGAAAGGGGCATGGGAGGAGATGAGGGAGGGAGAGTGGGATCGGGAGGGGATGAGGGAAGGGGCTATAGCTAGGCTACAAAGTGAATAAACTGTAATCAATAAAAAATTAATTAATTAAAAAAAAGAAAGCAAGATGAGCAACCCAGATGTCCCTCAACAGAGGAATGGATACAGAAATTGTGGTATTTTTACACAATGGAATACTACTCAGCAATCAAAAAGGAGGAAATCATGAAATTTCCTCTAGTTTCTATATTGAGCTTCTACCCCAATTTTCCTCAATGATATACTGTGACATAAAACTGTTAAACTAGGTTAATTCTTTCCTCCTTCAAGTAGTTTTGGTTAAGGTTTTAAAACAGCAACAGAGGACAGTGGCACAAGCATCAGTGAAATATCAACCACCTTCTCAAAAATTTTAATTTTTTTGTTTTGTTTTTGTTTTTCAAGTCCTGGTTTCTCTTTGTAGCCTTGGATGTCATGGACTATTTTTGTAGTTCCAGGCTGGCCTCAAACTCAGAGCTTGGCCTGCCTCTGCCTCCCTGAGTTGTGGGATCACAGCTGTACGCCACTGCGCCTGGCTAACAACCACTTTCTAATTGGATTTGAGACTCACTCCACTAGATAAAATCTATACCTGCTACCTCGCAAGATGTGACCCATACCTGGCACCATTTTCATGCCAAGAACTTGTGGCTAGACAAGTCATAGACCTTAGGGGTGATCCTACTGCTATTAGGCTGCTAAATGGACTAGTATTAAACCAACTATCTCCTTATGGCTTGTGGTTGCATCTATAGATCAATACATCTCTCAACCCTCAAATGAGATACTTCTATCTACAGTAAATAGTGATTAACATAGAGACCCACAATTGGCCAAGGTGCAGAGCATAAGAGACGACAGAATACCCAGTCCTCCAAAGGCTGAGGGATCATGGAGAAGGTGATGCAAAGTGTGACAGCCAGAAGTAGTGATGACTGCAAGGAACAGCTTGACATTGCACATATGGACACGTAGCAGGTACGACAGCATGCACAAACCTCGCGCAAGTCCAAGTCAGACCAAATCCCAGCATGCACAGGGGAGTCGGTTACACAATTCCACCTCTAGCCGTGGAGTCATTAGAAACTGTTAGCTGCTGGGAGACAGTAGCCCTTAGAAATCTGACCAAGCTCCAGTGGAAGACCACAAACCCAAGAATAACTGGACAGCATAAACTGTTCTTGAGAGGTTTAAAAATAAACGACAAAAAAATTGGTGGGTAGGGAAGAGGAGTGGATCTGGGAAGAGTTGAGATAGAGAGGTGAATGGTCGAAATATAATGTGTGAAATTTGAAATTCTCGAATAACTAATAAAAATACAGAGATGATAAGAAGTAGAATGAAGTCAGACGGGAAAAAAAAAAAAAAAGCAGCGGAGATAGCAAGGCTGAAGGCAGCATTTGCCTGAAATAAACTGCCGTGAAGTTCATGGCATCTTTAATCATATAATTTGTAGGGAAAACTCACTTTCAGTTCATTTCTCAGTATACACTACAAATCATAAACCTTTCTATGTGTTACAGTTTTCACAAAGGCTCATCTACTGGGTATGATGGTACTTCCTAACATTTTCAGACATCCATTCATCCATTAAACATGAGAACTCATCCTCAGAAGAATCATGATTACCTCTACTATTTTGACTTGAGAAAAACAGTCGAGAACCCCGCTTTCTACCACTGAGGAGACAATTATTTTCCCACTGTGAGCTATTTGACATGTGGAACTTTAAGTCAAATTCTCCAAGAGAGGCGAAAATCATTTTAACATCTTTGATGGCTATCAGTGTTTCCCGCTAACTCAGAGTCCTCTTATTGACTAATATAAGGACTTTTTTTCCAGAGTTATTAAACACTTTTTAATTTAAGATAGTTCTGGCAAATAATAATAATTTAATAAAACTACTAAAATTTCACATCTAGTGGGCATCACTTAGAGAAAGTCATTTAGGACTGCCATCACATCACTAATTATGAATTTATAATCTGATAATTTATCATAAAAATTATTTGACTGTATTTTTATTTCATCTTATAATGATGTGTATGTTTCTTTTTAGATTTACAGTGGCTGAGAGAGAATATGAAAAAGTGTGACAAATAAAATTTCCAGCCAGCTAAATGAATAACTAATGTAGAAAGTCTAAATCAAGTTAATATATATACATACCTTAGTAAATAAAAAGTTACTATTAAAAAAAAAACTTGAGCTGCACAGCCCAGCAAACAGAAACAAAAATAATATAAGAGGCCATGTTTAGAGGGCTTTACATGTAGAAATTCTTTTATGTGAGGGTGCAGCATTTCATTGTCCATCTCTACTTTCTGGCCTTTTAAGGAGGAATACTACAATTAGCTGCCAAAGGTAATGTGATTCTATGCTGGATAGGCCCCTATAGTACAGGATAGATAAGGAAAATGTCATTCTACATTTTCTTCTATTTTGTTCATATATGCTTATTTCTTAACAGGAAATGGTAGAAATCAAATGTGCACCCATGCATGATTTTCCTTTCCTTAAATTAAACTAGTTAGCAAGTTAGGGTATGGTCTTAAAAGGGCATTTTCTTTAAAATATTTGCTTTAGGCAAATAAATACCAAATTAGAGATTAGGAATCCACTTGTATTTTCTAGATGATTGAAAGACAAAGAGCTGTTAATGTTTTTACACAATGAGAATAGCCTTAAAATACTGACACATAATTTTAGCCTCTAATATTAAATTAGTGAAACTACATTGAAACAATTCAAAGTTCTATATTCCAAATGCAAGTGCACACTGACCTTGTGTTAACATCTTCCACAATGGAAAAATTAAAATTAAGCAAATGTTTACCCTCAGCTGAAATATTCCAAGTTACTACTAAAGAAATCCTTAGTATTGTGTCTTGAAGACTAAGCCAGCATTTGCCGGAGGCATTCACTAGTCCTTGTTGATCTCAGGATTTTATGATCATCTCTGCAGACTATGTGCTTGTGACCTGGACACATAGGCATCTATGTACAATGAAGAGATATGAATAGACTGCTTCAAGTTTTTACACAGTTGTGTGTTGTTAGTAACTTTAATGTTTTAAGCAGAATGTACTTACATGGTCTGAAACGCCACAGATTTTAGATGTCAGAGATTTCAAAATGATTGTTCCACTCCACCAAGCACAGGCTTGGAGTAGCTAGAAAGTAAGTAGAATTTGAGTTTTAAAAATAACATACGACTCAGTTAAAATATGTGGAGATACAGACAAGTAGCAGAACAAGACTAAATCATGTGAGATTCACTCTGCTACACAGAGTGAATGACAAGGAAAATGGAAGCTCCTTTACTGTTCTGCTTATTGAAAACTTGATGATACTGTGACACTGTTATAAATTATCAAAAAACGCCAGGGCACTACATGCCCTAAATCTAAAGATAACTGTAAAAAACAAACAAACAAAGAAAAAAACAAAAAAAAATGCTTCTAATCTCTTTGAAGACAAAGATTAAATTTTATTCCTAAACATTATTCTTAGCCCAAAGCAAAGAGCATTGAAGAAAAATGGCTAAAGGAACAGGGTAAGATATTGTACGGCTCCAAGGCTGGAGGGGAGAATAGCTAAAGTGTATTTAGCTAAAGTGTATCTAGACATGACAGGGACAGGACCTGTCAATCGAGGTCAATCAAGAACTCATGCAGCTGTGGCTGCCTGAAGATGACCCTCATAGGTCAAGCTAGTCCACATTTTAGTGTGATTGGGGAAGGAGTTCTCAATCCCCATCTCTAGCTGGGAGCTGTGGACAGAGGGCTGATGTGTCTCCCAGAGTGTGAGTCAACTTTCTTTATAGTGTGGCCCCTGGCTCATCAACAACACTCCAGTGGAGGGCCAAACACTGGGGGGGGGGGTGAGCAGTGCATGGTGGACTCCAGAGGCTCTTGTTTGCTTGTTTGTTTGTTTGTTTGTTTGTTTTTTAAAAAGAGGACCTGAAGTTGAGGAATAGAGAAACGGGGGTGGATCTGGGAGGAGTTAGTGGCAAAAGTGTACTCAATTCACAAAGCTGTTATAAAAACATTTATCAAAAATTCCTATTCTTGTGGGGACTTACTTTATTTTATTAATTACACTTTATTCACTTTGTATCCCCCCATAAATTCCTCCCTCTTCCTCTACCAATCCCACCCTTCCCTCCCCCTTCTCCATGCATGCCCCTACCCAAGTCCACTGATAGGGGAGGTCCTCATCCCCTTCCTTCTGATCTTAGTCTATCAGATCACATCAGAAGTGGCTGCATTGTCATCTTCTGTGGCCTGGCAAGGCTGTTCCCCCCTCAGGGGGAGGTGATCAAAGAGTCAGCCACTGAGTTCATGTCAGAGGCAGTCTTCCCATTACTATGGAACCCACAGCCATGGACTACATCTGTGCAGGGGTTCTAGGTAATCTCCATGCATGGTACTTGGTTGGAGTATGAGTCTATGGGAAGTTCCCTGTGTTCAAATTTCTGGTTCTGTTGCTCTCCTTGTGGAGTTCCTGTCCTCTCCAGATCTTACTATTTCCCACTTCTTACATAAGATTAAATGCACACTGCTCAACAGTTGGCCATAAGTCTTAGCATCTGCATTGATAGTCTGCAGGGCAGAGCCTTTCAGAGGCCCTCCGTGGCGGGTTTCTAGCTTGTTTCCTGTTTCCTTCTTCTGATGTCCTTCCTCTTTGCCTTTTGGGATGGGGATTGAGCATTTTAGTCAGGGTCCTCTCTCTTGATTAGTTTCTTTAGATGTACAGATTTTAGTAGGTTTATCCTATATTACATGTCTATATGAGTGAGTATATACCATGTGTGTCTTTCTGCTTCTGGGATAGCTCACTCAGGATGATCCTTTCCAGGTCCCACAATTTAACCGCAATTTTCATGATTTCCTTATTTTTCATTGCTGAGTAATATTCCATTGTGTAGATGTACCACAATTTCTGCATTTATTCTTCAGCTAAGGGGCATCTGGGCTGTTTCCAGCTTCTGCTTATTACAAATAAAGCTGCTACAAACATGGTTGAGCAAAAGTCCTTATTGTGTACTTGAGCCTCTTTTGGATAATATGCCTAGGAGTGGTATGGCTAGATCTTGAGGAAGTGCTATTCCTAGTTGTCTGAGAAAGCACCAGATTAATTTCCAGAGTGGTTGTGCAAGTTTACATTCCCACCAGCAGTGGAGGAGGGTTCCCCTTTCTCCACAGCCTCTCCAGCATGTGTTGTCACTCAAGTTTTTCATCTTGGTCATTCTGATGGGTGTAAGGTGAAATCTCAGGTTGTTTTGATTTGCATTTCCCTGATGGCTAATGAGGTTGAGCATTTCTTTAAGTGTTTCTCTGCCATTCTATATTTCTCTGCAGAGAATTCTCTGTTTAGCTCTGTTCCCCATTTTTTAATTGGATTACTTGGTTTGCTGCTTTTCAGCTTCTTTAGTTCTTTATATATACTGGATATTAGCCTTCTGTCAGAAAAAGGGTTGGTGAAGATTCTTTCCCAAACTAAACCAAAAGAAACTTAAAGAAATCGCACTGAAATCAGGGACAAGGCAAGGCTGCCCACTCTCTCCATATCTCTTCAACATAGATCTGGAAGTCCTTGCTAGAGCAATAAGACAGTTGAAGGAGATCAAGGGGATACAAATTGGAAAGGAAGAAATAAATTATCACTGTTTGCAGATGATATGATAGTATACCTGAGTGAGCCCAAAAATTCTACCAGGGAATTCCTACAGCTGATAAACACCTTCAGCAAAGTGGCTGGATACAAAATTAACTGAAAAAAATCAGTAGCCCTCCTGTATACAAAAGACAAATGGACTGAGAAAGAAATTAGGGAAACAACACCCTTCACAATAGCCACAAAGACATAAAGTACCTGGGTGTACCCTAACCAAGCAAGTCAAAGACTTGTATGAAAAAAATTTCAAGTCTCTGAAGAAAAAATTAGAAGAAGATATGAGAAAATGGAAAGATCTCCCATGCTCATGGCTTGGCAGGATTAACATAGTCAAAATGACCATCTTACCAAAAGCAATCTATAGATTCAATGCAATTCCCATCAAATTAACAATACAATTCTTTACAGACCTGGAAAGAATAACTCTCAACTTCATATGGAATGACAAGAAACGTAGAATTGCTAAAACAATCCTCTACAATAAAAGATCTTCTGGAGGTATCTCCATCCCTGATCTTAAGCTGTAGTATAGAGCAACAGTAATAAAAACTGCATGGTACTGGCATAGAAACAGAATGGTAGATCAATCCAACCGAACAGAAGACCCAGACACAAACCTACACACTTATGGACACCTGATCTTTGACACAGATGCCAAAACCATACAATGGATAAAAGATAGCCTCTTCAACAAATGGTGCTGGTCTAACTGGATGTCTACATGGAGAAAAATGCAAATAGATTCATACTTATTACCCTGCAAAAACTAAAGTCCAAGTGGATCAAAGACCTCAACATAAAACCAGACACATTAAATCTGTTAGAAGAAAAAGTGGGGAAGATCCTAGAACTCATTCGTACAGGACACAAGTTCCTGAACAGAACACCAACAGCACAGGTTCTAACAGCAACAATCAATAAATGGGACCTCATGAAACTGAAAGGCTTCTGTAAAGCAAAGGACACAGTCATCAAAACAAAACGACTGCTTACAGATTGGGAAAGAATCTTCGCACCTGACTTCTTAACAGAAACTATGAAAGCCAGAAGGGCCTGGATGGATATCATGCAGACACTAACAGAAAACAGATGTCAGCCCAGGCTACCATACCCAGCAAAACTCTCAGTCATCATAGAGGAAAGAAAGCAAGATATTCAATGACGAAAACAAATTTAAACAATACCTACCCACAAACCCAGGTTTAAAAAGATACTAGAAGGAAAAATCAAACCCAGGAAAACTAACTACTTTCAGGAAAACACAGGAAATTAATAACCTCACTACAGCAAAACTAAAAGTAGCCAAGCACGTAAACACACTACCACAACCAAAATAAAAATCAAAGGATCTAACAGCCACTGGTCATTAATCTCTTTCAACATCAGTGGATTCATCTCTAAAACAAAAAGACACAGACTAATAGAATGGATGTGTAAACAAGACCCAACAATGTGTTGCATACAAGAAACTCATCTAAATCACAGAGATAGACATCACCTGAGAGTAAAGGGCTGGAAGATAGTTTTCCAAGCAAATAGACCCAAGAAGCAAGCAGGAATAGCCAGTCTAATATCTAATGAAATAGACTTTCAACCAAAATTAATCAAAAGAGATAGGGAAGGACAGTTCATGCTCATCAAAGGAAAATTCCACCAAGAAGACACCACAATGCTGAACATCTATGCCCTAAATAAAAGGGCTCCCACATTTGTAAAAGAAACATTAATAAAACTGAAACCACACATAGATTCCCATGCATTAATAGTGGGAGACTACAAAACCCCACTCTCAACAAAGGACAGGTCAACAAAACAGAAATTAAACGAAGAAACAATGACTCTAACAGAAGTCATGAATCAAAAGGACCTACCTAACAGAGATCTACAGAACCTCTCACCCAAACACAAAAGAACTTGCCTTCTTCTCAGCACCTCATGGAACCTTCTCCAAAATAGACCATATAGTTGGTCACAAAGCATGCCTCAACAGATACAAGAAGGTTGAAATAATCCCTTGTATCCTATCTGATCACCAAGGACTAAAGCTGGACCTCCAACAACAATAATAGCAAAAATCCTACACACACATGGAAACTGAACAACTAACTACTCAATGAAAGAGTAAGGGAAGAAATAAAGAAAGAAATTAAGACTTCCTAGAATTCAATGAAAATGAAGGCACAACATACCCAAACTTATGGGACACAATGAAAGCAGTGCTAAGAGGAAAGTTAATAGCACTAAGTGCCTTCAAATAGAAATTCGAAACATCTCATTAAACCAACTTAATGGCTCACCTAAAAGCCCTAGGAAAAAAAAAAGAAGCAGACACACCAAAGAGGAGTAGACAGTAGCTAGAAATAATAAAATCCAATAAATTTTATTAGAAAGAAATAAAACAATTCAAAGAATCAATGAAACCAAGAGCTGGTTCTTTGAGAAAATCAACAAGATAGACAAACCCTTAGCCAAGCTAACTAAAAAACAGAGAGAAACTATCCAAATCAACAAAATCAGAAAGGAAAAGGAGGATGTAACAACAGACACTGAGGAAATCCAAACAATCATAAGGTTTTACTACAAAAACATATATGCCAAAGAATTTTCAAAATCTAAAATGAAACGGACAATTTTCTTGATTGATTCCACTTACCAAAGCTGAATCAAGACCAGGCAAATCAATTAAATAGTCCTATATCCCCTAAGGAAATAGAAGCAGTCATCAAAATCTCCCATCCAAAGAAAGCCCAGGTCCAAATGGTTTCAGTGCACAATTCTAGCAGACGTTCAAAGAAGAACTAACACCAATACTCTTCAAACTATTCCACAAAATAAAAACAGAGCAAACATTACCAAACTCATTCTATGAAGCCACAGTCACCTTGGAAGCTAAACCTCACAAAGACGCAACAAAGAAAGAGAATGTCAGGCCAATCTCCCTTATGAACATTGATGCAAAAATATTCAACAAAATACTCGCAAACCAAATCCAAGAACACATTAAAGATCATCCACTATGACAAAGTAGGCTTCATCCCAAGTATGCCAGGGTGGTTCAACATACTGAAATCCATTAATGTAATCCACCATATAAACAAACTGAAAGGAAAAACCACATTATAATCTCCTTAGATGCTGAAAAAGCATTTGAAAAAATCCAGCAGCCATTCATGTTTAATGTCTTGGAGAGATCAGTGATACAAAGCACTTACCTAAATAGAGTAAAGGCGATATACAGCAAGCCTATAGCCAACATCAAATTTAATGAAGAGAAACTTAAAACAATACCACTGAAATCAGGGACAAGGAAGGATGCTCACTCTCTCCATATGTCTTTAACATACTTCTTGAACTCCTTGCTAGAGCAATAAGACAACTAAGGAGATAAAAGGGATACAAATTGGGAAAGGAGGAAGTAAAAATATCAGTATTTGCAAATGATATGATAGTACACATGAGTGACCCTAAAAATTCTACCTACAGCTGATAAACACTTTCAGCAAAGTGTCTGGATAAAAAATTAACTCAAATTAATCAGTAACCTTCTTATACAAAAGATAAATGGGCTGAGAAAGAAATTGGAGAAACAACACTCCTCACAATAGCCAAAAAGAACATAAAAGTACCTTGGTGTGAACCTAACCAAGCAAGTCAAAGACTTGTATGAAAAAATTTCCAGTCTCTGAAGAAAGAAATAGAAAAAGATATGAGAAGATGGAAAGATCTCCCATGCTCATGGCTTAGCAGGATTAACATAGTCAAAATAGCCATCTTACCAAAAGCAATCAACAGATTCAATGCAATTCCCATCACCTTACCAACACAATTCTTTACAGACCTTGAAATAAAAATTCTCAATTTCATATGGAATAACAAGAAACCTGGAATCGCTAAAACAATCCTCTACAAAAAAAGATCTTCTGGAGGTAACTCCATCCCTGTTCTCAGGCTGTACTATAGAGCAACAGTTATAAAAACTGCATGGTACTGTGATAGAAATAGAATGGTGGATCAATGGAACCAAACAGAAGACCCAGAAATAAACCCACACACTTATGGACACCTGATCTTTGTCACAGTTGCCAAAAGTATACAATGGATAAAAAGATAGCCTCTTCAACAAATGGTGCTGGTCTAACTGGATGTCTACATGTAGAAAAATGCAATAGACCCATACTTATTACCCTGTACAAAACTAAAGTCCAAGTGATCAAAGACCTCAATATAAAAGCAGACACATTGAACTTGTTAGAAGGAAAAGTGGGAAGGAGCCTTGAACTCAATGTCACAGGAGACAACTTCCAAAACAGAACGCCAACAGCACAGGCTCTAAGAGCAACAATCAATAAATGGGATCTCAAGAAACTGAAAAACTTCTGTAAAGGAAAGGACACTGTTGTCAGAACAAACCAACCACCTACAGGTAAGGAAAGAATCTTCACCAACCCTATATCTGACAGAGGGCTAATATCCAGAATATAGAAAGAACTAAAAAAGTTAAACAGCAAAAAATCAAGTAATCCAATTAAAAACGGAGTACAGAGCTAAACAGACTTCTCATAGAGGAATATTGAATGGCAGAGAAACACTTAAAGAAATGTTCAACATCCTTATCTATCAGGAAAATGAACATCAAAATAACCCTGAGGTCGCACCTTACACCCATCAGAATGGCTAAGATCAAAAACTCAAGTGACAACCATGCTGGAGAGGATGTGGAGAAAGGGGAAGCCTCCTCCACTGCTGGTGGGAGTGTAAACTTGTACAGTCACTTTGGAAATCAATCTGGCACTTTCTCAGACAATTAGGAATAGCGCTTCCTCAAGATCCAGCTATACCACTCCTAGGCGTATATCCAAAATATGCTCATGTATACAACAAGGACATTTGCTCAACAATGTTCGCATCACTTTATTTGTAATAGCCAGAAGCTGGAAAACAGCCCAGATGCCCCTCAGTGGAGGAATGGATACAGAAATTGTGGTAAGTTTACACAATGGAATTCTATTCAGCAATTAAAAACAAGGAAATCATTAAATTTGCATGCAAATGGTGGTAACTAGAAAAGATCATCCTGAGTGAGATATCCCAGAAGCAGAAAGACACACATGGTATATACTCACTTAGAAATGTATATGAGACATATAATATAGGATAATCATACTAAAATCTGTACACCTAAAGAAGCTAATCAAGAAGGAAGACACTGGGTAAGATGATCAGTGCTCATTCAGAAAGGCAAACAAGATGAATAGTGGAAGAGGGAGAAAACAGGGAACAGAACAAGAGCTTACCACAGAGTGATTCTGAAAGACTACCCTTCAGGGTCTCAAAGCAAAGCCTGAGACTCATAGCCACACTTTGGGCATAATTCAGGGAATCTTATGAAAGAATGGGGAGATAGAAAGACCTGGAGGGGACAGGAGCTCCACAAGAAGAGCAACAGAACCAAAAAATCTGGGCACAGGGGTCTTTTTTGAGACTGATACTCCAACCAAAGACCATTCATGGAGATAACCTAGAACTCCCGCACGGATGTAGCCCATGGAAGCTCAGTATCCAAGTGGGTTCTCTAGTAATGAGAACAGGGACTGTCTGTGACATGATCTCACTGGCTGGCTCCTTGATCACCTCCCCCTGAGGGAGGAGCAGCCTTGCCAGGCCACAGAGGAAGACAATGCAGCCAGTCCTGATAAGACCTGATAGGCTAGGGTCAGATGGAAGGGGAGAAGGACCTCCTCTATCAGTGGACTTGGAGAGGGGCATGGGAGAAGATGAGGGAGGGAGGGTGCATTGGGAGGGAATGAGGGAGGGGGCTATAGTGGGGATACAAAGTGAATAAAGTGTAATTTATAAAAATATAAATAAATTTAAAAAAGAAAAAACACAACAAAAAATAAATAAAATTTTTAAAAAGGGAAAAAAAGAATTTCACAGGTAAGTGGATATTGCTGCTAATAATCATTCTGAGTGAGTTAAGCCAAATGCAGAAGAGCACATGTTGCATGGTTTCCCTTATTTGTTGATGCTATTTTCTTTGGCTGTAAACCCAGAGTGCCAATCTAATTAGAATCAGTTCTAATATTTCACAGCACCAAGTTCATGATAACCTGATGTATGTTTTATGAAAACTGGAAGACAAGTATGCAAAGGCTTTAAACACAAAGTAATGATGTAGAGGCACAAGGCACCCTGATGACTGGGGCAATGGGATATAGGAACCAAAATACCGTATTTTATGCTATAAGCATGTGAAAGTTAAGGAGTTAGAAGCTAACTACACTCATCACTATACATGTCTCAAATGATTACATTGTACCTTATAATCAGCACAATTAAAATAATTAGTGAAAATAAAGACAGACTTCCAAAGATACCACCACCCTAATCATCTCAGTGATGACATTTGCTCATCACCTTTTCAAACTCATTATTTTTCTCATACTCGCTGTGAGTGGTGGTTGCTATTGCATCTGGTGCATTCTGAATCATGTAGTAGAGATTGTAGAACTTATTTTAACACCCCATTTTAACCTACAACAATACTCCACTTCAACTTATATAACCCCTGACATTTTATATACTCTTGTTACAATTTAGTTTTCAGAATCTCTGCAGAGCTGTTTTTTGTTTGTTTGTTTGTTTGTTTGTTTTTTCAGTTTAGGGCATCTGGTGTGTTGTGTGGCTTTGTCTTAGCCCTCACTCATGTCCATTGGAAGAGAACACACAGCACCAGTCCTCTTGTCCTTAAGGGGAGGCTGTGAGACATGAGGTTAGTAGGGAACAGAGAGCTCATTTTTTACATGTATTTCAGTTTGAATCTTAAATGTTCTCCAAAGCAGGTGTGCTCAAGGCAGAGAGTCCTCAGTGCAGCAAAGCTCAGTGCAGCAGGATTCAGAAACAAAGCCTCTGGCAGGTGATTGGGTCAAAAGAGCTCACAAATATTAATCCACTTATCAATTCCCAGACTAACAGAGTTTGAGGGCAGGACCTTGTTATAAAAGGGTTCCTCTTCCTTCCCTCTCTCTCTCTTTACTTCCTGGAGGCCATGAGGCAGCTTTGAGTGACCACATAACGCAGTAGTGTTCTACATCACTGAGGCCCAGAAACAACACAGCCAGGTGGCAGGAGACTTCACCTCTGACATATGACACAGATACACTTTTCTCCTTCACGGTGACTTTCTTGGGTATTTTTGTTACAATTATGGAAAGACGGCAAACATAGCTGTCTTCTTGTCACTTGTCTTGATGGCTTCCATGGCTGCCAGTTGAAGCTAGAAAGAGATAGTTGACGCCAGATCCTCAGGATGGAACATGTCCCTGGCTTAACTTTTGTGGTTTCTCTCTATACCTTTGTCTAATTTCTGATGGCTTTTCTGCTCAACATCTGTCTATAGGAAATGTTAAAAGAATACATTTTTATGTGCAGTTTGGCAGCATTTTTAAAATGTTCCTGTACAGTTCTGCTGACTACTTTCTCTAGTTCTAAAGCAGAATAACTGATATCCACTAATTTATCAAAATGTCACTTTTCTAAAGTTAAGACTACTGTATATTAGAAGTGTCACATTCTCAACTACTGGGTAGACACATCTATCTCCATTTTCACCATAAGGTACAGGAATGCCTCAAAGAGAACATGCATGTCAATTATATTTGTGTTTTGTTTTTTTTTTTTTGTTTTTTGTTTTTTGTTTTTTTACTTTTTATTGATTCTTTGTGAGTTTCACATCATGCGCCCCAAGCCCACTCATCTCCCATCTCTTTGTATCTGCCCTCCAGCCCTGCAACCTCCCCCACCCAAAGAAAATAAAAAACAAAAACATCGTGAAAGCTGTAGCGTGTCACAGTGTGTCATACTGTAGACCACACAGTACACCCAAGTGCCCACTCATCCTTACTTAGAAATGCTCATTGCAATGAAACTCCTTCTACAAGTTGCTTTGGTTATGGTGTTTTATCACAGCCACAGAAAGGTAAGCAATACACTCCCATTCTCGGCTCTTCAAAAGCACCTCTCCCAGAGCTCTAAGGGAGACTCATCCATTGCGTCACCTCCTGTCTATGTCTAAGAGGTTTTATGGACTTTTTTTTTTCAATGCAGTTTATTCAGGAACCTTGAACAATCATCGGACCCTGGGGAAAGCCAGCCCACAGCTTAAATAGCCTCTGGGTAGCCAACCCCAGCGTGCCATGTGGGCAATGAAGATAGGTCCACATACACGGAAGCAAGCCAGATCCTCAGCCTTAGCCAAATGTGGAATTGTTCGTGACAGAGAGGGCAATGGTCTCCTGAACCTACTCAGATCTCAGCCACCACCACTGCTAGTTCTAGAACTGATGGAGGATGTTCCAACGAGGGGGTTAAGGCTTCTCATAATATTTCCTATAAGCCCACACCTGTTTGTTTATATCCCCCATTTTTATTCATTATTAGCCAGATAGAGCCAAGTATTTGTGGTAATGATACTTGCTTTTTTGCCCAATGCTGGAATGCTAGTAAATTTAGGTATGCCCTGGTTACTCGCATGCCTCGCTGGGTGCCTGTGCCCGTTGATGCCCCTCACGCTATGACTCTCTTCAGACAGAAAAGGGATCTTGGAACTACAGCCACCATTGTTACTGCCATCTCATTGGCGGCTGTTGGAGCTACCACTGGGGCATTAGCCATGAGTCATACTGGGCAGACTGCTCAGACCCTGAATAATCATTTAGCCAATGTAGCTCATGCCTTAGTTGTACAAAAAGAAATTAATGCTCAACTAAAAGGAAGCTTGATGGTGTTCACTCAGAGGATTGACCTCGTGCAGGAGCAAATTGATACCCTATGGCGAATCGCTCAACTTGGCTGTCAATGAAAATATGCTGGACTTTGAATCACTAGCATATAACATGAGAATATATTTGTGTTTTTATTTAATGAAACTTACTTCATTACATCTGATACATAAAAAGACGGATTGAAGAAATGTTAGAAACATCAAATCTTACCCAAAAGTGAAGTTCATTGCCTCCCAATTTTTGGATTTTGTTTTTCTTTTGCATTATTGCCTAAAAGACATTTGACCAAAAATAAGTAGAATTAACACTTACGTTATACAGTTACTCCCTCCCATCTCAACTACTTCTGTGATTAATGCCTTAATGATTGACTTTTCAAACTGTGGATGAGATAAGCTTCCTTGAAGACAGAGAAAAGTGCTTGGTGTGCTTACATGTGACCTCCTGAATTTCATTTCTACCTCACTGAGTTTGGGGTCCACTCTCTGCAAGCAGGTCCTGTGGAGAGTGAGTGGGATGTGGGTACTGAGAATGTCTGAGACCACCTCGAGAAAGTCAAGTGCAGTTTGCCCTGTCGGCTCTTACAGTGCTGAACACGACCTTTCCTCCATTTCCTCATCACCACCTGATTACTTAATCAACCAGGTACAGTTTTACACACTTTCTAGGCCTTATATTTGCCACTGTTGCTTACGTTTGTGTCTTTCTCAACAAAAATTGAGTGGGTTCATCTCTACAGTCACATCCCATTTGTTTTAATGGTTATCAGGCACAAGTCTTTGCAGGCAAAATCGGATGTTAGGACTTTCCTGCTTCGGTATGAGTGGGTGGAGGTGATAGACTAGCTGAGTTTAGGGCAGAAAATAGATAGTATCAGCGGGAGTCTAGTGTTGTAAAATTTGTAGATGGACCTAAGCTTGTTTGAGGTGCTCTTGAAACCAAATCATTATATTTTATTTTTTTATTTTTAGAGTGATGGTTCAATAAATCCATTTTATTACTTTCAGTTACACTTCTGATATCCATAAACCAGAATTGGGAACATTCTCTGCTCCTTCTCATTTTTATATAACAAGAGACTAGCAATAGTAAAACAAAATTGGCCTTTCCCAGGTGCAATGCACTAAATGAATCCTTGGAGGTTTCTCTTGAGTTTTAATATTTTTTGCTTTCTACATCCTTTCTGATTCATAATAACATAACTCTGAACATTCTCCTTTCCCTCAAAAATCTATGCTTAACTTTCTGCAACTTACCCATGTCACTAACAAACATGAGGAATAATAAGAACTTAAGTACATTGGATTTCCAAACATCAAAATGAAACATAGGACAACAGAACCCTGGAAAATGGAAACAAAATGATTAATAGTCAATACATGTACTTATACTTTGGAGGCAGGTAAGTAATTATACCTTATGCATTTGTATTAGTGTATGTTTGCTGTACACAAGACATTTTATTACATTTTTACATAAACAGATCATATACTTTGATCATATATAAACCATTGATTAAATAAATTTCATTCATTTAAGTATTAGTGGGTTTTGGCCAAATAAAAATAGAATAGGATTGAAGTATTAAAATCCAAGTTTGTAAATTATTTATAGCATAATTTAAATTGTTTTTCATGTTTTACAGTGGTTTCTATAGTTTATATAATGGAGTGACATAATAAGACAATGATAAATACATTTTCACTAATGTTTTGATGCATAATTTTATGAAAGATTTATTTTGTTAGCATTTTATGTTTTTAAATATGATCTTTTTGAGAATTAAGATTTTTAAAAGTTCAGCAGTATAAAATTTCAGTTGCAGAATTTCACATTTATAAAGTGTTTTTAAAAATTCCAGGTGTAAAGGAGAAAAAAAATTTCAAAATTAATGACAATGTTAAAATGTAAAAATAAAGACTAAAGGGCTGGAGAGATGGCTAAGCAGCATGCGGAAGACCCAGGTTCAGTTCCCAGCTCCCACATGGCAGCTCACAACGATGTGTACCTGCAGTTCCAGGGGATCCAATGCCTTCTTCTTTACTCTGTGGGCACTGACTGCACGCATGTAATGCATAGATATGCATGCAGACAAACACTCATACACAAAAAGCAAAATTAAGCACATCTTTAAAGAGGACAGCTTGTCTACAGTAAATAGTAGTATTGTCTTTTTTTCCAGAAAAGGACAATACAACACAGACCCTGACATGATGCCATTGATATCACATGCCTGAAATGCTATCAAAAAGGAAATACCCCATAAAACAGAATTAGTTATGCTTTATAAGCTGATACATTTTAATATTAGACTTATAAATATTAAAAATGTTACCATGTTGATATAAATGATCTTCAGAAATTTGCTTGGCTCAATGTAACCCACAACATACATGGGAAATAATGAGGCTATCTGAAATAAAAAATAAAAAAACAACCCAAATGTGAAAAAACTGTAGAAAACACATTGTTCACTCTTTATAGAAAAAGGAAATATAAGGGACCAGTTGCATTTCTGATGCTGGAAGCAAAGAGATTTGATCTAACTTACTAGCTAGGAAAAAACTACAACCATACAGGCAAATATGCATGCATGGTATACATAGGTTTTTAATTACTATTACTTTTATTATTAGCAAGATAATCAGGAACAAAGCAGATAAGTCCCAGGAAATAATGGGAATCTCTACCTCTGACATTGATATTTGGGTAATTTCTCTTCCAGAATAGTTTTTGCAGTTCCAGCAATGGCTGAAGCATGCTGCTTATGTGGCAGGTGGAAAATAACAAACTAAGCAGGCAGACTGCGCAGGAGGGTACACAGAGACAAAGATGCCTTCTAAAATTCCAGGCTTTGATTTGAGACTTGAAAGGTCTACATCATAAGAGTGAACCAGGAAGAAAGAAGCTATCATAGAGAACAAAACCTACTTTTGAATCATTTCACTCTAAGCCAATAATGTAACATTGCTACAGCTTTTGCCTGTTGGAAACAAATTCATTATTTTCTGGAGAAAATTACCATCAACTTAGCCTTAAGCTAATTCTGTATGGCACACCAAAAACAAGTCAGAAGAACAAGTAAGAGGCCCACCTGCACTTAGAACCCTCCCATACCCTTGGTTTGGATCCCAAATAAACAACCCACCGCAGCCCATCAAGTCACATCGAGACTTAGTATATTTTCTTCTGTTAGGGTCAGACAAGGCAACCCAGCATGGTCAAAGTGATCCAAAAGCAAGCAAATGGGTTCATGTCAGATATGACCCATGCTCCCCTTGTTGCTAGCGCACTCACATGAGGACCAAGCTGCCCATCAGTTACATATGTGTTATGGGCCTATGTACAGTCTACACATGCTCTTTGGTTGTTGCTTCAGTCTCTCTAAGCCCCTAGGAGCCTAGGGTAGTTGACACTGTTGGTCTTCTTGAGGGTGAACCCCAAAATTCTAATAGTGGGAAACTTCAATAACCAAGTCTCAACAATGGACAGGTTATCCAGACAAAAACTACACAGAGAAATAATGGAGCAAACAGATGTTATGATCAAATGGATCTAACATCAAACTACAGAATGTTACACCCAAACCCAAAAGAATATTCTTTCTTCTCAACACTTCATGGAACCTTCTCCAAAACTGGCCACATATTGGCCACATAACAAGTCTAAGCAGATACAAGAACACCGAAATATCTCCCTGTAACCTTTTAAGACTACCATGGATTAAAGCTGGATTTCCACAACAACAGAAACAGCAGAAAGCCTAAAAACTCATGGAACCTGTACAACTCTCTACTCAAATATCTCAACATAAAACCATATACACTGAACCTGATAAAAGAGAAAGTGGGGAATAGTCTTGAGTGCACATTGGCACAGGAAACAATGTTCTAAACAGAACATCAATGGTGCAGGTACTAGATCAACAATTAATAAATGGGACCTCATGAAACTGAAAAACTTCTGTAAGGCAAAGGACACCATCAAAAATTCAAATGGCAACCTACAGAATGGAAAAAGATCTTCACCAACTCCACATCTGACAGAAAGAGCTCCTATCCAAAACATATAAAAGAACTCAAGAAACTAGTTAACAACAATCCAAAAAAATCCAACTAAACAATTGGTTACAGATCAAAAGAGAATTCTCAACAGAGGAATTTCAAATGTCCAAGATTCCATCTTACACCCTTCAGAATGGCGAACACATGTGATTTCTCATGATATCAAGGATGTGGATTAAGGGAAACACTTGTCCACTGCTATTAGGATTGAAAACTTATACAGCCACTTTGGAACTCAATATGGTGGTTTGTCAGAAAGCTGGAAATCAATCTACCTCAAGACCCACCAATAACATTCCGGGCATACACCCAAAGGATGTGCCACCCTATCAAAAGGACACTTGCTCAGCTATCTTCATAGCACTTTTATTTATAACAGCCAGAAACTGGAAACAATCTAGATGTCTCTCCACCAAAAAAGTGGGGAGTAAAGAAAATGTGCTACATTTACACAATGGAATATTATGCAGCTGTTAAAAATGACATCATGAAATTTGCAGACAAATGGATGGAACTAGAAAAAAAATATCCTGAGTAAGGTAACCCAGACCCAGAAAACAATGTACTCACTTATATTAGATGAAAACTTATGGATAATCATGCTATAATCCGGAGATCCAGAGAAGCTAAATAACAAGGACTCAAGGTGGGAAGCATGGATTTCCCTAGGAAGGGGAACAGAATGGATTTCAGGGGTGGACAGGGAAGGTGTGGGAATGGGAACAGGAGGTGGGATATGGAAGGAGAGAGTACCTGGTGAGATTAGTGAAACTGGAGCACATTTCAGGGATAAGGTAGAAAACTAGTGCAATGGAATTTATGGGGGGGAGGTGTCCTAGCAAAATTTCCTAGTAGTGGGACATAGGAAGCCTGAACTAGCCATGTTCTATATCCAGGCAAGGCTCTCAGCATTGGGACTGGGACCTACACCAGGAGATGGAGCCGATACCTGACACTGCCAGAGTGGCCAAGAACCAGAGTGGCCACTGCCAAGTGGGCATCACAGCCCAGAGAGCCAGGATAGAACTAAACACAAACTGGATAAAAAGTAAATTAAATGATTCCTAATTATATCCAGCTATACTCATAAACTGGGGCCTAGTATAATGGTTATCACAAAGGCTACATCCAGCAATGTATTTTCTGCAACTATTGGATGCAGAAAACTATAGCCAAACATTAGGTGAAGCTCTGGGGAATCCTACAGAAGAGGAGGAAGGATTATAGCAACGAGAGGGGTGAAGGACACCACAAGAATACAGACCACAGAATCAACTAACCAGAGTTCGTAAGGGCTCACAGAGACTTAACCCACAATCATGGAGCTGGGACGTTTGCTTGTATGTTAACTTGATGTTCTTGTAGGATTTTAAACAGTAGAAATGCAGGCTGTCTTTGACTCTTCTGCCTGTTCTTGGGATCTTTTTCCTCCTACTGGGTTGCCTTGTCCAGTCTTGATATGACTGTGTGTGTCTAGTCATATTGTAATTTGTTATGCCATGTTTGGTTGATATCCCTGGGAGGCCTGCTCTTTTCTCGAGGGGTAATTTGGAGGAATGGATCTGGGGGAGAGGAATGGTGGAGAGAGGGACTGGGAGTAGAAGAGAGAAGGAAAACTGTGATGAGGATATACACCTGGATAAAGGAAGGATAAAAAAGAAGAGAAAACAGCAATCTACAGATTTAAAGCAATTGCTACTAAAGTTCCAATGGCATTCTTCGCAGAAGTAGAAAAACTGCTAAAGTTCATATTGAAGTACAAAAGAACAGACTTAGAACAAGACTTCTAAGCAAATCTAACACAGCCAGAAGTACCACATTATCTGACTTCAAACTCTACTATAGAGCCAAAGTGACAAAGATAGCACTCTACTGGCACAAAAACAGACATGTAGACCAATGAAACTTAATAGAAGACCCCAGAGTAAACCTACACAGCTATGTAAAGCTAATTTTGGTCAAAATACACACTGAGGATTTAGGACTTTCACATTTCCCTCTATTCTGCAGAGAATTTCTGTGAGCCATGCTTTGTGTATTTCTTCATGCTCAATATTTTTTTTAAAAAAAGCCTTTTAAACAATCTTTAGAGTGCCATCATTAAGAGCTTAAAGGGGAGGAGATCCAAGATGGCAGCGATGGGAGGACACAGTATCTGAGGAGCATGACAGCAATAGCAGCACAGCGACCAGGAGCCTGAACTCTGTGACCTAAAGCACCAGCGATTGTGATTCCCAGGTTAGAGGAAAGCCTGCAGTGTGGAAATCAATCTGGACCAACCTCAGGTCACCCAGTCAATCCCTGGAAAAGATCCTGAGGACCGACAGGTATACAGCCACCATCCCAGACCAGGGCACACATCCTCCAGCCCAGAGCAAGGCGCCCAATCTCTGACCCAGAGCGAAGCCCTCAGCTGCTGGCCCAGAGGGGAGTGCACAGCCTCTGGCCCAGAAAGGGGCCTTCAGCCGCCAGCCCAGAGCAGTGCACTTAACTGCCAGCCCAGAGACCTGGTGCATGCCTGACTCACCTTCTCAGACAGAACTGTAGGACCCAGGGCATCAGAGACTGAGTTTCCCTGTCGGGAGAAAACCCCACAGCTAGGGAATCAGCCGGTTCTTCAAGAGGGCTGTGCCTGGAAAACAGTATAACAATAGCAGCAGCTCACTAAATTCAGAGCAAGAAACCCAGCAGCAGGTCAGCTGTCTCCAGGACTTCTACAGTGAGAGGAGAGCCCCCCTGCCTAACAAAGACAACAACTACCACTCAGGACTATACGCCTGAGGTGAGCAGTGGCAATTCCTGAGAAACACTGGCCATTTAGTGACCATACCCAAAAAGCAGAGGAGACCTCCTTCAGGAAAAATCATCTTCCTGCCAAGGGGATTCTCCTCACCCCAGGATTCCAGGAAGCACCAGAAACTAACAGCCAACACCTAATGTAGTCCAGTGGGTAGAGACCTGCAAAAAACCTCAAGCAACAAAAGACAGAGCAATACGGCATCTCCAGAACCCAGTCATCCAGGGGCAAGAACCCTGGCCACCCCAGCATAATTGAAATTCAAGAAGATGACCTTATATCTGTGCTGATGAAGAGGATAATAGAGCAAACAAATAAAATATGTAAAAAATTAGAGGAAGATAAAATCAAACAGATTGTGGCCACCCATAAAGAAATGGAGGAAGTTAAAGACAAACAGATTATGGCCATCAGTAAAATATATATATGAAGATAAAGACAAATAGATTATGGCCATCATGAAGAAATATGGGAAGATGCAGCCAAACAGTCTGTGGCCTTCAGAGAGAAAATAATTAAATCACTGAAATAAAAGAAACAGATTCCCACACATTAATAGTGGGAGACTTCAACACCCCACTCTCAACAAAGGAGAGGTCAACAAAACAGAAATTGAAAAAAGAAACAATGACTATAAGAGAGGTCATGAATCAAATGGACCTAATGGACATCTACAAAACCTTTCACCCAAAC
The DNA here is from genome assembly GCF_030254825.1 of Meriones unguiculatus. Lineage (NCBI taxonomy): Eukaryota > Metazoa > Chordata > Mammalia > Rodentia > Muridae > Meriones > Meriones unguiculatus. The sequence continues at coordinate 162,755,327 of NC_083349.1, forward strand.
ACAAAAGAATTTGCCTTTTTCTCAGCACCTAATGGAACCTTCTCTAAAATAGACCATATAGTTGGGTCAAAAAACAAGCCTCAACAGGTACAAAAAGATTGAAATAATCCCTTGTCTCCTATCTAACCACCATGGACGCTGGACCTCAACGACACCAGAAATAACGAAAAGCCTACACAAACATGGAATTGAACAACTTGCTACTCAATGACATCTGGGACAGGGAAGAAATAAAGAAAGAAATTAAAGTCTTACGAGAATTCAATGAAAATGAAAGCAAAACATACCCAAACATATGGGACACAATGAGCAGTGCTAAGAGGAAAGTTCATAGCTAGGTGCCTTCAAAAAGGGATTCAAAACATCTCCTACAAGCAAGTTAATGGCTCACCTAAAAGCCCTAGATAAAAAAGAAGCAGACATACCAAAGAGGGGTAGATGGCTGGAAATAATCAAACTCAGGACTGAAATCAATAAATTAGAAACAAATAAAACAATTGAAAGAAACAATGAAACCAAGAGCTGGTTCTTTGAAAAAATCGGCAGGATAGACAAACCCTTAGCCAAATTAACTAAAAATCAGAGAGAAACTATCCAAATCATCAAAATCAGAAATGAAAAGGGGGACATAACAACAGGCACTGAGGAAATCCAAACGATAATTAGGACTTAAAAAGCCTATACACCACAAAATTTGAAAATCTAAATAAAATGGATAATTTTCTTGATTTATTCCACTTACCAAAGCTGAATCAAGACCAGGTAAACCAAATGAGTAGTGGTATAACCCCTAAGGAAATAGAAGTGGTCATCAAAAGTCTCCCATCCAAAAACAAAGTCCAGCACAGAATTCTACCAGACCTTCAAAGAAGAACTAACACCAATACTCTTCAAACAATTCCACAAAATAAAAACAGAAGGAACACTACCAAACTCATTTTCTGAAGCCACAGTCACCTTGGTCCCTAAACCTCACAAAGACCCAACAAAGAAAGAGAATTTCCGGCCAATCTCCCTTATGAACATCAATGCAAAAATACTCAACAAAATACTTGCAAACCAAATCCAAGAACACATCAAAGATATAATCCACTATGATCAAGTAGGCTTTATCCCAGGTATGCAGGGGTGGTTCAATATAGAAAATCCATCAATGTGATCCACCATATAAACAAACTGAAAGAAAAAAACCACATAATCTCCTTAGATGCTGAAAAAGCATTTGACAAAAATCTAACATCCACTTATGTTTAAAGTATTGGAGAGATCAGGGACACAGGCACAGACCTAAACATAGTAAAGGCAAAATACAGCAAGCCTATAGCCAACATCAAACTAAACGGAGAGAAACTTAAAGCAATCCCACTGAACAAGGCAAGGCTCCCCACTCTCTCCATATCTCTTCAACATAGTTCTTGAAGTCCTAGCTAGAGCAATAAGATAATTGAAGGAGATCAAGGGGATACAAATTGGAAAGGAAGAAATAAATTATCACTGTTTGCAGATGATATGATAGTATAGCTGAGTGAGCCCAAAAATTCTACCAGAGAGCTCCTACACCTGATAAATACCTTCAGCAAAGTTGCCAGATACAAAATTAACTCAAAACAATCCTGTATACAAAAGACAAATGGACTGAGAAAGAAATTAGGGAAACTACACCCTTCACAATAGCCATAAAGGACCTAAAGTACCTTGGTGTGGCCCTAACCAAGCAAGTCAAAGACTTGTATGAAAAAAATTTCCAGTCTCTGAAGAATCAGAAGAAGATATGAGAAAATGGAAAGATCTCCCATGCTCATGGCTTGGCAGGATTAACATAGTCAAAATGGCCATCTTACCAAATGCAATCTACAGATTCAATGCAATTCCCATCACCTTACCAACACAATTCTTCACAGACCTTAAAAAGAAAATTCTCAACTTCATATGGAATAACAAGAAACGCAGGATTGCCAAAACAATCCTCTATAATAAAAGATCTTCTGGAGATATTTCCTTCCCTGATCTCAAGCTGTACTATAGAGGAACAATACTAAAAGCTGCATGGTACTGGCATAGAAACAGAATGGTGGATCAATGGAATAGAATAGAAGACCCAGAAATAAACCCACACACGTATGGACAACTGATTTTTGACAAAGATGCCAAAACCATACAAGAGAAAAAAGATAGCATCTTCAACAAATGGTGCTGGTCTAACTAGACGTCTACATGTAGAAAAATGCAAGTAGACCACCCTGCACAAAGACCTCAATATAAAAGCAGACACACTAAACCTGTTAGAAAAAAAAAAGTGGGAAAGAGCCCTGACCTAATTGGCACAGGAGAGAACTTCCAGAACAGAACACCAACAGCACAGGCTCTAAGTGCAACAATCATTAAATGGGACCTCATGAAACTATAAAGCTTCTGTAAAGCAAAGAACACTGTTGTCAGAACAAACCAACTACCTACAGATTGGGAAAGGATCTTTACCAACCCTATATCTGACAGAGGGCTAATATCCAGAATATATAAAGAACTCAAGAAGTTAAACAACAACAAATCAAGTAATCAAATTAAAAAATGGGGAACAGAGCTAAACAGAGAATGGTTGATAGAAATATATCGGATGGCAGAGAAACACTTCAAGAAATGCTCAACGTCCTTAGCCATCAGGGAGATGCAAATCAAAACGACACTGAGATTTCACCTTAAGCCCATCAGAATGACCAAGATCAAAAACTCAAGTGACAACACATGCTGGAGAGGATGTGGAGAAAGGGGAATCCTACTCCACTGCCGGTGGGAATGTAAACTTGTACAACCACTCTGGAAATTAATCTGGCGCTTTCTCAGACCATTAAGAATTATGCTTCCTCAATATCCAGCTATACCACTCCTAGGCATATATCCAAAAGATGCTCAAGTATACAACAAGGACATTTGTTCAACCATGTTCGTAGCAGCTTTAGTTGTAATAGCCAGAAGCTGGAAACAACCTAGATGCCCCTCAACTGAGGAATGGATATAGAAATTGTGGTACATCGACATATTACTCAGCAATAAAAAAGAAAGAAGTCATGAAATTTGCAGGCAAATGATGGGAACTGGAACAGATCATCCTGAGTGAGGTGTCCCAGAAGCAGCAAGACACACATGGTATATACTCACTCACAAATGGATGGATATTAGACAAATAATATAGGAGAAACCTACTAAAATCTGTACACCAAAAGAAACTAATCAAGAAGGAGGACTCTGGCTAAAATGCTCAATCCTCATTCAGAAAGATAAAGAGGATGGACATCAGAAGAGGAAGAAAACAGGGAACAGGAGCCTGCTACAGAGGGCTTCTTAAAGGCTCTACCTTGCAGACTATCAAAGCAGATGGTGAGACTTATGGCCAACCTTTAGGCAGAGTGCAGGGAATCTTATGAAAGAAGTGGGAAATAGTAAGACCTGGAGAGGACAGGAACACCACAAGAAGAGAAACAGAACCAAAAAACTCTGGGCACAGGGGTGTTTTCTGAGACTGATACTCCAACCAAGGACCATGCATGGAGATTACCTAGAACTCCGGCACAGATGTAGCCCGTGGCAGTTCAGTTTTCAAGTGGGTTCCATAGTAATGGGGACAGGGACTGTCTCTGACATGAACTGATTGGCCTGCTCTTTGACCACCTCCCCCTGAGAGTGGAGCAGCCTTCCCAGGCCACAGAGAAAGACAATGCAGCGAGCAACTCCTGATGAGACCTGATAGACTAGGATCAGAGGAAAGGGGAGGAGGACCTCCCCTATCAGTGGACTTGGAGAGGGGCATGGGTCGAGAATGGGAGGGAGGGAGGGAGTGGGAGGGGAGGAGGGAGGGAGCTGCAGCTGAGATACAAAGTGAATAAAGTGTAATTAATAAAAATTTAAATAAAAAAATCTTTATTCTCTGAAATTAAAACAAATTTCATCATTTTCACTTTTCCTTTCTTTCATCTATCTACTCTCATGTACACTCCACTTTCTCTTAAACTTATAGACCCTGGATTCTTTGTTTAATTGTGGTTGTATATCTATATCTATCTGTATCTATTTCTAAATATATTAATACAACCTAGAGGAGAATATATCACTGCCACGTTCCCAAACCGGTATAATTTCTACCTGCATTCTAAATAGGTATCTTTATATTCAGAAACAAATTTACTTCTGATCCTTCATCAAGGAAAAATTATTTTTCATCAAAAGCTTCACTGTTAGCAGATGAAAACCATTACAGAAAGGTTTAACTGTTCAAAATGCAAAGAACTAAGACCCAGTTGGTACATCTACAACACAACTCCTACATTCAAAGCTCAGGGAATTTTGAAGAAGTGAGGGTGGAAAGACTGTAAGAGCCAAAGCACCAGTATGCCTGCTGTGATATTGTATCTTCTATATAAGACTAAGATGGTTGCTGCAATTATAATATCTCAACAATATGGCAGCTTAAATGAGATATGAAAAATAATACCAGTTGAAATGCCAATGTTAATGGGGAAATCATTGTTTTTAACTTTAAATATTAGATTTACCTGGAGAAATACAAAAATTGAACTATTATATGATGACATACACTACTCTTTGTTATCACCTAAAGGACTCTACAACCTGTTCTGGAACATACTTGTACCGAGCTTCTAATTTTTATGTTTGTATTTGCCATATTCTCTTGTAGAAGAGGGAAGATTTTTGTCAGAGGTGGTGTGGAGGCAGCTTCTGCAGATAAAGGCAGTGTGCTTTCTGGCTCCTGTGCTTTGGCTGGGATATCTAGAGTTTTCCTTTCCCTAAGGCAGAAGAAGAAGGCACTGCTATTACCAGCAGCATGAAGACATGCAGTCATGTTGACTTTAAAATTACAAGAGATAGCAACTATTTACACACCTCAGTGTGAAAGACAATTGTCAAGAAAGTCAATTGAATTGATAATCAATGTTGTATAAATATGTCAACACTATCTTGTCTAAAAATATTTTATGTCTATTTCACTTGTTCTACAATTTCCTTTATCAGGAAACTCCTCACTTTCTCCTGTCACAACAATTTCTCCAACATACATAGGGATTCCAAAGTAAAACGGAATAATTATAAATGAAAATCTAACTGCCTAAATTGTTAGCATGTTGGAATGATAATATCTAAGACCTTGTCAGATCAAATATCCTAGGCTCCTTTGACCCTCTTTCATGAGTTTGCTTTATGAAATATGGGCCATCTTTCCTTTATATCCATTTTCAGACCACATAGTTAAGGGATATGAACTAGCCCTCACTTTTATAAAAATGCAATGTAAAATACCCAGAAAAAAATAACTTTGATTCTCAACCATTAATGTGTAAATAGAAACACAAATGTGGGTGTTTGTTTTAGTTAAGAAAACTGGGTCTTGAATTGCTTTTAATGGTCGGGAAATGGGAAATCACTAAGGTAATTTTGAATCCACTTAAAGAGTTTCTCATGTGGTTTTATCAGTACTACTTAATTGATAACTGCTTACAATGAGGTGACTTGTTAAAAATTGATTGATTTTCCCAAACTTGTACAACCACTGGAAATCAATCTGGAGGTTTCTCAGAAAACTGAGAATAGATATCTTCCTCAAGACCTAGCTATACCACTCCTGATCATATGCCCAAAAGATGCTCCACTGTACAGCAAGGACCCTTTATCACCTCTGTTCATAGCTGCTTTTATTCATAATAGCCAAAAACTAAAAACAACCAAGGTGTTCCTCAACTAAAGAATGGCTTTAAAAATGTGATACATTTACACAATAGAATACTATTCAGCTATTAAAAAAAAGACCATGCAATTTGCAGGTAAATTAGAAAAGATTATTTTGAGTGATCCCAGACAGACACACATGGTATGTATTCACTTATATGAGGATATTACTCATAAAGTACAGGATAATCATATTACAGACCCAAAGAAGCTAAGGAGTGCCCAAGGAAAGAGAAACCAGAGTAGAAAGATGCACACGGTATATACTCACTCATATAGACATATAATATAGGGTAAACTTGCTAAAATCTGTACACCTAAAGAAACTAATCAAGACGGAGGACTCTTGCTAAAATGCTCAATTCCTATCCAGAAAGGCAAAGAGGCTGGGCATCAGAAGAAGGAGAAAAGAGGGAACAAGTCAGGAGCCTGACACAGAGGACCTCTGAAAAGCTCTGCCCTGCAGACTATCAATGTAGATGCTGAGACTTATGGGCAACCTTTGGGCAGAGTGCAGGGAATCTTAGGAAAGAAGTGGGAAACAGTAAGATCTGGAGAGGACAGGAACTCCACAAGGAGAGCAACAGAACCAAAAAATCTGAGCACAGGGGTCTTTCCTGAGACTGATATTCCAACCAAGGACTATGCATGGAGATAACCTAAGATCCCTGCACAGATGTAGCCCATAGCAGTTCAGTATCCAAGTGGGTTCCATTGTAATAGGAACAGGGACTGTCTCTGACACGAACTGATTGGCCTGCTCTTTAATTACCTCCCCCTGAGAGGGAAGCAGCATTACCAGGCCACAGAAGAGGACAAGGCAGCCACTCCTGATGAGACCTAATTGACTAGGAGCAGAAGGAAGGAAAAGAAGTCCTCCCCTATCAGTGGACTTGGAAAGGGGCATGCATGCAGAGGGTGGAGGAAGGGAGGGATTGGGATGGGAGGAGGGAGAGAACCACAGGGGGGATACAAAGTGAATAAAGTGTAATTAATAAAGAAAAAATGCTTAAATATAAAAAAGAACTATAATAGACATCTCAAGTTGATGGAGGGATGGGTAGGAGATGGCATGGGAAGAATAACTAGGGTGTGGATCATATGTGTGGAGAGCAGGGGAAGGGGAGGACCAGGAAAGAGAATGGAAATCCATGGGGGGGAGGAATGCAGCTCTATGACAAGGAAGGCTCCCTGGAGTTTATGTGGGTGGCCCTAGACTCCTAGGAGAGGGGGTTAAGGAACCTAATGTTAGCCCCTCTGATAGCCAGGTGGGACTCCCAGTGGAGAGAAGGGGACATCAACCCACCCATAAAACCTTTGACCCCAAAATCTGTCTTTTCTTCAGGAAGTATAGGGGTAAAGATGGAGTAGAGATTGCAGGAATGGCAAAGCAATGACTGGCCCAACTTAATGATACTCTGCTATGCTTGCAGACAGGAGCCTAGCATAAATGTCTCCTGAAAGGCATCATCTAGCAGTTGATGAAGACAGATGCAGACATACACACTGCAAACAATAAACAATGGAGAGAGCAGGCATTTAGCCTGTGGAAAGTAGAAGGAAGGACAGAGGGAGAAGAAGAGTCAAGAAGACCTACAGAGTAAACTAATCTGGACCCCTGGGGGCTCACAGAGACTGAACCACCAACCAAAGAGCATGCATGGACTCTGACACATATGCAGTGGATTTGTGCAATATGGTCAACATTGTTAGGATCCCCTACCAATGGGAGAAGGGGATGTCTCTGACTCTGTTGCCTACCCCGGGACCCCTTTCCCCCAGCTGGGCTGCCTAGTCGGACAGCAGTGGGAGAGGATGCACTTAGTCCTGCTGCAGCTTGAGGTGCCAGGGTGGACTGATAGCCCTTGGGGCCTCACCTTCTCTGAGAAGAAGGAGAGGGGGGAATGGGAGAAGGAGGACAAGAGGGTAGGAGGAGGAGAGGGTAGGGTGGAAGGAGAGGAGGGAGGCAGATGGGATCGGGCTGTAAAGTGGTTAAATATATACAGATATAAAAAAACATCCATATATATATATATATATAATACTATATATATATACACACACACATACATATATACTATATATGTATATATGTATGTACAAGTATATTCATACATGTATGTATATGTATATACATATGTGTGTATGTATATACATATGCATGTGTAGATATGTATATATGCATGTACATATACCTATATATGTATACATATAAGAATGTATATATGTGTATACATATGCATATATATATATATATATATATATATATGTGTGTAATATATACCTCCAGGAGATACAACACCCCCTTAAGGCATTTGCAAGGACTGCATCCAAGTCATGCACAGATTTATATACAGGCAAAATACCCAAATGACACATCGGTAAAATGTAATATATATTCTACTATTTGACCCTGTGAAAATAATGATTGCATACTGACCAGTGTGAGAGCCAACACTGATAACGCAACTGTGAATCCTTTAACCATTCTTTCACCACACTGTGCTGATTGGGCTGAAGTTTTGTTTTAGATTTTATGGACAATTAGTGGCAGAATGTCTCACTTCCCTTACCATAGCACCATAGTTGGTGAAAAGGACCTACTTGGGTAGGTCCATAAAAACTTCATCACTTTGTCCTTCTATTCTGCTTCACAGTTTCATTCCTTGCTATTAGTTACATAAGTATTTCAGAAAAAAAAATAATTCAGCTTCAATTCACATAAGCAAGATCTTAATGAGAGCTTAAGAAGTGGTTCCTGGTAGAATTTTGCTCCTCATACAAAACAGACTGCAGACAATTATAAAGGCTTTGTGATCAGTCCTTGACTCCATACCACTTAACGACATACATGAGATCAGCTAGCTGTGCTGGTTGCTTTTCTTACCCCTGCACTTGTGAGGGAAGGCGGGAATAGCACAAGTTCGTGTCCATCTTGGGCTGCAGAGTGAATAACCATGGCCATATGCAGGCAGCTTAAATTGCTTTAGACCATCTTACCTGTGTGAAAAGTATGAACTGAGCAAACTGCCAAGGGAGCATGAAAGCGACATTGGAGAAACAGAGCGCCATGTACTGTTTTTTGTGAATGGTGGAGGTCCTAGGTGAAGAAGTACAACATCAATAAGTTTTGATGTAAAGATAGCTAGTAACTCAAGAACAAAGGAGTCTTCGTTAAATGTTAAAAAAAAACTAACTGATCTCCTTAACTTTTATATAACATACAAAATATAATTTTGAAAATTAATTTACTAAAATTTTTAAAATACTTGAAAACTAAAAATGTTTAAATAAAACAAAATTAGACATTTGGAAACAATATTGTATAATTTTTCAGTAAATTAACTTATTTAAAATATGACCAGTTCCTCATAAAAAATGTTTGCCATTCAGGTTAATTAATTTTTTTATTGATTACAGTTTATTCACTTTGTATCCCAGCTGTAGCTCCCTCCTTTATTCCCTTCCAATCCTACCCTCCTTCCCTTAACTACTCCCATGCCCCTCCCCAAGTCCACTGATAGGGGAGGTCCTCCTCCCCTTCCATCTGATCCTAGCATATCAGGTCTCATCCTGACTGGCTGCATTGTCTTCCTCTGTGGCCTGGTAAGGGCTGCACCCCCCCTTCAGGGGAGGTCATCAAAGAACAGGCCACTGAGTTCATGTCAGAGACAGTCCCTGTTCCCATTACTAGAGAACCCACTTGGATATTTAGCTTCCATGGGCTACATGCTCGCAGGGGTTCTAGGTTTTCTCCATGCATGGTCCTTACTTGGAGTATCAGTCTCAAAAAAGACCCCTGTGCCCAGATTTTTTGGTTCTGTTTCTCTTCTTGTGGAGCTCCTGTCCCCTCCAGGTCTTACTATTTCCCACTTCTTTCATAAGATTCCATGCACTCTGCCCAAAGGTTGGCCCTAAGTTTCAGCATCTGCTTTGATACTCTGCAGGGTAGAGCCTTTCAGAGGCCCTCTGTGGTAGGCTCCTGTCCTGTTCCCTGTTTTTTCCTTCTTCTGATGTCCATACCCTTTGCCTTTCTGAATAAAGATTGATCATCTTACCCAGTGTCTTCCTTCTTGATTAGCTTCTTTTGGTGTACAGATTTTAGTATAATTATCCTACATAATATGTCTAATATCCACTTTTAAGTGAGTATATACCCTGTGTGTCTTTCTGTTTTTTTTTAATACCTCACTCAAGATGATATTTTCTACTTCCTACCATTTGCATGCAAATTTCATGATTTCCTTGTTTTTAATTGCTGAGTAGTATTCCACTGTGTAACTGTACCACAATTTCTATATCCATTCCTCAACTGAGGGTCATCTGGGTTGTTTCCAGTTTCTGGATATTACAAATAAAGCTGCTACTAACATTGTTGAGCAAATGTCTTTGCTGTATACTTGAGCATCTTTTGGATATATGCCTAGGAGTGGTATAGCTGGATCTTGAGGAAGTGCAATTCCTAATGGTCTGAGAAAGTGCCAGATTGATTTCCAGAGTGGTTGTACAAGTTTACATTCCCACCGGCAGTGGAGTAGGATTCCCCTTTCTCTACATCCTCTACAGCATGTGTTGTCACTTGAGTTTTTTATCTCAACCATTCTGATGGGTGTAAGGTGAAATCTCAGGGTTATTTTGATGTGTATTTCCCTGATAGCTAAGCATGCTGAGCATTTCTTTAAGTGTTTCTCTGCCATTTGATATTCCTCTATTGAGAATTTTCTTTAGCTCTGTACCTCATTTTTTAAATGGATTACTTGATTTGTTGCTGCTTAACTTCTTGAGTTCTTTATCTATGCTGAATATTAGCCTCTGTCAGATATATAAGATCCTTCCCCAATCTGTAGGCTGATGGTTTGTTTTGAGGACAGTGTCCTTTGCTTTACAGAAGCTTCTCAGTTTCATGAGGTCCCATTTATTGATTGTTGATCTTATGGGTGCTCTATTCTGATAGTTGTCTCCTGTCCAATGAGTTCAAGGCTCTTCCTGACTTTTTCTTCGAAAGACTTAGTGTGTCTGCTTTTATATTGAGGTCTTTGATCCACTTGGACTTTAGTTTTGTGCGGGGTATTAAGTATGAGTCTATTTGCATTTTTCTACATGTAGACATCCAGTTAGATCAGCACCATTTGTTGAAGATGCTATCTTTTTTCCATTGTATGGTTTTGGCATCTTCGTCAAAGATCAGGTGTCCATAACTGTGTGGGTTTATTTCTGGGTCTTCTGTTTGGTTCCATTGATCCACCATTCTGTTTCTATGCCAGTACCATGCAGTTTTTACTACTGTTGCTCTATGGTACAGCTTGAGAACAGGGATGGAGATACCTCCAGAAGATCTTTTATTGTAGAGGATTGTTTTAGCAATTCTGGTGTTTTTGTTATTCCATATGAAGTTGAGAATTTTTCTTTCAAGGTCTGTAAAGAATTGTGCTGGTAATGTAATGGGAATTGCATTGAATATGTAGATTGCTTTTGGTAAGATGGCCATTTTGACTATGTTAATCCTGCCAAGCCATGAGAATGGGAGATCATTCCATCTTCTGATATCTTCTTCTATTTCTTTCTTCAAATTTTGGAAGTTTTTTTCATATAAGTTTTTTAATTCCTTGGTTAGAGTCACACCAAGGTACTTTATGTCCTTTGTTTGCTATTCAGTTTTAATCCTCCAGTCAAATCTCAGGAAACGAGATGTGACCATGCTCCTGTGTTCCTCGCTGTGTCCATCAGTACACAAAACTCAGAAAACAGTGAGAAGAAGCACACATGCTGGCCTAGAGGGTGCCGAGATTTGTGGAGGACACCAGGGGAGCCCTTAAACAGTAAAGTGAAAGGTCAGCCGCTGCAGTTGGCATTCACATTGTGTATCTGCAACAGTACTACATTGGGAACCATTTGCCTTTTGCTAGAGGAAAGTGTAGCATATCCTCAAATATGGAACAAAAACAAAAATAAACTAGGTCTGAGTTTGTAGCTTCACATTTTGCACAGTCTGGGGTGGGAAGAATCCTTGCTTTCAACCCCCATAACCCCAAGAAGCACAAGGACCACCTGAGAGTTTGCTACTCAAGATTGTATTCACACAAAATTTATTTTAATTAAATAGAGTACATGCCTTCAAGGCCATGACCTTAAATGTCCAGTCTATCACATTTCATTGTGTGACTCCCTCATCCCCATTAGTCAGACTAATATTACTTCAAGTGAACAAACATCATTTCTGGGGAAGAGAGAATACAGCATCTTTCTTTATAATTTCTATTAAGTACATAATGTAATGAATAAATATTGAAACCCAAACTGGGAACAGATTGCCAAGTTCACATTCAACCCCTAGCTGGTGACATACCAGGAGGCAGCCTCTATTCTCAAGATCTGTAGTGAGCTCAGGAGGCATGCTCTACCTTTATCCAGTCAGCCAACAATTAAATGCTCAGTCAGTTGCTTGAGTGTGTGTTCAGTACTCTGTGGTTAAAGATTTAAATCTGGCATAATTCCTGCTTCTATGGGTACTTTTAAATACATGAAAATGGAGGCCCAGGAGGGGAAGGGAAGGGAAGGGAAGGGAAGGGAAGGGAAGGGAAGGGAAGGGAAGGGAAGGGAAGGGAAGGGAAGGGAAGGGAAGGGAAGGGAAGGGAAGGGAAGGGAAGGGAAGGGAAGGGAAGGGAAGAAGGGATGGTGACTCACAAACATTTATAGCTCCATTTCCAGGGAATCTAATACATTATTTCTGGCCTCTGTGGGCACCAGGCATGCATAAAGTGAATGTGCACACATGTAGGCAAAATACTAATTTACACAAAATAAAACTAATTTTGAAACCATAATACTATTATCTAGAACCTGTAGGCTCACGTTTTCAATAGATAGTTATAAATTTATATAAAATTATCTTATTACTGAATCCATTTTAAAAAGTTTAAAACATACCTTCAATTTAATAATTATGACAGTAGATTAAAACAAATTTTAAGAAAGGCAACATAATGATTTATTTAGCTTTGTTTTATGACTGAAATTACCTGAGAATAGTGGTTAAAACATACATCTGAAGTACAAGGAATGGATATGAGAAACTTTCCCGGAGAGGCGGTGTCCACATCACACGGGTAGCCTAAATTCATAAAACACTCAGTTTGCATTATTTTCCATTTTATAGTAAATATTGCTCACCTAAAACTCAGGGATTGGCTTACTTTCAGAGTTTTAATGCTAGGCTCATTAGATCCTACTTCTCAATGTCTGGTAGCTTCTGGTCCTTTGATATTCTCTCTCGTGACCATTAAGGGGAGCACTATTAACTGTCAAACTCAGAAACAAGAACTATATCAAATCACACACAATTCAACCAAAGGACCAACAAATATTCAGGGGTAGAAGCTATGAGGACCACTGGCCCAGAGTACAACATAGCCCTGGAGGCATGAGCCTGGCATTTGCGGCTTTGAGGTACATAAGATGGCCAGGAAACCATGTTAACCAAAAATATAGAGCATTTGCAAATATCAAGAGTCTATATAGAATAAGTTCCAACTGATAAGGATATACATTAAACAGTCAACACTGGCTCTGAGACATTCAAGTACGCTCTACATGAGTTAAGTTTTTAAGAACAATTGAAAGTATTGAGAATTGCTGGTAATGAATATTACCAGCATAATAATAATAATAATAATAATAATAAGCATATTATTAACCTTGCATATACATCCTTAAGACTGTCTTAAGACACATGGAACTTACTGTATAAAATTTTCTATCAGGAACCCTAAAATTACAAAAATAATTTATCACCTAGTAAGAGTCTGATTACTTTGATAAGAGTTTCCAAAAATTATAACTTGTGTAAGAAATCAAACTTGTAAGCTTTGAAAACAGTAATAGTTTATATTCCAAATTCAAACTTAGTCCACCAAAGCCTGGCACATCCAAATAAAATGCCTTTCTTTGTGCCCACAGATTGTTGAATTGTATTTGTTTTCATTTAACATCATGTATTTAAATCTTTTCATGCGAGGCTTTGTTTATTCCTTTATTTAACTGATTTTTAAATTGTCCTACTGCCATTACGCAGCAGATTTGATTCAAAATGTTAACAGTCAGATTCTCTACCCTTATCACACATCCAACATGCAATGGGTGGAGCACACTCCGGATGAACCCCTCATTTCCTGAACAACTTCCAGATGTTCCCATTAGCTTGGATGGTCTGTTTGGGACGGCTCACTGCACAAAATCTGTTTTGAATTTGCTACAGAAAAGAAAGACTAATTCAGAAAAAGCAGCATGGAAGCGACGGAATGAACAGACAAAGTGCATGTTGTCAGGCCAGGACCGTTCCAACTGCTAAGAAGAGCAATGACATAAAATTTCAGTTACGTGAGATGGACAAGTTCTGGAGGTCTTCTGGGTACAGTTTTGTTAAATTGGGGGGCTGGACACATGGATCTGAAGGCAAGAGGACTGGAGTTCAGTTCCTAGCACCCACATGGTAGCTCACAATTGCCTCTAACCCCAGAGTCAAGAGCTGTCACACCCTCTTCTGGACTCCCCAGGTACACATACGCATGCTTATGTCCACGCACGCGTGTGCACACACTCTTTAAAAAGTACTGTGTTATGGAATGAAAAATCTGCTAAGGAGGTTAAGAGATGCTAAGATCTCATGCTAAGTGTTCTAACTATTAAAACAAAAACAAAACAAAATAACAAAAAAAAAAAAAAACAACCTTTAGAGCCAGACATGGTGTACCAGCCAAAAATGGTAGCATATAGGAGGCTGAGGCAGGAGGACCAGAAGTTTTGAAGCCAGCCTGGAAGACATAAAAGGATACCTTGTCTCAAAAAGCCAAAAGAAGAAAAGGGGTGAGTGCATATTTTCAAAAGTGAGGTTGCAGAGGCCAGCACACAACAGGTAACCCAGCTTCACCATGCAATAACTATGGAACTTCGGCTAAGTAATGTAGCTTTCTAAATTTCAGTTTCATAATCTGTATAATGACGATAACGCTCACTCACCAGAGGTTTGATAGTCAACGAATGATGTCTATAAACAGTGCCTGAGTGAGCACAAGGCTGCCATTTGTTTACATACATATGCATGTAAATAAGCGCCAAAAGGCTGATGGTTCACATATTTAATAATTTACTGATGTAGGATTAATATAATTCACAGGCAAATTTGCAACATAAAATGCTTGAAGATATTACAGGCGCAGCACCGCAGCACCTGGTAGCGTGGTGACTACACCTTCTTGTTAGTGGCAAACCGCTCTATCTCTAAAAAGGGACTGAATAGACCACAAACCTCTCCATGATTGAAAAAGTAGCACGCTACTGTAATTAGACCTCCTGACTGACTCCCACTGTAGAAAGAGCAAAGCACACAGTTATAAATGCAATACACAGGGTCTTCTCATAAAACTGTCTCAAAATCAAAAACAGAATTTTCTGTACTTAAAATATGAATAACTAAAGAGCAGGCCAATCAGTTCATGTCAGAGACAGTCCCTGTTCCTATTACAATGGAACCCACTTGGATACTGAACTGCCACGGGCTACAGCTGTGCAGTGGTCTTAGGTTATCTCCATGCATGGTCCTTGGTTGGAGTATTAGTCTCAGGAAAGACCCCTGTGCTCAGATTTTTTTGGTTCTGATGCTCTCATTATGGAGTTCCTGTCCTCTCCAGATCTTACTATTTCCCACTTCTTTCCTAAGATTCCCTGCACTCTGCCCAAAGGTTGCCCATAAGTCTCAGTATTTACATTGATAGTCTGCAGGGCCTGCTCTTTAATTACCTCCCCCTGAGGGGGAAGCAGCATTACCAGGCCACAGAAGGAGACAATGCAGCCACTCCTGATGAGACCTAATTGACTAAGATCAGAAGGAAGGAAAAGGAGTTCTCCCCTATCGGTGGACTTGAGGAGGGGCATGCATGCAGAGGGTGGAGGAAGGGAGGGATTGGGAAGGGAGGAGGGAGGGAACCACGGGGGTATACAAAGTGAATAAAGTGTAATTAATAAAGAAAAAAATCTGAATAACTAAACCTAATATCCAGAAATATTTCCCAGATGCCTGTGTAGTTGCTGTTTTAATCCTGACTGTACAAGGACACAAAGTGTACACATACTGCAGTTTCAAGTTTACAATTACAATAAAATATTTTCTCAGTAAACCATGAGCATAAGATGACTTTAGTCACACAGCCAGCCCCTTGGTCATCATGTCATTCTGACAGTAATGGAAGTGGGCTTTTGTCATTTGAAATTAGGCTTAACTGTTCAACTGACTGAAAATGCTCTGAAGGGAGCCGCTCAGGCCCGTGCTGTGTGCTGAAGACAGAAACAGTTTTCTGTCTTGCTGCACGTTCATTCGAGGCCCTCATGCCAGGCAGCCGCACTATAAACACCAAGCCAGCAGATGCTCTATGTCCTTACCAGCCACTGCTTGCTCAGCTTGGGTTAGAGTGAACATTGATGGGATGGAACGAAGGGAAAGAAAGGAGATGAAAGAATAAAACTAAAACCAGCAGGAGATGGCAATAGCCCTGAGCACTGGGTAGAGGCTAAGATAATGACCCGTGGAAGATGTGTGTGAGGGGGAGAGGATGTCATAAGGCTCTGTGAGCTGCCTTACAGTGATCAGAAGGGAAAGCATGTCAGTTCACCTTGTTTTTATTTTAGAAATGTATTTTAGTTAGCATTCACATAACGATTTCATTATGGCATTTTCATATATATATGTGTGTGTGTATATATATATATACACGTATGTATGATTTTACTTTGAATACATTCAGCCCATCGTATCCTTTTGTTCCTGCCCCCTTTTGCATTCTTGTTGGTCTGTCTTCTGCTTTTATGCCTCCTATACATACATATGTATTTATCATATATAAAATATATGTTGTTAACATAAGCTATATTATATCTCTATACAAATCAGAAAATCATAGTTCCCATTTTTTTTCCTTTTCCCCATTACTCACCCATTTTTTAAACTTTAAAAAAGATTTATTCATTTTTCCTTTATGCAGTTAAGTGTTTTCCTGCACACGTGTATATATGTGCCACTACATGTGTGCATGCCTGGTGCCGAGAAGGCCAGAATAGGGCGTCATATCCTCTGGGCCTGGACTTACAGATGATTGTGACCTGCCATGTGGTGCTGAAATCTGAACCCTGGTCATCTGCAAATATGGCGACCCATCCCCCATTACTTTACTCTTGTTTTCTACTTTCCTGACTTATTAGTCCCCTGCCTTCCAATTACAGCATTGCTTCTAATTTCTTGACTCCATCTATATTCTTAAAATCTAGGTTAAATCTGCATATTAAAAAACATATCTGTCTGTTATATTCCACATAATCTTATGCTTCGCAGTCCCATGAATTCTCTGGCAGAGGAAATAATGTTGTTTTTATTTACAGCTGAATAGAATCCACTGTGTATAGGTACTACACTTCCTTTGCTACTGTTAATTTTTATTCAGGTTAGCATGAAAACCAGTTAGTTTTGTCCTGACATCTTCCTACAAATGTGTCATTAAGCTATGCTCTCCCCTAATCTCCACTCCTAAACTCTTGCCCTCTGCGGGTTCTCTTTCCATTCCCCGTCAGTTCCCACTTCTGCTTGTCTTGTGTGCAGGTGCCTGTGAAGGCCAGAAAAGGGCATTGGAGCCCCTGAAAATAGAGTTACAGGTGGTTGGGAACTGCCCAGTGTGGATGCTATTAACTGAACCTGGATCCTCTGTAAGAGCAGCCAGTGGTCATTAACTGCTGATCCATCTCTCTAGCCCCCTTCTGATTTATTATCATGTGTGTTTTAATGTTATTTCTATTTTATACCTCTTTTAAGAGCCTTCTTCACATCCCAAGGTTCCCTTTCCAGTTTCATGACTTATGAGCAAGCACACACACACATACATGCACACATACACATGTATATATATGAAATGTGTTTTTTTTTTCTGAGTCTGGCTTGTTTAGCTTAAACTGATCATTTTCAGTTGCATTCATTTTGTTGCAAATGTCATGATTTCATTCTTCTTAAAGCTGAAACTATTATATTGTTTATATGTGCCACATTTCTTTATCATTTTATCTGTTGACTGGTAATTAGGCTATTTTCTGTTTCTGAGTACTGTGACTAGTGCAGCATTAAGATGGATCTGCGAGAAGCTCTATGTAGTGCTGTCTTTGAGTCTTTCTGTATGTTTCTCTCATTATGTGCTTTTGTATTAACTCTGAAAGTTACTGTCTTTTCCACACAAATGCTTTTCAGTTTCATAGAATCCAATTTGTTGATTCTTGTAATTATTTTCTCCTACCACGTTATTAACCAAGATCAGCATTGCTTGGCTTCCAAGATCACACTAGATCAGTGGCATTAGGGTGGTATGACTGTACATGCCAGCAATTATGCCTGACCTATTAGACTCCTATTCAGAAAGTCCTTCCTTATGTCTGTTATCATTTAGTGTTTTCCTATAGTAGCCTCAGGATTTCTGGTGTTGTAGTAAGTTTTTTTTTTTCCTTGAGCATTTAAAGTTGATGTTTGTTCAGGAAGATATTGAGAGACCTAGTTTCATAGTTGCACATCCAAGGGATGCCCAAAGCAGCAGTTAACGTCATGAATTTGGATCCCTAGTACCTACATAAAAAGCTCGCAATCCCAGCACTGAGAGGTAGAGACAGGAAGAACAAGGCTTACTGGCTAGAATGTCTACCCAATCAGAGCTCTCCAGTTTCAGTGAGAGATCCTGTCTAAAAATATAAGATAATTAGGAATGGAGAAGGACTCTTGCTGAGATATTGTCCTCAGATTCTAAATCAAGATATTTTTAATTTCTAATTTTATGTGATTCAAAAGCAACACTGAAAAATGTCTTCAAAATATATTCCACTGAAAGAAACAAAAAAAAAAATCTGACAAAGTAGTCAAGCAGTATGGATGTGTGTTATATCACTCAACAAAAATGAAAAATAAATTATCTGTTGGCACTATTTCAGCAATGCAGGTTTGCTAGGCTGGATAGAGCCAGATATATCTGCATTTTTATGGTATTTCCCCTCCAGTCCCAGGATGGCTCCAGACAGCACATACAAGCAAAACCAAGAACTAGAGAAGGGGCAGATGAGCCTGTGGCTTGTGACAAAGAATTCCGAGATATAACCAAGGCTGACTTTGGCTTAATTTTCAATGACAAAAGCTAATCCACTTGGCTCTTCTAAAGAGCAATGGAGAGTTGGTACATAACATGTGATGTCATTACTAAGTTCACGATCTGGAGACCAGGCACATTTATACTCCTAACAAAATTTTGATGCTGTTATCAAGAAAGAGTGGCTAATGAATGTGTCTTCCACAAGTGATATGTAGATTTTTGATAGCTTTTAAAATCTCACTTCAAAAAGAATAAAATTAGAAATAACACCCTGCTATGTAATATTGTTCTAATTTAAACATAGGGGCATCTTCATTAGTTTAGTTTTCAAAAATCTCCAAAAAGGTAAAAGCGAGGCTTCTAAGATGTTCTTTAGTGGAAGTTCATTTCTATTTGCATAGCATTGGTTATAAAAAAATCAGTTTTATGAATTTTTCTATAGCTAATCAATTGGTTTCATTAAGGTTTCTTTTTATTTAATCCATAGGCACCAACCAGTCCTTCCAGGATGACTCTCTTTGCTAGTCTTACCTCAAGTATGTACCATATATGAAGAACAATCCCATCATTAGTCCATTTAAAATAAAAATTACACCAACGTAAAAGCAAGCTGGGTCTCCCAATCCTTTAAAAAAGACACAGATTATTCAGTCTTTATTGAGTAAGATTATTTCAGTGATTAATAATCAAGAACTTATAAATTTGCTGAAGGCATTTGCTTTCCTGCCCACTCTTTAATGTTACCATCATCTTTACCTCCACAGCAGAGTACTTTCCTTTGCTATCCCAGGGACCAAAGCCAGGTCTTCACAGAGCCACAACACCCACAATGCTTATTTAGTTATATTTACACTTTTGCATAATGGCATATTTCTATAATGTAATGGTAAGTTGTGGTTCTCATTAAGTTAGATGCTGTTCGGTGTCTGAAACTTTCTGCAGAAACACATGAAGAATTCACTGAGCCACTGCATGCTTTTGTCTTTTCTAGGCTCTAAGATGAATGCAATACCATCCCTAATCTCAAAGATGAGCCTTGGCCTCTGTGCTATGATCTAGTCACTTTATCTGTTATGATGTAGACAGAACATTAACATATCTAATATAGATATATAGACAGACAGACAGATAAGACTATGTTTTGTCTGTACATCACTTCTGGTGTGCTTTACAGTCATCATTTCACACAGCTTTCAGGCAAAAGTTTTGAGATTAACTGGTATAAAGGATTTTTATGTTTGATAAAACAATATTACAAACCTAGGTAATCTGCAAAGTTAGGCTGCTTTGCCTGCTGGGAGACAGGCACTTTGACCCTGCTTGTTCTGGTTCATTAACCCTTTCATCCCAAGACCATGTGGCCTCTGTCATATGCTCTCTCTACTTCCAGTTACCATCCATGCACAGTTGGTGGTAAGTCTATATGGAAACTGGAACATTTTCTTGTTCCTAAGTTTCTGTAGCCACATACTCAGTACTCACTTGCTAGTTCCAGCTTGGGGTCCTTAGGTTCCTTGAGCTAATACAGTCAGTGAAACAGGAATCACATGGGACCTGCCTCTGCCCCTTACAAATGAGCTTTTCATGCAGCTGGCAGTGATGCTTCAGCACGTACCTGTTATGGTTCTTCACTAGAACCATACTCACAGCCATCCACCTGACTCTGCCTGTCTGACTACTGGGATTAAATGTGTACACCACCATGCCCAGCTTATAATGAATCTTAAAATGAGTCACAAGATCAGATATCTATGAAAACACCAGTGAGCACACAATAGCATTGAAGGGGGCACATGCCTTCACAGCTCTGAACTTCATTAAGAGGCTCTATTCTGGTGACATTCCAGCAGGTCTTTGCTTCTATCCCAAATAAATTCAGTATTCCCATGACTGTGCGATAACTGTAGGCTATGAGTACCTGCAAAAGAGAAGATGCAAGAAAACATTCTGACCATAATGATAGCTTTTCCAAAGTACCACTCTATGATGGTTGTTTAACATTAAAAACTTAAGTAAATTTATTTGACAAAAGCTATTTTGAAATTATATATTAGTAATATTTATATATAGTAGTCAACTTAATTATAGTGATATGCCCATACAACCAAATGTAAGAGTATATTATGAAAAGTTCACAGACACATTTTATAGCATCTCCTTTCACTCTAGACTTGTTATTATTATTAAAATATGTCATTTTAAAAATTGCAATACAATGGACTAACAGTCCAAGGGCACATTAAAATTTTGACCAATGAGAATAAGGAAGTAATTGGTTCTACTCAACCTGAAACCTACTTTTGAGAGTTCAGAGGAAAGACAGAGAAAAAAAAAGAGAAAGAAAGAAAGAAGGAAGGAAGGAAGGAAGGAAGGAAGGAAGGAAGGAAGGAAGAAAGAAAGAAAGAAAGAAAGAAAGAAAGAAAGAAAGAAAGAAAGAAAGAAAGAAAGAAAGAAAGAAAGAAAGTGAGCTCATACCTATCTGGGATTTTTTAAAACTTGGTGGATTTTGGATAAATAGTATGCAATTCCTCTGTGGAAAGTAGAAAAGGAAGAATTGCACAGAGAAAGAAACACATAGAACTGACACTTAATATTTGGCATCACCCTTGCCATCTCTTTGGCACTCACAGCAGGTAGCTGCACGTACTCAATGATAAAACAGCTGAAAAGCTCCATAAAGATCTTTCTTGGTCCAAACTATCGATTTTATAAGTTTGTCGTTTAAAAATTGACATGCTGACCTAGAGAGTACAGGAGCACCACAAGGTCCAAATATATCTGGACACAGGGGTCTTCTCTGAGACTGTTTTTCCAACCAAGGACCATGCATGGATATAACCTATAACCCCTGCTCAGACATAGCCCATGGTAGCTCAATATCCAAGTGGGTTCCCTAGTAAGGGGGACAGGAATTGTTTCTGACATGAGCTCAATGTCTGGCTCATTGAGCTTCCCCCTCCCCACTGAGGGAGGAGCAGCCTTGCTAGGCCATAGATAAGGACATTGCAACCATCCTGAAGATAGCTGATAAGCTAGGGCCAGATAGAAGAGAGGAGAACACCCCCTCTCAGTGGACTTGGAAGGGGGCAAGGAGGAGATGAGGGAGGGAGGGGAGAATTGGGAGGGAAAGAGGGAGAGGGCTACAGCTGGGATACAAGTAAATGTATAAAATTATTTAAAAATTTAAAAATAATTTAAAAACTGACATGCAGTCATCAGTGGCCGGCTCTTTGAACCTCCCCCTGGGGGAGGCAACCTTGCCAGGCCACAGAGGAAGATGATGCAACCAGCCTTGATGAGAACTGATAAGCTAGGGTCAGATAGAAATGGAGGAGGTCCATTGTGAGTTTGGTTGAATTGTAGAGAAAATTCCAGTCCCAGCCTGGGAGGGTTTCTGGGTATTCATTATAAAGAATGGATCCTGTAACTGGAAATGGACATGTACAGAGGGTATGCTATTGAATTTGAGAACTTTAACACTCAGATTGTCAAGAATGAGCTCAACTATGTTCATAGCAGCTTTATTCATAATAGCCAGAATCTGGAAACAGATGTGCCTCAATGGAGGAATAGATGAAGAAACTGAGGCACTTTTATACAATGGAACACTACTCAGCTATTAAAAACAAGGAAATCACGAAATTTGCAGGCAAATTTACAAATTTGCATGGAGCTAGAAAAGATCATCCTGAGTGAGGTAAACCAGAAACAGAAAGACGAACATGGTATAAACTCACTTATAAGTGGGTATTAGCCATATAATATAAGGTAACCATACTAAAATCTACAGACTTAAAGAAGCCAACAAGAAGGACCCTAGGAAGGATGCTTAAATCTTATTCAGAATGACAAACAAGATTGATACCAGAAGTGGTAGAAGAGAGGGAACAAAATGGGAGCCTACTATAGAGGGTCCTCAACACAGGATTGAAGCAGATTCTGAAACTCAGTCAAACTTTGGGCGGAGCACAGGGAATCTTATGGAAGAAGAGGAGGATAGAAGGACAAGGAGGGGACAGGAGCCCCACAAGGAGACCAACAAGTCTAAAAAATCTGAGTCCAGGGGATCCTACAGAGATTGATTCACCAACCAAGGACATGGAGAGGACCTAGACCCCCCGCTGCTCAGATATAGCCAATTGGCAGCTCAATCTCCATGTGGGTTCAGGAGTAAGGGGAGCAGGGTTGCCTGTATCATGAACTTGGTGGCCTGTCTGTTCTTTGATCACTTGCTCCTGGTGATATAACCTTGCCAGGTAACAGAAGAAGAAGATCCAGGCAGTTCTGATGAGACTTGTTAAGCTAGGGGCAAATGGCAGGAGAGGAGAACTCTACCTTTCAGTGGACTAAGGAAAGGGGATGGAGGAAGAGGAAGGGAGGGTGAGACTGGGAGGAGTTGAGGGAGAGTCTCAATCAGGAAATACAATGAATGAATTGTAAAAACAAACAAATAAATAATCTTTATCTCACCTGAAAAAAAAAAAAAAAGAAAGAAAATCAAACTTCCTTGTGGTTCAAATGTTCAGGTTATTTTATTTTTTATTTTTTTTTATCAAAATCAAAGGACAACTAAATTCAATGGAGTGTGATTGTCATTGTTTTCACTGCTGTTTTTATGGCCTGCTGTCATTGTTTGTGTTGTGTTTAATCACCTAACTTTGCCTGTCTGTGTGATTGTAATTTTATATTATGGGGAAATAAATCTTCAGAGACAAGGAAAAAAAAAAAAAGAAAAGAAATGGAGGAGGTCTTCCCCTACCAGGGGAAAAGGGCATAGGAGGAGAAGAGGGAGGGTGGGTGAGACTGGGAGGAGACTAGAAAGGGGCTACAGTGGGGATACAAAGTGAATAAATTGTAATAAACAAATAAATTTAACTTAATTTAAAATATAATAATAATTTGACATGCTATTAAAATGTCATCATTTTTATGACTTTGTGGCACCTTACAAAAAAAATCATACTATATGTATGTGATAAATCTAGAATCATATTTCTCTTGGTATGAACTTTTTACAGAGTGAGGAAAATATAGCTTTGGAGTAAAACTTGAACTCCATTCTGACTCTGGGGCTCAAGATATAGTTCAGTGGTTAAAAAGACACACTGCCTTTATAGAGGACTGCAATTCTGTTCCCAGCACCCATGCTGCTAACAATTACCAATAATAACAATAATTTAATAATTAATACAAATATAATGTTTTAATAATTATTAT
Source organism: Meriones unguiculatus (assembly GCF_030254825.1). NCBI lineage: Eukaryota > Metazoa > Chordata > Mammalia > Rodentia > Muridae > Meriones > Meriones unguiculatus. Next base: position 162,779,443 of record NC_083349.1, read on the forward strand.
AATAATATATTAATTCCAGCCAGAGAGAATCTGATTCCTCCTCCTAAAGTCTATGAGCACTTGCACTCTCACATGCATAAATCAACACACAGACTCTTGCACATAATTAAATAAATTTAGAAAAATATTATTTAACTTAATAAATTAACCTTAGGAAAAAAATCATCAGTCTACATATTATAATTTCCATGTTCTCGAGTGACCTTTCCACCTCAGAATGTCAGCTCACTTTTCAAGTGAACTTAATAATCATTTTTTATAAAAGGAGTGAGAGACCTTCTATATAAAATGCCGGCATGGAAGAAGAGGAGATAGAACGGCATAGAGGTGGGATAGAAGGACATAGAGATGACAGGAGTCCCATAAGGAGAGCGACAAAGCTTAAAAGAACTGAGCCCAAGGGGTCCTACAGAGACTGATTTACCAACCAAGGAAAGGACCTAGACCCCCTGCTCAGATGTAGCCTATTGGCAGCTCAGTCTCGATGTGGGTTTCCGAGTAAGGGGAGCAGGGGCTGCCTCTTTCATGAAGTCTGTTCCTGCTCTTTGATCACTTGCCCTGGAAAAGAAGATCCAGGCAATCCTGATGAGACTTGATAAGCTAGGGTCAGAGGGCAGGGAAGGGGCATAGGAGCAGAGAAAGAGGAAGGGTGAGACTGAGAGGAGTTGAGGGAGAGGGCTTCAATTATATATATATATATATATATATAATGAGTATATATGTAATGAATATATATAATGAATAAATTGTAAAAAATAATAAGAAAAAAATTTTAAATGCCGTCACAAGGTAAATATGAAATATAGATTTTATTTTGAAAAAGCAAAGTTTATTACAGGCTAGTTGTTTTTTTATTAATTACAGTTTATTCACTTTGTATCCCAGTTGTAGGCCCCTCTCATATTCCCTCCCAATCCCATCTTCTCTCCCTCATCTCCTCCCATACCCTTGTCCAAATCCACTGATAGGGGAGGTCCTCCTCCCTTTCCCTCTGACCCCAGTCTATCAGCTCTCATCAGGACTGGCTGCATTGTCTTCCTCTGTGACCTGGTAAGGCTGCTCCCTCATTAGGCTAGTTTTAATTTTAAATTTTTTCTTTATTATTATTATTTATTACAATTTATTCACTTTGTATCCCGGCTATAGCTTCCTCCCTCATCTCCTCCCTGTCCACCCTCCTTTCTCCCCCGCCCCACTCCTCCCCTATTGCACTGATAGGGGAGGTCCACCTCCCCTACTATCTGACCCTAGCCTATGGGGTCTCATCAGGACTGTCTGGATCCTCTTTCTATGTGGCCTAGATAGGCTAACTCGCCAGGGGGAGATGATCAAAGAGCTGGCCATTGAGTCCATGTCAGAGAGTATAAAATATATTTAACCTTCCCAAAAATATTGCTCTAACTGTATATTTTAACCTATTGACAATGTAAACATAAAAAAACATATAAAACTGTGATACTGTGTAATCATCTGTTAACTGGTGTCTACTCCATTTTTCATCATCTGAAGCTAGAAATACAACTCCAAACAAAAACCAAGCTGAATGTCTTTGCAGTGTCATCACATTTTAAAAAGAAATTTACCATATTTCACAATGATTTTTAAAATACTAAGGAGGAAACTTTAAGGATGTTTGCACCAAGCCCATGTGCATGTGTTTCACAGGAAGAGTCACCCCACCCCATACACTCCTAAGCTGTTACCTAAGGACCTATGAACTAAGACTCACATCTATCTCACATGTAGCATCTCCCTTCCATGACCTCAGTCCCCACTATCTGAGCATCTGTAGACTGAGCCATGCATGGGTCCACAACTGGCCCTGCTAGACCCTTGGTGGTGATCTCAAGTCCCCATGATTTGAAACTCTGAGGCCCTGTTGCACTCCAAGGAAGCCCTGTTCTTCCCCCACCCATGAGGACTCTAAGTCAGCAAGCTGAAGACCTATGTTAAATGCCTGTACACCATGACAGTTCTTGCCTCTGTCTCTCTCTGCCATACCAAACTCAGTTTCTGAGGAACTTCAAGAAGAACCTTCTAGATCCATAGAAAGTTCCTTCTTGTGATCATAGCTTCATTTTGCCTTAGCTGAACAAAGATGACTCCTGCTACCCCAATAGAGCATCACTTCTGAGTGTCCTTGAGACTGAACCACAAATACAAATCCAGAAGATTCAAAACCTGACAAGTTGGGTAACAGTAAGGAGAAATCCAAATGCACACTCAACATTGATAGTGTAGATGTCCATGCCAAAAGAGCCAGCCAATGACCTAACCCCAGGTGCCCAAGGCCCAATGTGAAAACAACAAAAAGAACCAATACATTATTCCTATGGTAGCTTTCTCAAGAAAGCAATTTAGAAGAGCCACAGTACAATAAACACAAAATAACAATGATAAACATAAAAATAATTCAAAGGGAGTATGAATAAACACCTGAACCAAGACCAATGCAACAAAAGCAGTTGAATAAAATAAGGCAATTTGGGATATGAAAATTTACCGTTTTAGAATTTCATTCTTGTATACAATGTATGAGAAAGACCACCTCCCATTCTCTCTTGTTCACTTCCTTTATTTTCCTCACCACTACCACCACCCCACAAACTTCAGGTGTTCTTTTTTAATGTTCACTCAGTTAACTTGATACCAATTAGGAATAACTATAGTACTTCAAAACAAATGGACTTGAGATCAGAAATCACATGAGCTTCTCAGATACAAAAGAATCTGCTGACAAAATACAAAATCCCTTTTTGAGAGCACCATTTGGGCTTCCAGGGAGGCAACCAACTTTCCTGCCTATGAACCACATCAATGACTAGAATGGCATTATAACCCCTTAGAGGACAGTGGTGTCACTAAGACCTTGGTGGTAGCCAACAGGTCTCTATCTGGACTAAGATCAACTCAACAGAAGGTAAGTCATGCCCGAAACTGGAAACCTAGATAACTACTCAGTGCTAATGAAGTCACGGATATTGGATGAGAACCTAAAACCATTACTTTACTGAACCAGAATAATCCTAACAATTTGTCTTTATATCCACAGATGAAGGTAGTCTTTACCCTCATCAAGCAAACATCTCTTTGCAATGGAATGCCAGGAACCAAAGGCTTGAATCAGGTTTTATATTAGTGTCCTTGGTCCATTTGGAGTTGAGTTTTGTTCAAGGTGAGAGATTAGGATCCAGTTGCATTCTTCTACATGTACCTTTCCAGTTTGTCCAGAACTATTTGTTGAAGATGATGTCTTAAACCAATGTAAAATTTCTTTTTGTCAAAAATCAAGTGTCTGTATGAGCATCAGGTTATATTTGGACCTGCAGCTCTATTTTATTTGGTAAATGTGTCTGAGTTTGTGCCTGTACCACTTTTCTTATACCCACAGATAAAGGTAGCTCCCACTCTTTATCAAGAAGCTTTTTCTGATGGTATCCTGGTTAGGTTTTGGGTTTGCGGGGGGCTTCTTTGTTTCTTGTTTGCTTTTTGTTGTCATCTGGACACAAGCTATGGTTTTCTGGGAAGAGGAAACCTCAATTAGAAAAAGCCTCCACCAGTTAGATGAGTAGCTGAAAAGGTTCTTTTCCACTCTGTAGACGTCTCAAGCTTTTTAGGTTTTGGGGAGTCCCGTTCGTCAGTTGTTGGTCTTAGTTCCCGAGTTAACTGAGTCCTATTCACATAGCCCTTTCTTTCACCTGTGTGGTGTAGGGCATTGTTCTTCTCACAGTCTCAGCACTTCTGGCTTCACATTGCGTCTTTGGCCCATTTGGAGTTAGTAAGCCTGTTTTCTTGATGAATGATTGATGTGGGGGTGCCCAGTGACTGTGGGTGGAATCACACCTGGGAAGGTGGCTCTGTGTTGTGTATGAAAGCAGGCTGAATAAAACAAGCAGTGGTTTCTGCTTCGCTTCCCGCCTCCAGGTTCCTGGCTTGCTTGAGTTCCTACTACAGCTCTTCTTTATAATGGCCTGTGAGCTGAATGGTGAAATAACCCTCTTCTTCCCCCAAGGTGTCTTTGTCACGGTGGTAGAGAGCTAACACAGAAATTTGTACCAGGATCGTGTGATATTGCTGTGACAGTCATGATCACGTTGTTTTAGGGGGTAATTGTGGATGTGTTTGAAACTTTGATCTGGCAACATCATTGAGTGTTCATTGCTTAATGAGCTCTTACTGGAGTGTGGAAGACAAGAATGATGAGAACACTGACGATGGAGGCTTAGCTTGTGATGTTTCAGAGGAAAGTAAAGACTCTACCATGCGATGTTTATGCACTGAAGTAAATCATTCACACTACTGGAACAATTAATGGTGGTTAGTTGGAACTGGGAAATCACCTCTGGGTAAGAGGAGAGCAGCATCTTTGAGATGAAAACACTCCCTTTGCGTCAGTTCACAGTATCTGTAGTCCAGACATGGCCAGTGCTGAGTCTCAGACTATCGGCCCAGCATGATAGTGTGTAAACATCTCCCGTGTGTTACTGGAGTTAGTGGTATTTGAACTGCAAGATGAAGAGAATCATGAAAAGCAGTGGAGGCTTGGCACTAAGAGAGGCCAGGAAAGACCACTGATGAAGGTGCAGCATCAGGAGCACTGAGTACACTTGGCTTGACAAGGTTGTGCAGAAAAACTACTAAGACTTACAGAAATTAAACTTTTAAAGTGTTTGAGTTTCTTAGACTGTAGGACTGTTGTGGTTGTGTGTGTGTGTGTGTGTGTGTGTGTGTGTGTGTGTGTGTGTGTGATATATTAATGAGATCTGGAGGATGAACCAGAAAGGAAAGATGTATTTGTGTGTCAAGTTGACAAAGGTTCCATTATGCTGATTAGTTTATTATCAACACAGCTAGTGTTATCTGGGAAGATGGAACCTCAACTGAGAAAATGTCTTCATAAAATCGGGTGAGATAGAAAGACCTGGAGGGAACAGAAGCTCCACAAGGAGACCAACAGAGCCAAAAAAATCTGGGCTGAGGAGGTCCTGCAGAGGCTGAAAAATCAACCAAGGACCAGGCATGCAGAGGACCTAGACCCCCTGCTCAGATGTAGCCCATGGGCAGTTCAGTCTCCATGTGGATTCCCTAATAAGGAAAGCAGGGACAGTCTCTGACATGAACTAAGTGGCTGGCTCTTTGACCGCCTCCCTCTGGGGAGGTGGCCTAACTAGGCCACAGAGAGAGAAGATCCAAACAGTCCTAATGAGACCTGATAGGCTAGGGTCAGGTAGTAGGGGAGGAGGACCTCTCCTATCAGTGGAGTAGGAGAGAAACATAAGGGGTGAAGAGGGAGGGAGGGTAGGACCGGGAGAAGATAAGGGAGGGGCGTGCAGCTGGAATACAAAGTGAATAAATTGTAATAAATAATAATAATAATAATAATAATAATAATAATAATAAAGAAAAAATGTAATTGGCCTATAGGCCAGTCTGTGGAACATTTTCTTGATTAATTATTGATGTGAGAGGGCCCAGTGTGCTAGCGACTGTGTCACCCTAGACAGGTGGTCCTGCATTGTATAAGAAGCAGGCTGATCAAGCCATAAAAGAAAAATCAATAAGCAACTTTCCTCTATGGTCTCTTCATCAGTTCCTCCCTCCAGGTTTCTGCTCTGCTTCCAGTTCCTGCCATGGACTCTCTTCATGATAGACTTTAAGCTGTAAGGTGAAATAAACACTTTCCTCACCCAAAGTGCTTCCAGTTATACTGTCTTTATCACAGAATAGAAAGAAAAGTCACACAGATGGAGACAATTACAGCAATGCACAGCTGGTTAAAATTCAGAGAATAAGATGCCTTTGGGTGACCAGCTTGAGTTTATAAGCCTCCAATGCTACATTTAATCCCAAGGCTCAGAAAAAAAAAAAATTACAGGGAGATTGTAAATGTTAGAAGACCAGGATCCTGTTGATAATTTCTTCCAAACCTGGCAGGAAGAGTGTACCATGAACTCTCAACAACATGGATGTTTAAAAAAGAAAAAAAAAAGAAAAAAAAACTGCTAGTTACACCACTAGCTTACATGCTGTTGTGGATGGAAGAAATTTCACAAGACCCAACCCATGGACAATAATATCAATTGGTATTGTCATTGTGCAGGTCTTGTTTAGGCCGTCCTTTATAAGATTTAATGAATAAAATTCTGTCTCTCTCTCTCTCTCTCTTTGGGTGGGTTAAGTGGACTTTTATTTGTGATATTCAAGAGAATAAGGCTTCCTAAGCTCCTCCCCTTCTTCTGGTGGTCTGGGACAGAAACTGTGAGGGGAGATGCTTAATGTTGTGGCCTGAGTTGGGACAGGGACTCCTCAGCAGTCTAGAGTCTCTCTTTAGCTCTCATGTTTTTGCTGGGGTTGATGGTTCAGAGCTTCTCACTCCTCGGAGGCCATGTAGTCCATGAGGTTCACCACCTCTTTGCTGTAGCAGAATTCACTGTTGTGCTAAGAAATTAGCTTTACAAAATTGTCATTGAGATCAATGCCAGCCCTAGCATCAAATGTGGAATAGTAGGTATCACTATAAAACTTGCAAAAGACCATCTGGTCCTCAGTGAAGCCGAAGATGCCCTTTAGTGGGCATTTAGATATCTGCTTCACTACCATCTTGATGTCATCATACTTGGAAGCTTTCTGCAGGCCAGCATGTCAAATCCACAATGAACACACTGGCCGTAGGAACACAAAAGGACATGCCAGTAAGCTTCCCATTCAGCTCTGGGATGACCTAGCCCACAGCCTTGGCAGCACTGGTGGATGTAAAGATCATGTTCTGGGCGGCCCCACAGCCATCACCATAGCTTCTCAGAGGGGTCAGCCACAGTCTTCTGGGTGACAGCGATGGCATAGACTGTGGTCATAAGCCCTCCCACAATGCCAAAGTTGCCATGGATGACCATGGCTAGGGGGCCTAAGCAGTTGGTGATACAGGAAATATTGCTGACAGTCTTGTGTGAGTTTTCATATTTCTCAAGGTTCACATCCATCACAAACATGGGGGCATTGGCAGAAAAGCCAGAGATGCTAACCTATTCCGCCCCACCCTTCAAGTGGGCCTCATCTTTCTCCATGGTGGTGATGACATCAGTAGTCTCCACAACATTCTTGGCACCAGAATTACCCCATTTGATGGTGGGATCTCACTCCTGGAAGCTGGTGATGGCCTTCTCTGTGATGACAATTTTTCCTTTTTCAGCCTTGACTGTGCTGTGGAACTTGCCATGAGTAGAGTAATGCTGGGACATGTAGACAATGTAATTGAGGTCAACAAAGGCATCAATGATGGCAACAACATCCACTCTGCCATAGTTGAAGGAAGGTAACCAGGCTCCCAATGTGGCCAAATCCATTCACTGTGACCTTCACCATTGTGTTTCAGGGACAAGGCTGGCACTGCACAAAAGGATGCAGCTGTCTTGGAATGGGGAGGAACAGAGAGCCACAACTGTGGCTTATGCAGAAGGCACTACCTCGTAGTAGACATGCTGGTCCTCTAACTCTCGTTAAGTGAACAGGTTGTACTACTGATGTATCAAGTATGAAATTCACAAATAATAATAATAATAATAATTAATAATAATAACAATAGGCTTTGTATTCAACATATCTACCAAGCCAGAACACCCATTTTCTTTTCTGTGCTCTAACCCTGTGAGTCTTCTCCCAAAATGTGCCTTCTCTCTAACCCACCAAATCTAGCTGGGATCCCATACCCAGTGTCCTGCTTTGTCTGTCCATCACTATCTGTTCTGTAACCAACCTTTAGGCTTCTGGTAGAAAACATCTTACTATGACCACTCACAGGTCTATTCTTGACAATGTCCTATCACTACACCCAGCCAGATGTCGCACATCATTCTCCAAGTTCTAGCCTTGTAAGTCAAACTGACACTGCTTATCCAGTCCTTCTCCCCAGCTAGCTAGATACTGTCGTCTGGATCCCACATCGAGAGCACCAGCAAAATCCACCTGTTGCCTGCACAGCAACCTACTTCTATGTATTTTTCAGGATCCACATATCTTGTCACTACCCACGGGTCCCTTCTGTATTACAACCAACCTCTCCAGCTACCTAGATCTCTCACATCCTTCTCCAAGCTCTAGCTCCATGAGTCTTTCTGTCTCTCCTCCTTTACAAACCCTCATCAATTCATCAGGTCTAGCCCAGGTCCAGCATCAATGCCCTAGCCTAGTCCAGCCTCCCCTGTTGTGCCAAACCAACCTCTTGGCTTCTGCTAAGACCCTCCCTACCTATACCCAAATTGCAGGCCCTTATTATACCACTGATCTAGATCTTTCTGCATACTCCAGGAGACACATTCTATACACTATTCCTGTCTACCTGACTTCATTCCACCCAAGACATTTCCAACCCATAGGCCCAAACCACCCACATATCTTTTCTTCCTCCCCAATCTGCTCTGTTCATATGGCTTACAGAACTAACAAAAGAAGTCCTCAGGCCAAGATCTCATCATAAAAGAAAGAAATAATACAAAAGATCAAAAAAGGGTACCTTCTTTTCAAAACCTACCAGTTCTGGGCACTCCCTGGCAACCTACTGGCAATCCATCACAATCCCACTCTTTTGCTGGCCATCAAAGCAGGTAGAAGGCCTTCAAACCTTTACTCTCTCTTATCTTCACCCAATCTAACCCCCCAGGCTCCTCCACAGCTCTATAGAAAGCTATATACTGTAGCCTCTCTTCCCTCTCTGTCCCTATTCTTAGGGGACTAAGCAGTCCCTGGTGGCATATTCTGCTCTTCTCCCTCCTGTGGAACCCCTGCCCCAGACCATCACATCACATTAGAAGTAGTAGCTTCTAATACCTAGAAACACACTCTATCCAGAATGCCCGGTGGCCACATAAAGCAGGATCTCAGAAGCATTTCCTACCAAGCAACCCACAGCCACCACACTCTCCTAAAAACCAGAGATGGCAATAGAAACCAAGGAGTGAACACCCTCCCAACAAAGACAACACCAGATATAGGCACCTAGAATCACAGACATCCCAAAGCTAGAAGCGTAGGCGCCGGTGTGAGAGTAAAATCAGTCACTGCTGGGACAGTACATCTTCACTGAAGGCCAGCCACCCTATTACAGTAGGTCCTGAGCGATGCAACACGGCTGAAGTATAAGACAAATACATAAAAAGACCCTTGAACAATAATACGTTAGGGATCGGGGCATGGTGGTGCACTCCTTCAAACTCAGCACGTGGGAAGCAGAGGCAGGCTGATCTCTGTGAGTTTGAGGCTAGTTTGGTCTACAAAGCCAGTTCAAGGACAGCAGATACCAGCTAAGACAACTATACACATCAAAGCGTTCAGTCACAATAGATGTAGAAAAAAAAAGACATTCCATTATTTAAAAAAAAAAATTAAGCAGTATCTATAAATACAGCCCAACTGTAGGCACTGGAAGGAAAACTTTAACCTGAAGAGGTTAACCATACCTAAGAAAACACATGGAATAAATAAGTAGGACCATTCAATCAAAAGAAGAGTAGGGGAGTTGAACTTCTACACAACACACACAAAATAACAGGAGTCAAGAAACATTGCTCACTGATAACTTTCAACATCTTGATTTGCCAATAAAAAGACACCGACTAACAAATGGATTGGAAAACATTCTTCTGTGGCATCCAAGAAAGACACATTAACATCAAGAATAGAAACCACCTCACGGTAAAAGATGGAAAAATATTATGAGCAAACAGAACTAAAAAGGAAGCCAGTATAGCCATTTTAATATCTGACAAAATAGACTTCAAACTAAAACTAATTAAACAGAGAATACTACATATACATTAAAGGGAGAAAAATCTACCAAAATGATATGACAATCCTTTTGTCTTATTTTTTGAGACTGGATTTCCCTGTGTAGCACGGCGGTCCTAAAATTCATTATGTAGACTAGTCTAGCCTTGAAATCAGAGATCCACCTGCTTCCTGGCATGCACCACCAACCAGTTTAGATATCATAATTCTGAATGTCTATGCCCTTAATGCAAGGGCACCCACACCAAAATATTGAACCTCGCACATAAGTAGTGGAGTCAGTACTCCACTCTCATCAGTGGAAATGTCATTCAGACAAAAATTAATCAGAGAACTGCTGGAGCTAGCTCACATCATAAACCAAATGGGCCTAACAGATCTCAGATATCTTCACCGAACAAAAGAATATACCTTCTTCTTAGCGCTTCATGGAACTTTCTCTACTGTTGGCCACATACTGAGTCACAAAGAAGATCTCAATAGACACAAGAATATTGAAATGATCCCTGCAGTCTATCAGACCACCGTGGATTAAAGCTGGATTTCAACAACCACAGAAACAATGAAAAGCTTACAAACTCATGGAAACTGAATAGCTCTCTACTGAATGACTATAATAATTTTTTAAGCTTCCTAGAATTCAATGAAAATGAAGAACACACCCAAACTTGAGGAATACAATGAAAGTGGTGTTAAGAAGACCTTGTATAGCACTAAGTGCCTACACAAAGAAATTGGAGATTTCATACTATCAAATTAACAGTACACAGGAAATCTCTAAAATAAAAGGAAGCAAACACATCCAAGAAGAGTAGACTGCAGGAAATAATCATGCAGGACTGAAATCAATAGGATAGAAACAAAGAGAACAAAACAAAGAATCAATATATGCCACAGCCATATCTAATGGGAACAGCAAAAGTCATAAAGCCGGTACAGCTGCTTGACAAAGGTCCAGCAAAGCTGAGGCTAGCAAGCGCTGTGGGGCAGTTTCCCACTCTTTTGGCCTTGATCTCTTTGTATTGCATGCTTGGGGGTCTTTTGTTATTTGTACAACTTGGGGATATTGGATCAATGAAAATTTTCTAATGAATCATTTATGCCTCCTCCCAGGAGGGATAATGCTTCTAAGCTTTCCCAAGAATGTCCTGACTATTCTACCCCTCCTTCCTTTAGGGAGATATCCTTATGTGGCCCTACTTAAACGTCATCCTTTTGCCCTGGAGGTTGTGACTCAAATAATTATGCCAGAAACCTTCTTCTGAGGCTCTGACTCAGAGATACTCTCGGCACATCTGCCCCTGCACTTCCTCAGAAGCACAGAAATTAAACTTTAAAAGGTAAACAATATTTGGTGGGCCAGAGAAGTTGGCAGCAGATCAAACGAAAAGCCCCCTAAGGTGGACAAAGAATGATATGGATACATGAAAAAAGAATAAAATAGTAAGACTTCCTTTTCTTAGAAAAAAATGAACTCATACAGGGTCATTATAGTGTCCTATGACCAAGGAAGAAAATAACAGCAAGATTACCATATAAATAAATTCTACAAATATATAAAATATAAATGCTGTATAATTGCAGAAATTAAGGAATAACTGCAGCAGCTTTGGCCTAAAAACTTTTCCTGGACCAAATTACAATTAGCACTCTGACTATTGAAAATTGATAATACACTGCCTGGAACATGACAGTCTGCCCAGGCTGGCTTGCATGTTTTCTGTCTAGTACCTTTGAAACTGCAAGAGCTACCAGCCTAAGAATAGGCTACCATACTTTGACAAAATATTCCCTTGAAACGGCAATATTGTTAAAAATCTAGTTGTGTAATTGAAGGAAATTGATTATAAAACATAATTCCGTTCTGTCATTATCCATCAATAATTACTGAACTTATGACAAAGTAGTAGTTAAAACACGAGTCCGGGAACAAAAATGATATGATCTATGTTGTGGAACAACATGCAGCTATTTTTACCTACTAAATTCTGTACAAATACAAAAGCACCAAAACTGCCAGTCAGTCAGGATGCAAAACCTCTCCCGATCCCTGTGTGTGCCTCATTCCTCTTTGTCCCTTGCCAGTCTTGCGTCCAACTTTCGTCAGGCCCTGACCTCACCCGGGCTGGACCCCGGCAAATATGACAAAGAGTTGGTTCTTTGAGAAGATCAAGAAGAGAGACAAACCATTACTTAGCCAAACTACCTAAAAGACACAGAGAAAATATCCAAATTAACAAAATCAGAAACGTAAAGGGGGACATGTAGTAGACACAGGAATTCCAAAGACTCTTTAGGCCATGCTTCAAAATCTGTACTCCACAAAAGAGGAAAATCTAAAAGAAATGGACAAATTTCTTGATAAATTAACACTTGCCAAAGTTAAATCAAGACCAGATAAACAATTTAAATATACCCATGAACCTCAGTCATTAAAAGTTCTTCCAACCAAAAAAAAAAAAAATCCTTTAGCACAGAATTCTACCAAACTTTCAATACCAATACTAATGTCAATATTCCTCAAGTTTTTCCACAAAAATAAACAGAAGGAACATTGCTAAATTCTTTTTACAAGGCTGCAGTCACCATGATATGCAAAACACATAAAGATCTAACTAAGAAAGAGAATTTCAGGACAATTTCCCTTATGAACAAATACTTGCAAATCTAATCCAAGAACACATCAAAAACATCATTCTCCACATTTGGCTAAGGCCGAGGATCTGGCTTGCTTCTATGTATGTGGACCTATCTGCATTGCCCCCGTGGCACGCCTGGGTTGGCTACCCAGAGGCTATTTAAGCTGTTAAGCTGTGGGCTGGCTTTCCCCGGGGTCCGAGGATTGTTCAATGTTCCTGAATAAACTGCATTGAAAAAAAAAAAAAAGGAAAAAAAAAAAAAAAAAAAAAAAAAAAAAAAAAAAAACATCATTCACCATGATCAAATAGGCTTCATCCCAGGGATTCAGGAATGGTTCAACACATGAAAATAGGTCAATGTAATCCACTACATAAGCAAAATGAGAAAAAAAAAACCCACATGGTCATTTCATTAGATGCTGAAAAAGCCTCTGACAAAATCTAACATCTTTTTATGATAAAAGATTTGGAGAAATCAAGGGATACAAGGAACTTACTTAAACAAAATAAAGGTGATTTACAGCAAGCCTTTAGCCAACATCAATTTAAATGGAGATAAACTCAAAGTAATTCTACTAAAGTCAGGAACAAGACAAGGCTGTCCACTCTCTCTGAACTTATTAAATATAGTTCTTAAAGTTCTAACTAGAGCTTTAAGATAACTGAAAGACATTAAGGAGATACAAATTAGAAAAGACGAAGTCAAAGTACTGCTATATACAGATGATATAATAGTATACATAAACAACCACAAAAGTTCTACAAGGGAATTTCTACAACTGATAAACACCTTCAGCAAAGTTGGCGAATACAAGAGTAACTCAAAAGAAATCAGTAGCTCTCCTATACACAAATGACAACAGAGGTGAGGAAGAAAGTAGGGAAACTACACCCTTCACAGTAGCCACAAATAACTTTAACCAAGAAAATGAAGGACTTGTATGACAATAACTTAAAGTCTTTGAAAAAACTTGGAGGAGATATCAGCAGATGGAAAGATATCCTACACTCATGGATCAGTAGTATTAACATAGTATAAATGGCCATCTTACCAAAAGCAATCTACAGATTCAATGCAATCCCCATCAAAATTCCAACAAGTTTTTATAGACCTTGAAAGAACAATACTCAATTTCATATGGGAAAACAGAAATCTTAGAATAGCTAAAACAGTCCTGTACAATAAAAGAACTTCCATACCTATCACTATCCCTTATTTCAAGCTGTAGTACTCTATGGTAATTAAAAAAAGAAAAAGAAAAAACCACATGGTATTGGCATAAAACAGACAGGTTTATCAAGTGTATTCAATTGAGTTGAAGACCAAGACATAAATCCACACACCTATGGAAATCTGATTTTATATAAAGATGCCAGAACTATACAATGGAAAAAAAGAAAGTATCTTCAACAAATGATCTGACTATATGTTGGCATGTAGAAGAATTCAAATAGATCCATATCTATCACTCTTTAGAAAACTCAAGTCTAAGTAGATCAAATACCTAAGTATAAAACCATATATACTGACCTGATAGAAGAGAAAGTGGGGGATAGTCTTGAGTGAAGATTGGTACAGGAGACAACTTTCTGAACAGAATAGCAATAGTTCAGTAAGATCAACAATTTATAAATGGGACCCTGTGAAACTGAAAAGCTTCTGTAAGGCAAAGGAAACTGTCAATAAGACAAAGCAGCAGCCTACAGAACAGCAAAAAGTCTTCACCAACTCTGAATCTGACAGACAGGGCTCAATATCCAAAATATATAAAGAACTCAAGAAACTAGCCATTAACAATCCAAATAATCCAATTTAAAAAATGGAGTACACCATAGGAGAGAGCCAACCCCTGTCACTACTAATGATATTTTGTTATGCTTACAGACAGAGCCTAGCATAACGGTCTTCTGAGAGGCTTCATCCAGCAGCTGATGGAAACAGCAGAGACCCACATCCAAACAATAGGTGAAGCTCAGGGAATTCTGTGGAAGAGTGGGAGGGAGGATAGAGGGAGCTAGAGGGGTTAAGGACACCATTAGAAGGCAAATAGAGTAAACTAATCTGGGCCCATGGGGACCCACAGAGACTGAATCACCAACCAAAGGACATTCTTGGACTGGACCTAGACCCCCTATACATATGTAGCAGCTGTGCAGCTTAGACAACATATGGGTTCCCTAAAAATAGAAGTAGGGGCTGTCTGTACTCTGTTGCCTGCCTCTGAATCCTTTTTCCCCAGTTGTGCTGCCTTATCAGGCCTCAGTGGGAGAAGATGCACTTAGTCCTACTGCAACTGGAGGTGCCAGGGTAGGTTGGTGACCCTTTGGGGCCTCCCCTTCTCTGAGAAGAAGGAAAGGGGAAATGGGGGAGGGGTGTATGAGAATGGGAATGTGAGGAGAGAAGGGAGGGGGCTGAGATCATGGTGTAAAGTGATTAAATAAAATTTTTAAAATGAAAAATAATGGTGTACAAATCTAAAAAGAGAATTCCCAACAGAGGAATCTCAAATCGCCAAGAAACTCTTAAAGGAATATTCAACACCCTTAGCCATCAGTGAAATACAAATAAAAGTGACCCTGAGATTATCTCTTACACCAATCAGAATGGCTAAGATCAAAACACAAGTGACAACTCACACTAGCAAGGATGTGGAGCAAGGGAAACAATCCTCTATTGTTGATGGGAGTGCAAACTTGTACAGCCACTTTGGAAATCAGTTTCTTAGAAAATTAGAAATCTACCTCAAGACCCATATATGGCATTCCTGGGCATATACCCAAGGGATACTCCATCCTATCACAAGGACACTTGTTCAACTATGTTTACAACAGCTTTATTTACAATAGCTAGAAACTAGAAACAAAGTAGATGATCCTCAGCCAATAAGTGGATAAAGAAAATGTGATACATTCATACAATGGAATATTATGCAGCTGTTTGGAAAATGACATCTTGAAATTTGCAACTAGGCAAGGTTTCCAATGGAGGGACTGAAACACCAACCTAGCCACAAAACTTTTGACATACAATTTGTCTGCTTGCATGATGTGCTGTGGTAAAGATGGCACAGAATTTGTGAAACTGGCCAACCAGTGACTGTACCAACTTGAAACCCATGCCATGAGAGGAAGGAGACACCTGACACTGCTTGGAAGGCCAAGAACCAGAAGGTAGATAGATTAAAAAACAAAACAAAACAAAAAAAACACAACTTGGAAAAAAAAAAAAGCTCAATGAAATGATTCCTAACGATATGCTGCTGTGTTCACAGACTATAGTTTAGTATAATTGTCATCAGAGAGGCTTCATGCAGCAACTGATGGGAGCAGATACAGAGACCCATGGCTAAACTTTGAATGGAGCTTGGGGAATTCTGTAGAAGAGTGGGAGTAAGTATTATAGGAGCCAGAGGGCTCAAGGACACCACAAGAACATGGCTCACAATATCAACTGACCAGGGCTCATAGGGGCTAATAGAAACGGAATTGACAACCTGGGAATTATAGGCATAAATAAGGAAAAAGCCTACCAAGTCAATGGTATAGATCGAATCTTCAGTAATACCATAGAAGAAAACTTCCCCACAAACTAAGGAAGAACATATTCATACAGGTAAAAGAAGCACAGAGATCAACAAATAAAAGTGCACTACTAGATGTAAAGACACAAGTGAACATCAATACATTAAGAGTAGATGATCCAATATTCCACTTTCTCCAATAGACAGGTCAACTGGAGAAAATCTAAACTGAAAAACATCAGAATTAGTTGACACCATACATCAGATGGATTTAACAGATACCTACTGAAATATCTCACCCAAATATCAAATACCAGAAAAGAAAATCTTTATGGCATATTATATTAAAACACTAAGTATACATAAAAAGAAAAGTGTATTGAAAGTTGCAAGTGGGAAATAAAACAAGTCACAAATAAACAAAAACCTATTAGAATAACATCTGATTTCTCAATGGAAACTATAAAAGCCAGAGGAGTCTGTAACAATGAATTCCAAGTCCTAAAAGAATATGATGACCAACCTAGACTAATATACCCAACAAAACTATCTGTCAAATTTAAGGAGAAAGAAAAATTTCCCACAATATCAACAGCCTTAAGAAATTATAGTCACCAAACCAAACCTAAGAAAGTACAGATAGTAGAGTTGTGAGCTGAAGAAAGAAATGAGCATAACAGAAAGACTGTAGACCAATAACAAAGGCATAATTAACACAAAGTACCAGTGAGAGAACAAAGCCATCAAAGTCAACAACATGATGACAACAGTTAACACACATTTCAATAATAACTTTGAATATCAAAGTCCTCAACTTTCCAGTGAAAATATGCAGGCTAACTGAATATATCAAGAAATAAAATCCAGCTTTCTGTTTCTACAAGAAACATTAAAGATAGGCACAAACTTAAAGTAAAAGAATGAGTAAAAGTACTTCAATCAAATGAAACCAAGATGCAAAGCAGCTTTTGCTATTCTTGTACCTGACAAATCAGACATCAAACTAAAACTAATCAGAAGACAGAAAGAGTAACACTTCATGCTAACCTAGGGAAGAGTTACCCAATAAGACATTACTATCCTAAACTTATTAGCACCAAACTCTAGTGCAGCCAATTTCATTTTAAAAGTGCACTACTAGATGTAAAGACACAAGTGAACATCAATACATTAAGAGTAGATGATCCAATATTCCACTTTCTCCAATAGACAGGTCAACTGGAGAAAATCTAAACTGAAAAACATTAGAATTAGTTGACACCATACATCAAATGGATTTAACAGATACCTACTGAATATCTCACCCAAATATCAAAGAACACACATTCTCCTCAGGAGCAGACAGAAGCTTCTCTAAAAGGGACCACATCCAGGGATACAAAACAAATCTTTAAAAATTTAAAGATTAAAATAACTGTGTCTGATCTAACTACAGTGCAATAAATGTAAAAGTATCTCTGAACTAATCTCTAGTGAATACACAAACTCATGGAGATTAAGCAGCTCATTACTCAGTGATGAATGGGTCAAAGAGGAAAGAAATTAAAAATTTTCTGGAACTAAATGTAAATGAAAAAAGTCTTAGGGAAACACTGAAAGAAGGTCTACAAGGGAAATTAAAAGTTTTACGTGGCTTTGTGAAAACAAATCACACACACACACACACACACACAAAATAAAAACAAAATAACTGATTTAATGATGCAATTTAAAAAGTGGAAAATTAAGAACAAATGGAATCTAAACCCAGTCAGTGGCAAGAATAATAACTGTTCAAGCAGAAATCAATAAAATAGAAACAAAGAAACCAGGACAACTCTCTTTCAAAAACAAACAAACAAAAAACAGGAAACAAACGAAAAAAGCAAGAAAGAAAAGACTGACAGAACCTTGGCCTTGGCCCAACAAAGAAGAAGAGAGCACCTAAATTAACACAATCTAAATCTAAAATGAACAAGGAAACATTACAAAACAACAAAAAACTCAGAATATTACAAAGGAAATAGTTTTAAAACCAGCACTTCATGAAGCTTGAATTTCTAGATTCAGCCAAACAACTAAAATTAAACTAAGAAGTCAACAACATAAAAAGACCCCTAACAAATGAGGAGATAGAAATACTAATAAATAGCTTCTAGCTTAAAGAAAAAAAATTCCAAGGCCAGAATAATCCGAATTCTACCAGATTTTCAGAGAAGATACAAAGCTAATCCTTCCTTCCATTTATCTATCTATCTATCTATCTATCTATCTATCTATCTATCTATCTATCTATCTTTAAAGACAGGATTTCTGTGTGTAGCCTTGCCTGTCCTGGACTCCCTTTGAAGACTAGGCTGGTCTCAAACTCACAGCAGTCAGCCTGCCTCTTCGTCCCTGAGTGATGTGACTAAAGGTGTGTGCTACCAAGGCCAGCTTCCCTAAACCATTTTTACAAAAGGAAAGAGAGAGCAGCACTCCAAATACCCTCTATACGGCCAGTCAACTCTAACATTTTGAGTTGCTGGTCAGTGTTGTCCAAGAGACTCCCAAACCATACAGGCTATCACTATTGCCCTTGGTTGCCCTATTTCTCAAGACACCCTGCCTTTCATGCACGATCCTGGGCCTCCGAACTGGAACTGACCTGACCTTTATTTCTTCTCTCTGAGGACTTACTTTCATAGTACCAAAAGTTGCAGTGAAAGCTTACGAAGGAGAGAAGTGACCAACAGTCCTACCCACCCGTGACACTATTAACCACATCAAGACTTGCACGGCACAATATCCCTAAGGGTATAGCAGTTCTGTCTGTAGCTTGCCACTGCCCAACAATTCTTTAATTGGACAGACCCTGCACAGGCTTAAGTTAGACAGGGTCCCAGTGCTGCGAATGAGAATTGGACTCCAGCTCTTACTCTTAATCAAGAAGTTATCTCCAATTGGCATCCCTTTGCAAAGGAAAAATTAGTTTTCTTTGAGTCTTACTAAGAATATTGACCACAGTTAAGGGTAGTTCCCATACCCAAGAAGATAGCCAACACAAAATAAACAGTGGGTTTTTTGGGAGACTTTCTGTCTCATTTTACTTTGCTTGGGCAGTTTTTTGTTTTTTTGTTTGTTTGTTTGCCTTAATGATCTTTTGCTTATAGATTATGACTTCCAATCTTATGTCTTTATAGGTTTTGTTTGTTTGTGGTTTTGGTGCTTTCTTGCTATTTTTCATGCTGGTTTACTTGCTTTTTTGTTTCTTTTTCAGAGAGAAAGAAGGAATGGAGATGGGTAGGTAGGTTGGGAGGGTCTAGGAGGATTTGGGAAAAGGGAAACAGGGATCAGAATACATTGTATCAAAAATTTATTTTCAATAAAAAAGAATTCACAAATGAAGCTCCCTAATATTTTTTGTTGTTTCTCAAACTTCTAGACTCCCATTAAAAACCGTACTTTGTAAGACTAAAGCTTAAAAAAAACAATCATGGGTTTCTAGCCATGTGGCCAAGTAAATCTTACTTTGGCGAGTGTAACTCCTGGACATTGACCTGCTCCCACTCTCCCTGCCCCATCAAATGGTCTCCACACCTGCCCACGTGGCCTCAAGCAGAGACCTTGTCCCAGTTATCCCATCTGCTGCCGCAGTTATCACTTCCACACTAAGGTTACTCTCTGAGATCATGTGAGGAGATCCAACAGGCTGAATTTTAAAAGAGGAATATTTTATGGTGTGGTTAAGTTTTAAAAACCTCTACAATTAACAAGCCTAAAACATTGTCGCTTATATTTACCCCTCTGATGTCCTATGTTTGCCACTTTCATTTGATAGTGGTCTGCTAGTATTTGTTTCTAAAGATTACTCACCTCTGGATAAAGATGGAAGCGTTTCACTGTATTGATTACCAGGGGATATTCAGTTAGCCTGTCATTCATGATCATCCATAGTCCTTCCAAAAATGAAGGGGCTTCGATGATGGTCTTGAAGTACGAATAATACAGTCCCTTTTCAGAAAGATACACACTGTTAATGTCAATAAAATCTTAAATTATTTTTACTCTTTTTTTAAAACATCTTTCTTCTGTTAAAACAAACAAAAAAAGGTCATCAAGAAGACTTTCTAATGACTCTTCACTAACATTCTCAGACTAAAAAGTGTGTGTCTTCAGGCTCCCCTTTGCTATTCTTTCCAGTTTTCTGAAGGTCTGACATATTCAGACTAAATGGATGGTCTTATGTAGCACTGACAGTGCTTTAAATCGTGTATTAAGTCATGCATTTTTAGCTTGACCAAATCTAATTTTTCTTCCACGTGCTTAGAGGTTGGCATATAATAAATTCTACCAGAAATGGGGTTGTCTTCAAGTGGCAGTAGAGGCATGCGTTAGGAAAGGAATGTCTGCTCTATTAACATGTAACAAACAGGCACATCAGCATCCAGCAACTGGTCCAGCCTACTTCATAACTGTACCTGGTGTCTGAACTGAGTTCCGATGCTCACGAATGCTGTGTTGTAAAGAGATCACCCTGGCATGGTAATTCCAGCACAGGGAACAATAGACTCCTTAGACCACTAGGTGCCTTTCAACTTAAAACTCAAGGGTTATAGGGACTATATTCTATGTTATTTTATTTTCATCATAGATTTGCCGCTTTCAATTTTTTTAAGTGGCGTGATTTTCTAAAAGCAAAGCAAATGTTCTATTCTTCAAAAAAAATCAAAATAATCTTTCTTTCTTTGATTTATTTATTTTTTAAAGTTTTTTAAATTGCTTTCGAGATAGCATCTTACTACATAGCTCTGACTATGCTGGAACTCACTATGTAGACCAGGCTCGCCTCAAACTCAAAGATCCACCTGCTTCTGCCTCCCAAATGCTGAGACTAAAGGCATGTACCACCACCACACCCTTTTCTTTGATTTATCTATTCTTCTCTTGTACAGTACATCCCAGACACATCCTCCCCTCCCCCCACTTCTCTCAGCCCCCTCTCCTACTCCCCAGATCCAATGCTCTGGTTCCCTTGAGAAAAAAAGCAGGCCTTGCAGAGATATCAAACAAAGATCGTGTAACAAGTTCCGAGACTAGAAATTCTACACTGCTTCCCGCTTCCTGAGACTGCTTTAGTGTTGGTATGTTGGGGCTTCTGAGTTCAGGCTTCTTTCCAATGAGCTTTAGTTTTAGTTTTCCCATGAGCTTTAGTTTTTCTTTCAGCTCACAAAGACAACACAGCAATACGACAACTAAAAGATACCTAACATACAAATGTCTATATTTAGGGAAACAATATAAAAATGATTTTTGTTGATAATAAGCTACTGTTATGCCAGATGCTACAATGTGTGCTTCCAGTAACTTCTCTTGTCATTCTCACCACAGCCCTGTAAGTCTGACTTGATTTCTGTGTAGCGGAGAGTCAGAGACAACTGGCCAGAAATCAAGCACACAACTGCTGTTTGCATCCAGTGCCTGTCACCAAAGCCCATATTGCCACAGCTATGCTTTTTATTTTATAGTAGCTTATGTGCCATCCTTGGAAATAAGACCTTTGAAGTATTCAAGGGCTATGCAAGCACTGATAATATATTCAACCTCTGAACTTAAATACTTCAAGAGGATTATTGGGGGAAAATGAATAAACAGTGGCCAAAGTTTATAGTGTACTAACAAACATACACAGGAAGGGCATAAAAGCAATGAAATTCACCCAAAATTCATTTCTGTTCCTGTTAAATTTCTACCGTACTGTTTCACTATTCTTAAAGTACAAATTAATTAGAAGAAAGAACTTAACCATTTCCGTGCGAAACGTCATCTCCCGTTCTAAAGATGAGAGGTGAGAAAAATGACGGTCATTTTCAAAAAGTGTTACTAAGTGTATCCTAAGGGGAAAATAAAGATATCATAAGAATAGTCTTCAAGACCAACACTAAAACAGTTTCAGAATTCAGAAAGCCATAAAAATGAAAACAAGTTTTATAATAAATGTTGACATGATTTTACAATTTACTTATGAACTTGTATGTTTTTAGCATTTATTGTTCAGCATAGCATACCCTCCAAATTGTTTAACTTCATTTTTACATGTAGTTGCATATCTGAAATTCCTGTGGTACCCTCTGTTTCATCTTCCTTAAGAACACAAGAAGGGCTGTGTGTTTTGTCGTGTTGCAGGAGTGGTTCCGGTAAGCCAGGTTTGGGAAGTACTTTTGAAACTATTAAAAAGCATTTCAAAGACAAATGGGATGGACATGGGAGGTAGGAGAAAACAAGAAACAGGACAGGAGCCTACTACAGAGGGCCTCTACCTAGCAGCGTATCAAAGCAGATGCTGAGACTCATAACCAAGCCTTCGGTAGAGTGCAGGGAATCATATGAAAGAAGGGGGAGTTAGTATGACCGGGAGAGGACAGGAGCTCCACAAGGACGAAATATGTCAGGGCACGGGGGTCCTCTATGAGACTGTTTCTCCAACCAAGGACCATGTATGGATATAACCTAGAACCCCTGCTCGGATGTAGCCCATGGTAACTCAGTATCCAAGTGGGTTTTCCTAGTAAGGGGAACAGGAACTATTTCTGACATGAACTCAAGGACTGGCTGCTTTACCTTACCCCCCAATCCAAGGGAGGAACAGCCTTGCTTGGCCACAGAGGAGGACATGGCAGCCAATCCTGAAGACACCTGATAAGCTAGAGCCAGATGGAAGGGGAGGAGGACCTCCCCTAGCAGTGGACTTGGAAAGGGACAGGGAGGAGGTGAGGAAGGGAGGGTAGGATTGGATGGGAATGAGGGAGGGGGCTACGGCTGGGATACAAAGTAAATAACCTGTGATTAATATTAAAAAAATAGAAATAAAAAAGCATTTCAAATATAATTTAAATAAAATCACTTTTGAATAAGGTAATTTTAAATGAAGATAAGTCCGTATTTTAGAAAATGACTTTTTAAGTTTCGCACAGGACTGTACTTGAAGGTATATTAGCAGTGAAATGCAGCAGCTGTTGCTGGTAACAAATGGGCACACATGGTAAAATTAATCATGGTCAGGAAATGTGCTACCCTCACTTTATAAACACTTTCCAACAACGTTAAAACCACAAGTCCATATGTCAACATCCTTTCTCTCCTGGATTTACATGCAGGTCCTTTGCCAGAGAACCAACAGTGTGAAGAAATGGCTCCTCCTGGTCCAGCCTCAGTGTCCATGTCAAAATTGCCACACAGATGAGATGGCGGAGCAACACCACCCAGGAAACAAGGTGGACCCTGAACTTCCTACAGGTATAGAGCCTGAGCCCAGGTCGCAATGCAGGTATTCCAGATGAAAGTATGACTTACACATGATTTTTAAAATCAGTTTCTTACAGAATAGAGTGCCAGCACCAGGCTCGAAGCATTTCTGCTGGACCACTGCAGAAATGCGTTTGCTTATCTTGGGGCAGGGTCTCCCTCGGCAGCCCTGGCTAGCCTCAAACTCACAATCCTTCCACCTCGGCCTCCGTGTGCTGGAATGACAGAGTGCAGCACTATTTCCAGTTCAGAGAAAAGGTAAATGTTGTCTTCTTCTCTGTGTTTTAGGGTGTGGGAGTTTCTAAGCTCTTACCTCTAAACTCAGCTCAACAATAACGTGTGGATAATGAAGGCTTTAGGTGGGAGAAACTGAGAACCCTGTGGGAAGGGGAGCTACTTAAAGAAACACAGTAGCGTGTCCTTTGTGGGACTGGGGAGATGGGTTGGCAGTTATGGTGACCCAACATCCACGTGGCAGCTCACCACTGCTTCAAACTCTAGCTCCAGGGGACTCTGATGCCCTCAGATGACCTCCATGAGCGTACACGTGACGCACAAACATACATGCAGACAGAACGCCTATACACGTAAAATATCTTTTAACCTTAAAATAATAAAAATAGTTTAATTCGTACATTGCTATCCCCCAGGGGCATCTGCACTGCGGCTGTGCACGAGTACTTTTTACAAAAGCCATGCATAGGCGCAAGGTGGCACAGCTGGCGCTGTTTTGACAACACAGCCGGGGGGTGTGGTTTCCCTACTTACAAGCAGCAGTGGCAAAAGTTAACCCACATATTTCTAAGTAATTCAAGCTGAGACAAAATATCTTACCAGTGCAAAATCCCCACAAAGGCAGCTGGAAAAAAGAAAAGAAAAAAAAGAAATAATTAAAAACGGCTTTGTGATTAAATGCCTTTAAAATAAGCGCTTCAAATGCACCGCAAGCCTAGGGTAAGAGCTCACTGAGCAGTATGGCCAACTGCTTCTGTCTACGTGGGCCAGGAAAACAGCACAGAAGGATGTGGAGCAAACTGAACCATGCACCCCTGCAGGAAGGAAGCACCCGGAAGCCTTCCATATCTCTCTTAGAGCATTTGGGAGAGTGAAGAACCGGGTGGCTTGACCCACTTCCTGTAATTTTTCAGTATGATTCTCTGTTGTTTCTTCTTCTCTCTTACCTTTATATAAAATGTTTTAAAGCATATGCAGTATGCCCAGGTAAGATTCTTTCAGAAAGGACTCTCTTACACACGAAAGCCAGCCTAGAACACTGTCCCTTGCACTCATCAGAATACAGTCAAGTGCAGGAAAGCACTTGTTCAGCCACGTACTTGCATCCTGAGCTGTGTTATTCAGGCCCTGAAGAATTGCCAGGTCCTGATGAACACCTGGATCTAGGCACCTACAAGGGCCAGGATGAGTCCCACACATGAGGCTCACCGCAAATGAGGAACAGGTCCAATTCCGCGCTGCTCTGGGTATGCAGCTTCCTGTAGAACTATAACCATAGTGACCAGGAAGTTGTTTGTTCTCAAGGACATCATGCAGCTGAGAACAAGGATGGCAATGGTGGCTGGGGGCAGATCAAGTTAAATGCTACAGAGTCCTGCTTCTTAAAGAGACCCATTGGCTCTCTCTGAATGAATGCTCTTTCATCAAAAAAGCTTTCACTAATTTCCAAAGTTTTGAAAAAGTTGACTTTGATAATTTCCCAACTCAATCAACTACTGCAGAAGCCCCACAGAGACATTGTGGTAGCATTTCCATGGCTGTCCTGCAAATGCTTGGCAAGATACCTCAATAAGCCACCAACATTAACTTCCTAAAAATAATTTTAAAACTACTCACCTTGGCTAACAGAATAAATGCAAAGTAATTCAATGAAGCAACATAAAATTGTCATGTTGAAAACCCCAACCGTATTCCTCTTTGCCTATATAACAAGGCCATGCTGGACTAATCTTAAATTCTTCTCATATTTGCTTATGTTATATCAGAATGGCCAAACTGTAATCCATGGCCTGCTTTTGTATCATCTTCAAACTAAAAATGTTCGTTATATTTTCAAAAGGTTATAAAAACAATGATTCAGTTGAGACTATACAGTCCCTCACAGCACAAAAATGCAAATGTTCTCTGCACCACTTTGAAAAAACTTTATAACCTTCAACTGAAAAAAAAAAAAAACATGTCCTGTGATAGTTTGCTTAACAATGACAGAGACTCTTCTAATCAACTGCATTTATTTCTTCTTTCCCAGTCTCCCGTTAATGATATATACTGAAAATATTTAAAATTACATTTTTAAAATAAAAAGATGAAGGAGAATGCTTCAGGGGGTAAGAAAACTTGTTCTGCAAGCATGAGGACCTAAGTTCAAATCCCCAGGACCCGTGTGATAAAGCGAGGCATGGCTACATATTATGTAAACCACGGTGATGACAAGCAGATTCTGAGAGGTCACTGGCCAGCCAACCTAGACTGAATGTTGAGCTTACATTTCAACAGGAGAACTTATCTCAAGCAAGCATGGTAGAGAGTGACTGAACAACACAGCCCAACATCCTGCCCTGGGTTTTGTATGTGTGGGCAGTAGGGTGCACACACACCTCCAACACACACACACATACACACACACACACACACACACACACAAATATAAAAGGTCAAATATGGGATCGATCCACCTATCTTTCCAAATAGGGTCCACAAAAATTGTTCCTATCCCTCATCCTCCTCCTGCAACACATCCCACAAAAGATATGTATTTCTATATGTCTCAGTGTTTCTTTCCCACTTGTCTATTAAAATTAATCTTAAAAGTTTTCCACAAATATCTTTAGTCTTCCCTTTTCCCTTCTGTTCATTGGTGTTCGCCTTGGCTATCGCCTTATGATCTAATGCTTCAATTTTCACCTAAATGTGGACAATGCCCAAATCGTTGGCTTCATTACCTTCCTGCCCCCTCTGCATCCTCTTCAATCTCATCAGCTACCTTCTCTATCAGCCTCTTCTCTCCATCCCTACTGCTGCTGCTATCATTTAGACCATTGTGGCCTGGTCCTAGTAAGAATTTTCCGACTATTTCTCAGTCCATTTCCAGTCCACAGCATACACTGCAACCTACATAATCTCAAAAGCACATTCTGATCAAGCAGCTTTCCAAGGTTAAAAAAAAAAGCCACTCATTAACAACATCACGCAGTGACCAAACGCCATGGACTGTTCTCTTTAACATGAACAATCCATGTTT
This sequence comes from Meriones unguiculatus, assembly GCF_030254825.1. Lineage (NCBI taxonomy): Eukaryota > Metazoa > Chordata > Mammalia > Rodentia > Muridae > Meriones > Meriones unguiculatus. Next base: position 162,805,902 of record NC_083349.1, read on the forward strand.
TAAATATATATTTATATACCATTATTTATATGTAAAGTCAACAGTTTGTTATAATATTTCATGAAGTTTCAAAGAAGAAGCCTTTCCAGGGAACAGCACACCAACTGGTTATTTAGTATCAAATGGTCATCTCTGAAACCATACATACAAGTAACATTATAGGAACTGAGATGGCTGTATTTATATACTCAGGAGTGTGTGTGTGTGTGTGTGTGTGTGTGTGTGCATTTAACAACATCTAAAGAGAAAGAGATCATGAATTGGAGGAGAGCAAGGGGGAAGCATGAGAGGGTTAGTGGAAATAAAAGGGAGGGGAGAAATGATGTAATTCTATTAAATAAAAAAATAAAAATGTAAAAGTACTTTAAAGAAAGAAAAGAATCTGTGCCTTCACACAGAAAGAATTCAAATGATCACAACCAAAACTGAGTTGGACTCTGTGAGGCTGCTCCCAAGAGCCTCCTCCTTTCATCTCAATTTTGTTTTCATACCATGCTGTCTTACTGTTAGGACTTGGATCCTGACATTCTGTCAGCATCTCTCTCTCTCTCTCTCTCTCTCTCTCTCTCTCTCTCTCTCTCTCTCACACACACACACACACACACACATTCTCAGCCCCACACATCCGAATATTAGCTCTTTGCTGGAACTTGGGTTCCGTCATTTTCTGAAAGTCCTCTCTGATATAGCATCCTTCTATTAACTGTCTCCCGAACTCTCGTACAGTCATGAAAGCCAGCCATCATTTCACTAGCCATTCAGAGGTTAACTCCCATGTGCCCCAGGTCAGTACACTGGAGCTTGGACTTGGGAAAGCACCCCTTGTTGACTGTGGATGGGACATGGACCTGCTGGGGCATCAACGCCGGACGCCGGACGGAAATCCAAATATGAATTTCAATTGCTCCTTAATTACTGTTATTAACACTTCAGTGGAGCAACTCATCTTACTTTTACAGCAGCAGCCAAGTAGCCTATGGTGGGGTGTTTGCTTCTCAGTTTATATCAGCAGCTGGTCTGCCCGTGCTCTCCGCTCAAACAGCACACAGCAGCAACATTGAAGTTGCCTCATAAGCCACAGAAAATAAGCGGTATAAACGGGGGAAGTGCTTACACGGAAACATCCTGGGCATTAAAGCTCAGCAGGACGCAAGCAGGAGCGCAACAGCAGGGGTCATACACTGTCTACGCCCCTGCTTCCTCCATGGTCAGTGAGCTCAGCTAAGAAACTTTTTTATTTAAAATACAAAGAAACACAACTTTGTCCGGAAGACATTTCTACACACTTGTGTTAACTGGCTGCTCTGATTCGGATAACTTTTTGTTGACATGCAGAGGACCACTAAAGTCGGGGGACGGGGGGGGGGGATATCCCATAAAGGTAGTTTAAAACAGGAACCAGATGGCTCAGAGTTCCTGGCACGCGATTCTCGGGTCTCTGCACCAACTCTTGCCGAAGCACTGAAGGACCAGATTTCCAACACCCAAGCAAACCCTAGGTCTGTAGGCTGAGACATGCTGCCTGGCCCGGGCTGGAGTACTCCGAGTAGGCTCTGCTCACCTAAGCCAAAGAGGGTCTTGTGGGAGAAGCGGTGAATCTGCAGCGCCTGCACCTTTTCGCGGAAGTGGTCCAGGAGAGTGTGGAGGAATTGGAAGCGGCCTAAAAGGAGGAGCTTGGTGGCCTCTTCCAGATGAAAGTAATTTTGCGCGTTCATATTTCGGATCCTCCGCGGCGGGTTGTTACGGGCGCCCCCGGGCTGGCTCCTCCTGTTGCTAAGGAAGAAAGGCGGCAACAGCGACCTCTTGGGCCTCTCCTGCGGCGCAGCGCGCTCCGGCGGGGGCTCCGCCGTCCCTGCGCCCTGCCTCCGCCTCGTCTGCACCGAGCGGGAGGACTGCGGCGGGTTGGGGCTCGCTTCCCTGAGCTTACTCCTCGTCGGTCCCACCATCTTCTCATAGTCCGCGTTCAGGTGGATGGACGGATGGAGCTGGCTCACCGCAGGGCGAGGTCCGGGGGCCGGACTCACCTAGCAGCCTCAACGACCAGCCCCCGCCGCCGTTGCCGGCAGCCTCGTCGTCATGGCGACCGTGAGGCCAGGATGGTCCGGGCAGCCTTGCGCTATTCGCGTGCAATCCCCGCGCGCGCGAGCAGGGCTTGCGAGCTCTGTAGCCTGCCCCAGGGCCTGGGCGTTGGGCTTCACCAGGTTTTCTGCTGCTAGGGCAGAGCTCAGTAGCTCATTCTTTAATGCTCTCTGTTCCAACAAAGTTGCTGCTCAGCTCCTGACCGGGAGAAGGGTGGGTCTCCACGCGTTCAACACCTCCCTAAACTAGAAGCCGCCCTGAACCAAAGAAAGGCAGTCCTGGCCTCAGAGTCCCCATGGAGGACTACAGAGACCACGGTGCCGGGTCTCATGGCAGTCTGTTTGGCGGTACACTTACCTCCATACACTTTAGGACTTCACTGAGTCAATGAAGTACGTTCGGTAATACCGTCAGTAATATTTCCCAACCTACCTTTTCGACTCTAATTCCCATTTTTCTGGACACAGCTCTTCCCGTGGTTGCAAGTGAGGTCCACACCTGGAGAACCCGTAGCTCTTCTCTCTCTCTCTCTTTCTCTCTCTCTCTCTCTCTCTCTCTCTCTCTCTCTCTCTCTCTCTCTCTCTCTCTCTCTCTCTCCATCCTATGTTTTTTTCCAGCCCATTTGAATTCTGTCTTCTAACCCTTTCTCTAGTCCACATTAATTATGCCGCCATTTAAGATCTAGAGTGCTCATTGGTGGTTTTATTCATCTGTTCACTAATCTAAATCCAACACATTCGAAACAATTCAGTGCTGTTGCTATTAATTTGTTGTTTTATAAATTTTTTTCTCACGAGGCATTTCAGCATTCCTGGCACTGTTTGTTGCTTAAGATGGTTTATTACTCCGTGCACAGAAAATAGAAAAACAGGAATATAATTCTTTGCTTACAATTTAACAAGTTGTAGATTTTGTCTGCCCAACTTCTAGTCTAAAAATGCAAGGTATTGGTGTTTGGCAAACACACACACACAATATATATATATTTGTATATTTGAGACAACATCTTTACTGTGTAGCCTAGATTGGTCTTAAATTTCCTTTTTCAGCCTCCCTAATCCTGGGATTAAAAGTTTTGTCACCGTATTTAGCTAGCAAAAATCTATTCTTAAAAGAATACACAAAGTCAGTAAGATCTTATTTTTAGTCTGAGATTTTAGTGTGTCGCAGCAGTAAAGGCAGTGTGGGGATTACCTCTTCCATTTTGTTAACTTTCCCCTGTGGTGTCTTTTCAATTCCCTGCAGAATGTTCTTACCTATGGCCCATCTCTTGAAAATGGAATTTAGCTCCTTTCACTCTTTAAAATTAATTTCATATGGATATTCATTGTGCTATTATTTATTGTCAATGAAAAATTACAGATAGCTTCAACATCAAGCACTGAGTTATAGGACTGCCCATGTCATGCAGTATCGAGGCCATTAATTCATTTTTTGAGTGAATATTAGTATTACCAAGAAATAGGATGATATTTTCTATTTTGCTAAAAGAAAAATAGGCCTGATGTGAATCCAGTTCGATATTCAGTTATTATCTTGTGCTTTAATGTCAACTTGTCACCTGAGTAGTGAGCCTTGCAGAAGGAACTGTCCTGAAATTAGTCTAAAACTCTTCAATTTAGCCTAGGCAAATGTTTAGAACAAGGGAGAAGACTTAGCAACCAAGGTGCTAATGCTGTTCGTCTCTGAAACCTCTTGAACTAAGCCTCCACAGTCCTCACTGTTCACAGCACCACTGTCTTCCAAGCTCCTCCTGGGACAGCCTGCTAAACCCAACTCCCAGAATTCAACTGCTTTTTAGTCCAAAGTCCCAAATACTCCACCTATCTCCAAACACCAGCATGCTCTGCCTGTCAGAGCAACACAGCACTTCTGGGTACCAACGTCTATCTTACTTACTTTTCTACTGTCTTAACAAAACACTATGAGGAAGGCAACTTATAAAAGTGCATTTAATTTGGGGTTCATGGTTCAAGAGAGTATGGGTCACAGAGTGGAGTCTTGACCATTGTGGTGGGGAGAGCACGGCAGCAGCCATCCACTGGGACTGTAGCTCAGCACTCACACATTGAGAAAATAACCACACGGCAGAGATAAAGTCAACTGACATGGCTTAGGCTTTTGAAATCTCAAAGCCCAGACCCCACACCTCCTCCAACAAGGCCACACCTCCTCCAACAACCCACACTTCCTAAGCCTTCCCAAACAATGCTACCAACTGGGAAACAAACAATCAAACATATGAGCCTATGGGGTGTTATCATTCAAACACCACACCCATGTTTTGGAAGATAATCTCTTACATAAATGTGCCTTATCTAGTTATATATCTAAAACTTGTCTGTGCCCCTCCTTATTTGGTTAAATCAATTTTTAGTGTTTTGTAAAATTATACTCATATTTCTGCCTTCTCTTTCCCCCCTCCAAACCCTCCCAATACCCCATCTTTGCTCTCTTTGAAATGCATGGCCTCACTGTGTGGAGACCTCACTGTGTTGCAAATATGGCTTAGAAATTTAAGAGCATCTGCTGTTCTTGCAGAGGACCTGGGTCCAATTCCCAGGAACCACATGATGGCTGGCATCCATCTCTAACTCCAGTCTCAAGAGACAGGACACAAAAATAAGCAATTAAAATAAAAGAAAATCATGACCTCTCCATTAATTTGTGTTACTTACATATACATATATGTGCTTATGTATATATTCTTAACTATATAGGTACAACCTGCCCAGTCTATGTAATGTTACTTGTATGTAGGTTTTCAGGGTTGACAGTTTGGCACTGTTGTGCTCTTTGCTGTGGAAGGCTGTTTTTCCTGCTTTCTGCATTCCTTAGTTGGCTGCAGTTCTTTGTGTAGGACTGAGACCTGTCCAGTTTGCCATGTCTATTGTCATTGTTCTTGTTCAGCTCATGTTGAGGCAGTTATATTGGTGATAGTTCATGGGTGTAGCTTCTCATGGCAAATTTTCTGTTCCTCTGGCTCTTACAATCTTCCTGCTCCCTCTTCCCCAGTGATTCCTGATCCGTAGGTCAGGGAGGTGTTTTTTAGATGTACCCTTTGGGACTAAGCTCCACATGTCTGCATTTTGATCACTTGTGGTTTTCTGTAATGGTCTCCGTTGCAAAGACAAGTTTCCCTGGTGAGGGTGAGGAGTACACTTCTCTGTGGGTTAAAGGGCAAGTATTTAGAATGCCGTTAGGAGTTTTGCTGATTTAGTAAAGTGGTGGTTGTGAGCTCCTCCAGCATCCCTGATTTCACTAGTCCCGGGTAGTCGGCTAGGTTTCCAGGACCGAAGGTCTTAAATCTGATCAAAGACAAGGTGGTTACCATTAAGGCGTGTGTGCTACTACTGTAAAGCTATCCTGCCATGCTGCTCATTGTTGTGGTTCATAGGCACCATAGCTGGGTAGGACTGTAAGCATTTCTCTCCTTTGGAAGCTTGCGTGGCACCTTATGTACCATGAAGTCTAGTCTTCAGGAGGCATTCAGGTCATTTCCAGGTCTGGGGCCTCTGCAATGCATGGTGCCTTCAGGAATAGAGACTTATACCTTCCATCTCTGGGAGACGACCAAGGGCAATAACAATAATAACCTATTGCTTTTGGGACTGTCTTCGACATCCCTGCCCACAACTCAGAAGAGGGTTTGCTCATGCCTGGTGTTTGGATTCTTGTTAGATGGCTGTTGGCTGTTGGAGAAAGCATTGTCAGCCCAGATGATTTTTTTTTCAATTTAAGTATATATGCTTATTTTTATGCCAACTTAATTATAGGCATTTTAGGTATATAGTTATAGTATGATTCCTGATGACATTTTTGGATAGCTTGTTCTTGTTTTACCCTCCTCTCTCCTATATTTATTTCCTCTCTCTCTAATCAAAGCTCTCTTTATTTTCCAATTTCTCCCATCAGACCACTTGTACTCTGGTATTTCCCTTTCTATTTCTCCACTAACCAAAACCCACTTTTACTTTCTTGTTTCTTTGCAATTGCTCCGGGATATATACTCACATCTGGGCTTTGGGAGCCTCAGATCTTTCTACTTCTATCTGTGTATGTGAAAATTTCAATACATCATTTTTCTTTTATGTGTGAATAATATTTCTTAGTGTATATGTACCACATTTTCACAGCCTAGGCTTCAGTTGAAGGACATTTAGGTTGTTTCCATTTCCTAGGTATTCTGAATAAAGTGCTCAGTAAGGTTTGTGCTTTTTATGAAAAATGCAACTAAGCTATGTAACCAGCAGATGGCAATAATGGCCTATAAATTAATATTTTAAAGTTTTTATTTTTTTTATTTTTTTTCTCAATCAAGCTCTTGCTGTAGTCCTTGTCTAAACAACATTTCCAGATCAGCTTAGACCTGTAGGGGACACTCCTGTCTCTGCCTTTCAGGTCCTAGGATTAGAAGTGCATGCTATCCTTCACTTTAATGCGAAACAAAAATTGCAGCCTTGTGATAGATCAACACACCACACATGCTGTTTAGGAAAACTTCAAATATAATCCCTAACAAAAACACTTTCACTACATACAGCAAACTAATAAAGGTGTTTTTGTGCCCAGTGTTTAGTTTCCCAAATAAGAGTTACTTCATTTTGTTTCATTGGGAGCACTCCTTTTTCTGCTAATTTCAATGTATTTTTTTTATCTCTAAAACTAAAAACTGAAATCTGTCTTTGAAGTCATGTATTTGCTAGAACACCTCTGTGTGTCTCTGAGAAATTACTGCATGTCTTTCTAGATGCTTCTCAGAACATAAGAGAACTTGAGGCTCATTTTGGCTCTCAGTTTGAGATGTTGTGCAGAGAAGGCCTGATGACAAGTGTCTCTGTGGGTCCCAGAGCAAATGCTGGGTGCTTGCTCACATCAGTAGCAACAAACAGAAAAAGTGCATATGGACCTCCACTCTTGACCTGGTGCTGCTTTCCTCCTCCAGTTAATCCTTTCTGGAAATGCCCTCACAGACACAAGTGGCAGTGTGCCTCAGTGGCGCTCTTGATGGTCAAGTTGGCAATCCACATTGACCATTACAGGATAAGACCTCAGGACCCTTGTTTGAGACAGCAGCATTCATGTCCCAGATAGATATTTCCTCATCCCCCAAGACAAATGCATAACTTTAAAGAGCTTAAACCACTGAACCATCTTCCCAACCCCAAATTTTATACTGTGTTTGTTTGTTTGTTTGTTCATTTGAGATAGGGTTTCTCTGTATAGCCTTGGCTGTCCTGGACTCGCTGTCCTGCTTTGTAAACCAGGCTGGCCTTGAATTCACAGAGGTCTGCCTGTCTTTGTCTCCCTGAGTGCTGGGATCACAGGTATGTACCACCATGCCTGATTCAGACTTTATACTCTTAGTGAAGTCTGTGTGTCTGGTTCAGACACACCAAGACAAATGTTACTTCATCAATCCCTTCTGCACATTGCTATTTCTTTTTTCACTTCTCTGGTATGCTTTGACAGCCTGGTGGAGCTTATCCAAATGCCCACCTCATGCTGTTAGCAGTCACCAAAATTGTGTCATATAACTTTGTGTAAAAAGTTGCCCAGACTCAGATACTTTGCTGTAATAACAGAAAATGAACCAAGAGAGAAGACCATTTAAAAATTCTAATAAAGTTGTAATGTTTGTTTAGAGGGTTATAGGGTATCCTGGTTTTGAATACAGATGGGATTGGCATCGCCATATCAGAGTCATTAATTCCTCTAAGACTCTTCTTCCTTGCCTCAAGCAGTAATGATGTATCTACCTCACAGTTACTGCAAAAGTTAATGCTGCACATAAAGCCATAGATACTGTAAAGATCTTGCAAAGTGTAGCAATAATTGTTACTATTCCAAGGCATGTAATAACTTTCTTCTGGGAAGCCCAAGAGCTAGCTATGACTTTTCTTACGGAGGAAAGAGGATATGAAAATGAAGCAATATAAATCCATAAACTAGGTTTCAAAGCTTTGAAACATTGGAAATATATTCTATTTAAAAAAAAAGAGGTAGGAAGAATATTCTAGGGAGTTCCCCCCTTAATTCCAAGTACATAAGACTTTCCTGAAGCTCAAAAGTATTGAAACTGAACAAATTAAACGCACAGAATTAAGCTGAAGGTGTATTACTTGGGGGTGGCATGCACTTTTTATGTGAATGTGTGAGTGTATGTCTGTAGTACGGACTTTCATGACAGATAATTTTAGCATGCGTACATGTTTCAAGTATGTAATACAATAATGTTAGTGAAGTCACGGCTGTATGTCCAGCACCATTCTCTCAGTCCACATTTCACTATGACTGACATAAACCCCACACTCATTAACAATTCTTTCCATTTCTCTCTCCTCCCTGCTTTCTTTCTCTTCAGACACTCTTGTGCTGGACATTTTGTATAAAAGGGATTATGCAATGTGTAGTCATTTCTGGCTGGCTTGTTTTACTAAGAATCGTGTTTTCAAAGTCTCTCCATGTTGTAACGTTGTTTGTTTGTTTTTTTTTATTCCATTGCACGGGTGCCATATCATTTTATTTATCTACTCTAAATGAAACCATTTTGCCTGTTATGACTTATGCTCCCAGGACTGGGAATGCTGGGTCTTCTGATAACTTCATGTCTAGCCTTTACATGAACAGATAGTTTACAAAAAGTGTTCACACCATTTTCCATGCACACAATCAATATACAAGGGGGGGGGGGGTGTTTTCTAGCAACTCTGCTAAGGCCTGTTATTATCCATCCTCGTGAGTGCAGCTATCCTAGTGATATGTAGTGAGTTTGTGCTGTTGTCCTGCTAAAAGATTTTGGTTTTTAGACAAGTTTCAAGTTCACAGGAAAAATTTGCAGGAGCAGAGGTCCCATAGCTCCTTTCTGCCAACCTCCCACATAGATATCCCTGTGATTAATGTCTTGGATTAGAGTTGTTCTTGTGTCCTAACTGATGAGTCAATATGGATGCAGTCTTGGTAACTAGTCTCTAGCTAGCAGTGTAGTTCACTCTGAGGAGTTGTCCAGCACCATACATTTTGACAAATGCAGAATTTCTCAGACTCACCATTAGACCATCTTAGCAGAATTATTTGGATTTGTTTATTCCTCTTCTCCCCCAAAATGGAAGGCATTTATGTGCCTCCAATATGGGTAATAAGCTTTATCCAGGATGTCTTGTGGTTACATGGTTAGAACCAGGCAGGATGTAGCACTTTCTCTATATCCTTTTCACTTAGCAAAAAAACATTTCCGATTCCAGTGTATCTTCTCACAGCTTGACAGTTCCTCTCCTCTAATTCTTCTCCCTTCATTTTCCTTCTCTTCCTCTTCTTCCTCTCTTCCTTTTTCTCTTCCTCTCTGTCTTAGTACCTCCTTTCTTGTTGCATTGCCAAGGATCCACGCACAATCTTGTATAAAATGGGCCAGTGCCCCACAGCTAATCTACACCCCAGCCTGGCACATTGCTTTTATCACTGAGTAATAGCCTGTTGTGTGGATGACGGATGTGCTATGATCTTCTCATCTATTTACCTGTCCAGGGACATCTTGGTTGTTTCCAAGTTTTGAAAAAATCAATTATGAAAAAACTGCTATAAATTCAAGTGAAAACTACTGTATGACATAAGAGCAGATCATTTGGGATAGTAGCTTTAAAAAAAAGCATAATGATCATATGATAACAACTATTATTATGTCTGGACCAGTTTTATTGTTATTTTCCCCAGAAACTGAGAGTCCTTTCTCTGTGTCTGTGTTGCATGAGCATTACTAGCAATTGGCATTGTGACTGATGTCCGGTGATACTTAAGGTATTTTTAATGTATGATTCACCAGTCACATGCAATGTTGCATAACTTTGCATGTTTGTTTTCCATTCCAATATCTTCTTAGAAAATGTATGTGTATTTATTCAGATGTTTGCCCTTATTTTATTAGGCCACTTGCCTATTTCTGTTGCATTTTAAAACGTCTTTTGTATTATGTATCGTTTGTACTTATTACATTTATACTTTGAAATTTTTAGCCCCCTGTATGGGCCCATCATTTTCATTCTTTTGATATTGTTTTTCATCTTTAGAAAGGTTTTAATTTTTGCTTGTACATGTGTCTGATATGCATGTGTGTGTTCAGATGTATGTGAGTACATGTATGCATGCAGAAGCGTGTGCAAGATGGAAGACCCTGTGGTACACACACATCTGGAACCAGAGGATGATGTAAGGTCTCTTTTTTCATTGTTCTCCATCTCCTACATTGAGGTAGGGTCTCTCACTTGAACTCAGAGCTCTCTGGTTTGGTTAGTTTTGCTGTCAGCTTATTCACTGTCTCCTGATGGTTGGATAACAGGTGACCTCATGCCTACACAGCATTTTCAGTGGAGCAGGAGATGCAAACCCCAGTCCTCAAACTTCCTGCAGCAAGTGCTTTCCACACTGAGCACCTCCTGAGCCCAAGGAGTTTTCATTTTAGCATATTCCATTGGGATACCTTATTGGGCTAATGAATCACACCCCGTGTTGTATTAAGAAACATTAAAACAAACAAAAGCAAAACTACAAGGTAACATACTAGCAAGACAGTGAACATCACCCCTCATGGATTCTTCTTTAGTTCTTACCTCCAGATGGTGGACTACAAACTGTGAGATGATATAAACCCTTTCCTCCTCAAGTTGCTTTTGCTCATGCTGTTTTACCACCACAATAGAAACCTAATTAAAACACCTGGATTTCTCTCTTATATTATCTTGTAAAAGATTTATAGTGTATTTTATGTTTAGATACAGCACTTTGATTTAATTTTTATAGATATAAGGTGTGTCTAAATTGTTTTGCTTATGGTTATTGCACTGTTCCAGGACAAATGTTGAAGGATTACTCTCCATTGAATGTTCTTTGCTTCTTGATTAATCATGTAGGAAAGTTACTTATATTTGCGTTGTATAGGTGTGCTGCAAGACCCTCTATCCTGTTGCTTTTATCGAGTCATTTTTTAAACTAATGTCAAACTGACTATTTTACTATAACTTTATAGTGAGTTTTAAAGTGAGGTATGGCTAGTCAATTGACTCACTTCATCCATATTGAGTTGGCTTTATGTTCTTTTCCACTTTCTATATAAATATACTTTAGAATAAATTTGTTTATAGAAACAAAGCACTTGCTGGCATTTTGTGTGGAATTGTGCTGAGTCCAGTGCTCAGAGTTGTGAACTGACATCTTGACAATATAAATTTATTTTCATGAGCATATCTGCCACCCAAATTTAATTTCTAATACCCTCCCCTGCTAAAAGGATCCCAGAATCCTTCTAGAAAAGGCTGGCAAAAAAAAAAGCTATAAGATTAACCTAAAATAGCTCAGTGTTGCAGAAATTGAAGAATGCCTAAAAGTAAATCAGTAAATGATATCAGCAGAGAAAAATATCTTAGCGATCAAATCTGGAAAAATGGAGCATCAAAGTAGTTAACGATAGACATGCTATAAACCAGCCACAAGTTGGTTAAAATACTCTTGTCATGAAGCAGCAAAACAAGCTGAGGAGCTGAATAATGCAACGCATTATTCTGAAGTAAATTGGTACTGAAAGAAAATATGCTCAGGCAATTAACAAAATTATAATATAGGTGATAGATCCTTGTTAGATTTCTTGCAGTTGCCAAAACTGCTATGACTTTCTGTTGTTGTTGTTGTTGTTAAAACATGCTTTTAATTACTTTGGGAAGTGACCCATAGGGTTCAACATACTCTCCCTCAGTTCAGAAGGCAGTGACTGCATTATGCCTACCTGTTCACATGCACCATCGTGTGTGCTATTCAGTGCACATGTGGTAAAGCAAATGGAGCCTAAGGCTAAGAATGGGTGCTTCTGAATAAAAAACGTGCAGTTTCTTTCACATTCAACATTTCTCTTACGCGTGAAATTCTTCCAAATAGATATTTTTATAAAAGCATGAGTTCAGCACACACTAAATGAGCAGATGCTTGCAAGCAGAATGTAAAAATAACACCATGTATTCTGCAGAGCTACCGTGTGGAAGATGGCTAAGAACTTGAATTTGGCTAGTCCTACTTACGTCGGCCCACTGGCTGTATCATCACCACGTATATCGTGGCTTAGATAAGGCAGGAATTTTTAAGCTACATAGACTCAATTTCAGGGTTAATTGGTGTAAGGAATATAAAATCATATGTCCCTGGAGGTTCACTGGGTAGAATAAGTGAGCGAAGGGAGTACCAGAAAGAGAGAAAGGCGGGGCTATGAGGGCACTCTTCCTTAACCAACAACGCCAGAACATTGCATCATAACCCAGAGTCGTACCTGGGTACGGCAGGTTGAACTCTGGTGTCATCTAATCCTCCTCTTTTTATCAGGTGAGAATACAGACACCAAAGGTCACAGTAGGTAGTAACAAAAACTGTAAATGTGTGCATATATATATATAAAGAGAGAGAGAGAGAGACCATACCACTCTTAGCAAAAGAAACTAGTATCCACACAGTCATGTTTCTGTACAATTTGGGATAATATATAATTTTAGCTGTTTACAAATAACATGTTATGCTTCAAATATTACATAGGGTTGATAATACATTTCTGGCAGAAATAAATATATTGCACTTAAACAGAACTTCGTTAGGTGTTGCTTCATAGTATTAGGCTTATAATTTTTCCCCCATAAAACATTTCCCACACCCTTTCCCCACCCCACACACTGCATCACAGTGACTTTTCCACGCAATTCATTAAGCAAATGAAGACACAGCAAACAAGGAGACTGTGACAGAGTCAACTAAACAGGTGTTGCAGAACTGCATACGTTAGCACATGAAGAACCTTTCCATATCTCTGAAATTTCTTTAAAAAGCAACTAAATATGATGTCTTTGTGCCAGAAGTGAAGTAAAATACAACAAATTGTATCTTTTGTCCAGATCCACTACTACAGACACTCACACCTGAGTGTGCACACACACACACATACACACACACTCACTGCAAATTATTTTCCTTACAGGATGCTTTCTTTAAAAGGGTAAGAGGTTGAGATTATATGAGAGGATGAGAGAGGCCGATGAAGAAAACTAGAAAATGCTTATGGAGTATGAACCCATCAAACACTTATAAATTAGCCTTCCTATATTTAAGCTTGCGGAAAAAAAGATAAATGTTTTTGGAGTTGTTTAACTGGTATAGAACAGTAAGCCATGGTGAAAGGGTCTTTACACTTTCTTGAAGCTTTGAGTTTGTAACCATCCCTTTGCTTATTTACAGCAATGTCTTTCATTCTCAAACAATACAAAGTGTATATAAAACCCATCCTTCCCACAGTAACTCTCTACAGGAACAAGCTAAATGTTTTATCTTTTGTCTACTGCTATATTAGAGTGAGTATTGTTTTGTTTGTCAGGAAGATCAATTCCCTGCCCAATTAACAATGGAAGTAGTTTTTCTTCCTCAGTAGAATATTGGATAAAAACATGCGTTTTAAAGCGGTATGTTAGTCTGCTCATCGGTGGCTACACCACCACTGCGTTTACCTGCCTCTCCAAGGAGGTGGGATGCCCTCCCTCCATTTCACTTGTAAATGATTTTTCTTAATATAACTGGCCTCTACATAAGCAATATAGCTTTAAAGGTCCGTCTGAAAGAGAGAAATAAGATAAATATCCTAACATCTCCCTGAAATGCTCACAGGCAGTGTGAGCCACGAGGTTCCACTACTGTGAATATTTCTTGAGTTTGTAAAGGATTCCTTTTCCTTTTATTACTTTGTGGAGGATGCTGTTTTACCTGGAGAAGTGGCTGAGGATGTAAGATCTTAGAATGCCCGAGAAGTCGGTGCAACTCTTACACAAGGTTTCGGCTATCTGATGAATCTCTATGGAGCGGCTTCTCTGTACCTACTCAACTGTGATGGCTGATAGCCCTTCCAGACAAGACCCCGCCAGTGTAAGCTGACAAGGCCAGCAGTGGAGCAGAAAGCCACTGAGACAGACCATGCTACCTAACAATTGTTGCTATGTCAAACCCAACTGGATATATTTCCACAGAACCTACTAAGGATAGGAAGCAGGTGGGATGATTCACTAAATAAGGGCTGGACACAACTCAACTTAGAATAATTGAGGTGTATTTTGAAACCAGAACATATGTTAGAACCCACCGAGTAAAGAGCAACTCCACTAGAGCTCAGGAAGCAAGCCTGGCCGGGCATCTTCAGCAGCTCAGTGTTTGGCCATGCTTGTTAATAATGTAATGTCCATGAAGAGGAAGCCCTGAATTTATTCTAAATGTATTTTCAAGTCTTGGTCATAATTATTCAATTGAATTTATCAGTTAATATATAATTCTTGCCATAAATTTTGGTGGAACAGACCTGGTGATTTTAAATAGTAAACTCCCTAAGGATTAATAAGAAGTGATAACCAGAGCAAACCAGAAAAACACAAGTGGCTCCCAGTCTCGACTGCCAGGCACTCACATGATCCCATTTTTCTTGGGAGGTTTCTTGTCTGGTTCATGTAATACCAACAAGGAAAGCAGACACCCAGTTAAGAATTTTAGGGAGAACTTTTTCGAGAGCCTGCTTTGCTGGGCAGCATGTGATTCACTCAGTCCACATATTCCCTAACTGCAAGCAAAATTAGTAAGTCAGGAAATACTGCCAAAAGATCATATATGACAGCAATTAAAATAAAAAAGGCACAACCCTGCTGTGAGGCACATGGATTGGGAAAACTACAAGAACAGAATTAAAGCTATGCTTTCATTCTCATGGAAAAGAAAATGCAGGTGCAGGCTCACTTTAGAATCTCAGCATGCACCGGGGAGAGGTGAGGACCACCCTGTAAAACAGCCCCTTTGTTTTTCCTGCTGTAGACAGCAGCACTTCATCCCAAGGCGGGTTTGCAACAGGCCAGTTATTAAATATCAATCGCCTACCCTAGCTCTGTGGGCATTTATTTTAAACATCACTCACAACGGTTTGTTTTTAAAGAAATGCACATTGGTATTTCATCTGGAAGCCAACTCCCTGTGGATACTACTACAAGACACACAAGAAGATAGCTTCACCTGCAGGGTCTGACATGGCAGTTTAAAAAGGTCTTCTTAACAGTTCATGCTTCTTTATAAGTAAACTATAGACTTTGGTAGAGAATATCAAGTGCAAAATCTAGAGCTGGCATCCCACACTTAGGCTGTGTGGGGTGCCTTGTTTCATAGGTTGAACTTGGCCTAGGAAGTCGTTCCACGTGGAAAAACCCTAACACTAAAACTACCACGTGAAGCTGCAGAGTGATGTGGTGAGGATATTGCATTTATGCCTAAATCCACTTCTACCATCAATAGTCTTATTTCCCATGAATTTGGGCATATCCAATAAGCTTAAAGTAAGAACAAAGCAGAGTAAAAACTACATACAAAACTGAAACTAAAATAAGGTTCAGGGGAACTATGTGGAGCAAACTGGTCACACCCTATAGGTGGGACACACTGTCTTCAAAGCTTAAAGTCTAATGAGGTTAAGGAATCTGTATTATTAGGGAAATGTACTATTGCAAAAATATCGGATTTGCTGTAAATGCTAAGGTATATGGTGCTCAGAACTAACATTGGCTGTAGAGGAGTAGAACATAATCTCCAGTTTATACTGAGAGGAAAAGCTTAAAAAGATAGCAAGAACTGGAGGAAGCTCTAGTTTGCCGATAAAAACTGTTAGTGTTTCTGTCAGGGAGTCGCTGAATCAGCGTGCAATCTTATATTAGGAACCAAGGAAAATGGAAAGAAGTCTGTAAATGTAACACAGTGAGACAGGAGATACAGGGCACATCCAATCCCATAAGCATACAGGAGAGCGTGGTGAGCCGCATGGAAATTGGTAACTGGCAAGTCCCTGACCAGGATGGCAGCCTCAATAAACCACATTTATATATCTATATAAAAAAACATCAGAATTTGGCTCGAAGTGTTTTCATATGCAAAAGAGCTCCAGATGACACTGGAGGGAAAATTAAGGGGACTTTGGCTCCCATGGCATGGCAGAGAAATTCTCCTCAGAAGAGAATCACCAGATTTTAATTGGGCAAAGAGAGCCTAACCCATCCATGCACGGCTCTGGATTGGTGTCAATGGCTATGCCAGCAGCCTGTTGAGAACGCAGCCCCACAAAAGCCAAGCTCTGATAGTAACAGAGCTTTTTGCTTTAAAATAGCATACAGAGGGTTTTCATTGCATAACTAAAAACTGTTGCAATTTTTCTTGGGAAAAATTATTGGGAAGAAAAAAAGGACTGAAGACAGAGTTTATGGCATTATGGCCTGTGGATATGGCAGGAACTTGATAAAGGCATTACCACATATTCATTCACCCCACAGGATATATTAGCACCGACTCTGCCCCTTCCCCGGTGAACCGACAGAAAGAAAACTAAACATGCGTAAGCTATAGCTCTACAAACATTTCACTACTGGCTCCCATTTTCTATTGGGAGAAATGGACTTGAGTTAGTCATGTTGATATGCTATAAAGTATTGCCTTCTGGACGATGCTTTGAACCTGTTAAAAGCAGAAAGAAACCTATACACTCGGATTTTATACAGTACCACAACAACAGAACTTCTAAGCATTGGGAATAATGCACCTTCAGATTCCTTTGCCTTCGATTATTAAGCTTTCTGGGTAAAATGATATCCTATGAGTTGTAGGAGTAGGCTGGCTAAACTTCACACTGATTCTCTCCTGGATCCAAGTACAGATGAATCCTGGCCCATGGTGCACTCCCTTACAAGTAGGTTTTTCTGTGAGTCCGGCTCTCCTCGTTAACGAGTCCTGTGTTCCGTGGAGAGCCCCTGTTCCAGTACCCCACATCCCACCCACCCAACCCTCTCTTATATTTTCATACCCATTTGCACATCCTGGACCTGGCTTCCCCCACTCTCCGAAGAATCATACAAACGGAGTCATCACAGCGGAGGAGTGGCGTAGTCCTTGGATGGCAGCGTAGGGCCCCTGCTGGAAGTAGTGATGGTATCTAGGCATGTGGAACGAAGGGAACGTGGGGCCACTTCCCTGCATGGAGCTGGCAATCGCAGATGGGGTCAGAGGCATTCCCAGGCGGCTATACGGTGGCAGAGAGCCCTGGATAGGGTGAGGAATGGGTGTTGCTATGGACGCTGTGCTGGTGCCAAGAGCAGTCAGGGGCTGTGGATGCTGAAATCCAGGAAAACTGGAAGACGATGATACCCAGGAACTGAGAGACAAATTGTCAGATGTTGTAAAGGCTGATCCTGTAAGAAAAGCACTCATTAGACTCAAGTTGCTACTTCAACATCACTGATAAAGAGCTAAAGATCAGTTTATTTTCTTTTGTTGTTGCTGCTGTGGTTGTTTTGAGACAGGGTCTCACTATGTAACTCCGGTTGTCCTGTAACTCACTATGTAGATCAGGCTGTCCTCAAATTCATAGAGATATGCCTACCTTTGTCTCCCAAGTGCTGCATTAAAGGCACGTGCCATTACACCCAGCTTAAGAGCAGTTTGTTTGTTTGTTTGTTTGTTTTAATTTGCTAATGTTTCATACCCAAGAGTAGTTGGCAACACAAACTGAACTTGGTTTTCTGGGGATTTTTTTAAGAATTATTTATTATGCACATAATGTTCTGCCTGCATATGTGCCTGCATACCGGAAGAAGGCAGCAGATCTCATTACAGATGGGAGCCACAATGTGGTTGTTGGGGATCAAACCCAGGATCTCTGGAAGAGCCGCCAATGCTCTTAACCTCTGAGCCATCTCCCCAGCCCCTGAACTTCTTGTTTTTTAAAGGGGTCCACAGAGTTTACTCAGCAGCTGAGGATGCTGGCTGCTTTTCCAGGGGACCCAGGTTCAATCCCAGCACCCACATGGCAGATCACAAGAGTCTGTAACTCCAGCCTCCCTCCTGTGGATCTGATGTCTGCTCCTCACATACGCAGACACCAGGCATGCACATGGTACATATACAAACATGCAGGCAAAACAGTCATATACATAAAGATAAAGATTAAAAAAGAAAGAGAACTTAAAATTGGATGGTTAAAGAAGTGAGGTTGAATCTGGCAAAAGATTAGAAGGCGGTGGTGAATTTGATCAGAATACACTATATGAAATTCTCAAAGAATTAACAAAACTATTATTATTATTTTTTTTTTTAGTGCTAGATTGGCAATTCAAAAAGACACACCGACCAGAGATTTATTAGTGGGTAGATCCAACTTTCTAGGTGAGCAGACTTCATTTGCAGCTTACACAGAAGGAAGAATTTACTAAACAGAAAAATACTCAACTGACTGCGTGGCCTGCGTATTCCAGAGTGGCTGAACAGCGACACTTTGCCTGCGGATATGATCTCATTTTGGCACCTCTCTAACGAAAGCTGGGACTGTCTCAGCAAAGCCACCTTTTCCCAAAGCCACCATGAGAACCAGGAGAGTAAGTTCTTCATCGGTGTTCAGAAGTTGAAACAGGAGGGAATGCTGAGTTTTCCAAAGGAGTAAAGCTCACAGATTTCTCTCACTGAGTTATATGAAATGGCCTGTGTTTCCACTAATGTTGTTTGTTATTTGAGACACAAGAAAGAATGGTAGAGATTCTCCCTCCCGGGTGAACATCTTGGGCCCCTCGGTGGGCCACCCCTGGCCTTTCTCCTCTGTCTTGGCCTTCTTTCTGCTCTTGTTTCCCCTGTGCCATGTCTTCCCTGTGAGCTTTCTGCTCAGGTGAACTGCTCAATTCTTTTCTGTGTCGTTCATGTTCACTCACAGTGTACTGCGTAGTGGATAACTTCTGACACCACTGCCCCGATTTTTGTTGTAGTGTCTCACTATTCTGGAGCTCAGGTAGCAGGACAGTCTGGGAAGCCAGTGAACCCAGGCCTGAGTCCGTCTTTGCTTCCCAAAACAGGGAATGACAAGTGACTGAGACACCTCCCCAGCCCTTTCTTAAGTTCTTGCTTCAATTATTAGAGCCAGTGAGGGGCCATTTGTCATGACAATCCTCTTTTAAAAGTGTTCTTCATTTTGAACTAATCCTCATAAAATATCCCTGGGTTTCAAATAATAAACCTGAGATTCAAAAATAGTATGAAACTGTTCCAAAGTGTGATTGGTGGCTCTTTGGTAGTAAGTCACAGACAAGCCCATCACTACTCTGTTTCAAAGGTTCTGTGGTCTGTTACTAGAAAAACACACCTCAGGTGGAGTCGCCACTCAAGCAAAATAATGAGGCATATGAGGATCAGCATTGCAGACCGCATCTTCTGAAAAGGCTCAAAGGCACTTATTGGCATGTATTCCCAGAGGACCAGCTTGCCTGCATTCCCAGTCAAGTGCTCTGGCCTCCAGCAGTTCCACATCTCCAGAGGGTACATGGCCTTACCTCGATTTGGAGTTGTCTGACTCTCCTCTCCCAGTACATCCTCTTCTCCATAGGTGCGGATGGGTGACCGAGCATAGGAGTGCTTCTGGATCAGGCTCTCCACACTCTCCCTGTGAAACACAAGAACACACCACAGGTTAGCTCCGGGGAGGGGCTTAAGGGCACCTCACTCACTCCTCAGCCAAAGGGAAAGGCAACATTCAAAGCTTGTATGTTCATCTACTGTGTAGAGATGTCTAGGACATGGGTTCAGATGCCTAAATGCAAATAGGTAGAAATAAGGAGAAAAATAAGGACACAGAGCCATGAAATACGGTCATGGGAGTATATTTAATTAGGCAAAAATTAATGAATGAATTTGCTATCAGGTGGCAATGAATCTTATTGATAACTTCAGAAGATAATGATTCAAAACAGATAAAATTGATTGAAATGTACTGGATCAGGGTATGATAAAATATTGGGAATGGCTCCTAAAATGACTCAGTATTCACTAACAATACAAATGTGCAGGACACATGGCAATATGAACAGTTTGGATAATAGATGTAGGAAATCTTTGTTATGCTAAAACTGAAAATTATAGAAAAGCTCTAAAAGCCATTAGGAAATCTAGGCCATCTCAAAACACGAATACATTGTTTTTGTACGTAGTCTTCCAAGAGCTCAAATCACTCTTTTGAAAAAAAAAAAATAGTGTGACCTAAAGACAACATCAAAGAGTCAAAAATGAATGTTTATTAATTGTGTAGAATGAGAAAGTAGAAGCCAAACACCAAATTGCATACTGAAGAAACTAAAACAAATAAATAAATCAAATGTCACAGTGACTATCCAAAATGTAGCATTTGACATTTCTCATAGATGTATCCATACTTGTGAAAATATAGTACCTAATTAGCAGTGTGTTTGGGTCCTAAAAGGTTACATGCCCATGACAGTGTGCGTGCTCATCTTCTCAAGTGATACTGGAGAAGTGCCCACTTCTGCACTTTCCACTGTTTTCTTAACTCTATTTGTGGATCTAGACCCCAAAGCCACCATGTCCTCATCGCTATCCCTGAATTAAAATCTTGAAATTAGTTTTTGCCAATGACCCAACTTTATTTTTCATTTTCAAAGTTGTACTGGCTATTCTAGTTCCTTTATTTCCCTATAAATGTATTGATTTCTTCTTTAAGCTTATTGAAATTTTAATCAGGATTGTGTCTGAGGTGTACATCAACTTATGAAGAATTGATGTTTATAATATTGAGTCTTTTCAACCCATGAACAGTATGTTTTTCCATTTATTTATCACTAGAGTTAAATAGATTTAAATATATGAGCCTAATATACCTGAGCCACATTTATCCCAAAACATCCCATGCTCTGCTAAATCTTTTTTAATTTTGATTTCCAATTTTTCGTTTATATTACATATAAATGTAATTTTCTTTCGCATGCTGATCTTGCATCTGGTGGCTTTGCCACCATGCCTGTTTGCCCAGTAGTTCTTTTAAAGATTTGTATTTTGTATATAATCATGGTACCTATGACGAGAAGTAACTTCAATCCTTTGCTTCTGATCCTAGTGAATTTTATTTTACTTTTCCGCAGTTTACTGCATGTTCATAATTCCCTGGGCAGCTCTGAATAGCAGTGATCAGATCCACTCAGGGAGCTCTCTCAGCCTGTGAACCACATGAGCCCCAGGGCCTGATGCGTCCCGTGTTGCTGAGAGGATCGTTTTTTCTTTTTTTCTTTTTTTTTAATCATGAGCAGATTTTGTATTTTGATTTTTGTTGTTTCTGTGACTAATAAGATTATCAAATGAATTTTCTTTCTTTCTTTTTTATTTTTTTTAGTGTGTTAATCTGGTCAGTTTTGTTGGCTGAACTTCTTATGTCAAGCTAACTTTGTGCAATGAAAAACTCTAGTTAGTCATTTTATTGTCCTTTTTTTTAAAAGACTCAATCTCCAAGAATTATTTTAAGAATTTTCCCATGTATATTCAAAAAGAAGTATTAGAATCTAATTTTCTATTTTGTAATATCTTTCTTTAGTGTTTGTGTTAAGGTAACAATGTCCTCATATTTTTGTTGTTTGTTTGTTTTGTTTTGTTTTTCCTGTAGCAGCCATTACCAAAGCATCCGAAGGGGAAAGGGTTCATCTTAGCTCATAATTGAAGGGTTCAGTCTACGGAATGCTGTCACCCACAGTAGATGGGTTTTGCAATTAATGTAATCAAGACAATCCCCCACAGGCATGCTCAGAGGCCTATTTTCCAAGTGGTGGTCGGTCCTGTCACACTGACAGCTAAAACTAACCCTCAATATACCTTCCCTTCAGTTTTCTAGAATAGTGTGGGTATTTTTGCTATTGTACATTCTTTAAATACTTCATGTAAGTCACTGAGGGAGGCATTTTAGCCTTTATGGAAATGTTAATTACAAATTCACAGCTATCAAATTAACTCCTCCTTCTTGAATTGCATTTGATGTTTTTCTTCAAAAACTTATATACTTATTCAAATTGTTGAAATTACAAGTGTGCTGATTATCATATACTGTACGATACTATCCCTTTATTACTACTTGTCTTAGTTTCTTATCGTTTTGCTGTAATAAAACACTCTGACAAAAGCAGCTTAAGAGGAAAGGGTCATCTCAATTAATGTTATCAAGACATACCTCAGACAACCTAATTTGGACAATCTTTCATTCAGAGACCCTTCTCAGATCATAGATTACTCAGACTCTGAGGCCCAGTGTTCCTTCATGCTTAATGAGAGGAATGGTGTTTTCTTCCTGATCAATTTGACTGGAGGGCTGTCAATTTTATTAATCTCTGAATCAATGTTTCACTGTTTTTCTTCCCTTGTTCTCCACTTTTTCCCCTACTACTTTGAATCAAATTTGTTCTTTTCTTTGAGACTGAAGATGGGGGTCACTGGCCTTAGACATTTCTTTATTTCTAAAGGAAAGCTATACTACTTAGTAGTGTTTTAACAGCATCTCACATAATTTCCTTTTCCTTCTGTCCGTCTTGATTCTGTCCTTATTTATACCTTACTTATTCCTGCTCTTGAATTTACATAGTTTACAACGTTTAGGGACTTTTTTCCAAGACATCTTTATATTAATGACTTCTCTTACAGTTCCTTTGTGGTCAGAAATAGGTTTCATAAGACTCACAGTGTTTTTGTTTGTTTGTTTGTCTGTTTGTTTATTGGGTCTCATTTTATAGAACAGCTTTCGGTCTTCACAGTAACTGGGCTGTCGCTTACACAGAAGGCATATTCCATGACTTTTGAAGGGAGTACTCTCTAAAAGTAAACTGGATCAGGCTGCTTAAGAGTTGTTCAAATATTCTGACTTCTTTCTCATATTTGTCTACATGGTCTGTCAACTATTGAGAGTGGGACATTGAACTTTCCAAGTCTGTTTATTTGTTTGTTTCCCTTTTAATCCTGCCAGTCCTGGAGTTCTCACAGTGGATGTATAAGCAAGTACGAGAGAGCACCCGAAAAGTGACATTTTATCCCACTCAAACCTACTTTAGTTTTCTTCTTTTCCTTTCTTTCTTTTTCTTCTTCTTCTTCTTCTTCTTCTTCTTCTTCTTCTTCTTTTGTTTTTTGTTTTTGTTTTGTTTTGTTTTTCCTTTTTGAGAGAGGATTTCATGTAGCCCAGAATGTCCTAGAACTCCCAAACCACCTTTCCGCACTTCCTATATTCTGGGACTGGAGGCTTGCTTTCACCATCATGGGTCTTCTTTTAATGGTAACTGGTTATACTTGTTTTCTATTACTTTGCTTTCAAACTGAATGCATTCTTTACAATTGAATGTATTCTTTATGGACATACGAACCAAAAGCCATTGCCTTTTGATGAGCATGCTTAGCATATGTGCAAATGACACTCCTGGTTGGCTCTTGGTGGCTTCTTTTGTCTGCTGCTGAGGTTTGTTTGCTTGGTTTGGGTTTTTGTTTGTTGGTTGGTTGCTTAGGTCGTTGGTTTGGTTAGTTTGTTGTTCCTGTTGTAGTTTTGTCAGCTGCTCTTTTGTTTTCTGTTTTTCCTCAGCTGTTCTTGATCCTTTTCCTCTTTCCTTTAAGGTTACATCTTCATAGTTCCTTCTAGTTCCTTCTAGAGGCTCTTCTAGTTTAATAGTTCCTTCTAGTTCCTTCTAGAGACTCTTCTAGTTTAATAGTTACAACGTCCTTCTGTTATTTTACTGACCATCTAGTTCCTTCTAGAGACTCTTCTAGTTTAATAGTTACAACGTCCTTCTGTTATTTTACTGACCATCTAGTTCCTTCTAGAGACTCTTCTAGTTTAATAGTTACAACGTCCTTCTGTTATTTTACTGACCATCTCCACAATTATAGTAAATATTCAATATGTCACAATCTACCCTGAGATGACATTGTACCGTCCAAGGACAGCAGAAGAATCTTATCAGTCCCTAGCACTTAAAAAAATGTGTAGTTATATACTTAATTTACCCTTTCTTTGTGCCCATCTTTTACAACATTGTATTCTTTATAAATTCCAATCTTTGCTATTATAGTTAGTTTTTAAAATTTTAAATCATTTGTAAACTTTTAATAGTGATTTTTCTAAGTAACTTTTTTTTTTATTTTGTAATGGCTTATTTATTTTTATCTTGTATGCATTGGTGTTTTACCATGTGTACCTCTTCGTGAGGGTGCCAGATCTCTTGAAACTGAAGTTACAGACATTTGTAAACTGTCATGTGGGTGCTGGGAACTGAACCCTTGTGTTTTGGAAGATTAGCCTGTGCTCTTAAGTGCTGAGCCATCTCTCCAGCCCCATTATGTAAATTGTTTATCTGTCCATGTCTTCTGCTTTTCTGCCAGTCTTCATTCCTTCATAGTAAACCAGAGAGGGAACCAGGACAACCCCCTAGACTGAGAGACTTTCTTTATTCATCTATAGAGTGACTTGATGATGATAAATTCATTCATCAGCTTTCGTGTGTCTGGAAAACAACCTTCATTTTTCTTTTGCTTTTGTTTGCTTTTGTTTTTAAGAAGTAATTTTGGTGGCTGTTATAACTCTAGCTGACAGACTTTTCTCCTCAGTTCTCAAAGATAGAGTTTTAC
Organism: Meriones unguiculatus; assembly: GCF_030254825.1. Taxonomy (NCBI): domain Eukaryota; kingdom Metazoa; phylum Chordata; class Mammalia; order Rodentia; family Muridae; genus Meriones; species Meriones unguiculatus. The sequence continues at coordinate 162,830,484 of NC_083349.1, forward strand.
TCACAAGAAGTCTGTCATTGTCCTTAGTGTTGTTCCTCTGATGTAATGTCTTTAGTCCGCACAGTGCCTTCAGTATTTCCTTTTGTCATTGATTCTCAGTCGTTTGATTATGACATAACTCTCACGGTTTCTTCATACTTCCTGAGCTCAGCCTTGTTGGACCTTTTGGATTGTGTTTAATTGTTGTTATATTGGAAATACTGTATTTTTTTTTCCCATCCTCCAGTGACCATCCAGGGTCTCTAGTTATATATATAATAGGATGCCTCTTGAAGTTCTTTTTGTTTTCTAAGTTGTCTCTTTGCTCTCTTTCATTTTAAATAATTTCTGCTACTCTATCTTCAGTTTCACAAATCTTTTCATCTTCGGTGTCTAATCTGCCCTTAATTCCACCCAGTCTGTTTTTCACTTTATAAACAGTAGCTTTCACTTTCAAAATTTGACGGGGATCTTTTTTCATCATCTTAATGTGTCTAACTTTCTGCATATAAGAAATGTAGTTATCACAACTATCTGATTATCTTTTTATTATAATATCTACATTACTTCTGCATTACTTTTAGCTAATTTACCCTCATGATCAGGCATATTCTTTTATATATTTGCATGCATGGTCCCAATCTTGCCAGGTATTGCATACTCTCATCTTCCCATATATATTCCAAGATGTTGCTATGGGATTTGGTTACATTAATTGAAAAAGGTTTGTAGTTTTTCTTCCAAGACGTGATATGAAGGACTGTACCTAACCAAAGGCTATTTTTTCCCTTCATCATAAAACAAGTGTTCTGAAATGTTGCCCAATATCCTGTCGAACAGTACTCATCCTCTTGTGAATGCTGTAGTCTGTATCTTGTCCTCCCTTCATGTACTTTCTGCTTTTGCCTGTTGGAAATTTCTTCACATGTTTGTGAAGGAATTAGCAACGTTCAGAACAACCAAGAGTCTTTATAGATCTCTGTCTTTCTTTCCTTAATCCATCACCTTTCCCTCTCCCTCATATGTCCTCTGAATTCTTCTATCAAAGTACTCTTCAGCTCTGACTTCTCAAGGAGTAAAACAGCTCCCCTCCCTTCCTCTATCCCCAAGTCATGGTATAAATCTGAAGTCCTCAACCTGTGGGTCATGATGGGGATTAAGTGATCCTTTCACAGGAGTCTTGTGAGACCACTGGCAAACACTGATATATACATTACAATTCATAACAGTAGCAAAAATTACAAAATTATACTGACGAAGTAGCAACAAAAATAATTTTAAGGTTGGGGGTCACTACAACATGAGGAATTGTATTAAAGGGCGACAGTATTAGGAAAGCTGAGAAGCACTGCTCTACACACTCTTGACAGCAATGAACTGGGGCATCACTTGTCTTTCTCCATTTGCGTTATCCTCAAGAATTACACTTACACTGCCTTTGTGTGTGTGTGTGTGTGTGTGTGTGTGTGTGTGTGTGTTTCATTTGTTTGGGGCCCTTACTCAAGAGGCCCTTCTAAGAATCCCAAAGTCCAGCATGACTCCTAGATCAACTCAATCACAGCTTCTAGGGATAGAGCACAGGCTTTAGTAACTGTTAATCCCAAAGGGAAGGCAGCATTAGCAATGGAGGGGAGATTTGTGGTAGAAACATTCCACCAAGCATTCTACTCTAAGTTTTGAATTTCTAATGTATTGTTTATTCAAAAATAATTGTAAAGTTATAAAAAGATCATGTGACTCTCACAGCTTACCAATGGCAGAACGGAATTGATATCCAACACTAGCATTTTGAAAACTTATCATAATGAATTAATAAAAATAATAATCATCATATTAGCATTTGCATCAACATAAAAGACACAAGAGGCTGTGTGTTATATTAGAAATACCATGAACTTTAATGCCATTCATTGACTGGATGAATGAATCCATGAGGTGGTGAACTGCCTACAACATTTTCAGTCCTTGCTTTGTCTCTTTCCTAACCTCTTTTTTCTTTTCTTTTGTTTTTTGTAAATTGGGAAACAATTTGCTGCACAGCTTCAGTCATATGTTCAAATAAATAAACAAAAATATGCACCCATAAACATATATGTGCATATATGTGAAATTGTTATCATGAACAATATATTTTAGAAATTGCAGAGTTACTAGTAAATAAAGTATAGAAAATATCTGTCTCTTGAAGGAGGACAATAAAAGGTCAGGAGGAGGGAGGAGAGAGAAAGAGAGAGAAATGCAGTATATATTCATGACGGTATAGTATGCGGTCATAAGGAGAAATGCCCTCCTGTCTTTTTCAGCAAAATGAATGGATTTAGAGGACAAGATGTTAAGTGAAATCTTGACTATGGAAACATAGGTCCTATGGGCTCTTTCGTGTGAGGCAGTAAACAGAAGAGCAGTAACATTAGAGGCTGGGAAGTGAGAGCATAGGATGGTAAATAACAAAGAATTGGATAATCTGTGTGTTTGCGTGTGTGTATGATACATGTATTGAATCACAACATTTAAAGCCAGCTTAATATAGATACTAGTACATGTTAATCAAAAAGGCTAAACATAAAGGAAGGTTTAACCATTACAGACCACACTCTGGTACTGTTGAGGCTAGCAGCCTCGAACACTAATAGCACTTACTCAAGGACTCAGTCCACTGCAATGTCAGAAAGGGACACTTCTTAGGATAACTTAGACCATAAAGTAGAAAGTCAAGCTAACTGAACCACCCATCATAAAATGACAATCATTTAACACATCAAAAATTGATGTCCTTTAAGTCTGAGACATGAGTCATGGTGTTAATGTTTAAAATAAAATTTTTAAAGAATTGGGTCATTATTTGTGCTATAAGGAAAAGAACTTGTTTAGATGGCAAAGAAAAACACCTCCTTTTGGAACAATCATAAAGAAACAGAGTATTATATTTCTAAAGTATATTCTTACTTTCACAGAGAGGCTGTGTGTAAGCATTTAAATTCCAAGGAGGTGTGTAGTGTTTGCCTGTCTAAAAGTGCCTTTATAGAACATCATTTAAACATCTTTCACATTCAACAAAAGAAAACTCATTTTCCAAATGACACGATGAATCACTGCCTTGTGAAACATTTTGCTTTTCTATAAAAAGTACATTATATTCATTTTGTCCTTGCTAGATCACTGTTATCATTACTTATGCTGTTCCCTGGGAGTAGAAGGGAAAAGGATTTTATCGAAGTGATTTACTTGTGTCAGGCCTGGAAGTGAACTGAAAGCAATAGCGGTTCTTATATAAAGGACGGCCTAATTGTATTACTGCCTTTTAAGTGATTGAACACAGTGGTGCATATCAGAGCCATCTCCTCAGAGATGCTACAAAGAGTAGACAGTCCTTGCTGTTTACTTTGTAGTGAATCCCTGTTTGCAGCAGAAAGACAAGAGCAAAGACTCTGTTTAGCCTGAGGAACTATCAGAAGGCTTTCTGAGACAGTGTCCCACCAAGAAAGAGGACCTCAGCTAGTGGGATGAATGACACACTATTATACACTTGTTTTATAATGTTCTGTTCTGCTGTGTCATAGTGCATCACTGTAGTTTCTGTTAGCCTTGCCTTGGATTTACCTGGGCGCCACTGTGGCTGAATAGTGTTTCTAGCATCTAATGCTAAACTCATCTAAGCAAAGGAATGGCATCATTGCTTTAAGGGGCCTTCAGTGGATTTCTTCTGACTGCTCTGTAACTGTCAATTCTGGGGACAATTGTTAGAGACACAAGCTAAAAGATGATGGCGAAACAGAATGCAGGCAATGATTTGGTGCTCCACACTATACTCTTCATAAGTATTCAGGTCATTCCAAAGATTGCTTCCAAGTTTCAGCAAGCAAAACCATCACTCTCTGCTGGAGGTGGCAATGATTCCTTCCTTGGGATTAAAATATTTATTTCTCGATGCTCAAAACCCAAAACCTTCCCTTCCCCTCACATTCTTCTTACATTACCGCCCCCTCAAACCCACTCTTTCCCTGCACCTTCCAGGTTAAGAGCAAGCACTTCTGCACAACCTCTCCTCATTTAGCTCCTGGAAAAACAATGGTGAGCACAGTGCTCACTGGAAGATTCAGTGTGAAATGTCTGCAAGTCACCTGAACACCTCAAAATACAGAAGATCCACTCTCCCCAAGGACTTTGGACTCAGCAGAGAGGGATATGAACACATGGTATATTTCCATGTGGTACAGGGCTGGGACCACATGAGGAAACACTGCCCTGTGCTGTCGACAGGAGCATATTTGCCCCAGTGCTTCACCTGAAGCCCAGCTTGGCAGATAGTTCCCATAGGCTTGAACTTTTATTTCTCGATTCCAGCTCTCCATCTTAATGCCTCTGAAATGAGGACTTTCATGTGATTTCGTTCTTGATGAGATTATTAGAATTAACACACGTGCAAATTAATACACATCTTCATGGGTACCCAACACAAGGGTGCTCAATTAATACGTATAAATTTTAAAACTAAGTTTGATTTTAAGACTGTGTTTTAAAAGCTAAATGTAAGCAAACTTATTTTAGATAAAACTGGCATTTCCAGTCCCTACAGCTTTCCATGCCTTGCTGAAATTTATTTTTCTATAATTTATAAGACAGAAAGAAAATTAAGTAAAAAGTAAATGTTATCTCAATTTAATTCCAACTTCTTCTTTTAAATACAGGCCTGTCTCCCCTCAAAAACAATTGTGTTCAGAAAGAAAATGTCAAATACATTGAAATCAGTTTAACTTATAGGAAACAAAATATTTAAAATTTTCTTGTTCATTAATTTGTCCTATATCTCATGTCTCATTAAGTCTTTACAAATAACTTCTTGTCACAATATTTTTCTAAAGATTTATGCACATATGTTATAAATTATAATAATGTGTCAATATCTGTAGTTTCCATAAAGTATTTAATAAATGAAAACTTTGGGATAATACAATTTGAGACATATTTTAAACCATTAATTTTAATTTGAGAACTGAAATGTATTTTATAATCCATTCTGGAAAAGCAAATGACTCGAACTTCATCTTTTTAAAAGCTTTTAGACTTGATTTTTATTTATTTAACTAAACCCTATTGGGTTTTATTTTCCTTATAATATATATTTCTATCTCTGTATTGTCATTAACAACTTAAATGAGTAAAGGAACCACTGGAAAAACACATGAGCTATGTTGTTTCAGCTCCTAAGATCCCTGACTATGACTAAAAGTTCCAAGAACTCAACCTATAAATAAATCTGGGTAAATGTGGGGCATACTTTACTGCAGACATTGCAAGCATTTCACCATATGTTTTGAAAAATATAATTGCAAATACAAGTGAAATATAAATGAAAGATAAAGGGAATGAGCAAACTAAGTGACAAACCACAAAAATGTAGTTATTTGCCAGGCTAAGGTTACTTTTGCTTTCTTCCAACCTTGATAGGTTCCCTGCTTTAAAAGTAATGTAAACAATGTTCCCTTTGGCCCAAATCTAGTGAACTGGCTTTCTCTCACAAGCTAATGAAGAGAAGAAAAGTCATTCTGTTGGCTACTCACTGAGCTCACCAAATGGCTCATGTGCTAGAAAACTGGATAAGCTCTACGGAGAGAAGAGACCTTTGTACTCTTCAAACAGCATTTCCCCCATGACTGCCCTCCCACCTCTAAACTTATCAGCCTTGCTTTCAACGATACAAAGAAGTGAATGGGGAAATAGAGAATGTACTGGGGGGAGGGGCATAGTCTTAGACTGTCTTCAAAGGGCAACCCATCCTAAGGAAACTTGATGTATGAGATAGTGAGCAAGAGAAGGTTTTAGAATTGATGCCACCCTCCCCTTGGCTGTGTCCCATCTGTGGGTAAAAGATACAGAGAGGCAACAGGTGCAGAGAGTCCCTGTCTGAAAACTCTGCCCACAGACCAGAGAGAAGCTGGAGCTAAGGAAAAAGAAGGATTTTCTAATCACTTTTAACACCTGTTTTAGGGATTTCTTTCATACCAATTTTTAAATGACCCTCCAAGTCTCCAGTACTCTGAAAGGCAGAAAAATTGCACATGTCTTCTTCGATATAACAAAGTACTTGAGACTGAGTTCTCTGTTAAAAAAAAAAAAGTTCATCTGTTTCACAGTTTTAGAAGTTAAGCATCCAAGATTCATGCTCACTTTTCTAGAGCCAAATAAGATCCATCTGGTGAGAGCCTCGTGTTGTTTCTTGACTTGACAGGTGACATCAAGTGACAGTATCATGTGTTAGTGGCAAGAGCACATCCAGAAGAAAAAAAAAAGAGAGACCACAAAGTAGTAAAGAGAGCAAGAAAATATGCTGAGGAAGACAGGTTTAGTTTGTAACCACTCACTCTTGAGGTAGGTAATCTAATCTTTCCAGAACAAGAATGTAATCCCTAGAGGGGAAAAAAAAGCTGGAATTTCTCTTGATGACCTAATAACTCCGTGACCTCTCAAAGATACCACCTCCCAACACAGTCACATTGGAGATAAAGTCACACAGCCAACCACGTATAACCACAGCAAGGCTATTTTCCAGTTATTCATAATGACTGAGGTACAAGATTAGAAGAGAGGCAAAAATAATGCGAATCTTTAGAATGTTCAAGAGGTCTTGCAGCTGCACATCTTCACATTGTCACTTTCTCATCCCACCCTTGCCATCATCTTCATCCCACTCTTGTCATCTTTTGGCCAGCGCCACAAATGCTAAAATGACCCTCATACCATCCCCACTGCCAAGGTGAGAAGAGAAAAGAGACGCTGACTGAGATCTGCTACCATCACCACCTGGACTTCAGAATAAAGTCTGAAGAGTTTTATAATTCAACCCAGACGAAGGGAAAGGCAAGCCTCGAGTGTTATCACATGCCTGTATTGCCAGCATTCAGAAGGCTGGGGCAGGAGAATGGGGTTCAAAGCTACTGTAATGAGATCCTGTCACGAAAAGAGATGAGAAAAAGAAAAGGAGAAAAAAGAAAGTCACCTGAAGGAGACTGGGCAGTCACATTGCTGTCAATACTCCACAGCCCCTTCAAACCATGCCACACAGCTGACATGTTTTTCCTGTGGGTCTCATGGTCTCTATCATGTGTACCTAACTCTGTGGCTGTAGCACAGAAAAAGCCACATTCTACGCATGCACTAAAAATATGACTATGTTCCAACAAAAATTACATCTCACTGGGCTTGTGTCCAAGCCATACATTTGAAACTTTTATTCAATGAACAAGAGATTTTTAATCACTTTCTGAGATTCTCAGTGTGGCTTCTAAAGCAATATGGTAATATAAGCTTATGTATTTAATTTCCTGCCCCACTTATATGTCAAGAGAAACCCAGAAAATGGAGGAAAGCGGTGACGCAATACTTGTATATTTCAGTCACAAATAGAAAGGAGTGTGGGAGGTAGTCATCCATGTGCCATTCGCCAGTGTATAAAGAGGAATGCTAGCTCTAGCTTGTACTTTTGAATTCTGACATTTAATGAAATTAGATGAATTAAACAGGGGCTAGGGTCCAAAATTTGAGAACATTTTGAACATGTTAAATATTTGGAAATAATAAAATAGCAATCATCACATTTTATAGAAATTGTCAGCAGAATATTAAATGCTCCAGAAAGCAGAATCAACAAATTAGAAGACTGGTAAATTCCCTCAAGTGTCAGTGTAAACAGTTGATGAGACAGAGGAATAGAGGAAAGCACGTGGGAAAGCTGTGGATGTGTAGAAGTAGTATTAGGTCTGAATGGCGCCATCAGTGGAGAAGAACAAAAAGCAGCAACATGGAGAAAAGAGAAAGCAAGTGAAAGAAATAAAGACACACTCAGGAAATAAATACAGAAAGAAACATGTAAGCTCTCTCTAACTAAAAACAAGTTTGGCATTAACTTTTATCCCGTTATCAATAAAAGCCAATTGATAGAGTATTGTGTAGCAGTTTCTTCTGAGATAAAACATTTCATCTTCGAGGGAAGCTCAGTAAGACAGTAAATGCTCTAAAGGGGATGAAACATTCTATCCTACAGGGAAGGTCCATGAAATCCAGGAAGTAAACAATTCACATACTTCAGGAAGTTCCTGAAACTGATCAGCTGCACTAGGCTCCTCCTTCCCCAAGCTTATATAAACTGTAAGGACTGCTGAGAGATACTCTCAGATAAGCAAAGCTCTTTAAAAGAGGCAGAGACCAGCACAACTGCCTGAAAGGGACACTGTCCAACCAGTAACACTGCCTGCAAGATGAGCAGTGAACTATAGGCTTCTAGCATATATGAGCTGTTATCGTGCTGAGGTGCAGCTGTCGCTGAGTCATTACTTCTGCTGTAAGTAACTTCTCTCCTATACCCCTATAAGTAACCCCAATAAAATTCATTGGTTCACCAAGTTAGACTTTGTTTATATGATTTACTTTGCTATCAGTTTTTTAAATTTTTATTTTTTATTTTTTTATAATTTATTCACTCTGTATTCTGATTGTAGCCCCCTCCCTCGTCTCCTCCCCATCGCACCCTCTCTTGCCTCCCCCCCACACACCATTCCTCTAGTCCACTGAAAAGGAAGAGTCCTTCTCCCCTACTATCTGACCCTAGCCTATCAGGTCTCACTAGGACTGCCTGGATCCTCTCCGTTTGTGGCCTAGTAAGGCCACCCTACCAGGGGGAAGTGATCAAAGAGCAGGCAACTGAGTTCATGTCAGAGACTGACCCTGTTCTCCTTACTAGAGAACCCTCTTGGAGACTGAGATGCCTATGGACTACATCTGTGCAGGGGGTGTAGGTCCTCTCCATGCATGGTCCTTGGTTGATGCATCAGTCTCTGCAGGCCCCCTGGGTCCACACATTTTTGCCATCAGTTCTTTATCTGAGATAAGCAGACATTAGTTCCTGTCTCCCCAGAACAGTGTCACACAGCACAAACTTAAAAGGAAGAATAAAAGAGTTCTGAGAAAAATACCACGACCTTTATGCTACCACTGCTCTAGCACAACCATGTGGCATAGACAGAATAAATAGCTACAGAAGCAAATGTGTGTGTGTGTGTGTGTGTGAGAGAGAGAGAGAGAGAGAGAGAGAGAGAGAGAGAGAGAGAGAAAGACTTATGATTTTACTGGATTAACTCAGGAACATACACCATATCAGACCATATCAAAGAAAGCAAGTCTGTGAGATTGCCATGCACGTGAGGCCAAAGAGTGATGCACCTCTCCTGAGACATATTTAAACTGGAGCATATAACAGTGACCTGCAGCTCCAGTTCCTGTGAATCTGACACCCTCTTCTGGCTGTGCACGCACAACTCAGGTATACAAACACACACACACACACACACACACACACACACACACACTATATATATATATATATAAACCCTCTGGGTGTATACCCAGGCTTCAGCTCAGTGGTATATACCTGTGTGATGCTTCCCACTGGAAACTGATGTTTCTAAACCTGTGTCTGAGAGAAGTACATAATAGCTCTCATCTGACAGCACCTCAGTTGACAGTACCTCACCTGACATCACCCTCACTAGCAGCTCCTCACCTGTCTTCACCTGACAACTCCTCATCTGACAGACCCTCACCTGGCAGTCCCTCACCTGACAGTCCCTCACTGACAGCCCCTTACCTGACAATACCTCCCCTGACAGTCCTTCACCTGGCAACTTGTCACCTGACAGTACCTCACCTGACAGCTCATCACCTGGCAACTACTCACCTGGCAGCCTCTCACTTGACAATACCTCACCTGACAGCTTCTCACCTGGCGACCCCTCATCTGGCCACCCCTCACCTGACAGCTCCTCACCTCTCCTGACAGTCCCTCGCCTGACAGCTCTTCACCTGAACATCTTGTGGCTGGGTTTAACAACTCTTATGTGACAGTATTTAGTGACTCTTACAACTCCATCAACTCTGCCTTCACTTTCAGCAAGGTTCTGTTGAGTCCTGAGGCCACATTAACCCTTCTTTATCTACTCTCTCACTCCTGTATCATTGTGTGAAGTGCAATGTGTGTCCTGAACATTAGTGATATGGTTCATTAAAGTTAAAATAGAATAAAGAACGTGTGTTCGCCCAATAAGTTAACTCAAGACTTTGATGAGTTAAAGCCTAAGGAAATGATGGAGCTTGTGAATAACTGTTGGTTCGTCCTGACTATGAAAGGACAAACAGCCTAATTACATCTCTGGCATAGCTTGCTCAGGCAACTTTGGTTTCTGACAAACTGAACTGGCTTTGGCGCTCAGCTGCCAAAAGTCGTGTGGTTGTGATAGAGTATAAATTTCGCTCAGCTTTGTCTGTATATAACATAGAGATAAATGGCCTAGCAAGTGATTGTTTTGAGGAGTAACAGAAATGCAACGTGCCAAGAATGTAACTCACTGCTCCGGCACATATAGAGTGATCCTGGTACAGAACTAGGAGTGAAGCAAACAACTGCCCTACACAGGATGCAGACAAGTCAGCAGCTGTCTCAGGATGCAGCCTCAGCTCACAGAAGCACCATACAAATGAGTTCGCAACAGACTTACAGAGTTTTGTATTAGAAAAGCAAAGACATTCGCACATTGTCCAGATATACTGAACAATATTTCTAAAGACAAAGCATCAACAACACAACTTACCAGCAATAATACCTGAGTATCAATAATACCAAACACTATGTTCTGAAGGCGTTAGAAATACAATACAAAGGCTGACAGCGTTCAGAGGGCATGTAAGTGCAATGCCGGTCAAAGGGAAGAATGGAGGGCCTGAGTGCTCCCGTTTAGCCTCGGCGTGCTGGAAGAAAGACAAGAAGACCAGAGCGTCTGGAGCAAATGAGCAAAAGTGAGAAGGGCAGGTGGGCTGGGAGGCCAGATAGAATTCACTGGCCTTTGGGGAGTGAATTAAATCATTCCGGAATAAAGTCATTCCAGGCTACTCTATTGAAAATAGACGGAAAGACAGGAAGGGTGGAGGCAAACAGGTCAAGTACAAAATTAATGTAATAACCGAGGGAAAAGAGCGGCACCATCTGTGCAGCGGTGAGCAACGTGACGACTTGTTGGGGCGTAATGGGCATATTTTGAGTGATTAGCTATTAAGAGTCATCAACTGTTTGAAGACAGGAAAAAGGGAGTCAGGAGTGAGATCCCAGTTGTTCGGTGGGAGCATGAGGAAGATTCAGTCATCACTGAATCAGGAGCAATGGAGGAAGGGTAGCGTGGAGAGCAGCAGCACATTCCGTGTTAGGTCTGTAAAATGTGGGGTGCTTTTAGCAGGGAAAAAGAAGGAAAAGCAATGGCCAGTCAAATGTTTGAATCTGGGGGGACCAAATAAGGCCTGTAGAGTTGGCCTTAAACTGGGATGAACCAGCCAGGAAGTACCTGCAGCCTCAGAAGGAAAGATAGCACAACATCATTACCTTTGTACCCCAACACCATAGCAGAGGAGAAAGTGAGGCAGAAACAACAGGGAGCTGGTGAAAGAAAGCCTGCAGGGTATTGAGGCAGATGCTGAGACTCATAGCCAAACTTTGGGCAGAATGCAGGGAATCTTTTTTTTTTTATTTTTTTAGTGGAAGAAACCATTTTATCTGTAGCCACCGGGTTCTACAGAA